>NC_072476.1:104129056-104754056 GCF_027574615.1 Eptesicus fuscus
GGGTCTAACCTAAGATTGTTACTGGGACAGTTGTCTTGCTGTGTCACATCAAATCACATTTTAGCCCTGGATATATATTTTTCATTATAATAAACCTTCACCAGCTTAATATTCTTTTTTGCCAACTGAACTGAAAAAAGGTAAATCCCACTTGAGGATCTGGGATGCCTCATTTTCTGATCAAGAGGTAAAATATCCATCATGTTTCCTTTTATGACTTAGCTGTTGGATGTCAGAAAGCCAAAATTAGTTTCAAAAGTGGGAACAATTTTATTCTCCAATTGTGATAAAATATTGCATTTGTATAAGGATTTCATATGGCACTTAATTTTTAAATCTTTAATAATCTGCTTTAGTATAAGCTTCTTTGAAAGTAGGCACAGTATAAATTTCAAATAGCAATGTGGGAAAGATGGAAATAAAATGTTATTTCATACCAGGTTGTGGTGTAAGAAATACATGACAAAGTAAGTCGACAAACAAGATAAAACATCATTGAGTAAGAGCATGTGACAAAAGACAGCAGATTGATTTATACGTTTAGAAAAGCACACAGCCCATTAAAATGAGGCAAGAGCGGCTAAGAATGGCCAAGGAAACCATTTCCTTAGACAGCAAAAGCAAACTGCTTGCTATTGGGAAATGAAAGGTAGAAGTTCAGACTGGTTGTGACTCTTCCTATTTATGTAACTTTTTGTAAAATCAGCCAATATGCAGAGTAAAAATGCAAAAACTAAAGTGTGAGACGAAGTGCAAAGTAACTCAATAAATACATTAAGTAGTTAGTACTTAACTAGGTTAGAACTTTGTCACTAATGCAGAAATGATCAACTCTTAACACTTTCTCCTTGGTAATCTCTGAAACACGAGTAATACTCAACTTTAACTAAGAGCACTTAATAGTCTGGAAATTTCCAGATGATCTATATAGACTAATGCAAAAGTAAATTTAAAACCTCATAAATCTCAACTCATCAGAATTCTTAGGGAATAATTACATGTTGCTTTTACTTTTTTCTATTAATTAAGGGTTCACCCCTTAGTCCACTTTGCTTCAAGTCTTTGAAGCTAAAAATATCTATAATGTATCACATTGGGCATCAATTTTCACTGTAGTAAGGGGAGAACCTTTGGCAGGACATAAATGCTATACCTGAAGGTGCTTTTAAGAACGAGATTTCTGACTTGCCACAGGCTGCTCTGTGAAACACTCGGCACAGTGGCCGGCCCACAGCAAACATGCTCCACGTATGGACAATTAGAGTATTTTTTTGTTTTGCTTTGTTATCCTCACCTGAGGATATTCTCTCCACTGATATTTTTTTTAGAAAGAGGGGAGGGGAGAGGGAGAGACACAGAGAGAGAAACATTGATGTGAGAGAGACACATTGATTGGTTGCCTCCCGCAAGTGCCCGACCAGGGCCAGGGATGGAGCCTGCAACTGAGGTACATGCCCTTGACTGGAATCAAATCCCAGACTGTCAGTCCACAGTCCAATACTCTAACCACTGCTCAAAGCAACAATTAGCAGTAGTGATGTCAGAACGGGCCCACCTCTGTAGCCTAGACTGCAGGAGGGTTACTAAATGACTGAAGACTTCCTTTAGTTTTCAGCCCAAGCTTATTTTTTCTACTATAAAGTTTTTTTTAATATTTATTGTATAACTAGAGGCCCGGTGCATGAAATTAGTGTACAGGGTGGGGGCGGTGGTCCCTCAGCCTGGCCTGCACCCTCTCTAATCCGGGACCCCTCAGGGGATGTCCAAAGCCTCTCGCAATCCAGGACCGCTGGTTCCTAACTGCTCACCTGCCTGGCTGCCAGATCACTCCTAACTGCTTCCCTGCTGGCCTGATCGCCCCTAACTGCCTTGCCTCTGCCTTGCCCCGCACCCAGGATTCCCTCCCTCTGGCTGGCCACAGGCACCCAGGACCCGGGCCGGCTTTGCCCGGGCTGGCCGCAGCCATAGGGGACCGTGGGCAGGCGGCTTCACCCAGGCTGAAGCCGCTGGTGCCCGGGACCGCAGGGTGGGTGGCTTGTCCCTCTCCCGGGCTACAGCCTGGCTGGTCCCCATTCCTCTCCCACGAGCTCATTTGTGCCTGGCTGGTCCCCATTCCTCTCTTCCCAGTGTTGAGTGTCTGAGCCATTAAGGTGTGACAGTGTGAGGGCGTGATGACCATTTGCATATTAGATCTTTATTATATAGGATTTTTAAAATATGAAACCAAGAAAAAGGTAATATAAATAAATAAGTAGCTGGGCTACCTTGAGTTGTGTTTCAGGAAACTGAGGCTTTAAAATGTCTTCTTTCCTTTAAAAAGCACAGCTCATTTCCACACATGTTCACCATCTTTCTGCACAATAGTTGGGTGTGATCAGGGGTAGCTGCTGTTCCCAGTGCACAGAAAGGAAAACACACAAAGGATCAGTGACTTTCCTACCTGGCAGGAACAAAACCGGAAGCTCTGTCGCTTGAATCTCCCACCATTGGGCCTTAAGACCATTAAGCTACCAAACAACATCAATATTAATTCCTAATCACTAAAACATTCCTGAACATTGATTATCCCATCAGTTTAGGTCCTTACAATGTGGTGGGGAAGCATTGCTTACCTCCCTCTCTTAATGCCTGAAAGCCCTGATTAGCTAAGATATGCTCTTAATAGTTTTATACTTTCTTTTTTGTTTGTTTTGTTTTTTCTTTTTTAATTTATCTTTATTTTTACAAGTATTACAGATGTCCCCATTCTTCCCCCCCCCCACCATAGACCCCCATCTCTTCCCAACACCCAGGTCTTTACCACACTATTGTCTGTGTCTATGGGTTATGCATATATGCATATAAGTTCTTTGGTTAATCTCTCCCCACCCAGCTACCAACCCCCATCTAAATGTTCACCAGTAATCCCCTTTGAAGCTATAATTTAACATGAAGCAGAAATGAGACTAGAATAAATAGATGGTTACAGTCTTGAAAATAAAATTAGAAAAACATAACCTCCTGTAATCAGCCAGCTCCCTAGAGTATGCTGCTTACAAATCCACTCAGAATGGCTTCTAGTGGTAGTCATGGAGATGGTGAGAGGGACTGGACTTGGGATATACTTTGGAAGTACAGCTGGCTGGTTTTGCCGATAAATTAGGTGTGAGACAAAGAGGTTAAATCCCAACTGGAGGGTCTGAGCAGTAGGGTGAATGTAGAATCATTTTCCAAGATGAGGAAAATGGAAAGGGCATTTTATGAAATGCAGAGAATTTATTTTTCTAAATGTTAAGCTTAAAGTGCTTAATACCTATGTAGGTGGAGGTATCATATAAGCAGCTACATATCTGAGTCTAAGGCTCATGGGAGTGATCAGAGCTAGAGATAGAAATGTGGGAGTCATCAGCTGGCAAGGACTAGAGGGGATCCCTTGTTCAGATCAAGAAGATTTTTTAGGACTGAGAATTGGAAGCACTAAATCAATAGGGTCCCATAGTAAAGATGGTGCATTTCAAGAAATGTTCCTAAAATAGCAGTCAATTCTATCAAGTGCAACCAAGAATTCAGCTAAGATGACTGAGACTAGATAATTGGGATTTGCAACATGATATTCATTTATAATCCTGAAAATAAGATTTCTATTGAAAATAAAGTCCTAACTGAAATGAGTCCAGAAGCCATATGAAGTAAGAAATCAGAGAAAGAGAATTAAGAACCAGTTTTAAGCCCAGCCAGCATGGCTCAGTGGTTGAGCATCAACCTATGAGCCAGGAGGTCACAGTTCAATTCCAGGTCAGAGCACATGCCTGGGTTGCAGGCTCCATCCACTTTGTGGGGTGCAGGAGGCAGCCAATCAATGATTTTCTCTCATCACTGTTGTTTCTATCTCTCTTCCTATCTCTTCTTCTCTGAAATCAATTAAAATATATTTTTTAACAAAGATTTACCATTGTTATCACACTGTCTTTAAAAAAAGAACCAGTTTTAGCACCATGGTTGAATACTAGAGCAGAGAAATAGGATAGTAGCTGGAAGGGCATATGGGGTCAAGCTTTTTGGTTTTGTTTGGTTTTGTTTAGACTGACTTGGTTTGTTTGCTTTGTTAAACATGGGATACAGTACAGCATGTCTGGTGACTGCTGAAAAAAATATAATAGAGAGAAAAATTGATGGTACAGGAGCAAAACCCTTGAGTACAAGAATGGTACCATGTGTACAAATAATGCATCAGCCATAGATGGAAGCCTGGATAATTCGTCCACATTAGGAGAGCAGGTAGAGTGCACTGGCATAGATGCGGATATGTTTGTAAATTTTGGTGGTAAAAAAGGGAGGAAAATCAATTCTGCTTAGCTTTCTTTTATTAATGCAATGGGAAGAAAGGCACCAGTGTGTTTTGGAGGAAAGTTGCAGGTTGGAGAAGAGATGGCGTGGAAAGTGGTCTTGGAGAGTGGGGGGAGGCACAGGCTAAGAAAACTGGTGTTGCCGGATAATGCCCAGGCACTGCAGCATGGCTCTGTTCCTTCCAGCCACCTTGAACTGTTCGGCCACAGACACAGGGAGCACAGACAGCTGCATTTAACCAAGATGGGGGTTTGACAGCTAGAGTGATGATGGAAGAGAGAAGAAGCAGAATTAGGAGTGTATGAAGAGGAGCAATTAGACTGATTATGGGATCTGACTAGATAGGGAAAAATGAAGTACATATTCAGATTAATGGAAAGGCAATAGTAAATGCATTAGAAATATCAGGTAGTTCAAGAATGGGAAACTCCATAGTCCGTATCCCCCTCCCTCCAATGTTATTATAACATTAGGTTTATTAGGAATGTTAACTATGATATTATACTAGCCCAGCCAGCATGGCTTAGTGGTTGAGTGTCAACCTATGAACCAGGAGGTCATGGTTTGATTCCCAGTCAGGGCACATGCCTGGATTGCAGGCTTGATCCCCAGGAGAGGGCATGCAGGAGGCAGCCTGTTAATGATTCTCTCTCATCATTGATGTTTCTACTTCTTTACCTCCCTTCCTCTCTCTGAAATCAATTAAAAAATATACTACAACAGTCTACATTAAAATTATATTAGACTAAATTTAAACTCAAAGTTATAGAGTTTTTAGACAAATCTCTACAAACTTTCATTTATATATTCCAAAACCTAAATTAGAGGAGAGCCCAGTAAAACCAGAATTGCCTGTTGCCTAAATCTATTTTTGACTCATCCCTCTCAAACTGTATATCCAAAGGAACCCCAAGCACTTCCGATTCCTCTTTCCATTTGCGTGTCTTCTTTGTATTGTTTTCCTTTCATCTTCACCCCAGATCCACCTAAAGGCTCTCAGCTTACATGGTCCCGCAAGACTAACCTCCAGACTCCTTTACTTGTGCTCTATTTGCAGCCTAAATGTGTCTCAAACATGACCAACCTTACTTGATTTTATGCCCCAGGGAAAACATGTCACATCTCTGAATCCTTTCCAGTGAATCTGAATTTCCTGTGCTTTTCCGTTATTTTAGTTCTTTCCCTCTCCTCCCTGTTGTTATTCCCTACCCCGTCCTGTGGATGCCTAGACTGTCCTGGAATATTCCGAGGTTCCACTGTGCATGTAGCCAGCTGTGAGGGAGAGACCTTGAGAACCCTGCACACCAAGGGACCACAGCTAGCTGGCCAAGTCCTTCCTTGGCAGCCTTGGTTTGGAAACACTTCACAGGCTATTTGTTGGGAGTTGGGCAGAGATTGCTCTTTTGGAAACCTCCCTCCTCGTCAGCTGCTTGCTGGCCGGCCTCTGTGCGAGTTGGAGCACGAGCCTCCAGAAGAAGGCAGTGAAGTGCGCTTGGGAGTCACTTGTTAAAGGAGAGGATGGTTGTGATTTTGTGAGTTCACATCCCAAAACCAACCAACTTCCTATTCTTCTTTCAAACATATGGAATAAATAAAGAGGAAAATAAGGTTATTGATATTAACTAACCTTATTTGTCATCTCCCCCGCCCCCCACCCCAAAAAAAAGCACTTTTTAAAGGGGAAAGGCCTTTGTTTATTCAAGTCACGGTGGTTTGACAGCTTAGCTGGAACAGCTGGGGAACTAGCTGAGCCCTTCAGAAGGCTCGGCCAGAGGGAGGAGCGAATGCATAAGATAACAAAATATTGATGTTTAGCACAGCATCCTGGCACCAGTTATTAGATCTGTGGAATGAAAGTGTGTCAAATGCCAGGCTAGGAACTCCTCTGCACCAGGCCCAAGGAAGCGTCAGAAAACCTGCTGATTGCTCAGCCTCTACACGAAAACTGCTTTGCAGCATCTTCCCTGGTGAGATTACGACGACGGCCTACGGAAGACACAGGCCAAGATGCTGGGAACTGGAACTGGCCTTCCGGGAGGCTGCGAGCTGGGCCTTCGGATGCATGTCACTACTTCCTCCCCACGTGTTCACAGCTGGAGCCCAGGCGCTGAGCCCCTCCTTGTTCAGGGCAGAAGGAGGTCAATGTGAGTCAGGAGAGAAAGTTGCCAAAGGGAACGTGAAAACAGGCCCAGTGGAAAGGATTGCGAGAGCTGACGGAAGCCACACCAGGGCTCCTGAGGTTGACAGCAGCCCACAGAACGCACAAAGTTCGCCACCTTCTCACTGGCAGGGCAGGTGCAATGCAGAACAACGTGTCTGCCCGGGAACATGGCATGACTTGGACCTTCCATAAAAACGGAATGTCCTGCACACTCTGCAGCTTGTCCCGTTAAACTTGGTGTCTCTAGGGAGGAATGTCAGTGAGCATATTATCAGGGAATGTTTCTCATAGAAAACAGAAATCTGGAGCATTTCTTTTTCTTATTATATGTTTTAAAGGCCCCACCATAGACTAAGCTCAACAATACTGATGGTGTCTGGGAGCCTGAGGCAGCTGGACTTGGTGGGTGAGAGCAACTGAGAGAAGAGAATTATATTAAAAAGGAGCTCTAGAAATCTTCATAGGACTTTGCTCTAATCTGTGGGTGAATACTAAGGTGTGCATGTACAGTGGTGAAATTCCACATGGCAAGGCAAAGAACTACCTGGGATCTGTAAACTGAACATTGTCCAGAACTCATTCATGGTTGGGAGGCATTGGCTTTCTGAGCAGCCAGAGTGGGGAGACCTTACTGTAAACCTGGGACATTCAGTAGGGACCCTAATAAGCACATACCTTAGTAGTGGGACTAAAGTATGCCCAACCTTAAAAGGCTTAACACTAGCCTTAAAAGTTCAAATTGTTTCACAGGTAACTTTAATGCATGCCCCCTGCACCCCACAAACATCAACACTTTTTAAGTGAAGACAAGGACATCCAGATCCTCCAGAACATAACACATGACAGTGCACACCATCCAGTATGAAATCACTAGGCATGGAAAAAAGCAGGAAAATATGACCCACAAACAGGAGGGAGAAAATATTTTCCACAAATTGAGGCTGTTTCCACTACCACCAAAAATATTGCATTTTAATTTATTTTAATATAGTTTTAACTTATCTTTGTATTGAAGGTATTACAAATGTCTCCCTCTTTTTTCTCTCATTGACCCCTTCCTCCCCGCTCCCGCACCCTCCTGAGGCCTTCACCGCCCAATTGTCTGTGTCCATGGGTTGTATAAATGCAAATATGTTCTTTGATTAATTCCCTCCCCTTTCCTCTGAGATTGAGATTCATCATTCTGTGGTATGCTTCTGTGTCTCTGATCTATTTTGTTTATCAGTTTATTTTGTTCGTTAGATATATATATGAGTGAGATGATGTGATACTTGTCTTTCTCTGACTGGCTTATTTTGCTAAGCATAAAGGTCCCTTCATGCTGTCTCAAGGGGTAAGTGATCCTTTTTTTTTTACTGCAGCATAGTATTCCATGGTATAAGTGTATCAAAGCTTTTTATCCATTCATCTACTGATGGGCACTTGGACTGTTTCCAGATCTTAGCTATTATAAATAATGCTGCTATGAACATAGGAGTGCATAAATTCTTTCTGATTGGTGTTTCAGGCTTCTTAGGATATATTCCTAGAAGTGGGACCACTGAGTCAAATGGCAGTTCTATTTTTAATTTTTTGAGGAAACTCCACAGTTTTCCACAGTGGTTATACAGTCTGAATTTCCACCAACAGTGTACTAGGGTTCTGTTTTCTCCACATCCTCGCCAGCACTTGGTATTTATTTATTTACTGGTAATAGCCATTCTGGAAGGTGTGAGGTGGTACCTCATTGTCATTTTAATTTGCATTTCTCCGATTATTAGAGATTTGAACATTTTTTCGTATGTCTCTTGACCATTACTATGTCCTCTTTGAAGAAGTGTCTACAGTATTCAGGTCTTCTGCCCATTTTTTTTTTTTTTACTTAATAGATGAGGACACAGAAATCCAGAGATTTCATTTGGTCATAATGACATAATTATAGACATAGTCAAGGATGGAAGCCAACTCTCCAACATTGTAATACAGAATGCCTTTACCTTTTCATGTTGCTAAATTCCTCCACCAGCTACCCAGTCCCCTGTAAGTGGTAAAGTGGTAAAGATCATCTGGAAATTCCCTGATCATCTACCCTAAGGGGTCAGTGTCCATGGTCAAAAGTGAAAAATATTGGTGTTAAAGTTAGAAAAAAAATTTAAATAATGTTTTGGGTATCCATTTACTAGAAAAGATGTGGCATTAAAAATAGTGGAGGAAATCCTTTTGGATTTTAGATGTAGAAGATTTATTATAAAATTATAGGCTTATTTTTTTTGCTTTAATTTTTTACATTTGTTTTTCATTATATCTTTCCAAATCATTTGCTATTTTAGACACAAAACCAAATTGTTTTCTTAATATCATATAAAAAACTGGTTATTAATTGGGAACCAAAATCAAGTTTTGTTTTGTTTCAATGAATGAGAACGTAGAGGAAGAAAAGCTATTCCAGGAGAAACATGTTGGGTGGTGAAGAATTGCCGTGAAGTTCTGAGCAATTTAAAAAAAAAGATAACTTCCTTCCAGACATCTTTCAAAAGAGAAATTAAAATGGTCTGCCACTTTTACTAAACTTCTGGTACAAAAAAGTAGATATATCAACATAAACGTCATGGCTTGGGATAAATAAGAGATGCATTGGAGTATTTCCGCACTCTCTGCATTAGATTACATGACTTGATACTCCGTGTTTACCATGAGGTTCATCTTGTCCTTTTTAATATGACATAGACAGAAAGACAATGTTATGTAAGTTGCCAACTAAGGGGACTTACATACACTTTGTCTTTCTGTCTATGTCAGACTGAAACAAACACATGCAGAAATCTTTATCAGCAAGTCATTGATGATAGAAGGGCTCAGCCAGTGGATTTTTTTCATAAAAAATGTTTTCACTATGTGTCTCTAGGCAGTGTTGACATTTTTACATTCTACCATGTGTGTGTGTTTTGTTGTTGTTGTTATTTGGGTTTGATTTGGCTTACTTCTAAAGAAAATTTCCTTTCCTTTCAAAAATGCATTAATAACATTGACATGCTAATAAGGCTTTTGCCAGAACAACCAGGGAGAAAAGCTGTAGCAAGAAACATGACATTGAATTTTACTGTCACTGAAAGTATTTTCCATAGAGACTAAGCGATATACATGCAACTGTAAATGTATGCTATTGTTACAAAGGGAATGAAATGAAGAACATGAATTCTACCCAATAGGGAACCAACATCAAAATGGTTTTTAGCGTAGAATGGTCCACAGCTGCACTAATGCTCTGTTATCATCTGAAACACAAAACCTGATGATCTCAGCATCATAAAGACCTGAATAGAACCATTGCTATTGAAAGGCTATTTCCTAGTGCGAAGGCATTTCATTCTATGCATGCCTCCTTTCTCAGCTCACACTGTTGTATAAAATTGTCTGACAGCATGGTAGGTGGAAAATGAAGAGAAAATCTACCACATTGCTATGATAGAGAAGGAGCTATGTAGTGGTTTAAGTTTCAGTTTTAAAGAATATGTCAAATCTTCCATGGGATATATGTATTTATTTTTACGCTGCCTGAAAACAATTAAATATGGCTGAGGTGAAATATAAACTGTGTAATTAAAATGTTAATGACTTTTAGACACATCAATAGTTATAATAAGAGCTGAAAATGCAAAGCCTGGGAATGTCTATAAGAGCTCTTTGACACCCAGACAAGTTGAAGATGAGTTTTAATTCTAAATTTGTAACTCACTCCAGGCAAAACTCTTCCTCCCGGCGTCTTAGGTATTCTTGGCTTAACCGAGCTCTTCTCTTTTGCCACAATATGTTCAGTTACAACAAGCACTAGGCCTTCATCTGAATCGTGAAGCTTGGCCAACAATAATGTGGGAGTGAAAGTGATTCACTAATAGGAAGCCAAAAGGAAAGCCAAGTCAATATGTGATGCCTCTCACTTTTGTAGAAAATATGGAAATAAAGTGTGGTCATGCTGTGCTTGACCTACAAAGTATTGGTGTTTAATAATAACTTGAATTTAAAAATCAGATATTTTTGTCCAGCTGATATGGCTCAGCAGTTGAGTGTTGGCACATGGTTTGAGTCCCAGTTAGGACCCAGGCCTGGCTTGCGGGCTCGATCCCCAGTAGTGGGTGTTCAGGAGGCAGCACATCAATGCTTCTCTCTCATCATTGTTGTTTCTATCCCTCTCTCTGAAATCAATAAAAAAACATATTTTTTTAGTCTGATAGTTTTTCTGTTCCCCACTTTTTTCATAACTTAAACTTACCAATGGTAAATGTTAACCAATGTCAGCCCACAGAATTATAAGGTATATGATACATATGATTACAGTTATAGTGATTTCCCTCCAAATTCCTGGAAAAGAGTTGAACAAAATGAAGAAAAAATGATGGGTGTACCAAAGTCCTGATAGGATACTGCACACTCAAATGGGTTAATTGAGGATAATTTAGTAAAAGGTCTATATATACATATGTGTCAGGAGAGTTAAAGGGAACCTACAAAAGAGAATGGCTTTACCTGGGGAAAGAAATGAGAGAATTAGGGGAAGTCATTGTTTTGTAAGACAAAATATCTGTAAGAGACCAGGAGTGTTAGAAGGTTCAGTCCTCCATAAATCAATATAGTAAAATAGCAATCTAATCTTAAAGGTTCATGGCTATTTCCTCTTTTGTGTTCCCACTGAACTTCATATTCACCTCCAACACTTATGACATTATCTGCTTGTCCTACTACCTAGCAATAATAATAATCAGGCATTAATCATAAATGTGCTCCCTTCACCACCTCTTCACTTTTCAGGTACAAAAGAGAATAAAAGTGTGTGTGTTTTAAAAAGCTTGAAAATAAATATTTACACTTTGTAAATTTGTCCAAGGATAAGGAGAAGTAAGAAGTAGTGAAAGGAACTAATATGCCAAGACTTTGGCTAGGCAGCTGTGCTTGATGTTTAACAAAATTCTTTACCATTGTGTGTTACACTTGAGTTTTTTCACTCTGGAGCTATTTGATGACCTCTCTAAATTCTGAGCAGGGTCATAGTAAGCCACTGCCTTTCGCAATATAGCAACACATATTCTTACTAAGATTCCATCTCCTTTACCAAATGGACAAGAAGTCGGTTTGAATCACACCCTCCACTAGGGCAGACTCCCTTCTTTAAGATAAGGATTGGCACATAATGTCACTCACTTGTGGAATATAATGAACAACATAAACTGATGAACAAAATTGATCCAGAAACATAGAATCATCGAACAGACTGTCAAACCTCAGAGGGAAGGCCAGGGAGAGTGGGTGGGGGGGGGGGGGGGGAAGGTAAGAGATCAACCAAAGAATTTGTATGCATATAAGCATAAACAATGGACACAAACAATGGGGGTGGCGGGGGTGGGGGGGTGGAGATAGGCCGGGACTGAGGGGGGGGGGCAGGCTGAGAGACGACAATGGGGGGAAAAGGGGACATATGTAATACTTTCAACAATAAAGAATTAAAAAGAAAAGGATTAGCACTGGGCAAGCCCTTTCTGACCCTCAGAACGCAGCTCTGTTTTATAATAAGTCTGGAAGAAAATGTATCATTAGTTGATATGGAAGTGGAGAGACTGAGTCTCCTTCTATTTATCATTAAAAGTCTACTGGGGGCCCTGGCCCATGTGGCTCAATTGGTTAGAGCATCATCCAGTGCACTGGAAGGTTGGGGGTTTGATTCCCAGTCAGGACACATACCTAAGTTGCGGTTGGAGCCCCGAAGGGAAGCGACTAATTCATGTATCCCTGTTCTCTCTCTCTCTCTCTCTCTCTCTCTCTCTCTCTCTCTCTCTCTCTATCTCCCCCAACCCCCTTTCTCCCTCTCTAAAGTCAATTAAAAAAAAGTGTATTGGGGGGATTCAGCTCTCTTGTTCAAAGAATTCCTCTCCTATTTATACAGCCCTGCCAAACTTTCTGTACATGTGGCTGTCATGTTGTTCTAATAATGCAGTTACATGATAGGAAATTGGCAACATTACATTTTTATGGGGCAGGGATATCAGAAAGAGAAACTACCAAAACACCCTGAGTCACAGAAAGAAAGAAAGAATTCCTGTTGCCACTTTTACAAAACTTCATGACTGGGTGAGCTCCAATATATTTCCATCTTCAAAGAGAGCTACAAGAGTGGAGTGCCTTGCCTGTATTTAGCAAAACCTATTTTAATGGTTCAGGATTTATGTTCTGAGAGTTTTCAAAGGCAATGCATTAATTTTAGTGCAGTTGTTTTCAATGATGACTTTTCTGTTGCTTTTCCTAATTTTGTGCTCATTTGATTTATCTGAGAGTTTGGGAGAAATAGCTATTCCACATCAGTTTTTCAGGCAATTATGGCAAAATGTTATTTTCATCACATTGGGGGAAATATTAAAATGTTATTTAAAAATGTCCCACATGGAGCAAGTTCATCATTTTAAGCTTATCTCCTCTGGGCCGTGCTGGCCTGTGGGACAATGATGTTCCTGGCACTCAGTGTTGTACGTGGCATGACTAGCCATTCAGTCAGTCACCACTGAGTGTCTGCTTCATCACGGGAGTCACAGTGACCACAATCTGTCTTCACTGAGCTTATTGATTGAGAAGGTACTCAATACATACATATTAAATTAATAAATATTAATTAATAACTCATTCCTTGGCTTATTGCCTCTACTTACAGGTATATGACCAGCAGTCTTCCCCAGTTACTTTCGCGTATCCCCCGGGACTCTTCCATTTACTTGGGAAAAGATCTGCATATGTTCTTCTCTTTTATGATTATGAAAAACACACTTACTGTATATTAGATCTCTTCTAAACATGTAATAGACATTCATCCACCAGTGTTATCCTCCTACCAACCATGGCACAAGTGCATCTTACATAAAATGTAGGGCAGTGATGGCGAACCTATGACACGTGTGTCAGCACTGACATGCGTAGCCATTTCTGATGACACGTGGCCGCTGAGGCGGCCGCATGCCGAGGATGAAACATTTGCTGCTCCTGAGGATGAAACATTTGCGAAATAATGTTTTTTTCCTCAAAGTGACACACTACCCGAGTTATGCTCAGTTTTTTGGCGAAGTTTGACACACCAAGCTCAAAAGGTTGCCCATCACTGATGTAGGAGACTCCTCCACCTTGATTCCTGTTTTGTTAGCTGGTCCTAGAAACACCAGTGTTTCATAAAACTGCTAATGAAAACAGCTGATTTTGCTTCTGCTGATAAGCCCTCTCTCCAAAAGTGCTGGTGAACAATCCAGCTGGCCGGGAGTTGGGTGGAATTGCCACGCCATTCCCTTCTGTGGCCCAGCTCTCTCTTCTTTCTCCCCACAGATGTTTACTCCAATTATTTTGACTTTTCTATCAACCAAAATCAAAAGTTTCTCATTCATCTCAACATGCAAACAGATACTAAGGGAGTCCCATTAAAGATTATTTCAAAATACACTTTCTACCCCTTTCCATTAGCTGATTCAGTCAAGCATGGGATGGAAAAGCACACAATTAAGCAACTGTATTCATTTCTTAGTGCTGATTCCCACAAAGTACCGCCAACTAGGTGGCTTAAGACATGGAAACTTACTATTTCATAGTTCAGGATTAAAAATCAAAATGTCAAAATTAAAAAATCAAAATTAAAAATGCCAGAATTAAAAATCAAAGTGTCAGCAGAGCTAGTTCCTTGCTGGGGATTCAGAGGGGGAAGCTGGTGACTCACTCCTAGCTTCTAGTGACTGCCATCAATACCTGGCATTTCTTGGCTCTTTGACACATCACTCCAATCTCTGCCTCCATCCACACATGGCATTCTCCCCGCATGTCTATTAAATAAGATTTTAAATGTCCTTCCAGGTTTTTATGACTCAATATCCTATCTAATAAAAGAGTAATATGCAAATTGACCATCACTCCAACACACAAGATGGCCACCCCCATGTGGTCAAAGTGGCTGCCCCCATGTGGACATAAGATGGCCACCACAAGATGGCCAGCAGGAGTGGGCAGTTGTGGGCAATCAGGCAAGCAGGGGAGGGCAGTTGGGAGGGACCAGGTTGGCAGGGGAGGGCAGTTAGGGGCAAATGGGCTGGCAGGGAAGCAGTTAGGGATCAATCAGGGTGGCAGGGGAGTGGTTAGGGGGTATTCAGGCTGGCAGGCAGAAGCGATTAGGGGCAATCAGGCAGGCAGGGGAGTGGTTGGGAGCCAGCAGTCCTGGATTGTGAGAAGAATTTCCGACTGTCTGTTTAGTCCCAATCCCACCAGATTGGAGAGGGTGCAGACTGGGCTGAGGGACACACACACATCCGTGCATGAATTTCATGCACCGGGCCTCTAGTATCATTTATCTTCTGTTTATACTATTTTTACCATCTGCTTTTTCTGAACACCACCATATACAGCATAGGGCAAAAGTGAATCTACAGTTGTTCATATGGAAAATAATACAATAATTACTAAATAATAATATAAGAATAAACTCTGTTTTCCATACCCACATCTGTAAGCCTACTTTTTTGCCTCACCCTGTATGTAATATGCTGAGTATGTTTCTGTATCCTTTGGTATTTGCAAACATGATTTTCAATAACTATAATGGAGGGGATTATAATTTTTTTTTACCCAATTTTGTATAGCTGGAAATGTATATCATGCTCAATTTTACACTATAATTAACCACACCATTGTACATAAGTTTTAAATGTATTTCCATTCATTTCTTTACGTTGTTATGACTTTACAGATACAACATTAAATTCTATCAAGATTAGGTATATTTTAGTGGATTTTGTTTTTATATATAGGAAACATAACTCATTGATTTCAATGCATTTTGTATTTCTACAACAAGAAACCAACAGATGGCGATGTTGGTGCAGCTTTCCAAGAATGAGGTTGCCTGGGTGCAGCCAATGCTTCCAGTAAAGGGACAAGGCGAGATGTGAATTTGTAGAATGGACGGCTTTACCAAAATCTATATGCTAATTTTATGAGTTCTGGAAAAGCAAGAAAAAAAATGTATGTTCAAATTCTCATGTCCATCACGGACACCGGGAGAATGGAGGCGCTGGAACATTTTATTTTCCATCTCTACTCTATTAGTACATCTCATAACACCTACAGTTTATTATTTTATTTTCTTCTTCTCAGAAACATCTGAGTGAGAGGCCAGCAGGGAGTTCAAGTTCCCCAATGCCAAGTTGAGAGTGCCGCACCTTCTCACATACCAGTTCCACTGCAAGCTCATACTATCCAAGTTTTTTAAAACCCCAAGCTATCCTTTCTTTTCTTTGAAACTACCACAGTACAAGTCTCATTAGGGGTTTTATAAAATACTTGTTAGCTGTTTTCTAATTGAGAAGGTTCTGTTCTTTTCACCTCAAGGAATCATTTAGGAGACAAACAGCAGCATACAATAATTAGATTTGATTGACTCTAATTGATTTGAATGTTAATGAAACTGTGCCTCCACTGTGCTTTGTTTCACTTGAACTTAGCTGACACTTAATAGGCTTGCTTCTCCAACTTGCCTCTCCCACTTCTCCCATCATCCCATTCGACACCGTTCCTGTGCCATCAGCACTGTGTGTCTGAAAGCCTTTAATCAGCTGTGGGTGATGCCCGATAGGAGTTCTCAGCTCTTCCTGTTCCCTCACCTCCCATGTCAGTTGCCAAGGGAACCATTTCCCTGAGTCAACAATGAAAGACATCAAATTTGGTTGTTTTTCTTTTGCCTTGATGAGAGCCACTAAAAGCCCTCTTGCATCAGAGCACAAGTGCCAACCTCTTCAACCATCTCTTCTCATACAACCTGAAAGCAATCTTGATCTATAGTAAGGGATGGGAGAGAGAAATGTGATAAAGCCCTGGTTGTGAAAAGTAGCTGAGGTCAATAGCATGGAAACAATATGCATTTGTTTCCCAAAAGGAAAAACTAAATTTGCTATTTTTGTATTTTGATAGAATTTTCGGCTATGTGTCCTGTTTGATTGGAGTAAGGTAGATGGATTTGTATTAGATGCTGACCAATATTTTGATATATTAGGAGGCCAATGATGAGTCTGCTCTGAGGCTGGTGAGGAAGTCTCTACAGTCTTTCTACTCAACACACCCAGTCCTTACGTGTTTGGAGCTGTAAGCAATATAGTTCCACGAATGTAAGAAGGAAGTCCCTTTGAAGGGGAAGGATGGGCCCAACACCACCACCCCCACCCCCCTTTTTGAGAATTTGAGGTGAAAGAAAAATTATTCTGCCTGCCCACCCCCATTCACAATCTTTTATGCAGAAAATATAAATTTAAAATGGGTATTGTGGGCAAATTTCACTTGGGAAAATGAAAACGATGTCCTAGGATAGCCAAGCTGAACAGAATGGCAGGTAGAGAGTAGGTTCTGGAATGAGAAAAGCCAGCCCACTTCTTTTACCTGGTTTTCTGTGTGGTAGAGGAGGTGATCTGATTGATTTTACAATATTTTTGTACCAGTCGAACACCTCCTTCTGAGTCATGGCCCAGTTTGTCAATGGTGACCGTTTCTCAAATTGCGATCATTATCATCACTTGAAGATCAAAAAATAGCTCAGTGTCCTAAGCTGGCCCCAGACCTGTAGAATCAATCTCTGGAAGTGGAGGCCAAGCATCCACACATGTAACACCTATTCCTGGGTGGTTATTTACATAACTCACAAAGACCAGTGCAAGAGTGACTGCCCTCCAGAGAAGGACACAGGGCATTCCTCTCAGAAAACAAGTTATAAACCGGGATGAGCTTTGGGGGAGGCACCCTATGACATATCTAAAATGGTTTGAACATTTTTGTGTGTAAGCATGTCTACATACATTTTTCTGGTGAGGAGCTTTAGATCTTTAATCAGATCCCCAAGGGAGTCCATGACTCTCTCCAAAGGGTCAATAACTACTTGCTTATGGGATGTCTGAGTTGACTTCAGCAATAATGACAGGTATCCTCAAAAGAAAAGATCTGGAATCATATCTCCACCCACTTTCTCTCCTTCCCTTTCCTCCCCTGCCACACTCCCCCCTGCCCCCAACTTGGACATTGGAATTATCCAGACTTATCAAAATGTCCATGACTAAATTTGGTTTGTAAGCAAGAAAAATGATACAGTGAGTATTGTAATGACTTGGACTGAATGATTACCTCAAACCGGAAAACAAAAGGTTAATTTTTGTTCTCTGCCCACATTATAAAAACAAAATCAGTGATGATGCAGTCTCTCCACTTCTCCAAAAACCAAAGTGGTTTCTGAGAAATCTCTCACCACTCTGAAGAGTGAACGATTAGAACACTCATGATTAGAGAAATCAGATTAATTGGCCTGGAGTGTGAGGTGAGAGTGTGTTCTTTAATGAAGATGGCTGTGCAAAGTGGATGCACACAGAGCTCAAGCAGAATGGTTCAGGAACAAGGGCCGTGTTTCTCAAAGTGTGCTTAAAAAACTGCATAACGTCAATTCCCTGTACACACCTCAACCTTAATAATCAGAACCACAGGTGATAGGGCCAGAGAATCGGCAGTTAGAACAAGTTTCAAGGAGACTGGTGACTATAAAACATTCTAAAGTTTGAGTTCTCGGGTAATATTTCTCTTGAGTCATCTTTTTAAAAAATATTTTTTATTGATTTCAGAGAGGAAGGGAGAGGGAGAGAGACAGAGACATCAATGATGAGAGAGAATCACTGATCGGCTGCCTCCTACATGCCCCACACTGGGGATTGAACCTGCAAAAAGGGCATGTGCTCTGACCCAGAATTGAACTGTAACCTCCTGGTTCATAGGTCGATGCTCAACCACTGAGCCATGCAGGCCTGGCTCTTGAGTTATCTTTATGGAACAGAGAAGGCCACGCTATTGAACCTGGAACCTAATGCACATAGTGAGTAAATAGCAACAGGGAACCCAATCTCTTCCCATGGGAAATTATAATCCTGTCCAGATGATTACTCAGAAGGCTGAGAATTGGAAAACAATTTCATAATCATAAAAATCTGTCCTGGACACAATTAAGAAGAATATTACACCATTGCATTTAATGAATATCTTCAAAGTTCATTATCCTACATTTGAAACAACCCAATGAATGTTGTCTCCTTTTAACCCAAAAGCGCTCACTGAACCTAAGTGCAAAAGGATAAATTTAAAAATTATAGAGCAATTCAAATCCCAACTCTAAGGCTCTCTGATTAATAAAGGATGTTCAGAAGTGAGCCCGTCCATCGCCCAGTCCAGCAGGTTTGGGACAGGGTGGGGACTTCACATATTGTAATTTACTGCTCTCAGAAGGGTGTGTCAGTGAGACCAGGGAATCCATTCCCAATTTGGCCAAACCCAGTCCCAAGGGAAACTAAACATGTTTGGGGTTTTTTAAAATCTTTTTTGCCTTTCATTCGCCTCAAAATTGGTCCTGCCTAGAGTTCAGGCTCAGATGTTCCTCAGATAATCATTATTTTCACACCAAAGCATTTCTGAGGAAGTTGGAAATAGCTCTGTAGCCATAAATAACATGATTAATTTATCGTCAGATAATTAGTAAGAATGTCTGCTACATCTTCTTGTCTATTATTGCTCCCTCCCAATGCCTATGCAAAGGAGAGATCTGTCTCTTGGAAATAAAGTTGTTTTCTTAACATTTCTTTCATTTTTAAGAAAGAGGAAAAGAGCGCTAAAGCAAGACACTAAATTCACTAGGAGGTATAAGCAGATCAGCAGATAGAAACTGATGTCAAAGAGTCATGTCCACCCCTGCCTGCTGTCACAAGCTTCTGTGGAAAGAAATTTCAAAATATATGGAGTTTCCTCAAAAAACTAAAAATGGAACTCCCATTTGACCCAGTGATCCCACTTCTAGGAAAGAAACTGAAAACACCAATCAGAAAGAATATATGCACCCCTATGTTCATAGGAGCACAATTCACCATAGCTAAGATTTGGAAACAGCCTAAGTGCCCATCAGCAGATGAGTGGATTAGAAAACTGTGGTACATCTACACAATGGACTACTACGCTGCTATAAAAAAGAAGGAATTCTTACCATTTGTAACAGCATGGATGGACCTGGAGAGCATTATGCTAAGTGAAATAATCCAGTCAGAGAAAGATAAATATCACATGATCTCACTCATTTATGTAATATAATGAACAACATAAACTGATGAACAAAAACAGATCCAGAGACAGAGAAACATCAATCAGACCGTCAAACCTCAGAGGGAAGGTAGGGGAGGGGGGCATAAGGGGGAGAGATCAACCAAAGAACTAGTATGCATGCATATAAGTCTAACCAATGGACACAGACAACAGGAGGGTGAGGGCATGAGTGGGGGGCATTGATGGGGGGGGGCGTAATGGGGTGGATAAGGACACATATGTATACCTTAATCAATAAAGAAATTTTAAAAAAAGAAAAAAATTTCAAAATAGGGTTTGCTGAAAGAACTTTTTCATAGTCTGCTCAGTCAAATTAATGAGGTCATTTACATTGCTTCCATGAAGATGAGAGGTCTGGGACTACATCATGAAAATTTGGATTGGGGATTAGAGTATAAATCATTTCTACTGATATGGGCAGAATAGCGCTCCTCGCCCCAAAAATACTCATCCTAACCTGCAAAATCGGAGAATATGTTCATTTGTATGGCAGGGGAATTAAGCTTGTAGATTAAGGCAGCAACCTTGATTCCTGAGGGCGCTCATTGGAGGATAAGAAAGGGAGATTATCCTAGATTATCCAGGTGGTCCATGTAATCAGAAGGTCCTTAAAGGTGAAAGAGGGGGAGACACAAGAGTCAGAATATAGGTGCACCTCAGAATATAATGGGTTCAGTTCCAGACCACTGCAATAAAGCAAATGTCATAATAAAGTGAGTCACACCAAGTTTTTTGTTTCCTAGTGCATATAAAAGTTATGTTTAGCCAAGCCAATGTGGCTCAGTGGTTGAGCATTGACTCATGAACCAGGAGGTCACAGATTGATTCCCGATCAGGGCCCATGGTCAGGTTGCAGGCTTGATCCCCAGTGTGGGGTGTGCAGGAGGCAATTGATCAATGATTTTCTCTCATCATTGATGCTTCTATCTCTTCTCCCTCTCCTTCCCTCTCCCTGAAATTAAAAAAAAAAATTAATTTATATTTACACTACACTGTAGTCTATGAAGTGTGCAATTGCATTATGTCTAAAAACAATGTACATATCTTAATTTAAAAATACTTTACTGCTAAAAAATTCTAATCATCATTTGAGTGAGTGGTGATCTTTTTGCTGGTGGGGAATCTTGCCTCTATTTTGATGGCTGCTGACTAATCAGAGTTGTAGTTGCTGAAGGTTGTGGTGACTGTGGCCATTTCTTAAAATAAGACAATGAAGCTTGCCACATCAACCGACTCTTCCTTTCAGGAACAATGTCTCTGTAGCCTGTGATGCTATTTGATAGCATTTTACCCACAGCAGAACGTCTTTCAAAATTGGAGTCAATCCTCTCAAACCCTGCCACTAAGTTTGTGTAACATTAGAAATCCTCTGTTGTCATTTCCACATTCTTCACAGGATCTTCACCAGGAGCAGATTCCATCTCAAGACATAACCATAGAGAATCTCAAGCACCCAGAGGGCTCCAGCTTCTGGGAAGACAGCAATGTTCAGGGCTGTGATCTTAGTGGAAAGCAGGGCAGGGGAAAAGATGCCCAATAAGGAGAAAATTCCTTATGCGGCGTCTATTGTGAAGAGATGTAATACATGAGTGTTGATGATGTTCAGGCCTTCTCAGACATTACACAAAGGAGGATCACATTTACAGATTTAACTTCTTATCCCATTGCCTATTTCTAAGTGGAGAACCTAGCTGGGATTCTATTTTCTCCCTCACCTACCAGCTTTCTTGCTCAATTAATTACTGCTTATGTTCAGAAGTGCTGGTTTAAGAATGTCCCTTTCTCATTGCTTTCTCTTACTGGCTGTAATCCTATCTAATGAAAGAGTAATATGCAAATTGACCATACCCCGCTACACCCACAAGCCATGCCCACCAGCCAATCAGGAGCGAGTATGCAAATTAACCCAACCAAGATGGCTGTGGCCACGGAGAGAGCAGGAAACTTGGGTTTCTCTGGCAATGGAGGAAGCCAAGCTTTCTGCCTGCCCTGGTCTGCCTTGGCCTCCGCTTAAGGCTACAAAGTTTCAATTATAAAAGTTAAATAAATCCCAGATCCCAGGGCCTCCACTTGGGTCGCCGGGGAGGCATGGCCAGCCTGAAAACCACCACAGGCCCCTCACCCACGCCACCCCACGCCCCAAGGGAACCCCAACCCTGATCTGGGACACCCTTCAAGGCAAACCAGCTGGCCCCCACCCATGCACCAGGCCTCTAGTCTATCTAATAAAAGACTAATATGCAAATTGACTGTCACTCCAACACACAAGATGGCTGCCCCCATGTGGTCAAAGATGACTGCCCCCATGTGGATACAAGATGGCCACCACAAGATGGCCAGCAGGGGAGAGCAGTTGGGAGGGACCAGGCCTGCAAGGGAGGGCAGTTGAGGGCAATCAAGCCTTCAGGGGAGGGCAGTTAGGGGTGACCAGGCTGGCAGAGGAGGGAAGTTGGGGGCGACCGGGCCTGCAGGGAAAGGCAGTTGTGGGGGACCCAGAACTGTAGGGGAGAGCAGTTGGGGGGGACCAGGCCTGCAGGGGAGGGCATTTAGGGGTGACCAGGCCTGCAGGGGAGGGCAGTTAGGGACAAACAGGCTGGCAGGGGAGCAGTTAGGCATGAATCAGGCTGGCAGGGGAGTGGTTAGGGGGTGATCAGGCTGGCAGGCAGAAGCAGTTAGGGGCAATCAGGAAGGCAGGCAGGTGAGCAGTTGGGAGCCAGCAGTCCTGGATTGTGAGAGGGATGTCCGACTGCCCGTTTAGGCCCGATCCAAGTAGGATCGGGCCTAAACGGGCAGTCGGACATCCCTCAAGGGGTCCCAGATTGGAGAGGGTGCCGGCTGGGCTGAGGGACACACACACCTGTGTACGAATTTCATGCACTGGGCCTCTAGTAATTACTATATGCTCCATCCTAAAACAAGTCAATTCCTGTGTCTTTGAGAATGAAGATTTTTTTTCTATTTCCTTTACTCCATAAAAGTGTTCTATTTTAAACATATTAAATGTCTTTCCCAGCTCTAAAGATGAGCAAAGCAACCTTTCGTAGGGCTTAAGATTTTAGGACAGATCCTTAAACAGTGTCTTTAAAATCTAGAGAAGATAATACTTTAGAGTACCTAATATATGTCATGTTCTCTGCTGGATACCTTCATATATATTACATTTAATATCCACAATAACCCTGTAAATGATATATGATGTCTATTTTTCACAAAGAAACAGAGGCTCAGAGAAGTCTTGCATGTTTCTAAATATCACCTAGATGGTAAATAGTACAGCTGGGCATTGAAGACCAGGTCTATCTGATTCTCTTTCCTGCTCTTTCCACAACAGCACCTGGCTTTCCACCTAAACAGTGATAGATAAGAGCGTGAGGTTGATACCTTTATTGTGGAGACTAATGTATAATACGCATTTGTGTATAGATTTTGTTTACTAAATTGTATATTTAGAGCAGTTTTAGGTTTAAAGGGAAACTGCACAGAGTGTACAGTCCCCCATTTACCCCTTTTTGGGCCTCCACCCAAGATAGTTTCTCCCATTATTAACTATTTGTATGGTTGTGGTATTATTGGTGACAATTTATGAGCTAAAATGGATACATTGCTATTAACTAAAGTCCATAGTTTACCTTATCATTTCCTTTTTGTGTTATACAGTTCAGTAGGTTTTGACAAGTAGAAAATATCATGTGTCCACCACTAGTTTCACACAGAATAATTTTAGTCCCCCCAAAATGTCCTGTGCTCCACCTAGAATTCCTGTTAACCACTGATCTTCCCACTTTCTCTATAGTTTTACCTTTTCCAGAATGTCATCTAGTTGGAATACTAGATGTATCTGTTATCTTCCTCAGACTGAGTTCTTTCACTTAGTGCTATGCATCTTAAGGTTCTTCCATGTCTTTTCATAGCTCGATGGCTCATTTATTTTTATCACTGAATAATGTACCATTATATGGGTATACTTTCGTTGACTCATTCACTTGTTGAAGGATTTCTTGGTTGCTTTTAAGTTTTTGGAAATTTTGGAATAAAACTGCTATAAACATTCATGTGTAGATTTCTGTGTCATCATGTTTTCTTCAAATGTTCCTTGGCCAAGTAGCATGATTGCTGGATTGTATGGTAAGCTTTAGTTTAGCTTTGTAATAAATTGCCAAACTGTCATCCAAAGTGGCTATACTATTTTTGCACTCCCTCCAATAATGAGTTCTTGTTGCTCCACATTTTTGCCAGCATTTGGTGCTGTCAGTGTTTTGAATTTTTGCCATTTCAATAGGTATGCAGTGGTATCTTGTTGCGTTTATTTACAATTTCCTAATGACATATGATTTTGAACTTCTTTTCAAATTCTTATCTGCCATCTTCATATTGTCTTTGATGAGAGATGTGTTCAGATCTATTTCCCATTTTGTAATCAGATTGTTTGTTTTCTTATTGTTAAGTTTCAAGAGTTCTTTGCATATTTTGAATGCCAGTCCTTTCACGGACATGTGGTTTGAAAATATTTTCTCCTAGTCTGTGGCTTATCTTTACATGCTCTTGACAGTGTCTTTCATAGAGCAGGAATTTTTCATTTTAACAAAGTCCGACTTGTCAATCTTTTCTTTCATGGATCGAGCCTGTAGTGTTGCATTTAAAAGGCCATTGTCAAACCCAAGATCACCTAGATTTTCCCCAATTTTATCTTATAAGAGTTTTATTGTTTTGCATGTTAAACTTGGGTCTATGATCCATTCTGAGTTGATTTTTATAAAATGTGTAAAGTCTGTGTCTAGATTCTATTTTTGTTTTGTTTCATGTGGATGCCCACTGTTCCAGTACCATTTATTGAAAAGCTGTTTTGCTTCATTGTATTGCCTTTGCTCCTTTGTCAAAGATCAGTTGACTACATTTGCGAGGATTTATTTCTGGGCTCTGTATTTTGGTCTTTTGATTTATTTTTCTATTCTTTCACTAACAACATATTGTCTTAGAATTTCAGAATGATATGAAAAGAATGCTGTTATAATGTCCTTTGCTGCAGGGCATGGGAATACATTTGTTACATGGAGCAGACATTTTGTTATTTCTCTGTAATTTAATTATTTTCCATACCACATTTGAAGTATTGCAGAAGTCATGTGGTTCTGGTTAGTGCTGGTCAATACAAGGCCTTCCAGGTATTTCTTCCCTCTTTTTCCTTCTATATCCAGAAAGGCTGTAATTGGTTTGGATTAAAGACAATTAATAAGTCATTGAGTGGGTAGAATTATAGGCCAAGTTAAAAAGAGAAAATTAAAAAGTGTGGGGTCTCATTTGAACTCTCTTTCCCACTAATCCTGAGATGCTATCTCTTATCTAAGGCAGACAGAATGGAGGTAATTCTCATTTTGGGTGCATACCTCCATATCACACACACACTTGGACAAATCCTTTTAGTCTTTAGGACTCTTTTCTCCTTTAAGATCTTCCAAGAATGGTAACATCAGGGGCTTTGCTTAGAGGTTAAGTAGATTGAACAGGATTCTCTGTCACTTCATTTAAATTAATTGAGGCCAGCCAAGGTTAGATAAAGCATTTCTCCACAAAAATTTGTACAGCTCTCTAGAGCTCTCCATTGGCATTTGGAAACAAACCCTCTGCTAGTAATAAAGTATAACATTTTCCTTGCTTCGTGTTCTGGGTAGTGACCTTGAGGTGAGGCACTAAAATTTCTGGGATTCTTGGACAAATTCCATATCTTCTAAATTGCATATCAACATATCTAACTCTATTAACTCTCTATTTTGATACAACTTAGGCATGAAATTAAGGCTTTGTCAGTTTGGTCTATATTAGATTCTCCATGAACTAAATAAAATTTAGATTACCTTACCTGGTTTGGAAAAATAGCCAAATTGGTAGGTTATATTCACAGCTACTTTTCACTATGTAAAGTGATAAGGTATAATTTTGGTTTTAAAAAACAATCAAGATTTTGCATGTGGGTTAGCTGATTTTAGAACACCCCTATTGCATCAACAACTATGCATACAATTTCTCTGATTTTAAAGATCTACTGAATAAATATTCCACTCCATTTTCTTCTGTAAAAAAGGAAACACATCAGGTTACACATTGACTCTCTTTTGCTTTAGTCATTCATTCAAACACTTCCTATACTTTTATTACCCACCAAGTGATGGGAGAATGCAGGTGAATGAGAAGTAGGTCCTTTCCCAAAAGAATTTAAAGCCCATAGAGAGAGTACCTTCTAATATGATGCCAAAGAAGATCTGTTTCTGCTTTAATACAGAAAACAAACACACATGTGAACCTTCATTGTCAAGTATGGTCCATTTTATCTGCCTCTGAAAAGTCTGATCAAACACACCTAACATGGCTTATAGTTTCTCCTTGCTTCAAAAATTAATCCTTAAAATTAATCTTTCAAAAAACAGAAAATAGTAGTTCTATATTTACCTATCAATTTACATCACCATCTATGTAGTCTTAGGTCTTTGGGGGGATTGTTGCTTACTGAAGGGCCATGGCCCAGAGCTCAACAGGAATTTGCATTTGGTAGAAATGGTTTGGTCAAAGTCGTAACTTCCCTGGATGCAGAAAGAATCTTAGGTTCTGATGAAAGCAGGAGGAGATCATGGATATGGGTGGGATTAGGAGGCCAATAAGTGTATGCCTCACCCAATTAGTTTTTAAACCCTTGCCGGATGAACTTTCTAATGGCTTTTCCTCCCAATTAACTCCAGCCTGAGGGGACTATCTTCTAACCTTAAATAGCTGAAAGGAGAAGGGTCTCTATGTATTTAATGTATTAATAATTCACAAAATGCAAGATGACTGAAAGCAAGGAAAAGAAAGTATTTCCTGCAGACACCAATTTTTCTTATGAAAGAAGAAGAAAAATGAAAACAAACCCCTTCAAGAATGCCGTGTCATTGCTATAAGAACGCAAATTTAAAAAAAAATCTGGAATATAACACTCAAGCGCTTAACATATGGAACATCTCACACTGTTTGCAGCCACAGAGTACAATTAGGATCTACATCTGCTGTTTGCTTGAAAGAACTCTTTACTCACCTTTGACCAAAAATGTGCAAATCAATTCAACGAATGCTAAGTCCAAGAGAAAAGGATAGAAACCATTTGTGTAGAAGAGCCAGCAAAGTGCAGACAATGAGAAGAGCCAAGAAAAAAGAAAATGCAGACAATGATTTAGAAATAGGAACAAACAACAGTAAATGGAAGAAACACGCCTCCAGGGACAAACCATGTGGACACTCAACACTTCTGTGCAGCTGCTCTGCTCTCCTTTCGAAAAGTGAGCTGAGAAAATAACTCGGGGAGCTATTCTGGACTTTAAATGGGGAATACAATCCTGGCAATTCACGGGGGATGCTCAGGGTTCATTAACACCGAGGGAGAATTTCAAATAGGGGAGAGCCTGCCTGAAATTTCCAGATGCTAAAACTGGCACATACGCCTTCAGATCAGAGGTATATTCCACATAAAGTGCAAACACCCATAATTTGGTTTTAGGTTTATCCTTGTATAATTCATAATTTTTAAGTCCTTTGAATCGTTTTATCTTGAGAGGTATATGATCCATTTATCATCCCACATTTTTCATTTTTTATTTAAAACTAGAGCCCCGGTGCACAAAATTTGTGCACTGGAGGGAGGATCCCTCAGCCTGGCCTGTGCCCTCTTGCAGTCCGGGACCCTTCGGGGGATGTCTGCCTGCTTGCTGCTCCTTACCGCTCAGCTCACTGCTCCTTAGTGCTGCCGTGGAATCGGGAGAGGCTCCTGCCACCGCCACTGCACTCGCCAGCCATGAGCCCAGCTTGTGGCTGAGCAGTGCTCCCCCTGTGGGAGCGCAC
Source organism: Eptesicus fuscus (assembly GCF_027574615.1). Classification (NCBI taxonomy): domain Eukaryota; kingdom Metazoa; phylum Chordata; class Mammalia; order Chiroptera; family Vespertilionidae; genus Eptesicus; species Eptesicus fuscus. The sequence continues at coordinate 104,156,568 of NC_072476.1, forward strand.
TGACCACCAGGGGGCAGCTCCTGCACTGAGCATCTGCCCTCTGGTGGTCAGTGAGCACCAGTTGTTCTGGTGGTTCCGCCTTAATGGTTACTTAGGCTTTTATTATATAGACTAGAGGCCCGGTGCACGAAATTCGTGCACTGGGGAGGTGAGGGGGTGTGCCCCTCAGCCCAATCTGCACCCTCTTCAATCTGGGACCCCTCAGGGGATGTCCAACTTCCAGCAGTTGGACATCCCTCTCACAATCCGGAACCACTGGCTCCTAACCACTCACCTGCCTGCCTGCCTGATTGTCCCTAACCCCACTGCCTGCCTGCCTGCTCACCCCTACCTTGATCTCCTGCCAGCCTGATTGCCCCTACCTTGCACTCCCCTATCAGCCTGATCACCCCAAACTGCCTGTGCCTTGGCCCCCCGTCTGGCCTCCCTCTGGAGGCACCACCCCCATAACCCCAATGCTGCTGCCACTGCAGCTGGTTATGGCTGCCTGAGCCTTGGCCTTTGTAGCCACTGCGGCTTTGTCTGGAAAGATGTCCGGAAGACAACCACTCTAATTAGCATATTACCCTTTTATTAGTATAGATTGGGGACCATTACAACCACGCAGAACTTGAAGAAAACACATGGCCCTGGTCAGTTTGGCTTAATGGAGAGAGCATCGGCCTGTGGACTGAAGAGTCCAGGTTTGATTCTGATCAGGGGCACACATGCCTGGGTTTCGGGCTCAATCCCCAGTAGGGGGCCTGGGGCGGCAGCTGATCAGTGATTCTTTTTTTTTTTTAAATATATTTTATTGATTTTTCACAGAGAGGAAGGGAGAGGGATAGAGAGCTAGAAACATCGATGAGAGAGAAACATCGACCAGCTGCTTCCTGCACACCCCCCACCGGGATATGTGCCAGCAACCAATGTACATGCCCTTAACCGGAATCGAACCTGGAACCTTCCAGTCCGCAGACCGACGCTCAATCCACTGAGCCAAACCGGTTTCGGCTGATCAGTGATTCTTATCATTGATGTTTCTATCTCTCTCTCCCTCTCCCTTTCTGAAATTTTAAAAATATATATATTTTTAAAGAAAACACATCATCTTCACTTTGGGCTTTGTCATCTTACAATATCCTTTGTGCAGTGTTTTAACTTCCCTCAACTTTCCTTTACCCACCTTTAAAGTGCAATCTATTTTGGGGAAGATGATCAGGAAAGTGATTCCAATGGGTAGAAGTTTTTTTGGAGGGGATGGGTCATGAAGATATTTAAAAATTGAGCATGGTGATGGTTGTACCACTCTGAATTTACTTTAAAAAACCAGTTCATTGTACACTTTAGGTGACATGTACAGTATATGGGTTATATCTCAACAAAGCTGTTCTTTTATTTCTTTTTAAATAAAGACCAGTCTTATAATCAGTTGCAGATGTTTTCAGAGGCCCCTCAAGATTTGCTCACCATGTCCCAAATCACGGCTGTGATTCCCAGTTGCCTCCAGTCCTGGTGGATCTGGATGGTGTGGTTTGCAAAGGAGAAGGTGGCAAGAGGCTTATGGAATTTCGGCAACCCCATTCCCCCGGTCTCCTCATAGGGCACCAGGGCCATTCCCACTGGGCCAGCTCTGCTCCCTTTAACCTGTTGGGCAAAAGAATCCTGCGTGCTCTGGCCAGAAAGTGCATTCTTTCTTAGGTGGCCCGGATGCTTTTTTTAAGGTCATTTTATGGATTCAAAAGAATAAACAGAGATGTGGAAAGCTTTTGTCAAAATCCTTTCACATGGTTCTTCCAGTCTCATGGGAAATGAGATGTGCCTCTGAATTCATCCCAAAGTGTGTCTTTGGGCAAAAGCACTCAGAACGGTACAACTCCTGCAGAATGCCCCACACACTTTGCTGTCAGGACTCAGGGGGGCTTGAGGGTGAGCGAGGCGGCAGTGCCAGCACAGGACCTGGGAGAAGGTAGCGCTTTCTACACTGCCCAGGCCACGTGGACTACAGCAGTACCTGCCCAGGTGGGCAGGGTGTTTCTGCTGTTTTGTTTTGGTCTGGCCTCCACCCCGTCAGCCACGGACCTGTGCCTGCACTGAGACTGAATGCTTTGATGGCCCTACTTTTTGGTGGACAGTGGATGCACTCCCAGAGACTGGCAGTTAGACTCTGGTGGCTTCTGAGTCCCTTGCGGGGAGAGCCCGGCCCTAGGTCAAGAACAGACTCAGGCGTCCTCGGCCAGGAGGCCTCCTTGGGCTAGGGGCCGCCACAGTTTGAAGGCTGGCCATGACCCCAATCCTGGCAGGGGTCTCCTCTGGGGTGCTGGCAGGCCTGGTCTAGGGCTGAGGGCGGTTTAGAGGCTGGTCACGCCCCCGATCCTGGTGGGGATCTCCTCTGGGGCGCTGGCAGGCCTGGGTTAGGGTCACTGGCGGTTTGGAGGCCGGTCACGCCCCCGATCCTGTTGGGGGTCTCCTCTGGGGTGCTGGCAGGCCTGGGCTAATGGCCACCCTGGTTTAGAGACTGGTCAAGCCCCCGATCCTGGTGGGGGTCTCCTCTGGGGCGCTGGCAGGCCTGGGCTCTGGTGCCGCAAAGGGAGAGGTTCCTGAACCTGCTTCCCACACACCTAGGCTAGGATCCATCTTGTAGGAGGCGGCTTCAATGCCCGGGGTCGGTGACCAGGTCCTCCTGAGCCTCGCTTTCTGGGCTGCAGTCCCACGTCTCCCAGTGCCCCAGCCTCGGATGCGCCCACGCAGTTGCCCCCACCACCAGCCACCTCAGCACAGGCCACAGCAGCTGAAGCCAGCCTCTTGGAAGCCAGGCCACCACACCCACCACCCCTTGTAGCTCTCTGCTGCTTGCTCTGTGCACTGTCCACTGGGGTCGGGGAGTGCTCCCAGCCCAGAGGCCCTCCCTCCCTCCGCAGCCTGGCTTGGGAAGCTGGCCTCATGCTGGGGCTACTATGTCAGCATGCCCACTCGGCTACTATGGGTGCGACTCGGGCCCCCACGGAGGCCAACCTGGAGAACGTGGACCCCAAATCTGCATCCGGCTGCTGCAGATGGCCTCCGTGGTCAACTACCACCTGCTCCTTCCATTGGCCCCATTGATCCCTCTCAGCACCAGCCATTTAGGCGAGGGTGGCGATCGCCGGGGACCCCGCCCCGGGAGGCTGCTGGCCGTGCCCGGCCACGCCCACCCGGGTCGGGATGGGTCCCGGGACCCCAGGGAGGCTGCTGGCCGTGCCCGGCCACGCCCCCCCGGGTCGCGATGCAGCCCTGGACCCCGGGGAGGCTGCTGGCCTTGCCCGGCCACGCCCCACCGGGTCACGATGGGTCCCGGGAACCCAGGGAGGCTGCTGGCCGTGCCCGGCCACGCCCCCCCGGGTCGCGATGGGTCCCGGGACCCCGGGGAGGCAGCTGGCCGTGCCCGGCCACGCCCCCCCGGGTCGGGATGGGTCCCGGGACCCCAGGGAGGCTGCTGGCCGTGCCCGGCCACGCCCCACCGGGTCGCGATGGGTCCCGGGACCCCAGGGAGGCTGCTGGCCGTGCCCGGCCACGCCCCACCGGGTCGCGATGGATCCCGGGAACCCAGGGAGGCTGCTGGCCGTGCCCGGCCACGACCCCCCGGGTCGAGATGGGTCCCGGGAACCCAGGGAGGCTGCTGGCCGTGCCCGGCCACGCCCCCCGGGTCGCGATGGGTCCCGGGACCCCGGGGAGGCTGCTGGCCGTGCCCGGCCACGCCCCCCCGGGTCGCGATGCAGACCTGGACCCCGGGGAGGCTGCTGGCCTTGCCCGGCCACGCCCCACCGGGTCGCGATGGGTCCTGGGACCCCAGGGAGGCTGCTGGCCGAGCCCGGCCAAGCCCCCCCATCTCGATCCAGCCAGGGAGCCCGGGAGGCTTCTGGCTTTTCCCGACCACGCCCCTCTAGGGTTGTCATCGCTCCCCAGGACCCCGGGAACTAAGAGGATTTGGTGGCCGCCATCTTGGTTTTCTCAACGGCCAGATAGGCACCCGGAGTCCCGCCCCCTGCCTCTCGCAGGCCCAATCATGGGCATAGCGGAGGTGCGGTCAATTTGCATGTTACTCTATTATAAAGTAAGATATGAATCTAGTTTATAAATAGAAAGAAACTCCATTTGCCCTAGCTGGTTTGGGTCGGTGGATAGATCATTGGCCTGCAGACTGAAGGGTCCCAGGTTCGATTTTGTTCAAGGACACATCCTGGGTTGCGGGCTTGATCCCCAGTTTGGGGTGTGCAGGAGGCAGCGAACAAATCACTCTCTCTCATCATTGATGTTTCTATCTATCTCTCCCAATCCCTCTCTGAAATCAATAAAAATATATATTTTTAAAAAGAAACTCTGTTTATTGAGTGCTTACTGTTGGGAGGCCCTGTAATATACATAGAAGATGAGGTAGAATGTAGAACTTCTGGGCCCTTAAGATTCGGGGGAGCGGGGGGAGACAGTATTGCAGTAAAATGGGCACAGAGCTGGAGCTCTGGTCTTGCTCCTTTTCCTCATCGGGAACATTTATATGTTCCCTTCTCCCTAAAGTATAAAATAACAAGCAGGCGTGCAGTGAAGGAAAGGGCGAGTGCGGTTTTGCTTTGAGAAGGCTCCCAAGCAGGAATAAACAGCGTGGCCATCACGTGGGTGCTGTTGCCCAAACCAAATGTGCACATTGCCATTTCAGAGCCCACGGCACACACTGATGCTCCCAGATTATAAGCTCGCTCAGGATACCTTCCCCCGAAATAGCATAGGTATTCTCTACCAGGTGTATGCTCTTCTTGCCTTCCTGCTTCCTAAAAAGAACAATGGCTTTGAATTCTGGCTCCACCATTTACTAGCTGTACAAATTGTTAACTTCTGCCTATTTTCTTCATCTGTCAAATAAAGAGTATAACACTGCCCGCTGTGTTGCTGCGAATCTTAAATAAGGTAATACAGTCTAGCACATGTTCAGCACACAGCTGGCACTCAGTAAATGCTGGTTTTCCTTTCCGCTGCATTATAACTGTTGGTCTTATCAACAGGTTACCACTTCCCCTACATAAATCTTTTCAAATAATTTTCCCTTATTTTCAACCATCATCCTTTTGATAAAACCAAAGACTATTGGAGCCAAAAATAATCTTAGAGATTATTTACTCCAACCTTCACTGGTTTTACGACCTTCAGTGGGGTCTAAGTAGAGATAAGGGAACAGGCCCAGAAGAGCAACGTGCCATTCAGTGTCACATCAGCGGTGAGAGGTAGGGTTTTAGGGCCAGGTCCTAAGTCTTCAGTCAATGTCATTCCCATATTCCCCGTGCCTCCCTACAGATGGTGTTTTCATTCAGAAAAAAATGAAAAACAATTAGCCTTTTACATGCTCTCTTTCGGGGAGATCTTCTTTGCCTTAAAGAAATGGCAAGTTGGATCTTGGGAATTTGGGCTTGAGTTTTGCTTCACACCTCTGTCTGCTTGTTTGTATTGGACTGTGGGTCCAGGGACCATTTTCAGGTTCCGGGGCTAGCGTTACTGGCCTGGAGTCACAATGTCAAATACTCTTCCCTTCCTGTGATACCTGCCTGATTGGTTTTGTTTTGACCTCAAACAAGTCACTTCATGTGAAGAATTCTGTCTCAAAAGCGAACAAAAAGTCAAACTTCCTGAATTGTGACAGGGTGGGTAGACATCCCCCTAATCAATTGCTTATCCAAGTCCACTAAACTGCAAATTCTTTTAAAAATGTAGGTGAGTAAAACAACCCCATAGCAACCAGAACTTGTGTGTTCAGACCACCACTGCACTCAGCCACCAGAAATAAAGGGACGAATGTGCAAATGCTGTTCTAGTGTTGTGACCAACAGTAGAGGATTTCGTTCGAGCTTGGATTCAGAGTTTATTTGTTGATATGCCAGAAGTATCTTATCAGCAGCAAGCTTTAACTATTAAGCTTTCTCATAGTGTGAATTTCCCAAAGGGGGGAGGGAATAAAACCTCTCCCTCCCCCCCAAAAAAAGAGTATGATGAAGTTCCAGAGTGAAGCCTTCCGTGAACTAAGAAAATGAAGTCCTTTAGGATTTCTGTCCCTAAAACTTTGCTGTGCTTGTAACCATTACCAGGTATTCTGTCTAGACTGGCGAACAGCCAAGGATAACCTGGGTTTCAGAACCACATCCCAGGATCTACCCTGTCCCAAAAGCTAGTTAAAAGTCTGGGGATGAAACTCTCAAATACAGTCACACACATTCCCCCTCCCCCATCACACGTGCACATACACCACACGCTCTTTCTTTCATTATCTTCCCATTTGACAAATCAGCCAGTCCGGGCTGAGCACACCCCGCTCTTGGTCCGCACTCCTCTCACCCAGAATCTAGGCTGCAAGCTGCCCTCTGGAGCGACGTTACCCAATATTGGGCTAAATGTGCTTCTGACCAAATCGGTTCATGTTACCATAGCAATATTTGCACACGGCATTCTTCCTTTCCCTCGTCCCCCATTTCGCTTTTAAAAATCTCAGACCATATCACTTAATTATGTGAAACTACTACCCAACTATCATAAAACCAATCAGCCTATGGGATTTGCTGCTTCAAGGCGTTATCAGCTACAGAGACAAGCTATTAGGAAAACAGGGGGTGGGGAGAGGGGCGAGTGAACATTTTTAGTAAGTGAAGATGGGCTGAAAGCGTAAGTGCAAATAACCCTGATGTTTAGCACATGAAACAGCTACTATCCATTTCCTCTCTGGGGGCCCAGCCCATGAACACCAACGACTCCTGCCAGGCAGTGTCTAAATTTAGTTGAAGTTTGCGTGACTTTTCTGAGAACAGAGGCTGTGAATTATGCCTCTGTGTTCCCAGCACGTAGTAGGTAGAAGGCACTGCTGTACATTTTTAAAGATGCCATTGATTTAAAATGTGCCATTATTTTATGTATCACTAAGGAAGATGAGTTGTAAGCTTTCATTTCAACACTGTGTAAATGTTGGTCCATATTAAATAGGTTGCAACCGTGCTTTTAAGCAAAAATATGAGACACTAATACATATTTATGTATTCCCACAGTTTATAACTCATCTTGGAAAAGACCAATCCATGGAACCCATGGTCCAGCCTTTATTAAAAGGCAAGCTCCATGCCCTGGCTGGTTTGGCTCAGTGGATAGAGCGTTGGTCTGGGGACTGAGAAAGTCCCAATAAACTCAGAGCTATGACTGACTCCTGGTCACCTGGTGCTTCTGGAGCCAGTAGACCATCAGACAAAGGCCAGGAACCACATGGCCGGGGCAGTTGACCTGCTCATCATGAGAAATAGAAGATTGCTCGCTAATGCAAGTAGGGTGATCGGCTGACTGTCTCTTTGTATTTCCATGACCAATTTTACTGTAACAAGAAGTCTAATAACACGGCTGATAAAGGCATGGTAGCTGGGGCCTCAGACACCACAGGGCCAGTGAGCCCAGAGAGGTGCTAGCCACCGGCGAGAAAAGTCTAGAATAGGTGGTAAGGGAGGCAGGTAATGAATATCTCAGGGCTAATTGCACCAGTGGGAGCTGTAGTTTGTCTAACTAACCTTCTTATAACCTTTCCCAGAAAACTGGCCAATCAGAAACCTGGAATAGCTGTGCCTGGGCAGACGTAGCTTCATTGGAGAAACAAGCGGGTCTAAGCATTGTAAGGCAGGTGCTATCACAGGCCCACCTTAGGGGACTGCAACACCCACACCCCAGTTTTCGTGCCTCAGTAGCTATTAGGGGCTCACAGCTCTTTCCCTTCTCCCGTAGGGAGTGACTATCATACCTCTAGGGGGCAGCAGTCCAGGCTGACACTGGACAAACCGTGGTGAACTTCATGCTCCATAGCTTCCACTGGGACCAAGCTGTTCCAACTGGTCCCCAGCTGAGACCACATCCTGGCCTACTCCTCTGCCTGCCCTATCCTCTCACTGCCCCCTCCTTCTCTCACTGCGCCCTCCTTCTCTCACTGCCCCCTTCTCCAGAAATCACTTCCTCGATAAATCATTGCACAAGGATCCCAGCCCCCGGCTCTGCTTGGAGGAAACCCCCGCCAAACCAGGAAACAAATGGGTCATTTCTCAGACAATCCTCTCTTTGCCACACTCTTGTTGTTGACTGAAATCACTTTTATTTTAATACTAATGAAACATGCTCAGATGTACAGGTACTTGTAGGTTCCCTATGTGATTCACTCTAATAAAACCACAAAAGCAGAACAAACTTGCCAATTAGGTTAACCAAAGCAACAATAAAATTTACAACATTAATGTAATGTGACAGGTTTGGTTTCTTCTGAAGCTAAATTGCCGACGTTGGCTGTAACAGCAGAAAGATGTAGCCCCATGTGGTTCTCTCTTTCATCTGTTCCTGTATTTTAACATCAACAACCCAAACCCAGAGCAAGCTGTTGTTGTTGATATTGTTTTAGTATCTTCTACAAAATGTCATTAGTAACTTCGAGGCTTTTTTGCTATTTCAACACAATCAGCCCTCATTCTTAACTAAAATCCACAATCAGTCCTCATTCTTAACTCACACCCTGTAGGGGCAACTGTAATACACTCTACTCTCACTTGATAACTCTTTAAAGCTTTGTCCCTCACTGGGCAATGGTTCAGCATTAAAGGGTGCAAGCTATTTTGAGTTTGGTACACCTGTTCTGTTCTACCTCATGAAGATTCAATGCCCCTCCTACTTTAGTCAATTTCATCTTCTGTCTCGTTCATTCATGGGGTGCACGATGACATCATTTGAGGTTGCTTTGGAGGGAGTACTATCCGAACGTAAAGGCAAATGTGATCAGTGAAATTAGGAAGCTTTATAGAAGCTATATGGCCCCAGAAGTGCTTATGTTACATTAGAGATCACCAACAAAATGAAAATAGGCAGTTAAAAATTTCTCAGCGAGAATACGTGTACCCTGTGCTGATCCACACCTCACACCCTCAGTTCGTTTATTTGGGGAAGCAATGCACTAAAAGGATTGTGAAATCCCTTCTACTCTGAAGTTACATAAATACTTGCCAGTCTCAACAACGGCCATACACGGTGCTGGTTCATCTCAAAAACAAAAGATGACGTGAGTACAGAGCATGCTGCCTCTGCCTTCACACTGGAGACCCTGACTCCGCCTTCACTGATGGGACAGTGACCAGTCTTGCTCACGGTGACCTGGCTTTAGGAGATTTACTCTCAATCAGACTTCAAGGTCTTCATTTTTTTAATAGACTTTTTATTGTTTATGGTATTATAGATATTTCCCCTTTCCCCTCCGTTACCTCCCTCCTTTCAACCCCTACCCCTCATGTCTTCACTACCCTATTGCCTGTGTCCATGGGCTATGCCTATAAGTATATAAGTTCTTTGGTTTCCCTCTTCTCATCCCCCATCCCCACATTGAGGATGTCAGTCTGTTCCATGCCTCCCAGCTTCTGGTCTTATTTTGTTGGTCAATTCATTCTCTTCATTAGATCCCACAAATAAGTGAGATCATATTATAGGTGTTTTTTTTCTCATTTTGGTTTATTTCACTTAGCATAATATTTTCCAGGTCCATCCATGCTGTCCCAAATGGTAAGAGATCCCTCTTTTTTACTGCTGCATAGTATTCCATTGTGTAAATGTCCCACCGCTTTTTTATTCACTCATCTACTGATGGGCACTTGGGCTATTTCCAGATCTTAGCTATTGTATACAACGCTGCTATGAACATAGGGGTGCATATATTCTTTCTGATTGGTGTTTTGGGGTTTTGGGAAATATTCCCATAAATGGGATTGCTGGGTCAAACAGAATTTTAATTTCTTATTTTTTGAGGAAACTCTACCGTTTTCCATAGTAGCTGCACCAATCTGCCTTCCTTTCAAGTAGAACAGGTTTATGGATGGAAACAAATCATGCTTTAAAATGGTAAAAAAAAAAAAAAAAGATGTTTTAAAAAGCATACTCTGAGCTAATTAAACCTCAATGGCACCAATTTATATTAATTAGCAAAAAAAGAAAGTATGAAAATGTCCTCTCCATCTCAAGAGGCTCTGTGAATGGCTGACTTAGATATAAAGTGGCTGCTCTAACTTGACATCTGTGAAGAATGGGTGTTAGTCAAACCCCCCTTCCCTCTCGTAGACAATTAGTTCTCGGAAAGAGCAGGAAAGCTGCCATCACAGGCAGTTTCCGAGATCTCAGCATTTTACTGCCTCCTCTGGTACATGCAGGTGAACGCAGACCAAGAGGAGAACTGTGGCAATGAGCGCTTTGGGTGTTTTCATATCTTCTGTGGTGAGCTGGTGTGCAGCCATGAGACAGGAGTTTAGTGGCTGTAAGAGGCTCTCTCCACTGAGTGAGCTCTTCTCGAACTTCTCTGTTTTATGCATCAGCTCTATCTAACTTCTCAATGTGATCTCAGGGACAGGACATTTAAAAAACCACATAAAACATGTTTTTAGAGATCCATTAAAAGTTTATGACACTTCGAAACTACATTCGGCATTTGCAGTCAGTTTTCTTCTCAGAGAAAGGTAGAATTCTAACTCAAAAGTAGCATGACAAGAAGTGATTGTCTGGAAAAGGGATTGGTCACAAATATATAAAGGGCTACCCTTCAGGTCTGCCTTAATTGGATTACTGTGACGTGACCCAAGAGACCCCTAAAAATGATCTAAGTTGTCTGGTATGTTGAAGAATAAGCGGTTCTGAACTAGAGAATTTTCTAACATGGAAAAGCTCTGGCTCTTCTGTCAGGGTTGACAGCAGAGCAGGTGTACCGGCCGGCAGTCAGACCCAGGCCCCGCCATCCCATCTTCTCTGCCTTGGGCTATGGGTGTGGTTCTGTCCCATCACCTACAAAGCAATAAAGAACTGCTGAGCTTCGCTGGGATGACAATGGAGTGTGTAACCAACCTGGGCTTGCTGCTCGACACGTGAAGTCTAGGACACAGGCACCGTGCACATTTCATGGGCATGTAAGTCCACTGTAGCTGGCTTCCCTTCACGCATACCCATTCTTGCTCTAACTCCTCCCTGGAATCGCTTTCAAAAGGGGGTGCTAAATACAATTCACACTTTCCAGGCCTCCCCTGACTGACTTGTTCGCAGCATGGACTGGGGTGACCATTTCCTCCTTCTCAGCAATTCTCTCTGGGCGTCCGCCACACAGTGGTCGCCGATCGCCTGAGCTCTCCTGACCCCTTTGGCTTCTCACAGCCCTCTCTGCTCATCACCTGTCTACGGTATTTTCCAACACCTACAACCAGTTCTCCAGTTCTCCAGACACCCAGTGGGTGTCCAACGATCTACTTACTTCCACACTAACTACCCAAGGTTAGCGCCAGACTCTACACTGAAGACCTAGGCCCACAAAACAGCGCTAGCTTCAGATGCCAATTGTAAGTCTCTGGGCCACCATACTTCTGACTCTCTTTTCCCCTTGAATAAACAGGGAAGGAGAAATTGAGCAGTTAGATAGCAAGACAGCTCAATGCCACCTGCAGTTAAGGAAAATGTATAATAATTAATATACTCTGCTGAGGAGTGCACCTGTAGCAGAAAAAAATAAATGACCCAAAAGGCCCAAAGAAATAGCTCTAGGCACAGAAGGTTTTAACACAAGTAAGCAAAAGGTCTGAGTTTATCTAGTGATAGCCAAGTTAAGGAAATAATTTATATCACATTGCTAGGAATAGTGAGGAAAGGTAAAAAAAAATATGCTCTTGTATTTGTATGTCTTTCAATATTTCTCTATATAATACATCCCATTTAAATAGATTATTTAGTCGGTATGTATGATGAGCTCATTAAAAATATTTTGGAGGGTCTGCTGTAGGGAAAAATTATAAAATAGACCAGAAAGATGACTGGCTTTGCTGTACAGCACATACTTCAGGGTTATCTCAACCTATTGCTGTCTTTGAGCTATTTTACAGCTAAATTGTAGAAAATTGACAGTAATGCAACTGATTCTTGTTCGTGGAAATGCAAATTGCATCTGGTAGAATGCAATCAGTTATTTCCCTGTGGACACTGACAAGTGTCCTTAGTTTTGCATGTATCTCTCAATTCTTTCAAGTCTTGATGCCTATGTATCAGTCTGCTCTTCAGATTCTCCTTTGAACCAGTAGTACCAAATATTGGTTCCTTCATTATTTAAAAGTAAAAATCATCTTTCATCACCATCACGTATCAGGGGGTGTTGTAGGTTTGAGGATGAAGCCCTAAGTAAGATAGGGCTGCTTCCCTCATGGAGCTTACTCTTGTACCACACTTGTTGTTATTATTGTTTGTTTTTAATTATCACCAGAGAATATTTTTCCATTGATTTTTTTTTTTTGAGAGAGAGTGGTAGGGAGGAGGATGGGAGAGGGAGGGAGGGAGAAACATTGAGGTGAGAGAGACACAACTGGTTGCCTCCTGCATGCGCCTGGACCAGGGGAGGGAGCGAACTGCAACTGAGGTATGCCCTTGACCAGGAATCAAATCGGTGACCCTTCGGTCTGCAGACCAGTGCTCTAACCCCTTACGCACTGGCCAGGGTACCACATTTGTTGTTTTAATAGACTGCCACAATTTTGGAAAAGCTGAGTGGAAAAAAAAATTGTACTATCTTGTAACCCAATCCCTGTCTTGCTTTCTCTCACCTCCATGTAATCTTCCTTACACCCCCTCCTTAATTTCAAATGCATAAAAGAAGCTTTCAAACTGATATTCTCTGGAGCATTTGAGATTTTGCGCCCAAGCATATGTCATCAATTTGGCTCAAATACGTAAAGTCTTACAAAAATTTAATTAAAATGATAATGTATATCTCTGATTAGGAGGTTAGATTTATGGCAGTCTGTCTTGTCACTGGACACCTAGTAAGTAAATGTCAAATCAACCTCCAGGTCATTTAACAATTAAAGATTATAGATCTTTCTAATTGGGCCAAAAAATATAACTCCCAGCTACTTCTCAGAAAGTATCTTTCATTCTGCTCTGGATAATATATCCTCAAAAAATTGGTTTTAATAAATAATATATACCCCATATTCATTGCAGCATTATTCACAGTGACAAAGACATGGAGACAACCAAGGTGTCTTTTGATAGATGATTGGATAAAGAAGATGTGGTACATGTACACAAAGGAATACTACTCAGCCATAAGAAAAAAAAAAAGAAATACTGCCATTTGCAACAACATGGATGGATCTTGAGAATATCATGCTAAGCAAAATAAGTCAGACAAAGTCAAGAACCATATGATTTCACACATATGTAGGATATAAAACTGAAAGCAACAAATGAACAAACAAGAAAAACAAACAAAAACTCTTAGACACAGACTACAGTACGGTGGTTGTCAGAGGGAAGTGGGGGTAGTAAAGCGTAAAGGGGATCAAATACATGGTGAAAGAAGAAGATTTGACTTTGGGTGGTGGGCACACAATGTAACTTGAAATTGATATAAAATGGTACACTTGAAATTGATATAATTTTATTAATCATGTCACCCCAATACATTTAATTTTTAAACATTTGAAATAAAAATATTTAAGAAAGATTTGCTGGGTTGGGTTTATTTATATCTCTAGACACCTAAATTTAGAGCCAAGATTGGATCAATCCTGGCCATCAGAAAATTATGTGTATGTCATATATTGCCTTCACTGATGAAATTTCTTTACTAAATTATACTCTGGTTTTATGCCTTTGCCTACATCAAATTATAAGAAATACTGAATTTATTTTTATGTTCATTGAAAAGGTGTTGAAGACATTATTGGCAATGACGCAGTGTCCACAAAATGAAGAAAGCCACTGACTTGGTCAGCCTAGAGAAACCCACTCTTCTCCGTAGGCATTTATTTTTTATATGTGGGCATGGTAAAAATTATTTAACTATCTTTTCCTCTGTGCATTCATTGGTAGGGAGCTTGAAGCAATATTTCTGGCTTAAAAAGAGCAATACATAGGACATTTTGTCACAAATATGTATTGTCGATATATTCTTATTCATTATCTTCTTTTTCCCCATCCCCTCAATTACTTCACATACTTATTAGTTTATATGAATAAACCATTATTTAATAAATATTTATAGCTTCCTCAAATCTATTTTTGGAACCATGTATCATATATATGTTATCACTACTAACATTTGTTGAGACTACTATGTGCTAGAAGATATGCTAAGCTCTTTATAAGTATCATCTCACAATTTTAATTATCACTACAATCTTAAAATTTTATATTTACTCCTATTTTATAGATACAAAAACTGAGACTCAGAGATTGCTCAGGGCCATACAGCTGGTTAAGGCCCAACAACTAGTAAATAACTGAGCTAGGACTTGAATCCCACCTAACTCAGAACCTGCATTCACAACCTCTTCATTAGGCTGCCCTCCATATATGCATACCTCTATAGAACCAAGTTGCTCATTTATTGACCCTTTAATGTAGAACTATTGCTGAAATTGTACCAGGTAGCTCTAGTCACAGGAAAGGTTCTCTATGAATGTAATTACAACATGGAAAACACCCAGGAGAACATCAGTTATAGGATAGGCTCCCTAATACAAACATTTGTTCCCCTCCCCCCTTTAAAAAAATTTCATCTTCAGAGAGTTAGTAGCCAGTATTACCAAACATCAGTCCTCATCTGGAATCCAAGGCTTTCTCATAGACAAGTATTGGCTAACCGAGCTTCCCCTGTCTCCACTGCCAATGACTTCAGCTCTCACCAACTCTCGGGCAAGTCATGTAACCTGTCAGCCTTAGGATTCCACATGGAAAATATAAGTACAATCCTGGACTTTTACCAGGATCAAACAAAAGTAATTATGTGACAGAGTTCTGTAAGAAATAAAGTTTTCTCATCATTATTCATTAATTTATTTTGCTTTCATGTAGAAATTACATGATTAACTTTCAGAAGAAATGGCTTTATAGACACAGTGAGTATATGGAGGATTTCCTCATTAGAGGGGGTTATGGCATCTGCTCCAATAATTGTGGAAATACAGCAAGAGAGTCAGCTGAAGACTGTTTTAGTATTATCCATCCCAAAGGCAAGGGTCATGTGAGGGCTTCTCAGTGACCCTCTGAACTATTAATTTGGTGACCTGGCCATTTCCCCCATTTTCTGCTTTCAAGAGCTGGAACATGCAGTTGAGCAAACCCTGATTTCCATGTATAATGTGCCAAAATGTCATTTCTCATGACTGAGTAAGGACTTTTTCATGTTTGCCATCCTGGATGAGGAGATATTTCCCCTACAAAATAAAAGGACAGTGCTGGTAACTTAACACTGACTTATTTCCAATTACATCACATATTTTTATCCTGCTTTATATTATTTGTTTACATACCTGATGCCCTGGCATATCAAGGTTTTTGAGACCTTGATCAACTTCACTATATTTAATGTTTCTTCATTTGTAAAATCAATAAGTTTAATTAAAAGATACTGAAATTTCCTTCTAGCCTTGACATTCTATTAGTCTATGAACTTAATTAGAACAATGTATTAGTTTTTCTGAGTTAAAAAACACACAAAACAATTGCTCTTATTCTTCTCCACTATACCAAAGCATGCATGATTTCATCCTTGCACCAGGCTCCATTAGGGGAAATTCAGTTACATAATAAGAGATGCTCTCTTCCAACACAACCTGACAAAAAGCCAGGAAAAGGGAAACAAGGCTTGCTCTGCCATGTGTTTTATATTTAGACAAAAACCAAATTTGGAGCTCCCGAGGACGCTAGATAGAATACTGGAATCGGTCATTTATTTTCTCTCGGGCTTTGAGGCACTTTGTCACACCTTTGGCTTCTCTGACTGAGTAGAACATCTTTTCCAGATTGTGGAAGAGATGACTTTTTTGCGAGGGCAGTGTCCCAGGAGCCCCATTTCCAGCTCCCTCTACCTGAAGAGCATGACGCTCTTTCCACTGCACCGAGCCTCTCAGCTCTAAAATCTATCATCAGCTTCAGAACCTGGAAAAAATAAGCTTTTATAGGGAGGGCTGTCCCACTCACACTCCATAAGCTTCTGACATCTATTTCTCTTCGAAACGTTTCCATGTCGATGACAGGAGAAAATGAATTTCAAAGTAATGTACTCAACCCCCTACGATTCATAAATCTCTTTTTCATATTTTAGAGTTATGTGTCCTATTAAAGTGTGAAATTTGGAGAGTGCTTTAGCTCATTCTTCTTATAAGTGGGATTCTTTTTAGGAAGGTAGCTTGGCTATGTATTGATTCAACAAATATTTATTGACCGTCTGATCTGTGCTGGGCCTTATACCCAGTGTTGGGGGTGCAGAGATCAAAGAGACCCTCATAGAGTTCTGAAGAAGTCACACTCTAGTGAAGGGCGCAGGGAAGTACAAGCCATTTCAGTACACTGTCATTGATGTTGTGACAGAGGTAAGTACAGGACCGCTGGGAAGCATGCAAAAAGGCACTTGTACAGAAAGAGGCATAGAACATATGATTTTACTCATATGTGGGACATAAAACTGAAAACAACAAAGGAACAAACAAGCAAAAATTCATAGGGACAGTCAATAGTATGCTGATTACCATAGGGAGGGGGAGGTGGGGAGAAGGCAGTAAAGAGTAAAGGCGATCAAATATGTGGTGAGGGAAGGAGAATAAAGTTAGGGTGGTAAACACGCAATGCAATATATAGGTGGGGTACTGTAGAATTGTACACTTGAAACCTATTAATTTTATTAACCATTGTCATCCTAATAAATGTAATAAGAAAAATAAAGAGACATAGGAGCTTCTTGAAGAAGGGAGCTCTGAGCTAGGTTTTGAGAGATCAGTGGGTATTAGCCAGACAAAAGCAGAGGGGAAGAAGCAAGACAGGAAGAAAGAGCTGCAAGCACAGAAAAACGAAAGGGAGAGAGCAAAAGAACTTGCAAAATTACAAGTAGCTTCATGCCCCTTGAACATCACGCTCCAAATTTCAAGGTGGAAGAAATGAGGGGGGAAAGGAATTGTTCCCTCATCAGAGCAGAGAAAAGTTCATCTGAGCACACAACTGTAGATTGAGAAGAAAGTTCAAAATAACGAGTTTAAAACATCACTGTGCAAGAGCTTGAATATTTTCTAATTCACAGAGTTTGGGTAAAATTTTTTGGGCTTAAAAAATGGTAACTAAAAACTGAAACTTATTATAAGAAATAGTCACAGTGCACAGACTTAACCAAGTTCCTCTGAATATAAATTACAGACTTTTCCTTCAGTGTTTCCACATCTTCCATTGGCTTTGGCACTCTCTGCAAGTGGAGCAGTGTTACCTGCCAGTGTCTTGCCAGGATGTCTATCCAGTGGCTCCCAATTGCGTGCCCCTGGGCCTCCTCCCCTTGTCCAGCCCCAGACAGAACCAATCTCTCAGTCGGGGCCATCTCTGGACCACCCGCTCAGGCCTAGGCCCCATAAGTATCCTCATCTTGATAGGCCAGACACGCACTAATGACTTGTCTAGCTCAAAAATCAGTTAAGTCACTGATATGAAGTAAAATATCAATGTTTTTTATACCCCTCTCAAAATTAAAATTAGTGTCCTATATCAAAAGAAAGTTTTTGATATTGTAAAATGATACAAAAGTTCACATGTAAGAAAATACAAGTGGAAAGAAGAAAAATATTTTAAAAAGAAAAGCAACAGCTAATGACTTGTTTTCACAAGTATAAAGACTTATTATGGAGCTGTTACCATTAAAACGGTATCTTACTAATATAAGAAGATCAATGGAACCAAAAAGAAAGCTAATACACAGATGTGAATACATCCTTGGGTCTCACACTAGGTCTTTTTCTCCTCTCTAGACTTGGCTCTGAGGAGATCTCATTCCATCTGTGGCTTTATGTAGCATGACTTCCTAATTGTTCTCCTGTTTAGGCATCAAGTCTCTCTGTTCCAGATCTGAATATCCAGTTGCCCACTGTATTAATCAGACTTCTCCAGAGAAACAGAACCAACAGGCTATAGATATGCAGAAAGGGTTAGTATGAGGGATTGGCTCACACAATTAAGGAGGCTAAGATGTCCTGCGGCCTGCCATCTGCAAGCTGAAGGTCCAGGAAAGCCGATGGTGTAAGTCCCAGTCCAAGTTCCAAGGCCTGGGAACTAGGAGACCAATGACGTAAGTCCTGGTCTGAAGTCAAAGGCCCAAGAATGAGGACCACCAATGCCCAAGGGCAGGAGAGGATGACGTCCTACCTCAAGCAGACAGCGAATTCACCCTTCCTCCACATTTTTGTTCTATTCAGGACCTGGATGGAGTGGATGCTGCCCACTGCAGTGGTGAGACCTATCTTCCTTAGTCAGCCTGCAGATCCCAATCCTTGTCTCTTCTGGAAACACCCTTAAGATTCATGCAGAAATGAAGTTTCCACAGCTATTCGGTTGTCCCTCAGCCCAGCCAAGTTGATACATAAAGCTAACCTGTCCCATTTCAAGTATATAAAATGCATTCTTCACCATGTCCTACAAAGCACTGAATGATCTGGTCCCACCTGAACAGCAGAAGTGCTATTCAAATATCATTAAAATGAATTTAAAATTTTAGCCCATTTCTACTCCTAACATTATTTCCCAGGATACCAAATAAATCCCTTGGATAAAGGGCTTATGATCATCTTTAAAAATATATTTTTTTATTGATTTCAGGGAGGAAGGGAAAGAGAGAGAGAGACAAAAACATCAATGATGAGAGAGAATCATTGATCAGCTGCCTCCTGCACACCCAGGGATCGAGCCCACAACCCAGGCTTATGCCCTGACCAGGAATTGAACCATGATCTCCTGGTTCATAGGTCAACGCTCAACCACTGAGCCATGCTGGTGGGGCTGGGCTTATGATATTGATTAGGAATATAAGCACAGAAAAGCAAATACATATCTCTCTCCTCTCTAAGGCAGGCCGATCTCTGTTGACTATAAGTAAGTGACATTCGACCATGCAATGCAAGCCATGTATTCAGCCCTGAGAACAGACACTTGAAGTCATTTCCTTAATTATTGCCAAACTTCACAAACTATGGAACTTCTACAATTTTTATCAAATAAAGGATATTTTGTTGAAAGCAACACAAACTCTCACACTGCCTTTATTGAAAACATATTAGGAAAACTCACAAAACCCACAAGTAAGAAGTAATTCCAAGTCCCATAGAAAAGGGAAAGTCATCTGCTATCTCTCTGGGATTAACAATGCAACTGTGCTGCTCTCCACTGGGTATCTCCCTTATGTGTCCTGTGTTCTTCAGAGTCCTGTTGTGATTCACTTCTTTTCTTTGTCTGGATGGTAAACTGTCATATCCTCCCTGATTCTCTGCTCAGACTATCAGGTCTTTCTCCCATCATGACTGGGACTGAACTTCTGGGTGACTTTAGGACCGCCCACCCCAGTCACTTCCTCTCTGTTGAGTGTAGATGCTGTTTCACTGTTTGCTAGCCTTGGTTATTTTGACTTCTCACTTTTATAAATATTTTTTTCTGAATAGAAGTTTGTAAAGTTTTCTTTTTAAATTTAGAAATACAATAATTTTATCACCGGGGTGGAAATGGCTGGGGGGGGGGGGCGGGGCAGGCGGAGAGGAGTCAAGCAGGGAAAAAGGAGACATATGTAAAATTTTAGACAATAAAAAAAGGGGGAAAATAATTTTATCAGAGATGTGTCTAAGTGTGTGTCCCTTTTCAATTCCTTATCTGGAAGTAAGGGAGTTTAATCCACCTGCCAAATAAAGTCTATATCACAAAGATTTTTTCCCTGTTATTCATATTAAATTCAAAAACTTCCCAAGAATATGTTATACTTTAAATATCCTCCATTCATTTTATGTGAAGCACTGAATAGACTCAGTAGAGGTATAAAAATTTAAAAAAGAATTAGGCCCTATTACCTACTGATTTCATTAAAAAAACCACATCAAATAAAATTTCCCTAGCACAAACATGTTACAACATGCTCAAAGCTACATGATGATTCTAAAATTAATAATTCGACCTCCATAGCAATGCTAATAAGGCATAATGAATATGCTAAATTCTGTGCAAAAGCTTTCATAAGCCAAACTAAAACTCTGCTTGAATTATAAATAATTGTCTTTTAAAGGAGAGTAATTGATAAAGAAAGCCTGGTATAGCCCTAACCGGTTTGGCTCAGTGGATAGAGCGTCGGCCTTCAGACTCAAGGGTCCCAGGTTCGATTCTGGTCAAGGGCATGTACCTTGATTGCGGGCACATCCCCAGTAGGGGGTGTGCCGGAGGCAGCTGATTGATGTTTCTCTCTCATCGATGTTTCTAACTCTCTCTCCCTCTCCCTTCCTCTCTGTAAAAAATCAATAAAATATATATTTTTTTAAAAAAAAAAAGAAAGCCTGGTATAACTCCGAAGGAAAGGAAGGTTGATTAGCATGATACTATCATGCTGAATTAGTGTCTGTATAACTTAGACATATGCTTTTTCCATATATTGACCTCATTAAAACCATGTGACTTAAATGAGAGACGTTCACTGGACTCTATGGTTTCTTGCCTCAGTTATCCCTCACCTCCCATCCCTATCTCCAGGCTCTACATGAAAAGTTCTTGGCATTCGTCATTCTGTCAGATTTCCCACAATGCTGCCAAGGACAGAAGGGGAACTTTGTCAACACCAATCACTGGCAGAATTGAGAAGGAAGCAAATCTATTTTGACTTACCCAAGCTACTCATTTCTGAATTATTTCCCTTCCCACTGCCACCTAGGCCTCTTATGCTTTCTCTTTCAAAGGAAATAAATATCTGCTCCCAGGAAATAACCTGATATCATGGGTTTATGACCAACTCTGATTTTTAGGTCAAGGACATTTCAGATATCAGCAAGTGGAAGAGAGTCATGGAAGCACTCAAAAATATTTTACCTGCATAACACATAGAAATAACACCTAAGTGGGCCAATGCTGATTGCTTAGAACTGTGCTCCCTTCCTCTACATATGAGAAGAATAGGTTTATTATGGGATAGAAACTCTGCATTTACTCAGTTAGTCCTCAAAAAATTTTTTTGGAAAATTGGTATGAGTCAGGCTCTGTGCTAGGCACTTGGGCTATAACGGAACTAATTGTGCCACACATAATGTGTCCACAGACTGAACACATTTCATTTACTTGGATATTTATTTTTTCCCTGCCTCATCCCCCAAAAAAACTAAAGACTCTTAGAATACATATAAACCTCAGTTGTACAGGAAAAACAAAAAAAAGAGCAGACACCCTCACACCATTGCACCTTACCTATTCAGTTTCTATTTCTCAACCCCCAAAATGACCCCTAAAGAACAACCGGAAAGTCAAGGTCTCTGTCCACAGAGTTCATATGAAAACCCATGGGACTGGGTGATCTTTCCAGTGCCTTCCTTAATTTGAGATAAAGGTCTAATCAGAGAGAGATGCTCAAAGCCATTAGAAAAGATTTCCACACTCACTTCTAGCGTGCCATCTTGGGGTAAAAGTAGACCTTTTTCCTCCAAAATAATCTTCAACCCTCACCCCCATTTCAATTATTGATGTATAAATCATTAGTAACCCACGATTTCCGGTGAAAAAATTCCTCTTCTCAAATGTAAGATCTCTTAGGTTTACTCTTTAACCTTGGATTCAAAAATCACTTCCAACTCCCAGATATTGTCAGGTTCTGAATAAATGTACATCTCAATGAAGGTAAAGCAGTGCTTCTGGTTGGGTGAGAGCATATTAGGAGGTCTCCAGGGAAGGCCTTCTCCTTGGGGGCAAGCAGAAGATTGAAATAGAAGGCAAGAATCAGAAAGGAAGGAGGAAAGCAAACACAAATTACAAGTCTTTACAGTTTAGCCAAGGGTTGGCCATGCCTATGTTTTGACCTAATTTGCCCAGAACATCAAACAAGCACACTATCCTTTTTCTAGGATTCACAAATTACATCTGAGAAAAAAAAAATGGGAACAAATGTCCCTGTTAATTTAGCATCTATTCACATCTCCTCCCACAGCATCCTACTTTATTTTCTGAAGAGTTTTTATTCCTTTTCTGTGCTTGTACATCAATTTGGATGGTACTGGCATGACTTTCCATGCTAGCAGGGTCATTACCAGTTCCTGGTCATGTTTGTTTGCTCTTTGTATTTTATCCATTTCTCACAGAAAGACTAGCACATCTAAATCATTCATTATTGTTGGTAGCAAACAGTCTTTGCTTTTGATGCAACTTTTCTGAGTTGTAGATTCTGACCAACTTTATTCATTAAGATAAATAGAGCATTGTAGGGGATGCTTTGTGCTAATAGCTAATAAAGCTAAATTTTATTTGTGCAAAATGAACTCAGGGCCAGGGCAGATCTCACGGTTAGAACCATTACTATTTGTCCTCGGTTTTAAACAGGAACATTGCTGTTTAACCTACCAGGAAACAGAACAAATAGCAAGTCAACATCACCCCAATTTTGGACATTTAATGGTTTATACATGTTGTTTGTTGAACTGAACTGGTTCATTTAATTTTGATGGCTGTTTTCAAGGTTAATTTTATTTTAAATCTTCAGTCATAGAAATGCAGTAAGTAAATGCTAACAGAAGAGTGGGCTTTTGATATGAACATGGTGAAAAATGAGGTGCCCATTTGACTTCGCACACAAGGGAACCATATTATTGAACCCTGTCTGAAGACTACCTAGTTTACTGATCAGGCAACAAGTATGGAGAATCTTTACCACTATTGGACCAAATTTACATAAGCAATAGATTGCAGCATGGATAGACTTCAATAATCTTATTGTACTGGATTAGCTTGTTTAATAATCAACTCAGAAATCATCAGCAATCCGATTATGATGTTAAAATACCCAACTTTTTCAGAATTAGCTCTACCCATTGGGAGAGTGGAAATGGCAGCATTCAAGCATAAGAAACAAATTTACTTGTGTTGGAGAGTATAATTTTATAATAATTATAAATATTAATATAATATTTGAAAAAGAAAACTAAGTTATTTTTATCTTTAAAGTGAAAGTCAAATATGGGAGGAAGTTTTTAAAGGATTTGAAGTCTTGAGATATACTGTGACAATGAAATTTTTGTGTGCTAATTTGTAAGCCACTTTTGTTGTTGTTGTTAATCCCCTCCTGAGGATATTTTCCCATTGATTTTTAGAGAGAGTAGAAGGAAGAGGGAGAGACAGAGAGAAACATCAATATGAGAGACGCACATCAATTGGTTGCCTCCTGCATGCTCCCCACCAGGGCTAGGGATCAAGCATGCAGCCCAGGTACATGCCCTTGATCTGAACTGAACCCAGGACCCTTCAGTCCGCGGGCCAACATTGTATCCATTGAGCCAAACTGGCCAGGGCTTCAATTAAGATTTTAATAATAATGTTACTTAGATAATATAACAACACATTCATTTAAAGTGTATCATTTGCCCTAGCTGGTTTGGCTCAGTGGATAGAGCATTGGCCTGTAGACCTAAGGGTCCTGGGTTCAATTCCAGTCAAGGGCACATACCTCAGTTTCAGGCTGCTCCCCGGCCAGGGCCCTGGTTGGGGATTAAAAATAATAATAAAATTAAATAAAGTGTATAATTTAGTGTATTTACTCTTAATGGATTTAGTACATTTGTCTCCCCAAAAGGAACCCCATACCCATTAGCAATAACTCACCATGTTCCCCTCCACTCAGCCTCTAGCAATCACTAATCTCTTTTTATAGATTTGCATATTCTGAATAACTCACATGAAGTAAATTATATAATGTGTAGTCTTTTGGGACTGATTTCTTTCATTTAACCTAATTTTTTCAAGATCCATTCATGTTGTAGCATGAATCAATATTTCATTCCTTTTTTATTGCCAAATAATATTCCATGGTAAAGATCTAATATATTCTGCTTATCCATTCATCAGCTGATGAGAATTTAGGATTTTTAAACTTTTTGACCATAAGAACAAAGCTGCTAGGAACAGCTATGAAAAGCCCAAGCTGTGTACATGATTTGGTTTTCCAGATTTATTGAGGCATACTTGGAAGATGAAAAATTATACATATTGAAGATATACAATGTGATGGTTTGATATACACTGAGTGGCCAGATTATTATGACCACCCCATCAGTACTTCATTGAGCCACCTTTTGCCTTCAATACTGTGGCGATTCTTCTTGGCATTGACTCCACGAGATGTTGACAGGTGATGCGAGGAATCTGACACCATGCCTGATGAATAGCACTGTCCAGTTCTGTGAGATTTGATGGTTGTGGAACCAGCTGCCTGATGGCTCTTTTAACTTCGTCCTACAAATGCTCAATTGGATTGAGATCTGGTGATTGTGGGGGCCACCTAAGCAAGGTAAAGTCTCCCTCATGTTCTTGAAACCACTCCTGCACAATACGAGCACCGTGGCATGGCTCATTGTCTTGTTGGAAGAAACCATCTCCATTGGGATACGCCATCAACATGATAGGATGAACTTGATCAGCAACAATACTTAGGTATGTTGTGCTATTTATAATGGTCTGGCCCTCTAGAAACTTCAGTGCGAAATTATAGCTAATTTGCCTACAAACGTCAGGTGGTCATAATAATCTGGCCACTGAGTGTACATATACTTATGAAATGATTACCACAATCAAGCTAATTAACACTTCCATCACCTTACATAGTTACCGATTTTTCTGCGAGTGTGTTGGGAACACCTAAAACCTACTTTCTTAGCAAATTCCAATCTACAAGACAGCATCATTAACTACAGTCACCACACGGTATGTTAGACCCCAGGAACACACTCATCATCTAAGCGGAAGTTTGCTTAGTGACTCGGCTGAACTCTTTCTGGGAAGTCTATTTTCTCTACCACGTGAAACCTCTGTTGTCTCTCCTGCGGCCTTTCCCCCTGTTTCATCTCCCCACAGAGCTGTGCTCAAGCCCCTCACCCAGCGAGGACTTGAACCTTTAGTTTTGGGCCCTCATGCTGCCTGGAGGTTGCTGTCGCAGCTCAGGAGCTTTACCTCATTTGCTAAAGCTCACCAGGGACCAGGAGCCCAGGTGGCCCCTTTCTGCCTGCTCCTGGCCCACAGCTACACACGCTCTTCCAAACTGCCAGGAACAAGTGTGATTTTAATTTTAATATCACATTGACTTTGTTCAGTTAATCACAACAGTGCAATGCAAAAGAGGTTTTACTTCTTATGAGAATATCTATGGAAGTTACAGGCAACCATCAATTCTAATACAATGCAGAGGAAAATGGCTGTGGCTTGTTCATTGAGAAAGGTCCTGATTACAGGGGTTAATGCTTCATAGTTGACAGTCTTATGTTACATACACGGAGTGGCCAGATTATGATGATCTCTGAACACATAATAATCTGGCCACTCAGTGTATATCCTATATAATAAAAGGCTAATATGCAAATTGTCCCCTCGACCAGGAGTTCGACCAGCAGGCAGGTCAGCCAACCGCCCATGTCCCCTCCCCCTGGCCAGGCTGGCTGGACCCCACCCATGCACGAATTCATGCACCGGGCCTCTAATATATATATATATATATATATATATATATATATATATATATATATATATATATACTGAGTGGCCAGATTATTATGTGTTCAGAGATCATAATAATCTGGCCACTCAGTGTACAATTGCTTCTTTCATAGCCATTGTCCTGCCCATCATCTTTGAGGGAGTTTGATTGCAGTGGGAGGGGCTGGTCTCACAGCAAACATAAGGTGCCATGTCCACCCTTAAATTAGCTCATTTGTTTCTTCTCTGAAGGATTATTTTCAAAATGTCTTACCCATGACTTACCTCATAGAAAAAAATGGGTCACTTTGTCTAGAAAAGGTACAAAGTATAATCAAAGCTTCCAATTTAAAATTCCCAAATTTACAAGTCATTTCTTCATAAAGAAAAATAAATTATATTTACTTTGGAGTTATTACATGCTGTAATCTTGAAAGAGAGGCAGTTCAGGGTCGTCTGACTTTGACCAGTAGGATTTAAGGCCCAGCTGTGCCAGGGGCTAGTTATGTAACACTGGGTAAGTTTCTCAGCCACTCTGTATGCAGTTTTTCCATACACAGTCCTGGGAGCCATTATTTTAACAATGGGAATACATTCTGAGAAATGAGTCATTGAGCAATTTCATCATTGTGTGAACATTACAGAGTGTATTCACACCAACCTAAATGGTACAGCCTACTCCACAGCTAGGCTGTATGACTCCTAGGCTACAAGCCTGTGCACATGTTACTGCACAAAACAACACGAGATTAAATAAGTACAAGACATACTAATGCAATCAGACGTGGTGAACACAAGGTGTATGAGGCTGCTGCCTACGTAGCACCAGCATACTGTTTTACATCACATTTTCCCATAAGTATTAAGAACACATTCTGCATTACAGTCTCATGATTTACTTTATTACACACACACACACACACACACACACACACACACACACACCAACTGACAACAAAAGTGACAACAGTTACAATAACAAACAAAAATAATCAAACAAAGAAACACACACATTTTAGCTCAGATCTTCCGTAAGCTATGGACCCATGCATTTCTCTTTCCCTTCACAATTGAGGTGGGTGCCCTTGGAGCCCCTGTACCTATGCACTCTTGCCTTAGATTTTCTTAAAATATATTTTTATTGATGTCAGAGAGGAAAGGAGAGGGAGAGAGAGAGATAGAAACATCAGTGATGAAAGAGAATCATTAATCAGCTGCCTCCTGCACATCTGCTACTGGGGATCAATTGCCCTGACTTGGAATCAAACCATGACCTCCAGTTCATAGGTGGATGCTCTACCACTGAGCCATATTGGCCAGGCTCTTAGATTTTACACCAGCTCAGCTGCCTCCTTCAGGGAAGAACTGCCTTCAGCCACATCATTGTCTTCCTTTTGAGCACTTCTCATTCCAGTGGAATTTTGAGTCTACCCACTGACCCCCTCCCCCCCGCACCCATTCCTCTAAAACTACTGGTTCCAAAGTCACCAATTACCTCCTCATATTAACTTCCCATAGTTACCTCATCTAACCCGTAGGCAGCATTTGACTCTGTGAACTTTTCCTCTCCTCTCTCCTTGTA
Organism: Eptesicus fuscus; assembly: GCF_027574615.1. Classification (NCBI taxonomy): domain Eukaryota; kingdom Metazoa; phylum Chordata; class Mammalia; order Chiroptera; family Vespertilionidae; genus Eptesicus; species Eptesicus fuscus. The sequence continues at coordinate 104,183,674 of NC_072476.1, forward strand.
TTCCCTTAAATCACACTCTTCTGGTTTTCCTCCTACTTGGAGCTATCTTCAATATTGCTTGAAAACTCATGTTTCTTACCCAGAATTAACTCTTGGTGCTCCTCCCTCAGTCTATGCATTCTCCCTGGACAAGTTCATCTATATCCAGGCTACTACCTGTATGTGCTAATAATAATTCCCAAATTTCGCTCTCCATTTTAGACTCCTCTTCTAAATCCCAAACTCAGTGTATCCTCAACAGGACCGTAGGATGTCCCGGAGTAAACTCAAAGTCAGCATTCCACAACTGGCCCAACATCTGCCCCTATTCTCCCTAAGCCAAATTCTCCCCCTGTGTTATTCCTATCTTTCCCTTCTCACCCCTCCTCCAAATCAACCATTGTTGATTCAGTCTCCTTCATAACACTGCATCCCATCCACTTCTCTGACTTTGCTTCTACTATCTTAATTCAGACTTCCAATATCTTTCATAGAAATGACCTCTGTAATCTCTGAACAGGATATTTTTTGTCTCTGGTTGAGTCTTGTAGCGTCAATTTATTTTCCCCACTTCTATCCCAATTCATTTTCTCCTCTCTATGCCATTAAGAATAATCTTTATAAAGTACAAACCTAATTATATCATGTTCCTCTTAAAAACTTCTAGGACTCCCAGTGCCCTCATAATAAAATTGACACAAAGTATTCAAGACCCTTTGTACTGCTGCAGATTACTCATACAGAATCATTGTTTATTAAACAACCTCCATCATCCATCTCACCTCTCTTCCCATCATGTTCAATTCATAGTCAAATTATCATAATTCCCTCAACATGAAATATTCATTTCTATTTTTATAATTTTGAATCACCAAAATTATGTGGCTTTTTGGCTTACCAAACTTTCATCAATGGGCTCATTAACACCTATATTTTAAGTTATAACATAGCTGTCACTTTCTTTAGGAAGCTTATTCTACAATGTTCCTCAACCCTCCCCCCACCTACCACTAGTTCAGATATTATCATTGCCTGGGAGTTTCTCTGTGAAAGTCCTAATTATGCCATTTTGTAATTTCCAGTTTACTTAACTGCCTTCCTTATTAATCTAATCATTCTTTAGTGAATGTGACCTGCTTACATACTGCATTGCCCTGTGAACAATAACTTATCCAAAGTTTTCGCTTAATTCATATTTAAGAATAAATTAATTATTCTAACACCTTAACAAATGTACATAATAAATGCTCAATAAATAATAATCTATATGTAGATTTCTGGATGTATTGCTTAGACCATGGGTGAATGAGTAAGATTTGGAATAGAGAATTTAATAGAACCCATCAAAATATGTCTTCTACCTCCTTCCCATGGTGAGATGATGAAACAGAACCCTGAATGAAGTTCTTCCCTGAATTAGCACATTAAAACAGTGACCTTTGTTGTCAACCCATGGCACCGGTAAACATTTATTTTTTAGCAATACATAATAATAATAATAATAATAATAATAATAACAACAACAACAACAACAACAACAACTCTAGCTGGTTTGGCTCAGTGGATAGAGCATTGGCCTATGGACTGAAGGGTCCCAGGTTCGATTCCGGTCAAGGGCACATGCCCAGGTTATGGGCTCAATCCCCAGTAGGGGGTATGCAGGAGGCAGCCAATCAATGATTCTCTGTCATCATTGATGTTTCTGTCTCTCTCTCTCCCTCTCCCTTCCTTTCTGAAATCAATAAAAATATATTTTAAAAAATAATAAATAAAAACAGTAAACTCCTGACCTTAATATGCCCTAAAATCATTTTTTTAATCTGAATTAAGTTACAAACCCCAATTATTTTTATATATTTACAATATTAAATTATTTCTTTAGTTGTTTTTTACTTAACTGGCTGTTCAAACACTACAACATCATGGTCTTTCATTAGCCATCTCCTGGGGATTTTTACCATTTATTAGAGATACATTCCAATTTAAGCCAAACCAAGATTTACACAAACTCAGAATGACTGAACTAGAGATTTTCTATTTGCTTTAGAAAGGATCGATCAGCATTTATATTAAGTAGTATTCTCCCATTCTTATTCTAAATGTTACTTGATTAATATTGTTTGATTTATATGCAATTTTAGGTATATATCAACTATATAAAATAGCAGCTATTAAGGGGTTTTCAGATTTTTTTGGGCAACTGTTGGCCAGGCTTTAGATTTTCAGATTCACATGGGCACTGACCTCCCAGGTCACGGACACAGTAAAGCGGGCGAGGTGACTTCTAAATGACATCTACCTGGGAAACAAGATCTGTTCTGCCTGCTGAGAGCTCTCCACCTCTGAAGCACGGGGAGTTTCGTGCCTAATTTGAGATGGAATTACTTATCATGGCCTGGTTTCCTGCTCTCATGACCTAATCTTGCCAAGGAAATCAAGGAGTAAAGTATTAAAATTAAAGTGGCGGGAAAGTCGGAAGGAGGAGAGTTTGTTTAAAAGTGCCTTTCAAATTCCCAACCCGGCTTGGAAAATAGCTTCTTTATGGAGCTCTGAAGCTGGTTAGTCTTCCTTACACGTTAATTCATATCTCTATTTCATTGCCAAGGTCTGGTCTACACTCGGGTGCTGTGTGGTTTGCAATGTGAAAATGCTCATTAGATTGAGGATGAGATATAAAATCCTTTTTAAAACGCTGGTTTATTTAAAGCTATAGAATATTGGAAGACTGGTACTACCATTTTAAAAGTTCTTTACATTCAAGAGTTCACATTCTGTCTTTTAACTAGAAAATGATTAGCTACACTCTTCAGTAAACCAACTTCCTTCCTATAGTTTACTTAAAGAGAATATGATTAATCAGAAGAAATTAAGCCAATAACTCGAACTTGGTTAAAATGATGTCTTGGTTTTTGTCATTAAGTCAATTGCCATTTATTTCATATCTCTCCCCCTATTGTCCAACGAGAATAATCCGGAAGCCCTGTAGGACATTCAGATCAGCAAGGGAAAACTACTTTTAAAATTATTTTCTTTACTGAGGCTATAAAGTGAAGCAATATGCTTTTTTTAAAATATATTTTTATTGGTTTCAGAGAGGAAGGGAGAGGGAGAGAGAGATTGAAACATCAGTGATGAGAGAGAATCATTGATCAGCTGCCTCCTCCACACCACACACTGGGGATCGAGCCCGCAACCCGGGCATGTGCCCTGACCGGGAATCGAACTGTGACCTCCTGGTTCCTAGGTCAATGCTCAACCACTGAGTCATGCTGGCTGGGCAAGCAATATACTTTAGAAAAATGGGTAATTAATGTTAGGCACCAGTCTTACCACACTCATCTTTGTAATGCATAGGTCCTATTTACAAATTCATCAGCACGCCTACTCAAAATTTCTGTCGTCAAAATAAATCCCAAGTCTACCCACTTCTCACCATCTCCATAACCGCCATCCAAGACCAAGGCAGGGTGCACTGGACAGATGTGCTGGTTGTTAAAACATCACCTGCTTCTGACCAGCTGTTCTACAGCCTCTCAGCCATTGCACTGAGCATTGCATCGAGCTCATCGGGTGCCCCTACCTGCCCCTCTGCACCCTCCTGAGAGCCCTCCTGTGACTGAACCTCATACAGACTCAGGGTTAACAGCTGGCACAGCAGGGACCCTACGAGATAGGACCCCGTGGCTGGTCACACAGAACACAGAACCTAGATCAATGCAGCTCTGTCTCCGGCAGCAGCGCCCTTGCTGCCATCCTTACCCACTGCTGTCTGCCCCGCAGGAAGCCAAGGTGACCTTTATTATTTTTACGAATGAAAACCAGATCATATTGCCTTCCTCTTTAAATTCCTCAGCAGTTTCCCATTTCACTCAGAATGCAACCCACACTCCTCCTTAGGCTGCCTTGGCGTTGGGTAATCTGGATCCCGCCTCCTCTCTAACCTCACCATCTAGCATGCTCCTCGGCCACTGTGTCCCAGCACCACAGGTATCCCCGCTTTCCTTGCATCGAAGCTTTTACACTTGCTGTTCCCTTTGACTGGAAAGTCCAGAGCCTCAGTTTCCAATTCCTGCGGGTCTTTTCTCATATGTCACCTCCTCCGAAAGGCTGATGTGTTGGTAACCCTATAGAAAACACAACTTCTCCCTCTGCCCAGCTTGAACTGGCCCCCGGTCCTCCTCCTTCCCATCACCCTGCTGTGTTTGCTTCACAACCCTCATGCTGTTTACGTATGTAGTTGTCTTCTCACTTGTTTTCGGTCTTTCCTACTGAGAGGAAATCTCGCTGGGAAACTGTCCCTGGCTTGCTCGTAACTCCCTCTGTTCCATTGCCTCATGCAACAACTGTCCTACCATTTCCCTCCCCTGCCCGCTCCTTCTTTCCCTCTGCTATCAACACCCTTGCTCCCTGCCCACCTGTCCAAAACCAGCTTACCCATTAATGACAAGTCCAAATGCACCTCCATAGGACCTTCTTCAATCATCCCATAGCATGTGATTCCTCCTCCTCAAAGCACGGCTACCAATATTCCTCTATTTTCCTAAAGACTGTATTTAACTGCTGTATTTTTGTGATTTCTGAATTACTTTCTCTCACTGAACTATAAACACTTAAAAAAATACATTTTTAACCCAGATATGAGCCTTCATTTCAGTCATCAGTAAGTTCTCATCTAGAATGAAGTTGGTTCATTCTCAATGTATTAGCTGACTTCTTTCTTTAGGATGAACTTTAGTTTTGGGTCAAGGGACAAAGAGAGTCTTCATAAATTTGCAGTTCATGGCGAGTTAACTTTGGCTGATGGGGAAGGGAAGCTGTGACAATTCCCTTCAGGACACACTGCTGCTTGCTTAAGAAAACTTAAATATAGTTTACAAACTTGAAGGAAAATAAGGTAGAACAACTCCCTTAAGAGATTCTTTCCAGATGTTTTTAAAGTAAAGTTAAAGCCTTATAATCACTCAATGTTCACTAGTCTCCTTGCTCAAGAGTTCATCCAACTCACAAGCCATATTTCTTTTCTAATAAAAACACATTTAGGCCAATGAAAGTATTGACTGGCATTGGTTCATCTCTATGAGAAGTAAACATTCTAATATTTTTAAAGCAGAAGATGATCTCACTGCAAACCTAAATGATTTCTAATTCTTGTAAATCCTACCTTTCATCATCTATCAATTATTTATGCAATTACAATATTTTAATGCCATAGAGTTCCTTAGACCGCAGATAACAATGACAGCACATGCCAGGGATAGTTGTTAGTGCTTTGTATGCAATACGTCGTTTAATCCTGACAACAGCCCTCTGAAGTAGGTACTATTAACAGCATCATCTTGTCCAACATGACAAAGCTAATAAATGGCAAAGTGGGAATTTGATGCCAACCAAGTTTGTTTGCATTTGCATGGGAGCCACCCACTTGTTCCAACCCCCTTCTCCCTCGCCTTCCATTCTTACTGAGGTTTAAAGTAAAATATTTGACTTCTCAGCTTCCCTTACACGGAGAAGTGGACATGTGACCCTTCTCAGGCCAATAAGAACAGCCAAGAGTTCTTGGGGAATTACTAGTAAAAGGAAAACTTTATAAAGAAAAATATTTGGTTCTTTGCCTTATTAACAATGTTGCTTTCCTATCTTACGTAATCTCTGATTATTACTAATTTGTGAATGGAAGCTATTCTTTCTTGGTTATATATTAAAAAAAAATGTTAGAAAGGGAGAGTGAGACCAGAGAGCAGGCAGCTTAAATTTGGGAATATTGCCTCAAAAACATTCTCCTCAAGCCTATTGTCTAATCCTGCCCTGGACACCTCACTGTGTCCGCAGCAATCAGTGTGGTGTAAACACAGACACAGCCTCCCCTTCGGGTGAGCAGGGGGGCTCCTGGCTTACTGTGGAGACCTGTGTGTCCTATTTTCTGGAGGAGACGGACAGTTGCAGTGATCTAACTTATTCATTTTGCTTGTTGTCAGATTGATGGCTGTTTTCCCTCTGTGTTAACCCTTTGGCCTCCTGCTTCATTGAAAGTTGAGTCTTGACTGGTTTACTCGTGTCTCTGTCCTGTCATTTGTGTTCCTCTCGATATGGAAATTAGCCCAAGGTCTCTCCAACAGCCCAGGCACAGCCTGAGACTTTGCCATTCCAAATAGGAGCTTTTGGGTTAGGCTCTTTGGAGCCAAATAACCCATTTGCTCCTTGTATGTGCGGCAAGATCTGAAAAAGAAACGGTCTGCAATCAGCGTCTTCCCGCCTTCGGTTTTGGCACACATTCTCCAACCATTTGGGCCAAGGAGTTATTTTAGCTGCTAGTTTCATTGACAATGAAGAGTCTTCTCCCATGTGCCCTTCTTTATGTCATTTTACTACATTTAAGGCATAAAAGGTGTTTAAAACACTTATATCCCCCCCCCCCCCCCAATTGTTAGCAGAATTTGTTCTCTTCCAGTTTCAAAGTCATGTAAGTACTGTGCTCAGGGCCTTGATGTGGATCATTACTTAAAAAAAGAGAGTTTTGGGTTTTTTTTACACTGTGCAGGACAGATTTATTTGGGAATAGTTACTGCGAGGTTATTTAATTGATCATTAGCTCTACTAGATTTCTATTGCTGCTGTAACAAATTATTAAAAATGTAGCAGCTTTAAAAGAAGACCCATTTATTATCTCGAAGTTTCCATAGGTCAGAAATCTGGCACAGTGTGGCTTAGTTGGTTCCCAGCTTGGTCTCACAAGGCCAAATTCAAGGTTTCAGCCAAGCAGCATTCCTTTCAGGGGGTCTAGGGAAGAGTCCTCTCCCAACTTCATTCAGTTCCTTGCAATCAGAGCACTGAGGTTCCTGGTCCCTTGTCAGTCTTTGGTGGGACCCTTGTTCTCAGTTTGTAGAGGCTTCCTGCATTTCTTTGCTCGTAATACCCTTCATCTTCAAAGCTAGTGATGATGAATCAAGCCCTTCTTACACGTCAAATCTCTCTGACTCCCTCATCTAAAAAAGAGAGATTTTTAAAAATTGATTTTTAGAAAGAGAGGAAGGAAGAGGGAGGAAGAGAGAAACATTGATGTGAGAATTAAACATCGATCGGCTGCCTCCTGCACGCTCCTTATCGAATATCGAGCCCACAACCAGGCATGTGCCCGCACCAGGAATCAAAACCCTTTGGTGCACGGGATGATGCCCAACCAACTGAGCCAGACCAGGCAGGGCTGGACCATTATTTTTTGATCCATTCTCTTTCTGGTTTATTTTGATCCACTTCTAGGAAGTACCCATATGAACTATAATAGTAAACGTCTTTCTTACCAACCAAATATGCTTAGATCTCATGACACCAGCAATATCATAAACAAAAATCCTCCCTAAGGCACTGGAATTGCTTCCCAGTTCCCAGATGCAAGTTGGCTTATATCTGAGTCTAAGATTCTGAGACTCTGAGAGGTTTAATGGGAAAGGCTAATAGGAACCACACCTGTGGGCTTAGGCCAGGGTTTCTCAACATCAGCACGACAGATATTAGGACCAAATAATTCTTTGATGTGGAAAATGTCCTGTGTGTTGTAGGGAGGGTAGCAGTGTGTCCGGCCTGCTCAGCCTCACTTGAGAAGCACTGGTTTAACAAAGAGGTGACATTTGATGCAGTTAGAATAAAGGTCTCGTTGGATCCTGTGCGGAGCTCGGGAACTAGACTGGTTCTGCAGAATTGCTCCACTTAAAGCCTTTGCAAATCTGCTTCGAAGATTCGTTGGATACTCCCAGAAAGGGATGTAACTTTGGGCAACACCTCTCCCTTCAGCATGCCTGAGAGGGACTTAGCAATGAGTTGTCCGCAGCCAACAACCCCAGCACCTGGGGAAGGGAGTGCTTCAATCCCGCCCGGAAGGAGACCTGGTGGCCCACTATGGCATCCTCCGCACTGGTCTACCAGGATCCTAAGCCTTGTTAAATATTTTGAACATAAAATAGCTGGTAAGGTGTTGATCTGGAATTTGACCTTCATAATAAAATGAAGGGTAAATAAAATAATGCGTGTAAAATTTCTGGCATATGTGATGTGCTAATTAAATTGTAACCATCATCATTTTGTTCACATGTGTAATTTCCTAGGCATAATTAAAATAAAGCCAAGCATGTTCATACCAAATTCTTCAAGTTACCTAACCATTTTCTTTGGTTGCTTAGCAACGAAGGACAAAGGGACAAAGCTAACAATGTGACCAAATACCTAATTTACATGATTGGAATTTTAGGCCCAAGAAGTCTTTCAATAGTAGATATTGTCCTAATGTGAAAATGACAATAGATACTCCATATCTGATCTTGTACTCACGTTGAAATATACCCCCACATACAAAAGCTACACTTCTCTTTTGCAGTGGTAATTTGCATTTGGAAGACATTTTCACTGAGTATGAGTTCTGCTTATTATTTAATAAATTTAGACTTTGATCTGCATGATGAAACAACAAACACAGCAGAATAAGACGCTATCCTAATTATCTCAGTTTAGTGGGTAAAGAGCAGAGGCAACCTTCATGGATTAATGAGCATTTAACAAATGAAATGACACATGTGAAAACGATGTTTTCAGGGTATTTCAAGTAGAGATGAGCAGAATACAGCAAGAAGAAGGAGAAGGGAGCAATGAGAGGACACACAGTAGCATAAGCAAGCTCTACTCAAAGGGACAGACCTGAAGGTAATCACTCCAGATATGTTTCCTGAGAATAGATACACTGCACTGATTCTTTATAGGCACCAATTCTTTACAGAAGTAAGAATATAAAGAGTATTTTGTTAATAGATTGTTAAACCTTTCATTATTATAATTTGGAGCACAATCATTGAATTGATTGGTTCATAAAAATAATCTAAGAGTAGTTTAAAAATAGTTTACTGTTTAAAGAAATATCAAGAGTGTAAATAACAATGACGCAGAAGATGTTCCATCATAAACAAGCCATCGTGCTAACCATAAGCACAACAGAAAACATCCTAGCACATCTTTATATTATTAAACTCACCTGTAGCCATTAACTAAAACATCATTTGTCACATCCGATTAATTTGGATATTTGTTTTGGCCTGTGGTAAACTTGGGTACGTTGGTAAAGACTTTTAGTAAAACTAAATTGAAACTTAAGCAGAACATGGAATTTTTCTTGCATCTTAATGAACTCATATAGAACCTTCCAAATTTGTCTAGAACTTTAAAAAACTGTTAAAGTATGACATACTATAACGTTGCTTGTTTTCCTAACACAGTGTTCGTAACATCAAGATTTAAAGACCACCACCTCTGTGAAGCTTCTCTCACCTCCGAGCCACCACAAGTAGCAACAATTCCAGCTGATCGCTTCCTCTACAGATGTCCCTTATTCCATTCCACTGTCCTTTATCACTTCCTGGTCTTCCTTCCCAGAAACAGGGGTTCTTTAGGACACAGTCTATAACTTATTCCTCAGCGAAACCACAGTGCCTGGCTCAGTCCCTGGCACATAGAAAGTGTTCAGTAACCGTCTAGTGAACAAATGAACAATTTAATTGTTTAGTTAATTCATGGAGAGGCAGAAGCAATTACTCATCAATCATACAAGTCAAAAATCTGTGACATGCAGTCCCTTCACAAACACCAGTGCAGCACAGCCGGAGACAGTGAGTACCCAGCCTGCCTCGGGCACACTGGGGCCCAGCGGGGGAGCTCACTGAGGAGGTGGGTCAGCCACCAAGTGCTCCCTCATCTTGGGGAGGATTTTTAGGGCCAGTGAGAGGAGAGTATCAGAGAGCTGCACTAAGGAAGAACGGGTGCAGGCATGTCACCCGGCTTTGAATAAAGCAGTTTGGATGAGACATCCGCAGTCTGTTTAGGAACTATATGAGAGGCGACAGCAGAGACCTGGGCCTCTCCATGGGTTGTCTGTGAGTCCTCAGAACACCTGGGGAACTTCCATCAGCCAGGGAACACGTATCGTTCCATCCGATGTTTCCTTCTCATCCTTGGAATCCATGAGCATAGACTATTAGGCTTTAGTAACAAAGGACCCCATCCCCGCAGCTTTAGGCAACAATGGTTTCTTTCTTTCTCACAGGAAGGCCCACCAGCTGCTGGTTTTGCTCTCCATCACCGCCGCTGAGGCCCAGGCTAACGAAGCATCCCTGGCGGAACACGCAGGCAACCCTGACGGCCGGGGCTAGAGGGCTCTGCAGGGTCAGGCAGTGGCCACTGGGTGCTCCAGCTCAGGAGTGACCCTCAGCCCCTAACTTGTCCCAAGCTCCCATTCTATTCCCAGAGACAGGAACATGTTTGTAAAAGTTCAGTTAGCTATTGCTAGAGTTAGGGAAGAATCTTGATGAATAGAGCTCATCAGGAAAAAAAACAAAACCAAAACGCAGAAATTTAGAGCCTGCCAGCCTTACAGAGCCCCTATCTACCTAGAACAGTGGTTCTCAACCTTTCTAATGCCACGACCCTTTAATACAGTTCCTCATGTTGTGGTGACCCCCAACCATAAAATTATTTTCGTTGCTACTTCATAACTGTAATTTTGCTACTGTTATGAATAGTAATGTAAATATCTGTGTTTTCCGATGGTCTTAGGCTCTACAGCAGCGGCTCTCAACCTGTGGGTCACGACTGCTAGCAGGGTCACCTAAGACCATCGGAAAACACAGATATTTACATTATGATTCATAACAGTAGCAAAATTACAGTTATGAAGTAGCAACAAAAATAATTTTATGGTTGGGGGTCACCACAACATGAGGAACTGTATTAAAGGGTCGTGGCATTAGAAAGGTTGAGAACCACTGACCTAGAAGAAGGGAGGTTTCTACTGACCTCTGACATTGACCCAGAGCCCTGCACCAATAAGAAAGTGGGGACTTGGTAAGATATGTACACATATAATACCTTAATAAAAAAAAATTGGAAAAAAAAAAGTGGGGACTTGCCCCTCTCTGAGGCAGACCGTGTTTTTTGAGGACCAGAGTACTACACCCCCAACCACATTTTTCACATCCATTCTGAGGCTGTGTGTCCCAGAAAATAAAGGGGAAGAATGACATCATTTCTGCACACAACACGCATTTTCCAAAGCTTGCCAGTGGCCTCACTGCTTATAAGGTGGCAGGTAGCATCCTCCCTGGTACCCAGAGCTGGGGGGGGGGGGGAGAGGGAAGGGCAGCACAACTACCACACCCACAGGCTGACACCCCTGGAAGCTAGGCCCACAGGTCACCAGTCTTGCCAACAGATTAACTTTCCAATTGGGAGAGAAAAAACAGCAACAGCAAAGCCCTTTGTTTTCATCGTTTCTCGTGTTGATTTATTAGCTTTATATTTGTCTTTAAAGGGATGGACTATCCTGTGTAGAGCCATGAGGTGGGGGAAAGAAAACAGATGCCAAAATGATATACTCCAAGATAACATCAAAAAGGCTCAGGAACAAATACACCTGACAATGGCGAGAGAGTGTAGGAGGTGGGGACCTCAAGGTGCAGCACAGACTGGGAAGAGCTCCTTCCAGGGGCTGGGAAGTTCTGTCTTGGTGTAGAGTAGACATATGTAAAAGCTGGTCAAGCTGTACTGGTAAGACTGTGCCTTTAAATGTGTTATACCTACAAGAACCAAGTTCTTAAAAATTATGATGTGTAAAACTTGGGCATTAATAGAAGCTGGGGGGAAATGAAAGATTCGTGTGAAGCCATCTCTTACCCATATTGTTTTTTTGTGTTGTTTTTTAAACTGCACGTGTTATTCAAATAAGAAAATTATTCACCCAGAATTCATGAGAGAGTGAAACTGGAACACTTGGGATGTCTCATAAATTCTATAAGCAAGCATTTTCTTAAGTGATTTCAAATCGTCCTCCTCTTTGATAGAAAGCTCTATGTGTGTGTAGCTAATACATTTAGGCCACTCAGCAGGTTCTCTAATGCAGTGGGAAAGGAGATGCTTCCTGGAAGGGCTTCTGTAAAAAGCCAGCTGCTCAGGAGCCTCTGGCCATAGCCATGAAGTTTTAAACAACACTATTGATTCATCAACAGGACTAAAAAGCACAGGCTTGGAGGAAATAAAGTCATATGATGCTGTTTTTTCACTAGTGAATGGAAATTATGTCTAATAATTTTTTATTGTTACAGAAACCTTTATTCTATACAATACTATTTAACAAAGCCCTCAAAAATCTAGAATTTCTTCCTAAGTGGTCTTTGTAATTATTTAATAAAATAAAAATCATGTTTGGACATTAAGCCCTCCTAGAGAAATTTCATTTATTGTACAATACTTTTATAAAGAAACTAGAGGCCCGATGCACGAAATTCGTGCACAAGTACATCTTCACAGCCAGAGCTGCCTCGATCCCTCCCTTACAGCTGTGGCACCTGCCTCGATCCTGCGGCTGCAGCCCCGACTTCGTCTAGAAAGACGTCCTTCGGGACATCCAGCCTAATTAACATATTACACTTTTATTATTATAGATGTATATTTTTAAATTAAATTTATTGTGCAAATAGACACAAGTCTAGCAATTTTGACACCATGAATAAAACTAGCTGGTGTCTTCAGATTTTTAAGTAATTTACAAACAATGATCTGTTTTAATGGTTCTAAAATTTGTTCAAATGGTAAGGACCTCATGGGGATCTTTTCAGAGTACTATGATCTTTGTACCACACTGTGAGATTTGATGTTAAACTCCTTTACACAAATCAGAAACAACTTTCTTATCCAAACACACATACACAAGCAATATAAAGTCACAAACATCTTTAAAAAAATGAATTATCAAGTCAAATATGATGAACTGTTTTCAAGTTTTCCTATAAATATTCATTTGCTACTTTTAATTAATAATAAACAACATATAAATGATAAATAACATAGTTATACTTACTTGTAATATAGTAAATAATATTAATTTAGGCAATTCAATAGCTAAAAGTCACTAATAGATAAGAACTAGCAAACTGTGTACCTCTTTGTACATTTTTAACTTAACAACTACAATTTTTTATCATAAGCTTAAACAATTGCAAACAATATAATTCTCAGTATATTTAAATATTGACATGCAAATAAAACTGTCATATCTTTTAAATATATCCAAAAGGAATAAACTTAATTGCCTATTTTAATTAAATATTTGCATTAGCTCTTCTTTAAAAAGTCAGAAACATTACATTGCTTCCTTTTCTGCTTGAATTTTACCCTAATCCAACCTGTTTTTATATTTGAAATCCTTTGTTAATCAACCTCTTACTTCTCTGGCACAAAAATCTGTATATAAATTAAAATGCTATTTCTACATTTCTCTAGACCATAAAGCTGTGTTAAAATATTTTTTCTAGATTCAATTATCATTTCAATTATTTGTAAATAATTAATTAATGTGATATAAATTTTATGAATATTGATGATTATTAGACATAGAAAAGAAACTTTTTATTTGAAAAATGAGTTAATGGGCATGCATTTTTTGTTCACTTTGAATAAATACTATTGTTTTGAGGCTGAGACAGGGCTTAGCAGATATTTTATTCCTGTTATTCATGTTTTGTAGACATAATTGTTGAGAAATTATGTCAATGGAATTGGGAGGAGTCTTGTCTACTGATGGCTTTCAATTCCTTGAAATCCTTCCAAGTTTTATGGTAAAAACCACTTAGTGATAGTATTAGTAAACCATCACACTGCTCAATCATCAAAAATTATTTTTAATGCTCTATCATCTGATAAACTCAATATGCGCTCCTTCAGTGTCATTAAAAGGGAAGAATTGACTTGGCATGAAAAGGAAGTTGTTGCACATGAGAGCAATGTACTTCCTCAACTTCTGGATAGTACACTCAATGGACTTATCAAGACTCTAAAATGACTACTAATTGTATCTTCTACTCTTTACCTAGAATCAACTGATTCAAACTGATACACTAAAAAAAGACTTAGAAAAATTCAAAATGTTGCTAACTTCAGTATGCCTTTGCTGGTGTATTTTTTTTAGTCCTTTATTTTTATCATGCATTTGGCATAAATTTTAGTCAAAACGTTGGCAGCACCGATGTAATTCAGGCTATGGAATATGTCAGCCACATCACCTATTTATCACAGTCACCCAACTGCCTGTCTCCCTGACTATTCAAAGTTCTTATAATTTGGGTTTTCTATCAACATGTGTCCTCTTTGATGAGCAAGGCAGGTATGGAGTGTAGGGGGGAAACAAAAATTGATTGAACTATATTATATACAAGGCATTGTGCTAAGAGATAGGAGTTGGTCCTTAGATCTCATCTCATTCACCTCCTTCTGGTTCACTGTGTTACAGCCTGACAGTCCTCCTCACCGCTCCTCGAATAAGCCAGGCAGACAGCCCCTTCCTGCAATGCTCCCTCCCTGTATTAAGATGTCTGCTCAAATACATGTATCAAATATCGTAGACCCTACCATTCACCGACTCCTCACTCTGCTTCACTTTGTTCTTTGCACTTATGTGCATTTGATATATTACTGATTTATTTACGTATAGCTTGACTCCCCCCTCACCAGCATGTAAGATTCATGAGAGCAGATACTTTGGTTATTCTTGTTGCATTCCCAGCAGCGAGACAGGTGTTTGACACACAGTAAGTCTTCTATAGATATTGGTGCATAAGTAACTGAATGAATGGGAATCTCTCTGACCACAATTAAGACTTAAATATTCAAAGAAATTAGGCCAAATTAGTATCTATATATATAAAAGCCTAAGCAACTGTTATGACCAAATGACTGGAATGACCGGAATGACTGGAAGGACCAGTTGACCGGTTGCTATGACATGCACTGACCACCAGGGGCAGACGCTCAATGCAGGAAGTGCCACTCAGCCAGAAGCTGGGCTCATGGCTGGCGAGCGCAGCTGCAGTGGCGGGAGCCTCTCCCACCACTCCTGCCTCCGCGGCAGTGCTACTGCTATTGGGCAGCGCACAGCGGGGCTGGGATGAGCGCAGCGGAGCTGTGCCCAGCCCTGGCTGGGGCTCCTCCCCGGCTGCCTGCCGCTTTGGTACTGCTACATCCCTCAGGGGGGTGTTGGACTGCTGGGTTTCAGCTGTCTGATATCCCCCCAGGGGTCCTGGATTGTGAGAGGGTTCAGGCCAGGCTGAGGGACCCCACCCATGCATGAATCCATGCACCAGGCCTCTAGTATAATTAATAATAGAAACAGCTTATTTGGCCAAGTATGGACACTTGAACATTTTCTGCTCAGTAGTGACTCATTTTCTTAAATAAAAGAATCTTTAACACCAAACCCATTAAGACTCCATCACATCAGAAAAGAATGAGTATATTTAACTGTTCTAAAAATTCACATGTGTTTCTTGTTTTCTTATTGTATATGAGTGGAAACATCAGCGAGGAAATCACTGCTCTTATACATTGGCTGCCAGCACTTATGTGGGCCAGGCCATGATGCTACCTTATCCCCACTGCATCTTGGGAAACAGCCTGACACACCATCTCAGCTACAGCACTGGCAGGTAATAACTGGATAAAAATATCACAATCTATATGAAAGAAAACAAAAAGTTTGGATGATTGATTTAAGATGAAATTGGAGCACTAGCTGGTTTGTCTCAGTGGACAGAGCATCGGCCTGTGGACTGAAGGGTCCTGGGTTCGATTCCAGTCAAGGGCACATGTCCGAGTTGCTGGCTTGATCCCCAATAGGGGTCATGCTGGAGGCAATCAATCAATGGTTCTCTCTCATCATTGATGTCTCTTATCTCTCTCTCCCTCTTCCTTCCTCTCTGAAATCAATAAAAATATATTTTAAAAAAAAGAAATTGGAAAAATGTTGAATGGCTTTCTAGAAAGTATTGCTAACCTAAAGAAAAAAGGGAGTATATATTGGTGGAATTACCTTTATAAAAGAGTGAGTGCACATGGAGGAGTAAGGGAGGTGGTGATATCTCACCTGAAGCAGCACCTGAGATTTGGGGCAGTCCTGAAGCAGAATTTGCCTCTTCCCCATTCTACCTCATTGGGGTTCCTATTACATGCAATACCAAGAGATGTCATTTTGTGTTTTGCCTCCTTGCTGTTTATTTGCTTTTAGTCTTTTGATAAATGGCCCATATATTTGTTGATATCTTTTAGCTCTAGTAATTTAAAGGGTATATATACTGTTTTTTCCTATAAGTCTTAAAATCAAACCACTGGTGATCAATATCAAAGAATGAAACAGTTATTATTTGCTCTTTCAATGACAAGATGAAATAACTAGCATATTTGTGCCTCCCTCAGCACCTGTATCCTCTCTTTGGTGGTGTTTTGCATTTTGGTTATAATCTGACATGTTTTTATTACAACCTAAGATTATTTTTAAGTGTATCCTCACTTTCAAAAATTATTTTATTTTGTAAACATGCAACAGTTGTTCATACTCGGTTTCAGTGTTCAACATCACTTTTTTTCTATGAAGTCCTAGAGGGTGAGTTTTTACTTGGTGTGTCTCTTTGGCTGAGTTTATCTTAAATGATGTGTCTTGTTAGGGGCTCACAGAGGAATGGGCCCTGTCTGGCTCCTGCTCGTCATTGCCAACAGCTAACTCTAACCCCTCTGAATTAGGTGATCTTAACATGTAGACCAGCATTTTCTCATTTCCTGCAAAGGCTATACCACGTTACCACTTTCTTAAGAAGCTTAGGAGTCTTTTGTGACTCCTTTAATCTGGTCTCATCTGTGTTCCACCTGCTAGGAAGCCATTGATTTTACATGTGTCTTATCACTGTAACACTTCCTACTCATTATTCCTTTATCATCTCAATTGGTTTTGGGGAAAGTACAGGTCAGAAACTGAGCTAACATCAACACTCCAAAGAAAAAAGATCCTTCATTCCCACCTAAATTTTGTGCCAGCCTCATTCACCTCACCCTAGCTCTGGCCCTGCTCCTATGTTGACTTTTTTAAAATATATTTTTATTGCCAAAACCGGTTTGGCTCAGTGGATAGAGCGTTGGCCTGCCGACTGAAAGGTCCCGGGTTCGATTCCGGTCAGGGGCATGTGCCTTGGTTGTGGGCACATCCCCGGTGTGGGGTGTGCGGGAGGCAGCTGATCGATGTTTCTCTCTCATCGATGTTTCTGGCTTTCTATCCTTCTCCCTTCCTCTCTGTAAAAAATCAATAAAATATATTTTAAAAAAAATAATAAAAAATAAAATAAAATAAAATATTTTTTATTGATTTCAAAGAGTAAGGAAGAGGAAGAGGGAGATAGAAACACCAATGATGAAAGAGAATAATTGATTGGTTGCCTCCTGCATGCCCCACACTGGGGATTGAGCGTGCAAGCCGGGTATGTGGCCCTGACCAGGAGCAGTGAGCTCCTGGTTCACAGGTCAATGCTCAACCACTGAGCCATGCTGGCCGGGCCTGGCCCTGCTCCTATGTATAGATAAAAACAGAGCAAGACTTTTTGTCCTTAAGCTGGTTTAGTCAGAGTCCCAAATTAAAAGCATCACTTACTTTACTTACCTTGTTTTGTTTTGGGTATTTTTTTAGTACTAAAAGTCTAAATGAAAAATCAGCTCAGAGCAAGTAAACACATCAATAGCAACTGGACATGGAAACATGTAATGTAAATAAATACAGGACAATTATCTATGAAATAGCCCTCTTTGTATTTTGACAAATAACAAGAAAACTAACATCCTAAGCAAAGCCATCCACATATAGCGCAAGCCAACAAACACCTTGGAAAAAACGTACCAGTGCTTTGGGCTATGAATATTACTTCCCAAATGCTAATAAACATGAAGAACTATCCAAGTTGACCAAGAATATCATTCATTAGCAATCAGGCATCTCTCAGCAACTCTTCAGTCATTCACGACTATTTGACTATGTTGACGGCCAGGTCAAATATTTCTCTAACTCTAAAACCAAATGAAGAACATCTTTTTATAGTTTATTTTTAATTCTCCTCTGGATATTGCTTATTACACATAGTCTTATGAGTTCCTATGGCATTTATACAGAAATAATTGTTAAACCTAAGTTAAATTTCTCAAAACAGATTACTATATCTAATGAGGTCAGCTTCTCTGATCTGTTAGGCTTTCTTCCAACTTAACTTCAAATTACACTCAACCTTCTAGGCACATAAGATCATAAGTTGCTTTAGGACAAACAGTAGTAAATATGTTTACTTGGACTAATTAACTAGGATATAAGGATTAGCTTGCAGTACCCTGAGATATTTGCCATAGATTTCTAAAAATACATATAAAAATTGTTCTATACAAAAGGCTGTTTAATTGAAGCAATATGAGCTCTTTAAAATTTGGGCAAATAAAGAAAAATTGAGACAATATTTTTTCTTTTGAACACATGGTAAATCAAGATCATTTTTATTATCTAGTTTGTGCTAATCATTTGAAATAGCTCTTAAAAAGTGAATTGACTGCTTCTATCTATAATTAATCTAAGCTTTTGATACTTAGTGTAATTAAATGATTGGATTTGCCTTTATCACACCTCATTCTTTTCCACTTAAAAGGTGTGCACATGCCCTAACTGGTTTGGCTCAGTGGATACAGCGTCAGCCTTCGGACTGAAGGGTCCCAGGTTTGATTCCGGTCAAGGGCATGTACCTTGGTTGCGGGCACATCCCCAGTAGGGGGTGTGCAGGAGGCAGCTCGTTGATGTTTCTCTCTCATCGATGTTTCTAACTCTCTATCCCTCTCCCTTCCTCTCTGTAAAAAATCAATAAAATATATATTTTTAAAAATAGCTGCCAAAGCCCTGTTATTACTAAAAGTATTAGAAATTGGATTAATGCCTTTAAAATAAGAAAAATTGTTTTTTCAGATGAAAAGCTCTGATGACAATATCCTTGGAATTATAATTTAAAAAATTTAAATGACTAGGTGTGTTTAAAACATGTCTTCTCTTTGGTATGCTATTTGAGAGCAAGATTTTTTTTTTTTTACCAGAGTCCCATAATTTTTATTTTATCCTATAGGGGAGGAGATAGCTTTTATTAGAGCAAATACTGTTTGAGACTCACCAACATCAGCCAATTATAGCAACAGGGAGAAGAAAGTAATTGTGCTTCTCCTCATTCCTTCACTGAACCTCTCCTCAACCTCCTTGGCTTGTTTTTCTAAGGCTCCCCACGCTCTTAGTTTTAGAACATCTCAAGACGGCCTTGATCCTCTTCTTTACCTCACTCTCTGGGTGATTTCATTCAGGCTTGAGGTGTGATCCACCACGCCTATGCTAATGCTCCCAAATTCTTATCTCTAGTCCAGAAGGGGCTTCCAAACTCCCAATTCATGTATTCCACTGCTGCCTCAAAACTCTCCTGGGATTTCCAATAACATGCCAAACGCAGCATGTCCAAAACTAAACTCCTACTTTTCCTTCACGGAATCTTTTGCTCTAGCTCTTCCCTCTGCTGGAACACCCTTCCTTTCTCCACCCTCCCCTAGACAGCTTCTTGGCTAACCTCCTTACCTCATTGTCTTTGCCCAAATATTACCATCTAAATCAGTCCTGCCCTGACTGCCTTACTTAATACTGCAACCTGATCCTCTTTCTGACCCTAGACATCCTGATTCTCTTTACCCGACTCTACTTTTTTTGCCCATAGCATTTTAACCAACTATTTGATTTCCTTATTTGTTTTCCTTACCTCTCATTATACATATTGTGCCATGACTTTTTTCTCTATGTATTCTTCTGTGTATATGTGTATTTTATTTTCTTTAATCGATGATTAGTAGTCCATATATGTCTGAAACATTTCTTTAGCCCTATCGAAAGACCATTGAGATTGTTGTCTATCATTTGCTGTAATACTTGTCAAATGAACACCCGTAAAGGCTCATGAGCGTTTCCGTAGAATGAAATTCTCTAGTCAAAAGACAAGTGCATTATACATTTTAAAAGATATAGCAGAAACTCTCCAGCTACACTTCTGAATCAATGCTGTCCAAGAAGATGTAACAGATTAACTGGGGTACTTAGGTGCATATATGCATACCCATGGACATAGACAATAGTGTGGTAAAGGCTTGGAAAGGGTGGAAGCAGGGTGGAGGGGTCAATGGGAATAAAAAAAAAGATATAATTTAATCCAAATTTAATTTTAAATTTTCTAGTAGCCACATTTAAAAAGTAAAAAAAAAAGTGAAATGATCAGTATATATTTATTTATGCCATTATGCCCAAAAAACTATCATTTTAGCATTTAATCAAAATAAAAAATTGAGATATTTTACATTCTTCTTATCATACTAATTCTTCAAAATCCAGTATGTATTTTTACATTTACAGTACAGTTTAGTTCAGTTGCTAAATTTTTGTTAAAAATACTTTATATTTAAATTTTACAAATTTATAATTATAAAAGTAGGCTCATATATTCATGTTACTTCAAATATACTTAAATGTTTTTTAAGGATTGAATTATTAGTCTTTAAACTTAATGTTAAAATAATTAAATTAAATAATTGGGGTAATGAACACAGAGTACAATATATAGTTAATGTATTGTAGAATTGTATACCTGAAACCTATATAATTTTATTAACCAATGTCATCCCAATAAATTCAATTAAAATAGTAAATTAATTAAATAAGAAATTCAGTTCCTCTGTTGCACAAACCTTATTTCAAACACCCAATAGACATGTGTGGCAAATGGCTATGATATTGGACAGCAACGATATAAATTAACCAGATTAGACAAAACTTTCTGTTCAGCATTCTGATAGACAAGAAGTTGAATATCTGTAGCTAGGAAGCTACACATTGGTAGTGCCCGCAGCATTATTCCTACCAGTTGAATCATATTTACAAAGATGAAGTTGTATTGTTACAAAATTTGTTTGAACTCTTTGTTTTTGTTAATGTGATTGTGCAATTTTATTGACAGTATAAAATACTAATGGCCTGGTGCACAAAATTCATGCACAGGGGTGGGGGGGGTCCCTCAGCACAGCCTGCACCCTCTCCAATCTGGGACCCCTCGGGAGGTGGGGACATCCCTCTCACAATCTGGGACCGCTGGCTCCTAACCGCTTGCCTGCCTGCCTACCTGATTGCCCCTAACCACTCTGCCTGCTGGCCTGCTCGCCCCCAACTGCCACTCCCACCGGCCTTCTGGCCCCCAACTGCCCCCCCCCTTGCCAACCTGATTGCCCCCAACTGCCCCCCCCAGCTGGCCTGCTTGCCCCCAACTGATGACCCCCCCCGCTGGCCTACTTGCCCCCAACTGCCCTCCCTGCTGGCCTGCTCACCCCCAACTGCCCCCCCGCCCCCCACCAGCCTGATTGCCCCTAACCGCCTCTGCCTTGGCCCCACCACCATGGCTTTGTCCAGAAGGACATCTGGGAAGGTCTCCCAGAAGGTCTCTCAGTCTAATTAGCATATTACCCTTTTATTAGTATAGATTAGTGACAAATAAATATGGACATATTCACACTCTGGAAAAAGTTAATTTAAAAAATTCCTAAAAAAAGAAACCATTGATTGCAAGATGACTGTAAATGTTTGGGAAAACACTAAAAATATAAAAGAACTGTGTACTCCTTTTGTTTGGTAAATTTCTTTTAATTTCTGCTACACTGTAAAAGAACAGACTGAAAATAATAGGCAATGTTTTAGGCATCAATTGAGAGAATTATATAACTTCCCTCCTTTTAACTTCGACCTAGTTAATTGCATCAAGAGTTTTACTAATATTTTACTTTTATTCCTTCATGTTATTCCCTTAATACACTGCTGAGTTTAGTTTGTTGTATCAGCATTTTTTATACTTACTTGTATTTATATTTTTCTGTGCCATCTATGCCTGGTTTGTAGCATCTGATATCCGCCCTGAATTCAAGAATTGCATGGCCCGAGTCCCCCATGCCAGATGGAAGATGTGGTGACAAACTGTTCTCAGGTGATTGCTTCACTTTCCCTCAGAAATATACGGCAGAGTTATGTTCAGTCTCCAGTGGACATAAAGAAATCGGAATGAACTAGTTCTTCATTTGGTGAATGGGATGATCTTAAATTGCTTTCTTCATGTATCCCTACATGAACTAGAAATAAAAGTCACAGTTCCTTACGTTCTTTCTGTTGCCTCATAGATACAGAGAACAGCCTGATGGTTATCAGAGGGTGTGGGGTTAGGGGACTGGGAGAAAAAGATAAAGGGATTTAGAAGTTTAAATTAAGAAGATAGTCAAGGGCTATGAAGTTCAGTAGAAGAAGCATAGTCAGTAATACTGTAATAATTATGTATGGTGCCAATTGGGTACTGAGAATATCAGCTGTATTGTACAGTTTACAATATAAGTGATATTGAATATAAAATGTAATTGAAAAAAATTTAATATTTAAAAAATACCTATATTTCAACAAAAAAGGGTTAGATGTTTTTAAAGTTTGCACTGTTGGTGGATAGAATTAATAAACAGGTGTCATTATTTAGTAACCAGAGCCAGCCATACATATTTTCAATTGTTATCTTCTTCAAATACAACAGCCATTACAACCAAATATTAAGATAATCTGACTTTACAATCAGATCACTAAATTTTGTACCATAAAATGTTCAAAAAATAATTTCAAGAAAGTTGTATGTTCAATTTTTATTTCTTATAATGTCATGTATTAATAACACTTTAACATCTTAGTGAGAATATAAGGTTTCTATATCACTAATAAATAAAATAAAAATATTGTTTATCTAAACAATTAAAAAAGGAGTCCCCACGTCAGTGATTGCAAAGCTGGTTTGTGGTTTGATAATGCCAAGAAGGATGCAGGCCTTTGCAGTCTTCCGCTCTGCTCCCCTCCGTGCTTCCGCTATGGCTATCTGGTTGCATATGGTTGTGGGCGTTTCCAACATCATGCAATCCTCTAAAGCAGTGGTTCTCAACCTTGCTAATGCCGCGACCCTTTAATACAGTTCCTCATGTTGTGGTGACCCCCAACCATAAAATTATTTTCGTTGCTACTTCATAACTGTAATTTTGCTACTGTTATGAATCGTAATGTAAATATCTGTGTTTTCCGAAGGTCTTAGGCTCTACAGCAGCGGTTCTCAACCCCACAGGTTGTGAACTGCTAGCAGGGTCGCCTAAGACCATCGGAAAACGCAGATATTTACATTATAATTCATTAACAGTAGCAAAATTACAGTTATGAAGTAGCAATGAAAATAATTTTATGCTTGGGGGTCACCACAACATGAGGAACTGTATTAAAGGGTCACGGCATTAGAAAGGTTTAGAACCACTGCTCTAAAGCATCCCAGGGAGAAAAATACAGATGGGGGAAATAGAGCTTTCCTCCTAGATCTCTCTCCTTTAGTCAGAGAGAATTATCTTTTGCAGAAATCCCAGCAGGTTTTTCTTTGTACCCCACTGCTCAGAACTGGGTTTTGTGCCACCTCTGGTTAAGAACTCGAGTATCTCCTTTTCAGCCCCTGTAACTCGAGGTGGGCCTGGAAAGGGGTATTAGGAATGGCTAATGGATTGGGAACTAACACTTCCCCAGCTCACTGCTCTAACGTATTCTTAATTAATTAATATGTGTGCTTTCTCCATCTTTCTTTTGTGCTGACCCAAGTTGATATCAGCTCTCCCTTCACAGGACTGAATCTTTCTATCCAAACACACTTGAAATGTTTTTCCTGATTCACCGAGTGCATCCCAGCCATTCCCTTTGAACTTGCTTGGCTTCTTGTGTGCTATCACTTTGAGGGCAAGTTTCAGTCTCTGTTTCTAATATAAACACTAGGTGGTCACCACATTCCACACGGCTTATCACACTCGAGATGTTTTTAGTCACTTGCTTCAAAACAGAATCTCATGAGATCAGACTCTCCATTTCCCTGTTATTTCCAAAAACACACTTCAGTCCTCATGTTTCCATGGCATACTTTTTCCCCTGGCAATATTAGATTAATCAAATTCCCTCTGACCATTTCCCTGGCAGAGGAGACAGAGGAGAAAGATTCAAGGCCTGGATCTTCTTTCCAGCCTCTGACTGCAGCAGAATTGACATATGGAAAACATCATATTATTAAAACTGAACTCGGGAACACAAACAGCAGTGTGGTGGTTGCCAGAGGGAAGGGGGTGGGGATATGAGGTGAAGGAGGCCTAATATATGGTGATGGGAGATTATTTGACTTTGGGTGCTGGGCACACAGTGAAATATACAGAGAAATCCATACCTGAAAACTATATGATCCTATTAACCAATGTCACACCAATAAATTTAATTTTTAAAAAAGCAAGTATATTAGCATATTTATGCTTAGACAAAAGAGATTCTGATAGAAACTAAGGTTGGATTTAGAAAAAAATGGGTGTATCTGTAAGTTGGGAGCGTCATCAGCCTGTAGGAATGGGTTGATTTGAGTATGGGAAAGAAGGCAAAGGCCACTCCATTACAAAAATCACTCTCAAAATGAACAATTCTAGCCCAGCCGGTGTTGCTCAGTGGCTGAGCATTGACCCATGCACCAAGAACTCATTGGTTTAGTTCGTAGTCAGGGCACCTGAGTTTGGGCTTGATCCCCAGTGCAGGGTGTGCAGAAAGCAGCTGATCAATGTTTCTAACTCTCTATCCCTCCCCCTTCCTCTCTCTCTAAAATCAATAAAAACATTTTTTAATGAACAATTCTATGTGCCGAGGGGCAACTTGTCTCTGAATTAACTTCTATGTAGAATACAATTTTTTAAAAGGAAAAAGTAGTAAAAATATGCCAGTTTGAAGTCCACACGCACAATCTCAATAGTATTCTCAACAATTGTTAGCACTCAGGCCAACAAGACATTTTTTCAGAAAGGACTATTTTTTGCTGGCTTTGGGACATTGTGCAGTGTTGCTGTGCTTGTTGATAATAAAAATAAGACCATCCTAAGTTGGTTTTATTCCTATTTCTAAATTCTCTAAATTCTCTACAGATAATGCCCTCCTTCCCCCGCCATTGCCTATACCTGCCTACTGCCCATCCTTGATCTGCCACTGGGGAAAACTAAGACTTCCCATAGTTCACACTGTATCAAGAATTGTCTCAGTGCTCTCTCTCTCTCTCTCTCTCTCTCTCTCTCTCTCTCTCTCTTTATATATATATATATATTTAGAGGCAAAGATTCTTATCCCTGATTTATTGATGAAAAAACTAAGGCTGAGAAAATGTAAACAAAGTTTGTGAGGTAATCAGAAAAATCCAGAATTAAACTCAGATCCATCAGTTTTGGAAACTGATGCTCTCGAATGGATACCAATTAGCTTATAGAGAGTCATGAGACTTGGATTCTAGTCTCAGATCCTATGTTCCTGGTCTGAAAAGGGGCAGGCTGGGGTGAACTGATACCTAAGGTCCTTTTCAGCTAAAAAAATAAAAATAAAAAATTGAGCTTTCTTTTTTGGGTACTGTCTATGGGCCAGGCATGGGGTTAAGCATTTCACATATGTTATTTGTTTAAAAACAAAAACAACCTAGAGAAGTAGGGGTGGAAACTGAGATGTAGAGAGGTTAAGCCACATGCTGAAGGAACTCTAGAGTTGAGAAATAGCAAAGCTGGAATTGAATTCAGACCTGTTTGGCTCATGAGGACAAATACTGAACCTCAAATGTCTATGCACGTTAATGAAATTGTTCTCAATTAGTTATGCATGTCAGAATATGCAGAGTGAAACAGTGGAATTTTAAAAAGCATGTTAAATATTATAAAATTATTTTATATTCCTATTTCACAAATATCCTTATTTTGTAGGACACGTTGCTGAAAATGATTCTCAACTATTAATCCACAGACAGGTATGAGAGATATCAACATTTGTAGGGTTGGAAGCTGGAGGGGGGTTGAAGTGTAATTCTCCGGAATTTTAAAAATCACGATGAATAAATCAAAAGGTCCAGGCCCAGGCACGAAGAAGTGAGGGTGCAGAAGCAGGGTGAAGGTGATTTGGGGAAGCATCTTCACTGAATGTCTTTCCTTGGGAGAGAAGCCACACTTGCCTCAGCTAAGTCAGTCAAATCTCTGTCTTTCTAAAGACACTGGCAGTCTTGACATTCTGGCATTTCTTCTCATTCCAACTGGTTATCCTTTAATCTGGTTAGGGCACATGAAAGCTTGCAGGGAAGCTTCGAGACCGATCTGACATTCTTGCCCTCTTTCTGCGGCTGAGCGGGCGTCCTTAGCGGGCACCGGATTCACAGAGACTTTCCCAGTGATGTGCAGGCCTGGCCAGGAGCCACGCCAGCCGTTCTCACCTCTGGGGAAAGGCTGGCCAAGAGCGGGTGCCAAAGCCAAACGTTACCTCCTCCGTGTTTTGCCAGGTACAGCCCTGTTTGCTCCCAACTCAACACAAGCTCGTAAAACCTATTTCTGTCCTGTGCCACTTGAGCATAGGCAGCTAGTTGGCAACCTGTCTGGACCACTTGGACAAATAAAGGTGAGAACGGAGAGGAAAGGGCGGATCCAGGAATCGTCGTGAAGGAAAGTCTGAGTGTGTGGTGACTGACGGGATGTGGGTGCCA
This sequence comes from Eptesicus fuscus, assembly GCF_027574615.1. NCBI lineage: Eukaryota > Metazoa > Chordata > Mammalia > Chiroptera > Vespertilionidae > Eptesicus > Eptesicus fuscus. Next base: position 104,210,184 of record NC_072476.1, read on the forward strand.
AGGAAGCAAAGGGACTCCAGGTTTCTAGCAGGATCCGGGCTTTCAGCCTGTGTGGTTTGGGAATGGTTATCACTTGATAGACATGTCAGCCAATAAGACAATTTGAGGAGAAACACTTTAGATAAACTGGTAAGAATACCTACATGGAAATATGAAAAGGAATATGTTCCATTTCACCAAATTAGGTCACCCTCCTTTTCATATTTGAATCAAATGACTACTAGTAAGTCCTCCCTCCCCTCACCATCTTGAATCCCATAATGAAGCACTCCGTCTCAGGTGTGATTCCAGATGCTCAACAGAGAAACGTGAAACTGTAGTCAGTTCCCTAGGTTTCTGCTCCCTGCTCCCACCTAACATCCGGCACCACTGCAAGCCCTTCCCACACACTAGTGCGTTTAGTCTTCACCCCAAACCTAGGAGAATGAGCAATCACCACACCCATTTTACATTAGAGCCAGAGCCAGGAGTTACACAAAACCCATCCTTCCGCATCCCTTGCACCCTGACGCTGCTGACCTGTGCACAGCTCCGGCGCCTGGTGATGCTGCTGGGAACAAGCAGCTCAGCGACCTGATGGGATCTTCTTCCTGCTGGAGGCTCAGTGGTGACCTAAGCCTTGCTTGCCTGCCAACATGGCATTACAGAAGCCCAGCACACTCACATACACACATACACATATGCATACACCTACGCAGACACACTCACACACATACACACATATACACCTACACACATTCACATACACACATGCATGCTCACACACATACACACACTCACAGACTCACTCACATACAGACTCATACATACACACACGCTCACATACTCTCACACACATATACACACACTCACACATGAATACACACAGAGACACACATACATATGTATGCACACACTCATACATGCATGCATACAGACACACTCACATGCATACACACATATGCACACACAGAGACACACACATACAAATATATACTCAAATACACACATACACTCACACACATAAACATACTCACATACACACTCTCACACATACATATACACACATACACATATACACACACTCACATATACATGCATACACACGTATACATGCACATACCCATTCACACATATACTCACACTCACACATGCACATACATATAAACACCCACACAGCAGCATTTTACTCAAGAGCATTTATATACCCATGATTTTCAGCCTTTCCCAGAACAACCTAGGCCCTGGAGTTGTGCCCAGACCACCTGTTAAAGACACCACCATGAATTCCCGTTGTGGTTCCTGCTGTCTAATTCTTGACAATTGATCTTAGTTAGGGTCCTGGGCCCATCAGAAGTCCTAATGGTGTTGAACTCCTAGGAAAAAGCAATCCAGTGTCTTCACATCTTTCCTCCACGGCCTCCTTGACTCCTAGGTGCATTTACTCACCTTCCTGAATTTCCCCTCCATGTTTTTGGGCTTAGCATGCTAAGTAATTTGAGGAAGGATGATATTTGTTCCCCAGAACAAAAAAATGCCTAGTTTTTTCAGATCCATATACATAAAAGAAAGCATTCAGTGATTCTACCCAAAACAAAGGTGAAAGAAACCACTGGCAAGTTTGGCATGGTCATATCTTTAATTAGCAAATAAAATAAAAATTTTCCTTACTGCACACACCCAAGCTAGGAATGGAACTTAAGAGGTGAGAGTATGCCAGCAATTTATCAGGAAATCCTTCCTTACAGCCAAACTAAATCCATGAATAACATAGTTTCTTATCATAATGAATATCAGCTAGAACATCTAATACTATTTCAGTAAATATTTATTAAATACCTACATGAGCCAGGCACATGTGCCAGATGGGATTTTGAAGATGAAGACATTATAACCTTCAAAAATTCTGTCACACCCATGGTTATTATTATTTTTAATATGTTTTTATTGATTTCAGAGAGAGAGAGAGAGAGACATATCAATGATGAGACAGAATCATTGATTGGCTGCCTCCTGCACACCCCTCACCAGGGATTAAGCCCACAACCCAGGCATGTGCCCTGACCAGGAATCAAACTGTGACCTCCTGGTTCATGGGCAATGATCAACCACTGAGCCACACCAGCCAGGCAGCATAGCTATTTTTTTTTTTTAATAAGAAGAAAATAACAAATGGCTGGCAAGAATGTGGAAAAATTGGAACCCTTGTTCATTGCTGGTGGAAATACATAGTAATGCAACCACTGTAATTTTTTAAAATGTTATGTTAGTTCCTCAGAAAATTAAAAATGACTTACCATATAATCCAACAATTCCACTTCTGGGAATAAACCTAAATTAATTGAAACAGGGGCTTGACCAGTTTTCATATACCCATCCTCATAGCAAGATTATTCACAACAGCAACACAAGTGTCCATCAATAGATAAACAAAATGTGGTCCATACAAACATTCAGGAGGAAGGAAATTCTGACATGTGACAGCATCGATGAAACTTAGAGACATCATGCTAAGTGAAATAAGCCAGTCACTAAAGGGCAAATAGTGTATGACCCACTTATATAAAGTGCCTAAAAGTAACCAAATTCACAGAGATAGAAGGTAGAATGGTGGCTTCCAGGGCTGGGAGGAGGGAGGAATGGGAGTTAGGGTTTAATGGGGATGGAGGTCCAGTTTCGGATGATGAAAGAGTTCTGGAGATGGACGGTGATGATGGTTGCACAATAGTGTGAATATACTCAATGCCACTGAATGCACACTTAAACGTGGTAAATAGTGAATGTTCTGTTCATGTATATTTTACCATAATTTTTAAAAAATTAATTATGAAAAAGGAAACATTTAGTCTAGCGTGGAAGAAAGACTGATAAACAAGCAATTACATAAGTGTGGGGAGTGCTGAGACAGCCATTAGCAACCTCAGAGCTGCATCCCCGCATGCAGTGTCCGCCTGCTAAACACATCCCACACGGAGTCCTTTATTCCAGCCGGAAGACAAGGGGAGGGCATTGCCACTTTGAAATGTTAACCATTAAGCTCCATTCAGCCTGCTGGGATTCAGTCACTTGTTATCCCTGACCCCCACGGTTCAAAATTGGAGAACATAGGTAGCAAATTCTTGGCTTTCAATCTCCAAAGCCACAGTACAAAAGAGGGGCAGGAAAATATTTAGAAGCTTCAAGGCCTGTCCCCAACACCAACACTCAGAGGGTCAAACTAGGTAAAGATTCCTCTGGGTGGAGGACAGAGAGAAGGCGAGAGTGGCTGGAGTACAGGCATTGCCGTCTAGACACTGAACCATTGGCCTGGACAATCCTTTGAGGAACAATTGTCACATGGACTAGAGAGGAACAGGGAGTAGCTGGGAGCAAGGTTCGTGGCCAGATCGGGTGTTGGTGCTTGGAGACCGTTCAGTCTATGTCTCTGCGAGCTGCACAGCACCTTCCCTAAAGCTTAGACACGCTTCTCATCCATAGTAGACAGCAGGTTGCCCGCTGGAAGTCCAGCAGGAATGATGCCTACATGCTTTCAAAGCTTGTCCAACTCCCATCCTACCCACCCTACATTGAATAATCTCTCTCTCAGTGGCATGGGACCCTTGTGTCCCCCAGAAGAAAGGGCAGAGCTCTGGTAGTGATGTGAAAGGGCACCTGGTAATGATACAGAAGAAAGCAAGCCACTGCATGACCTAGGACGTGACAGGTGGAACCAGCTCAAGATCTCCTATCAATCAGGAGGGTTGGAACAGAGGTCAGCATAGTTCTAAAGCCTTTCTAATAACACAATTACAAATCTGAAGTGCTAAAAGCAAAAAGTCTGTATCACACATTAGGAATTTGAGTAAAAATTCTGTAGAGAATTTTTTAGGAAAAACATAACAATACTAATGTTTACATAATGAAATCCATTCTATGGCCCTTTTGTACAGGAGGACTAAAAGAGACCCACACAACAAAGCAATATCACCAGGACCATACCCGTGGTTCCTATAAGATGTGTACTCAGTCAGCCATGTCTCTAGATGTAAAATACAAAACCCCGGTCACAGGGGGATAGGGGTCACAGTCAGAACCCTGGGGGACTTGGGAGAAATTAGGACAAGTTACTGGGACCCAGAAGTCTGGAAAGGGATCCAGCCCTGACCACATTGCATACCAAAACGTTTGCCCTGAAAAGATTTTCAATCAGCTGCCCAAATTTATCTTAGTAGCTCTAGTTACACGTTTGCCTCTTCTGGGATCAGAAGGAAAAACAGAAATAAATCAAGCTGGCATGTCTAATCCCTAAAAACTCCAAACAAGGGACAGTCATGCATCCTTGAGAGGTCTGCATTAACACTTTGTTCACTAAGAGGTCAGCGAGCGGAACTAAGGCAATGGAACTCCCTTGACCTATTGGGGTTGTTGCATTATTAACTAAAATTATCCCTGAGCCAATACGTGACCAATTTCTTTCTTATTCACACATTACCCAATAGACTCCAGATTCTTAGAGTTTTGAATCTCTTAGCAATAATTTAGCAGTGACACCACGATGCCTTATTGTTTTCTACTGGGAGCCATCGCCATGTGATTCTTCCCAAGTTTAGATTCACTCTTTTCCTTTCCTCCGGCTGTTCTTTTCCTTCTCAATAGGGTTCACTCCAAATTATTAGGTTTCTCATGGTACTAAAGATAAGCAAATGGCTAAAAATGGGAGATGGTCTTGTGTGGATCTTGTTTTAAGTGTGAACGCTAACCAAAGAGTCGCCCCTACTACCACCCTGTTCTAGAAATATTTGAGATGAGTCTCCAGTGAAATGGACTTGCTGTTTAAATGTGAAAAGATCTAATATTATAAAGTTCTGCACTAATGTTTGAGTAAGACTGTTAAGTATAAGACTATTAATGCCTAATCAGTGAGACCACCTACAAATCATGTTCAGTAGCTCTAGGTGAAATGAATGTTGCATTAAAATTAGTTGCATTGCCCACCTATGAAACTTGACAGAGCAAGCGCCTGGGACTCACTTACTCTAGGAGTGTTTACAATACAAACCTTTTCTCTCAGATGTAACACTTATCCATGGATTATATTGAGTTAGTAAATAGTTCTTAAGTACTACATCTGAAAAATAGAAAGAGTAGCATAGAATAACTTCTGTCCCTGAGGAGTTTGCTAATTCACAGTCTTGGAGGGTGGATAATCCTTTTTAATAGCAACACAAGCCAGTTACAGCCCTTTACAGCTCACAGATGTTTAGAATCTAAAGTAAATTCCTAGGTAGTAAAAAAAAAAAAAAAAAAAAGTGTAGTCAAAATATACCTTGAAAATCCCTTACAGGATCTATTAAGTACAATATACATAGTGTAAATTATAGTGTTTTTAAATGTATAATGTACATATTAATATATGGAATATAATAAGCAACCATGAAAAATGCCCTTTTACATCAATTTCCCGTAAAAAAATTTTACTGTTAAATTATGTCCATTGTTTGATTTGTATAAGTTAAATGATGTAACAATAGTCTAGAAAATTCATGTCATAAATAGGTACGATCTATATTTCAGAGGAAAAGGGACTTACCCCTTAAGTTACATCTGTAGATTACATTTTGCTGGTAGACTACCTGTTCATTTTTAAATACCAAATGTAATAGTCAGGATTCTCCAGAGAAAAATAACCAATAACATCTGCAGGGTAAGCCAGCATGTTGAGACCCAAGGAAGAGTTAGAGTTCAAGTCCAAAGGCAGTCTGCTGGCAGAATTCCCTCTTCCTCAGGGGAGGTCAGTCTTTTTTCTACTCAGGCCTTCCACTGATTGGATGCGGCCCACCCACGTTATAGAAGACAATCCGCTTCATTCACAGTCTAATGACTTAAATGCCAATGTCATCTAGAAAACACTTCCACCAGAACAGCTCGAATAATATTTGTCCAACTATCTGGGTGCCATGGCCTCGCCAAGGTGACACATATGATTAACCAGCACACCAAGCTTCACAGGAGGTTTTTATGAGACAGGTAGTCAAACGAGAGGCCACGGCCAAATTCAGCCTGTCATCTGTTTTTCAATGACTCACAAGAGAGACATGGCTTTTACATTTTTAAATGAATGGGTGGGGGGGGGGGGATTCAGAACACATGAAAATTACATGAAATTCAAATCTCAGAGTCCATAAGTAAAGATTTATTGGAACGCATTGATTTCCGTGTTGTCTGTGGCTGCTCTCACACTGGATTGGCAGAACTGAGCAGCTACAATGAAGACCATATGGCCACCAAGTCTAAAACAGTTATTATCTAGCCCTTCATGGAACAAGTTTGCCAACTTCTATTCTAAATTAAAAAAAAAATGTTTATATAGGAAAACATTCTTATTTACATCCTCAAAAGTCAATGCACCATTTTACACAAAAGAATATGCAGAACAAATCTCAAGTTACAGTCAAATAGGATACTAGGGCATCAGCATGGCGTTTACATGGGGTCCCCCAGAGACACCACAGGGTCTTGCTTGCTGCGACAAGATGACAAGAAGCTTTGCACTTTAAACTGGCCTTAAGCCTTTGGAGCACCGGGTTAGTTTGCCAGGGCTGCAGTGATGATATACTAAAAACTGAGTGGCTTAACCAACAGAAACGTATTGTCGTACAGTGACGGAGGCCAGAAGTCCAGAGTCAGGTAATGACAGGGTTTTTCCATTGGAGGCTGTGAGGGAGGATCTGCTACAGGCCTCTCTCCCCGGCTTGTACTTGGCTGTCTTCGCCTGTCTCTGCACACCTCTTGCCTTTAGGCATATATCCCTGTGTGTGCAAATTTCCCTTTCATAAGGATATTATCATGTTAGATTAGGACCCATCCTAAGGACCTCCCTTTACCTTGAGTCCTTCTGTAAAGATGCTATCTCCAAATAAGTCACATTGTGAGAGGACGTGCTGAGGGGTTAGATTTCAACAGGTGAATTGGGAGGGATAAATAATTCAACCCATAACAAGGAACATACAAAAAAATAATTATCTACATGAGCCGCAGGAATGTACCCAAAGCTCCATTTTGTAAATGTTCTACCATAAAGTATTGACCAATTCCTATGAAGATCTACCAAAGCATTCCTTCCTGTATTTTCAGCAAAACTGAGGTAAGAGGGAATCCATTTTCTCTGAGACTGATGGTGACTGAAAATTTCCCATCATTACCCAGTTTGTCAGCAGTAACCCTCACATCCACGGTCAAACAAGAGCTGATACAAGCCTTATTCTCCTTTTCCTTCAGACTCTACATTTATACATCATTGGTCACTGTTCATTCCCACAGGAAGTTGACTGTTGTATGTAATCTTGGGCTCTGTTTTTATAAGAAGTGTATTGATTGCTGTGTGTTCCCTGCCGCTCCACATTGTAAAGGTGTTTAGATCATAGTATGTCACACGTGTTATGTCTTATAAACTAACTGCTATTTGGTTTAAGTGCTTCACACCCTAATATAGTTTCTTGCTTATACACAGGCACTTATAGCAACATTTTAGAAACTTGATTGGGGGTGTTTGGCATGATATAGAACATGTTATAATTTTTCTCCTTTAACCTAATTGGAAATGAATTCCTAATTAGCATTTTAATATAGAGCTTCTGAATTTTAGAAATTGTTTGCTGACATTAATGACTGATGCCAGTATTTCTCAGTGGAGAGATTATAGAACGGTAGCAATTGAGCTATGATTTCATGAATGTGATTTTTTGAAAACCAGGGCAGTGCTTCAGGCTAATGTAAAAGACACTGAAACACAAGTGAAAAACATTGGGAATACTGTTAGTTACGTGCTAGCACTTGGTATGCCAAGAAAGATACAGAAGCATGGCTTCCCCAGGAAATGTGAGATCACAGAGGGTCTTGGGTTGTAGGCTAAGGGGTTGAGAATTTAATGATAGGCAACAGAGGGTCGTATTAACCTATAATTGTTATTTATTGGTATCTTTTTCATGAGGAATCCAGAAGCTTGCTTGGGTAGAAGAGAAGGGCTAGAACTAGTTACATCTTGGCCAATGTGGCTTCTTTGGATTAGAAATGGATGAAAAGGCTTGGGTAAAATCCTCAGCCGCCCCCTACTGGTGAGGGGGAGATGACAGTGCAGAGATCATATTTGATCAATTCCTCCATGAAGGAAATACTCTTCTTTAGGATGAAATAATAACAAAAATCTCCTAAAGCACATGTTTTTAGGAGTTGGGAGCATTATTCTCTGGAGAGTAGCCAATATTCAATACAAGTTCAGATGGAGGGCTGAGAACAAGAGAACAGATGCCTTCTCCAGTGGCTGGGGAACATCAGCTCAGGGATTCAGCAACTTGTGGAGAAAGGAAACGCATAAATCTTCATTTTCAACACCTTGAAAGGTCTGAAAATAGTTTGAAATGTATTTATAGCCTTTCACTCCAATAGGCTCTCAAGATACACCAAATTGGAAGCACTGTGTGAGAGTGTAGCTCAGAATATCTCCTAAGAGCCATTTATCTAGCACCATCAGAAAGTACACTTACGAAGCAAATTAAGTTGTCGTGTGGATCTTGAACAAGGGGAGCAGGTGAGGCTGTTCCAGTTCCTTGGAAAGAGCTTCCGTGTTATATCACATCAGAGGACGAGCCCTTTCAATGTCCCTCGTGTTCCCTGCTCTGTCATTTCTCCTCTGTGGCACCCCCTCTTCCTCTACACTCATCCCTTTTCTCAAATCAGAGAGTCTGACTCTTTGAGTGACAGCAGAGGGGAAGGGGAAGAACAGAAACCATTAATATGGCCAGACGGTCGAGCTCCACATGAAAAGATGTGCAGTTAAAAACCTTTAGAGGCAGGCATGACTGATGGGTTTTTTGGAAAACACACACACACACACACACACACACACACACACACACACACAAAACAGCTTTACTGAGATTTCATTTATGTATCATTCAGTTCAGCCATTTCAAGTGGCAACTCAGTGGCTTTGATTATATTCAGAGTTGCACGATGATCCCTACAAACAATTTTAGGACATTTTCATGCCCCCCAAAGAAACCCCACTCTGAGGTAGAGTGACACATACTGCAAACCAACTAACCAAAGTCCCTCATGCTTAGCTCATAGAAAATCACAGTAAATGAACCTCCATAAGAAGGACAGTAACATTTCATATTTGTAATTTGCATCATACTTTAAAATATGCTTTCGCATGTAAGACTTCATTTGGTACGTCTGACGCAAATCTGTACTGCAATCAGGGAAATAACTGTTTATATTTTATAAATTAGAAAACTAAAACTCAAAAATATTAAATTGTGGCATTTATTTCATTGCAGAGGGGAACCTGGAATCCAGTTCTCCAGATTCTAACTCCTATAAATCCTTTATTTTAAATTAAATTTATTGGGGAAATATCGATTAGTAACATTGTATCATTTTCAGGTGTACAATATAATAATTTGACCCTGTGCGCCCCATTGTGTGCTCCCCACCAGAGTCTAGTTTCCTTCCGTTACCATATACTTGACCCCCTTTACCCACTTTGCACCCCTACCCCCTGGTAACCACCTCTGGTTTCCCCTCTGGTAACCACCACTCTGTTGTCTGTATCTATGAGGGTTTTATTTGTTTGTCTTTTTAGCTATTTTGTTACTTTTTGTTTCATATTCCAAATATGAGTGAAATCATACGGTTTTTGTCCTTTTCCATCTGACTTGTTTCACTTAGCATAATACTCTCAGAATCCGCCCATTATTTTTGTTGTACAAAGTTTTATAGGTTGTAGATAAGCCAAATATATCCATCTCTGAAATCCAGTAACTTCATAAACACTTCCATGGCTCAAAAAGTAGTCAAAATGGCATGTTTTTATCTGAAAACCTCAATTATTTCTTCTTCTATCACTGCTAACCATCAAGATGTCACTGTAGAAATGACTAACGTTTCAACACTTTGCCACTTATTGTCATTTTGAAAGTCTGGTGTTTGTGACTATTACCATGGTAATGAACTGCAATATCAAACTCTATTCATAAATCATTCTTAAGTAAGTCAAACAAAAAATGAAACTAGATAAATGCTGAGATTTTCTTCCATTTAAAACAGAACTCATCTCTATATATAAAAGCCTAAGCACCCCTGGCCAGTTTGGCTCAGTGGATAGAGTATCGGCCTGCGGACTCAAGGGTCTCAGGTTCAATTCCAGTCAGGGGTATGTACATTGGTTGCGGGCACATCCTCAGTGGGGGTTGTGCAGGAGGCAGCTGATTGATGTTTCTCTCTCATTGATGTTTCTAGACTCTCTCTCCCTCTCCCTTCCTCTCTGTAAAAACATCAATAAAATATATTAAAAAAAAAAAAAAGCCTAAGCAACCGAATGACCAGATAATCAAACAACCAGTCGCTATGATACACACTGACCACCAGAGGGCAACACAAGAGTTGTCCCCTGGTGGTCAGTGCACTCCCACAGCGGGAGCACCGCTCAGCTGACTGACAGGTGCCAGATGCAGGACTCACAGCTGGCAAGTGCCGCTGTGGCGGCACAAGCCTCTCCTGATGGGAACTGACAGGGCACGAGCCCGCAGCAGGCACAGCGAGGCCAGGATGAACGGGAGAGGCAGGTGGGAGTGGCAGGCAGGAGCTGCAGGCAGCGTTGGACAGCCAGTTTCAGCCCAATCCCTGCAGGCCACGCTGAGAGACCCCAATAGTGCACGAATCCGTGCACCGGGCCTCTAGTATTTAATAAGAAGGAAAACATGAAAGAACTAAATTCAGCGTTTACTGCATGGCTACAACATACCAGGCCTCGTACCAGTTTCTGGACACACGGAAACAAATATTATCTGATTTGACACACTGACAAAAATTACTTTCTCAGCAGTTTGCACTTTCAACTAAGGTTATGTTTGGGTTCACCACTATGATGTGATATGTAAGCTTGTTAACTAAAAATATAGGATACAAACTAACAGTCTTTCATCTGAAAGGAGCCAAGAATGAAGGGGTGCCTGCTTTAATAAACAGAGTAATAAAAATAATAAGTTTAAGAGATAACCAGTGGTGAGAGTTTGGGAAGACCTGGCTCTTCTAGAGAGAAATAGGTAATCAATGTAAAAAATAACAAACATCTACTGTTTAGATCTCATAATTTCATTTCTAAAGAACATAGTTTCCTGAAACAATCATGACATGCACAAAGCTGTAACAAAAAAATGTTTAATTAAACATGATTTATAAATTATAACAACAAAACATGGGAATAATCTAATAGAGCAGAAAAAGAGGTGACTGGTTGAGACAGCTATAATACAACTGCGTAAAGAAATATCATGGAAGCTTTATAAAGATGAGAAGTTGTGTCTATCGTGTTCACTGCCTCATCCCTATCACCTGACACACAGGATGTTCAAGAAATAATTTTTGAATGAATTCATGAAGAAGGAAAGGTATTAATGTGGCCATTAAAAATAATGTTATTGGAGAAACCAAGATGGCAGCATAGGTAAACACCTGAAATTGCTGCCTCGCACAACCACTTTAAAACTACAACTAACAGACAAAACGGACATCATCCAGAACCACAGTAAGGCTGGCTGAGTGGAAATTCTACAACTAGAAAGAAAGAGAAAAGCACACTGAGACTCAGAGGAGGTGCGGAAGTAAAGTGCAGAGGAACAGAGGCATGCGGAAAGGGCTGGCAACTGAGTATGTGGTTATCTTTCTCAATTGGGAGGGAGACACAAGCTCCCGACTGCTCTGAACTCCAGTTCCTGGAGAGACTCTGGGGATCCAGACTCATATGGGGAGAAACTGGGCTGTCTGGCATTGGGCGGAACTCGAGGGCAACTTTCTCTCCGAGGTGCTTGCAGCCATTACCGCAGGACACTGAGACCTGGGGGCCTCTTAGGGCAGGGCTGAGGATCAGCCATTGCTGTTTGCTCCACCCTGTGGATTCCCTGAGACCCCGCCCCATCAAACTGTGCGCAGAGGCTTTTGCATATGAATAGCCTGGCCCTTTGCAATATAAAATTACCTAACAAACTGCAGCTGGGTCAGAGAGACCTAGAACATCCAAAAGAAGGCCCAAGGCCCCACAGCAGCTTGCATTGATTCACAGCTGGGCCTCATCTGAGCACCTCCAAACCCCAAACAAAGAAGAGGAATCTGTAGATCTCTCTGTAGCTCCTGCTGGGTGGCCTCAGGCAGAGGCTAAATTAACACCTCCTTAGAGATCCAAGAGCCAGTGTACCCAGTGGTCAGAGTGGGACCATCCAAATTACAACTCCTCAGATCCATAAGGGACACACTCAGGGGGCAGACTCAGTGAGCATCAAAGCCCCACTTGAAGCAAGTCTTGCCCCATAAGGGTGTCTCCAGCACAGAAGTTCTCCCATCATAGACACAGCTGATTCTCACAGCCAATTGGCCTGGAGGTCAATTCCTCCCAGTGATACCAACAACAATCAAGGCTTAACTACAACAAGACTGTGCACACAGCCCACAAAGGGATGCACCAAGAGAGTCCACCTCAGGTAACTGGGGAGGCTGAGCCACTGGGCCCTATAGGACACCTAGCACACAAAGCCACGCTATCACCCCAGGGAAGCAGCCAAAATGCGGAGACAAAGAAACAGGTCACAAATGACAGAAATGGAGGAAAGCAAACTACTGGATATAGAGTTCAAAACCACGGTTATAAGATTTTTCAAGAATTTTCTAGAAACCGCCGATAAATTTAGTGAGACTCTTGAGGATATGAAAAAGGACCAATTAGAAATTAAGCATACACTGACTGAAATAAAGAATAATATACAGCGATCCAACAGCAGACTAGAGGATCGTAAGAATCAAGTCAAAGATTTGAAATACGAAGAAGCAAAAAACACCCAACCAGAAAAGCAAAAAGAAAAAAGAATCCAAAAATATGAAGATAGTGTAAGGAGCCTCTGGGACAACCTCAAGCGTACCAACATCAGAATTATGGGGGTTCCAGAAGAAGAGAGAGAGCAAGATACTGAAAACCTATTTGAAGAAATAATGCCAGAAAACTTCCCCCACCTGGTAAAAGAAATAGACTTACAAGTCCAAGAATCGCAGAGAACCCCAAACAAAAGGAATCCAAAGAGGACCACACCAAGACACATCATAATTAAAATGCCAAGGGCAAAAGACAAAGAGAGAATATTAAAAGCAGCAAGAGAAAAACAGTTAGTTACCTACAAGGGAGCACCCATATGATTGTCAGCTGATTTCTCAACAGAAACTATGCAGGCCAGAAGGGGGTGGCAAGAAATATTCAAAGTGATGAATAACAAGAACCTACAACCAAGATTACTCTACCCAGCAAAGCTATCATTCAAAATTGAAGGTCAGATAAAGAGCTTAACACATAAGAAAAAGCTAAAAGGGTTCATCACTACCAAACCGGTATTATATGAAATGCTGAAAGGTATTCTTTAAGAAGAGGAAGAAGAAAAAGGTAAAGATAAAAATGAACAACAAATACATATCTATCAACAAGTGAATCTAAAAATCAAGTGAATTAAAAATCTGATGAACAGAATAAACTGGTGAATATAATAGAATCAGGGGCATAGAAAGGGAATGGACTGACAATTCTTGGGTGGGGGGGAAAGGTGTGAGGGGTGCGGGAAGAGACTGAATAAAAATCATACACCTATGGATGAGGACAGTGGCGGGGAGTAAGGGCAGAGGGTGGGGTGGGAACTGGGTGGAGGGGAGCTATGGCGGGGGGGAAAGAGGAACAACTGTAATAATCTGAACAATAAAGATTTATTTTTTAAAAATAATAATGTTATTAATGGTCCAAGTCTGGACGTGAGGAAAGACTGGATGGACCCAAAATGAAGCACATGTTACAAATTGAAAGGCCTGTACCATCTGTCAAAGGTGAGAACTGTTCCATATAAAAGGGGACTAAAGAGACATGACCACTAAATGCAACCTGCCAGCCTGGATGGAAGGCTGGACCGGAAAAGAGAGGAGACATTGTGTAGAAGGTGGTAAAATTTGCGTGGGGTCTTGATGACAGTTGTCATGGCTGATTTCCTGATTTAGATAGTATGAGTTCATCAAGAGTCCTAATAAAACCAATAGTTATATTCTGGAGAGCAGCCTTGGGTGTCGGGAAACACAAATAGGAATAATAAGAGACAGAACACCATATCTCCAACTTCCTCTCAGACTATTCAGAAAAAGATTCATCATTGTCTGGCCGGCATGGCTCAGTGATTGAGCGTTGACCTATGAACCAGGAAGTTGTGGTTCGATTCCTGGTCAGGGCACATGCCCAGGTTGCAGGCTTGATCTCCAGTGTGGAGTGTGCAGGAGGCAGCCAATCAATGATTCTCTCCTTCTCGCTTACTCTCTGAAATCAATAAAAAAATATTTTTAAAAAAAATTCCTCATAATAGATGAGGCAAATGTGGTAAAATGTCAAGAATTGGGCATCTTGGTGAGGAGGTTCTCGGAGTTCTTTATACTACTGTTTGGCAACTTTTCCCTAAGTCTGAAAAAATTTTAAGAATGTTTACACATGTGAGCATGCTTGCATTTTTAATATCTGCCAGGTATGACACTGAGAGCCACTTGTCATCAATTAAAAACGTCCTTTCTGCCTGCAGAGTATGTACTGGCACACAGATATGGACACTTCAAACTCAGCACTGAAAACAAAGTATTTTCTTTAAAAACATAATGCTATTGAATAATAATTCCACCAAGAAGTTTTCATAATGTGTTTTTACATTTAAAAAAATCAGGCCGAAACTGGTTTGGCTCAGTGGATAGAGCGTCAGCCTTTGGACTGAAAGGTCCCAGGTTCGATTCCGGTCAAGGGCATGTACCTTGGTTGTGGGCACATCCCCAGTGGGGGTGTGCAGGGGGCAGCTGATCGATGTTTCTCTGTCATCGATGTTTCTAACTCTCTATCCCTCTCCCTTCCTCTCTGTAAAAATTCAATAAAATATATTATAAATAAATAAATAAATAAATAAATAAATAAAATCAGGTTACACCCTGGTTGGTGTGGCTCGGTTGGTTGGAACACTGATTCCAACCTGTTTGTGTGGCAGGTTCGATTCCTGGTCAGGGCACATGCCTAGGTTGCAGGTTCAATCCCTGGTTGGGGTGTGTGCAGGAGGCAACCGAATTGGAGTTTCTCTCATGCATCCATGTTTCCTCTTAAAAATCAATTTTTAAAAAAATCAGGTTACAAAATAGTATTTATAGCACAAACACAATTTTCTTCTCTCAATTTTTCGCACTCAAAAAGAGACAATTCATAGTATAAGAATGTATTTGCCTTTTAAAAATCAAAATACAAACTATTTAGTAGCTAGTAAGATGTTATGACTGAAAGTCTTCAAATCTGGCAGTAGAACCAGTAGGGTACCCTATATGCTGATAAGACCTCACTTTAAGCAATTTTCCATCCTAGAATCTACTTATTTGGCCAGTCAATTAAAAACAAATAAAAAAGAAAGAAGAAACAACCCCACACACTTTCAGTTCAAATCTGAATACACTGCCCCAATGAATCAACATGCCATATTAATGAATTTCTTCATGTAAACTTTTTTATTAGCTATCTTACCAAGAAAAGAGTTTTCCCAAAGACCAAGGCTGACTCCAAACAGCCCCATCAATGCTCCCCTTTCATAGTAATAGAGCTCAGAAATGTTTGCTCCAGGATCACAGGATTGAGGAGGAGACAACACTCTATTTCTTCTGCTCTCCTTGAGTTTCCTTTTGGACAATGGGATGGTAAGGGTAGAAGACAGTATGAGTTCATCAAGAGTCCTAATAAAACCACAGCAGAACCTTGATCTCAGGACCTAAGTTCGCAGACCCACTAAAAGTCTATAAACCATCATTACTCATGTAACGCAAATAAACAAAGACTACTTATACTTTCATTTCACAGGTATGAATTGAATTGACAGCTAAATCTAATATTAGTTTAAATACATCAACTGTGTGCTATGTTCTAACAGTACATAAAGAGCTAGAGAAAAATCTATATAAAACATGTTTTTATTTATTATATAGAAGATAATTTTTCTTAAGAGAAAAAGGAAAATGAAAGTACATAGTTTTTAAAATTAACAAAAATCAAACAATGGTTGTTCCTAAATGCTCTATGAATTAGGAGATAAAGTCACCTGCTGAGAGTGAGAAGGCAGGGCTGGAATTGAGGTTACGGATTTTAGGAGAAAGCAAAAAGATATAAATATACAAGAGCCCAAAGGGGATGAATACAGGAATTGTCAACTAGCAATGAAGACCCATTGGAATTTGAATAGCAGGAATCTGAAGAGACCAATCAATGTGGTTTAGGAATTTCTCAACCAACGTTCAGGAGCCAAGAAGGGCAAGCAAATATTGTATTTTGAAAAGGTTAATCAAGCCTAAGCTTTTGCAAGGAGAGCCTGGAAGACTGTCAAGCAGGGAAAGACTAGGAAGTTGTGGGGAGTATCATCAATCTAATCCTAGGCTAGGAGTAGATTCAAGCTTTCAAAGAAAGCAGTCAGTTATTAGAAGAACCTGAAGGGACAGTAACGAAACTGCCACTTCTGTAGGAGTAAGAGAGCTGATGAACAGGAAGTAGGTTGTGGTCAGAGTTACAAAGTTTATAGTTTAAGATACTGGAGAAGAGTTTTAGTGATGCAAAGCTCCAGGGTGTCATTTTAAAAAATATATATATATATTATTAACTTTTTACAGAGAGGAAGAGAGAGGGATAGAGAGTTAGAAACATCGATGAGAAACATCGATCAGCTGCCTTCTGCACACCCCTCCTGGGGATGTGCCCCGCAACCAAGGTACATGCCCTTGACCGGATAGAACCTGGGACCCTTCAGTCCACAGGCCCATGCTCTATCCACTGAGCCAAACCAGTCAGGGCTCCAGGGTGTCATTTTAGGAGGCTTATGTAAAGCTGCAGGTCAGTGGTTTAGTGGGGCTAAGAAACTGTAAGGGTCAGACATCAAAAGGGATATTAACATGAATGTTGGCTCACCCAGGATAGTGATAAGGCAGAGAGTACATTCTCAGCACCCTATTTAATTCATCTAGAATTTGGTTTTTCTGCTGGAGATGTGGTGGGTTAGAGTTCATGGTGATGAAGATGAGATAAGACAATACAAATCTGGACTTCAAAAGGGAAGGAAATGCAGTGGGTACAGAAAGTATGTGTTCCATGGTAATGAGGAGCAAGGACATACTGATCTCTGCTACTTCCATAAAAGATTAAAAAAATTGCCTGGCCTCACACTAAAATTAATGGTCCCAAAAGCAAGAAAAGGAAGAATAGCATCACACATTTTCCTTGTTTTCCCCCTCTGCTTCTCTTTCCATGATCCAATAAAAATATTATTAAAACGATGTTATTTCTCAACTTGAAATAATCATTAAAAAAAGAGAAAAGCAGTCTACCATGACTGTTCAAGATAATGGTAACTAAAATTGAAATCACAAGAGTTTTAAGGGATTGGTACTATTCCTGGAGAATTAGTACAATGTTGAGAGGGTTCCCTGGTTAGCTCCTACTTTTCAGATCTCAGCTGAAACCTCATTTTCTCAGAGAAGCCTTTTCTGAACTTCCCAAAAGCAAGAAACATCTTCACAGTAGTCATCGCCATTGTTCTTTCATAGTTGCTTGAACTTCAGTGGTTATCCCCACACTATACTGTAAGTTCCATAAAGCAGTGATTTTTAATTATTTATTTTATATATACCCAATGTTTGTAAGATTACTCATCACACTAAAATATTTTTGAGTGAATTAAGGGATGGTATGTGTATAGATTCCCTTAGGGTCCCACAATTCCAAAGTTTTCACATTCAGAGTTGGACATGCAAAGTCTAAAATTGCAATTATAGAAGGAGTAGAAAGATCAAGGGAGGATCATTGAAATTAGCCACTAACTGTATAGTATTTAAAACTATTTAGTGCCCTGGCTGATTTGGCTCATTGGATAGAGCATTGGCCTGCGGACTGAAGGGTCCCGGGTTCAATTCTGGTTGGGGGCACATGCCCGGGTTGCGGGCTCAGTCCCCAGTGGGGGATGTGCAGGAGGCAGCCAATCAGTGGTTCTCTCTCATAATTGATGTTTCTGTCTCTCTTTCCCTCTCCTTCATCTCTGAAATCAATAAAAATATATTTTAAAAATCTATTTAGTAATATCATAAAAATTACAAATGCACTTTTATGTTGATGGCATTATTGCCCCAAGGAAAAGGAGGAATTCAGATGCTAATCTAAATCTAAGTCCCACATTAGACATAACTACTATAACCTACTGGGTCCCTCTGTAGCCAGCATGTACCTGCCAGGCAGACACATTCTGTCCTTGCCATATTTCCCCTCCCAAGTCTTGGAGAAATCGGTGCTAAAGCCTAGATTGCCAAGACCAAGGAGTCACATGGCTAACAGATAGGTTTCTGGGGTTGAGCATTTTAATAGTAATCTTCGGTCTGAATGGAAGGTGGAATATTAAAGCTAAGATGAATGGAGAGCAGGTACTGACACAGGAGGCAGTGGAGAGATACTTTGGAGATAGGCTTCTTGGATTAAATCATCACCGAGTAGGCATCTCTGAGTCAAGCAATTGAACAAATATAATAAAGAAATAACACGGGGCACATAGAGCAACTGATTCCTGCTGCTGTTTGAATTGGGTGTGCACTCTTATCTTCAAATTGTTTAATTGGGTCAGCTTGTAATAAGACCCGAAGGTAAATATATTTTAATGTATGCAAAGGTTGCTTTAAAGAAAATTATCTAAATTACAGTAATCACTTAGCGACCTAATGTCTTTCCACTTGTCTCTACAACAACTTGCTAAGATCTTAAGGGAATTTTGACAGCTGAGTTCCGAGCTAAATTCTGAATTGATAGTTATTGTGGCTTTAAAATGCCACTTCAAATTTAATTATATTAATCATATATAATGTGTTTATTTACACAGAAATCAGTCGACCTCTTGACCTATTTCTTGACTGCTGACATTTGAATCTGCTTTCTCATGAGCATTTCTTACTAAGTATAGTCAATGATAACATCTAATTAAGTTACAAGGAGCCCTGCTAATGAAAACTGAGACTTCTTTAGCATGAATGAAATTCATCAGGTTTACTGGTATCATGCTCAATGTTGGCATCATAAGCAACTTCATTTTTTTTTCTTAAGTCATTAAATTAATTCCACTGTGGTTAGAGAGTACACACCGAGAGATTTCAATTCTTTGAAATTTGTTCAACTTACTTTATGACCCATCCTATGGTCTATTGTGTTAAATACTCTTGTGCCTTAGAAGAAGGATAAATTCTGTCATTGGTGACGCCCCTCAGCTTGGTTATGTCAAGTTGTTAATGCCATTGGTCAGATCTTCTATATCTTTTTTGCCTGCTGGATAAATATTTTTTAAAACTAGAGCCAACTGATTTCTAAGAAATCAGTAATAGAGTGTGAAAAGAGAGTATTCAAGGTTGTCACCAAGATTTTTGGCCCGAGCAATGGGAAGGATATGTGCTAATGAAGTGATGGAGAAGAAAGGAAAAAGATTTACCTCATGTGACTTCCATCCTCTTGCACCTCTGTGACCACAGTCTCTTCCTCTGCCCCCGTCCTCACACCCTGAAGGACTTGGTGCCAAATGAACATGCAGAGATTGTATTTAGCTGTGTTATGTGATAATCCACCCCACAGAAAGTTCCTTCATCTCCCTTCTCCCTCCTTGCTGTGTTGTCCCATGATGCAGCCTATGGAAGGGCTGATCTTCTATCAGACCAGGAGAGGTGAGAGGCCATTGAACAAAGACTCATGAAAATCCTGATAAAACATGATCCATTTTATTACATGGAGACGGTAAAACTTCATGTAGCAACTATTTCATTACTTTATGTGAACATTGCATAGCCTTAGCATATACCAAACTTTCAATCCACACATGCATTATAATGAAATGTCACTCAGGCTTGTAAATGTCAGAAAGACTCCATGTCATTTCTCTACAGTACTGACGCTCAGAAGGAGCTAATTCACACCCTGTCTAGTTCTGTATTCCTATAGTATTACAGGATCTACACAAAACTCAGAAATTGGAGGCCCCTCTAACAACAACAACAAAAATAAATGAATGTACAGGGGTAGGCAAAAGTAGGTTTACAGTTGTTTGTATGGAAAATAGAAGAAGTAATAATACAAGAATAAGCTGTTTCACGGACACACAAGTGCAAACCTCCTTTTGTCCAGCCCTGAATGTAAACATGCATAGACAGTTACGTTACAAAATCCTTTGGGAAAGTGATTCCACTCCCCAGGTGAGGAGAGGGCGGGTCAACATTGGTAACTGAAACCATCTGTGCTGCGTGACACATAGGGCAGTGAGGCTGACAGCAGCGACGGTTGCTTTTATTTTTAAATGGAGCTAATATTTATGATTTACATTTTTTTATTTAACAAAAGCTTTCTAAATGAACATGATGTATTAGTATCTAATAAAATCAAGGCTAATTGCCTCCCATTTAGAATGCAATATAAAGTTTGGGTTTTTCTGTAAAAACACTGCTCATTCTTAGCTCACTGTGTGTTCGTACACAAACTCCAGAAGGTTATTTGTTTCCTTTTTTCTAGTCAGCGAGAATGTAGGTCTACTTGCATGAAACTGAAGCCCAGCATTGAAGTGGAGTTGCACTGGGGGGAGGGGGGGGGGAAGGGGGACATTCTGTTCTCTGTACACAGCGGGAAGACTGTAGCATCTCCATATTAAGGCAAGGAGCAGTAAGAATACAAAACAAGTCCCAACAATTTACATAAATATTAGAATTTTATTATTTTGTCTACTCAAAGGCTGTATTATCAACAACAAAATTCACAAACTTCTGCCGTCTACTTAGAACATGTTTGCATTTTTGTGGCCTGTGCTTTCTGGAAGCTAATAATAACATTATACTTTGGGGTCTGTGGGCTAGCTTGCCTAGGGTTAACACTTGAATAAAAGAGTAAAGTTCAAAAGTTTATACAACCATCCCCCCAAAATCCCAGTTCTGAGAAAGGGATTATTCCATTGCAGCACCCTACCAGTTTAAGACACAAATACAAACAGTAGCATCACAATTTGTTCCCTGGATCTAAGCTCATCAAAGTCCAAAAAATAGTAGGCTGCATTTGTCCTTAGATAGCTCAAGTCAATTCTCTGTAAAAGGACTCAGTCCTTCCTTGTTTTTATATCTTCCTTCCACTCGCCCCCGTACCACGCACATCCCCTCAAAGGAGAGCAATCTTACAGTCAATAGCATGTTTTTGCTCTTAGTCAAAATCAGAGTAAACCTGGCTTTGGATTGTTATGCCAAACAATAAGCCAAGAGGTAAGAGAAATAGAAAGGAGGGCAAGAAAATCATTCAAGTTGCACAAGGGCTTTGATAGTGCAGCTTAACCTGTACATGCTCTGAAATCCTCTCTAAACATCTCAAGGACAGGGGACTGCTCTCATCCAACCTCAGGCAATGCTTTCTACATTTACAAAAAAGGTTACAGTCTCACGGGTTATTACTATTATAATCGTATGCTGAGTTTGGAATGTATGCTATGAGTCAAATGTGTAGCCTTTTACTGTTTTTTTAAATATATTTTTATTGATTTCAGAGAGGAAGGAAGAGGGAGAGAGAGATAGAAACATCAATGATGAGAGAGAATCATTGATTGGCTGCCTCCTGAACGCCCCACACTGGGGATTAAGCCCGAACCCAGGCATATGCCCTTGACCAGAATCGAATCTGGAACCTTTCAGTCTACAGGCTGACGCTCTACCCACTGAGCCAAACCAGCTAAGGCTGTAGCCTTTTACTCTTAAAGGACAAATGTTGCCGAAACTGGTTTGGCTCAGTGGATAGAGCGTCGGCCTGTGGACTCCAGGGTCCCAGGTTTGATTCCGGTCAAGGGCATGTACCTTGGTTTCGGGCACATCCCCAGTAGGGGGTGTGCAAGAGGCAGCTGATCGATGTTTCTCTCTCATCGATGTTTCTAACTCTCTATCCCTCTCTCTTCCTCTCTGTAAAAAATCAATAAAATATATTTTTTTTAAAAAAAGGACAGATGATAAGAGTCAAATGCATATATGCATAGCCCATGGACAGACAATAGTGCAGGGAAGGCCTGGGGAAGGGGCAGGAGGTGGTCAGTGGGGGCGGGGGGGGGGGGAGTATCTGCAATACTTTCAACAATAAAGATAAGTTATTTAAAAATGAAAATATAAATTAAAAATAAATTTTAAGTAGAATATTTGAAATAATGGAGTGTGAGATGGAGGGAATAGGGATAGTTCTACCTTTTAAACTAAGAGTCAGGTGGCAACATCATTTTTCTTATTTGTATTTAAAAGTTGGACTTTTCCCGTAAACTAGGAGCAGTTGATGGCTTGTATCATCTAGTTCTCTGATATCAAGTTAACAAAAGGCTGTTTTCTCTTTGGGATAAATAAAGTTAATAATAGTAACAATAACAGCTAAGTTTTATTGAATGCTTACTGTATTTTCCGGCGTATGAGACGACTTTTTAACACAGGAAAATCTTCTATATGCCCAGTCGTCTTATACGCCGGAAAATACGGTAGTTTTATGTCAAGCTCTTTACTTGAGTGAATTAATGAGTTCTCTCAACAAACTTATAAGGAATATACTAATGCTATTCATTTGGCCAAAGAAACCAAATCTCAGAGAAGTCAGGTAACTCTCCCAAATTAATAAGTAGAAAAGCCAGAATCACTTGACGTGGGATAAGCATCGATGGTAAAGAGCCTCATATCAGTCTGGGTGAGTCTTGCCACCAGATTAGATAAGGCCAGCTCAGGTGCCCTCAAATGAGTTTCCAAACACGTTTCTTTTCACAGCTGTCTGGATTTTGAAATTGTAGGAGATAAAGGATTATAGATAAGCTATTTTGAAGTTATAGAAAAGGGAATGGTATTGATGAAATACTTGGAAGCATCCATGTTAGGATATGACTCAGCAAATAATAATTAGAGAGTCAAAATGTTTTATAGGACAGGAAAAGACTCTTCTATATTTTATGGTGGGAATGTTAGTATTTGAAACTGCATATGCAGTATAATCCCAATTTTTAAAAATATTATGTGCATAAAAAGATGCAAATAAAATACTTTGAATGTTAACAGTATTTCTCTCTGAGTGTTGGGGTTATGGTGAATTTTTCTGTCTTATTAATGTCTTAACTATATTTTTCTAATTTTTAAAATGAGTATTTTATCTCTGAAAAAATACATGGTTTAAAAAAAAACAAAAAATAAAAAGTAACTATAGTGTAACGTAAAGTGGTTCTCTTGTATTTAAGGTGTTGTTATAAATCTAAGTAAGTATTCTTTAACTAAGTATTCTTTAACTCACAGAAAAATAAAGGTCTGCATTTCTTAGCTATTAAGGTGATGAATAGCAACAGTAGTTCACTAAGGAATGTCTTGGAATCACTACCCCTAAGGAAATTTAAATGACTTATAATTCCTGCCTATATGCTTTTATTTATCATAAAGATGTGTTTTATGCTCTAATTTCCCCCTCTAGAACAAGGCTGACAAATTGGTGATGTTGTGCTATGTGGAGATTAAAGAAAAGGGAGGAAGGAATGAGAAATTAGCTTTAAGATCTTTCAATTTCCTTTTTACTATTTTTATCCTGGAATGTGGAGAAAAGATAACACAAAGAAGTACTGACCCTCGTGTCTGCTCAGTAAAGTGCCCCGTTATTCAAAGATTATCTGGAATATATACTGCGACCCTCTTTATGACCCTTCTAGTCTCTTAGCATTTGAGTCCTCAGTCAAAAGTATGGAGCATTGGCTCCTGTAATGTTTCTATTCAGCACATACCCCGCAGAAAGCTTCTTTTGAAGTTACAGAGAAGTTATCATGAGTGATTTGGAATCTCCATTCTATAGAGAGACATTGGAATCAAAAGACTCTTAAGACTGTCTACAAACAGATTCTTCCAGAAGGCACCAAGTGTTCAGTATTTGTTCCGTTTCCCAATCCTGTTGTAAATAACAACTTACGATCTCATCTGATTAGGCTATAGCTAAGAGTTGGTGACTGGTTAGAAGTGAGCACCAGGGCAGCTATTTTTAGATTCTTAAAGCACAGACCTCTGGCTAACCTATATCAATCCAATGATTCACATTCTCATGGTAAGAAAACACGCAAAAGCCGCTCTCTAATCCTCCCAGATTCTTTCCCCAAACTAAATCTGCTCTAAGCCCCAAGGGTAGGACAGCCGACTCCTGGCTAGTTGTCACCAAAAACTTCTAATTGCCGAATGGCTTGATGCAATTCCTTGTTTTCTTTTGTCTTTAGACTGATTCAGTTAATACAAACTGGTATATGGGAGGCTCTGGTGATACTGTGTTTTTGTTTTGTTTTGTTTTATTGATTTCAGAGAAGAAAGAGGGGCGAGGGGGGAGAGAGAGAGAGAGAGAGAGAGAGAGAGAGAGACATCAATGATGAGAGAGAATCATTGATTGGCTGCCTCCTACACGCCCCCCTACTGGGGATGGAGCCCACAACCTGTGCATGTGCCCTTGACTGGAATCGAACCTGGGACCCTTCAGTCCACAGGCCAACTCTCTATCCACTGAGACAAACTGTCTAGGATGGTATTCTTAAAGGTAGAAAGAAATCCTATGAAAGGGACGTGATCATTTTTAATGACCTTGAAGTCATTATCAGTAAGAGAAGATAAACTTACCAACAGGTGAAATATGTTGTAGTTTCAGACTCCTTGGATATTGGAAAGCCTGAGCATGTAAAGTTGTAGGCCCTACAAATATAAATAGTAACCAAGAACCAAAGCCATGCCTTAGCAACACCAGGCGACATTCTGGGCTAAGCAGTGTGTGCTGGAACCTGCCTGCACTGGCTCAATGACGTGCCTGTGCTCATTTCTTCCTGACTGCACAGTCAGTGATGGCACCGTGGGAGCCTAAAATTGGCCCCATGGTTGGAGTAGTTAAACCACTGAAACCATCAAACGCTAAAAATCAGGGCTCTTTTTTTTTTTTTTTTTGGAGGCAGTTGTTAAACATTTGCTAGACACAGTCTAAGGTATAGAGGGCTCAGAATTTTAGTAACGTAATTAGGAGTAGGTATGATTGTTCACTCTTTCAAAGTTGGTGCTGTACAATGACAAGATAAACACTACACATGAAGCAGGGTATTATTTGGAGGCATACTCTGATTAACTGAAGATATATATTGTAAACCCTAGAGCACTACTAAAAAATGTTTAATATAAACAATAATTCAATAGTAAGGATAAAATGTAAGCATTAAAAAAAAATGCTCAAGTAACCAAAGAGAAGACAGAAAAGGAGGATAAAAGAAATGAACAGAAGGAGCAAATGGAGAGCAAGAGTGTGGATGTCAGTCCAACCATATCAATCATGGAAAAATATGATGATCCGAACATACCAATTAAAAACAGAAATTGTCAGGTTGAATTTTTAAAAAGTATCTGATACTTATAATAAACCCCCTTAATACAAAAGCATAGATAGGTTAAAAGTAAAATGATGAGGAAAGCTATACCATGCAAACATCAACAAAAATTGAAGTAGCTATAATAATATCACACAGAGTTACTTCAGAACAAGAATAGCATCAATGAGGAAATTAGATAATACTAAATGGGTCAATTCTCCAAGAAGACCTAACAATTCTAAATGTGCACACCCCTAAACATACAGCCTCAACATACATAAAAGAGAAACTGAGAGTCCTGAAAGGAGGGGATAAACCCACAATGACAGCTTGACACTTTCCCAGTAACTGCTGGAATAAGTGGACAGGAAATCAGCCAAGATATAGGAGCCACACTATCAACCAACCTGTCAATATAACGTCATACTACTGGCATTTATGGAACACTCCATCCAACATATGAATAAGCATTTCTTTCAAGTGCAAATGGAACATTCAACATGATAGACTATACTCTGGGCCATAAAACAAACTGTCAAGTTTGAAAGGATAGGAACTAAGCAAAGGATTCCTTCTGACCATAGTAAAATTAAACTAGAAGTCAATAAAAGAAATACATCTGGAAAATTCCCCAAATATAGAAATTATAGCTATAATGAATATCCTCATATATTCATCATTTCAACTGAATTCTATAGTTTTCTTAAATATGTGATTAAAAAATATGATGACCCGCCCCCCCGCAGTACAAAGAAATAATTATTGCCATATGCAGTCTTTTTTGTTGTTGTTATTACTTTGTAGGACTAATTATACCACTTCTAACAATGACTCTTGGCAGAGTTACTGAACTCAATTTGAAAATAAAATTCAAGAAATTTCCCAGCATCAAACCTCACATACCTTTGCTCACACAACAACCTTCTAGCCATCATTTCGACACAGCTCACACTTCCCTGAGAAACTTTCCTGGACAAGCCTTCCCGCTCCTCATTATGCCCCCAAAGTAGACTCCCTTCCTCCACGTTCCCATAGCACGCTGCACGTACCTGTCACATCCGGTGTCCTCCTCCTGCTAAGTGTCCACTTGTCCTTCAAACTTCAGGTCCTGGTTCCATGCAAGCATTCCATGACTCCCCGCCCCTACTCACCTGTCCTGGTTAGACACCCCTCTTAAGTAAACCCAAAGCGTTTGGTGATTAGTGTAAGGTTTCTCAACAGCAGCACTACTGAATGGTCTAAGAAGGACTAATGAACAGTACACAGACCAAGAATAGTCAGCATGATTAACAGCATTAATTCAGCGGTGCCCCTCAGAGGACAGTTGGCAATGTCCGGAGACTTCTTTGATTATCACGACTGACATGTGTGTGCTACTGGTATCTCAAGCAGGTAGAGGCCAAGGATACTGCTAAGCTCCCTACAATGCACAGGCCAGCCCTGCAAACACAGAGCTACTAGGTCAAAACCGTCAACAGTGCTACTGTCTGTTGACTCATGTACCAAAATTGTCTGATCCCTGTTTTATGATTAAATCAATCAACAAAATAATTTCTAATGCAAACATGCAATAAAACTGAATGTTTTAATCCATGCTTTCAGGATACAATATGAGAAAGAAGAGGTGCATGTTTTTAAAAAGACAGTTCTATAAAATGAAGTAAATGGAGCATAAAAACTATTCATAATTATAGACTGTCATCTACATATAAACTCTGTATAATTTATTTTAATCAATCTAATTAGGCCTTAATAAACTGAATATAGTATAACAGAAATAAAAACTATAGGAACAAAACTATAAAATGCTACAGGAATAGAGAAAAACATTTTCTACCTATTTTATGATCCACGTTCAAATGCACATAATCAAGAGGGAAGAAGACTCTATATGAACTGTGATCCTACAGATGAAATGGTCTTTTTAATAATAATCAAAGTAATAATTATTTGCAGGAAGATTATCTAGCATAAAAGATGCTAGTAGTGCATAGAATTATTATTTAGCATAAAATGGTTGTCTTTTATATCTTAATTTTTACCAAGAAATATACTCCATTCAAAATTAATCAAAAATGGATCCATTTGATTAACTTTTTATCTAGTGCGTGATCTTTAAGAGATTACAAAACCAACATATGCGCATTGAAATTAGAAGCACATAATTAAATCAATCCTTCACCACCAGAGCCACCACGACTACTACCCTGATACCTGTATTTCCAGATCTTAACGCTAAGACTATATTCAAAACTCCCACTTAATCCAAAAGGTATCACAGCTGGTTTGTCTATTCAAATAACAAATATTGAATCAAACTGACATCTGGATTTTATGTCCCTCCGTTTCTTGTAATAAATCTCAACCTCTTTTTTACAATAATGACTTAAACAAACAAACAAAGAAAAAACCCAGTCCATTTATCGCCTGCAGAATAAGCCTGGACTTGGCTGGTTTCTTTGCCATGCTTTCATTGAACTTCCTAGTCTATATCCTGCATTTCTTATAATTTGCATATTATTGTATAGCCTTAATAAATCTAATTTAAATATTTTTGCCTAGAATAATTTATGAGCAATGCTGTGTAATTCATGCTGCATTAAATATCAAAAGGCACACAATATATGATTATCAGCCATTAATGATGCTACAATTGATGGGTTCTCATACTAAGTTATTTTCTTTTCCTCTCAAGTTTACAGATAAGTTTTTCCCCTTGTGATTAAAACATAATGTGTGAGGTTTCCTTTTAGCAATTAACCAATGGGCAGTTTCCCATCAACCATTTACTTAATGATTTTGACACCAATTAATAATCCTTCCCTTAATTTATTAATATCACTTGAGTCTGTGAAATTATTTCTTTCTAATTCTACAATCTCCCTTACAATCCTTTTATGTTTTATAACTGGAACTTTCCTGTAAAAAAAAAAAATACTTTTCCTCAAAAATTGAGATATTTGGTTAGCCTGCCACTGAGAATGTTAGCAACAGAATTCCCATAGACCCCTGCTGGGAAGATTTGCAGCACACCTCTGTTAAATAACTTGGCATTATCTAGCTAAATTACTTAAGATTCACACAATCTATGACCCTGCCTTTCCATTTTAGGGACAGCATTTTCCACTTTAGGTATTCTGCACTTAAAAACAGAAATCTATTTTTGAAATTAAACATTTTTAAAAATAAATGCTAACTTAGAGTATATTTCTTAATATCTTAAATAAGGAAAAGCATATAAACTCAAAACCTCAACCAACTTCCTGAAACATAACTAATTCACAGTAAAATGCCTACAAATACAAGTAACAGTCTGTGTGTTAAGATGTGAAATGACTAACATGTTCATTAAATGATTAATGATTTCAAACAGTTGCTTTGTATGCAGAAACATGCTGTATTAGTCTGGCTTCTCCAGAGAATCAGAACCAAGTAGATATATGAAGTGTAGGAAATACCCAATGATTATACTCGACCCTATAACACACAGGCTTTATTATATGGAATTGACTCACATGATTATGGAGACTGAGAAGTCCAAGATGTGCAGTCAAGTCCCAGGAATCTGCGGAGGACCTAGGGAAGCCATGGTACAGTCCAGTACAATTCCAAGTCCAGAGTTGGAGAAGCCCACGGTTCCAGCTAGAAGAAAGGCAGAGAGAGCCAATTCTCCTTCACCCGGCTTTCTGCGCTGTGCAGGCCTTCAGTGAACTGGATGGAGCTCACGCACATTGGAGATGGTGATCTGTTAACTCAGTCTATCTATTCACGTTCATCTCACCCAGAACCAGCTTCACGGACATACCCAGAATAACGTTTAACCAAATATTTGGACACCCCCTCAGTCAAGTTGATACGTATTATTAGACATCACACATGCCCCTTGTTAATTACAGCTGCACTGTTCAAAACATTAGCGTTTAACAATTCTACTTCGAATATAATTCAAGACTTCCCCTCAGCCTGCTCCTCATATACACTGTTTAGTTTAAAATCTAGTATTGAGGTTGAGGACATAAATACAATTTTTTATATAAAACATCAGCTGGTAAGTGCATTTCAAAGACACCTACATTCTAAAGTTTGGATGTCAAAATTCAAGAGGTGTTTCACTAAGGAAATGTCAAGGTATGCCAGTGCCTACCCTAATATATGTAAACATATGCACCAGCTTCCATGCATAAGAACATATGTACCAGCTTCCATGTGTAAGAACATGTGCACCAATAGAGGAAGACATGAACAAATGTGCAGCCCAAGGGAAGAATATCCCATGTTCATGGATTGGTAAAATCAACATCATTAAAATGCCCGTACTACCCAAAGCAATCTATAAATTCAACGCAATCCCCATTAAAATACTTCAAAGACCAAGAACAAATTCTCCAAAAATGAATAAAAAATCTGGAATAAAAATGACCCCAAATAGCGCAGCAATCTTGAGAAAGAACAATGTTGGAGAGAACACAATACCAGATATCAAGCTATACTACAAAGCCAATATTCTCAAAACTGCCTGGTACTGGCACAAGAACAGACATATAGACCAGTGGAACAGAACAGAGAACTCATAAATCAACACAAGCCATTATGCTCAGTTAATATTTGACAAAGGAGGCAAGAGCATACAATGGAGACAAGATAGTCTCTTCAATAAATGGTGTTGAGAAAACTGGACAGATACTTGCAAAAAAATGAAACTAGATCACCAACTTACACCATACACAAAAATAAACTCAAAATGGATAAAGGACTTAAATGTAAGATGGGAAACCATAAAAATCTTAGAAGAAGCCATAGGCAGCAAAATAGTAGACATTTGTCGTAGCAATATCTTTACCGATACTGCTCCTAGGGCAATGGAAACTAAGGAGAAAATAAACAAATGGGACTACATCAAAATAAAAAGCTTCTGCACAGCAAAAGAAACCATCAACAAAACAACAAGAAAGCCCACTGCATGGGATATGTTATCTCTTTGCCAATGTTATCTCTGATAAGGGTTTAATCTCCAACATTTACAGGGAACTCATACAACTTAACAAAAGGAAGACCAACAATCCAATCAAAAAATGAGCAAAGGACCTAAATAGACACTTTTCGAAAGAGGACATTCAGAAAGCCAAGAGACATATGAAAACATGCTCAAAGTCACTAATCATCCGAGAGATGCAAATCAAAACGACAATGAGGTACCAACTCACACCTGTCAGAATGGCTATCATCAACAAATCAACCAACGATAAATGCTGGAGAGGGTGTGGAGAAAAAGGAACCCTCCTGCACTGCTGGTGGGAATGCAGACTGGTGCAGCCACTGTGGAAAACACTATGGCGTTTCCTCAAAAAACTAAAAATAGAGCTCCCATTTGACCCAGTAATCCCTCTTCCAGGAATATATCCCAAGTAACCAGAAACACCAATCAGAAAGGATATATGCACCCCTATGTTCATAGCAGCACAATTCACCATAGCTAAGATTTGGAAACAGCCTAAATGCCCATCAGCAGATGAGTGGATTATAAAACTGTGGTACATCTACACAATGGAATACTACTCTGCTGTAAAAAAAGAAGGAATTCTTACCATTTGCAACAGCATGGATGGACCTGGAGAGCATTATGCTAAGTGAAATAAGCCAGTCAGTGAAAGATAAATACCACATGATCTCACTCATTTGTGGAATATAAAGAACATTATAAACTGTTGAACAAAAATAGACGGAGGCAAAGAAGTATCGAACAGACTGTCAAACTACAGGGGGAAGGCAGGGGAGGGTTGAAGGTTAAGAGACCAACCGAAGGACTTATATGCATGCATAATAGCACAACCAATAGATGCAAGACACTGTGGTGTGCGGGGGGTGATAGAGGAGGCAGGTCAATGGGGGGAAAAAAAGGAGACATATGTACTACTATTTGTAATACCTTAAACAATAATAAAAGAACATATGCACCAGCTTCCATGTGTAAGAATATCTGCAGCAGCATTATTTATAGCAACCAAAACTGCAAACAGTCCAATGTCCACCGACAGGAGCGTGCCTGAGCTGTGAAATATTTATACAATGAATAGTATATCACTACTAAAATGATACAGTGCAGCCAAACGCGACAGCGTAGAGATGATATTGCAAGCACAACATTGAACAAAAGAAGGTGGATAGAAATAATTCCAACAGTATAGTTCCATTCAGATTAAGTTCAAGGCAGGCAGACCAGAGCATTGTTTAGGGCTGCATAGACAGGTTATAAAAGCATAAAGAAAAAGAACGGTATGGTTATCATTTTGACAAAAGCATTTGTAAAGGAGCTTGCACTTAGAAAATGCTCAAAATTATCACAAAGCTAGACTAGCAGACACCTAGAAGTGAAGGGATAGCAACTGTGAAGGACAGCCACTGGGGAGGAAGCCACGAACTCGGCGCGTGTCTCGGATGCTGCCAAAGTTCTATTTTTTAAACTGTGATACACAAGGGTTTGTTTTAAAATTATTCATTAAACAATACAGATAGATTCTATGAACTCTTCTGTAAGTATCTATAAATAATAATAAAAGGGTAATATGCTAATTAGACCAGGGGTCTTCCAGACGTCATTCCGGACGTCCTTCCTGACGAAGCCAGGGCCGGAGGAAGCCAGCCCTGGTCCCGGGTGCCTGCGGGTGGCCTGGGGGAAGCCAGCCCGGGTCCTGGGTGCCTGCTGGCAGCTGGAGGAGGGAAACCCAGGTCCCGGGTGCCAGAGGGAAGCCGGTGCCGGCAGGCAGGGGAAGGAAGGCCTACTCTTGCACAAATTTTCATGGATCGGGCCTCTAGTGTATTTCATAATAAGAAAAGGAAAAGAAACGAACAGAAAAGGTGAGGCATTAATATATCTGATGGCAGGATGCTGCTGACAGGCACCACCCTTGCTAGCTAGACCTGCCCAGGTGATGACATGTACAGAATTGAACTGCAGAAGATAAAAGAAGGACAACTAAACCAGTGGTTCTCAATCTTTCTAATGCCGCGACCCTTTAATACAGTTCCTCATGTTGTGGTGACCCCCAACCATAAAATTATTTTCGTTGCTACTTCATAACTGTAATTTTGCTACTGTTAATGAATGGTAATGTAAATATCTGTGTTTTCCGATTGAGAACCGCTGCTGTAGAGCCTAAGACCATCGGAAAACACAGATATTTACATTATGATTCATTAACAGTAGCAAAATTACAGTTATGAAGTAGCAACGAAAATAATTTTATGGTTGGGGGTCACCACAACATGAGGAACTGTATGAAAGGGTCGCGGCATTAGAAAGGTGGTTCTAAGCCAGGGACAGAAGCTTTTGCAAAGGAGACTGCACATAGAAAATGCTCAAAAATAACACATCTGTTGGATTGGAATTTGATGGATGAGTAAAAAGCTTAAAAAACAGTCTAGGAAGGTAAAAACTGAACACCTCAATGGGGGCATAATAGGCATTCATAAAATCCTAAGATGTAAGCATACTGAACCATGGATTGTGCAATAAATCCTGAAATTTTCAAAACATGAGAATGCTTTGAAGACATTCAAAAGAAGTAATTTTCAACAATTAATTGTATCTTATACAGAAGGCAGAATATTTGCAGTCATTTTGGTAGGTGACAGGAAAAAATCAAACACTTTGTCAAAATACTCAGCCACTAAAGAGTGTATTTCATCATTTCACAACTGTTTAAAATTCAGTGAAAAATAAATGTTTCTCCAACCTTGAGCCAGGCTCCAGCACAGGAGGCAGAAGTTCAGAAATGTCTGACTTCTGATTTCCCTCGGCGTGCTGCCCTCTGCTGGGGGAGCTGCGCCACACCCCATTCCATAAATCCCCCTTTTCTGTGGAACTCCATCTTTGCAAAAATTTCCACTTTCATTTTCATGAACAAAATGTATCTATCTTTCCCCTAAAATCCTTTACTTAAAATTACTGTCCATTGCAAACAAGATGGAAATGGCTATGATATGTTTTCAAGTATGCTAAGAAAAAAGAATCAATCTATTTCTACATTTACAAAAAAACAGCAACCACCATAAAGTGATAGAGTACATATTAGCAATTGTATTACATTATCTACAAGTACTAAAACCTGAAATATTTTCAGGTAATTTTAAAACCAGGTATTCAAGGCTAAATATGTAAGTAATGAAAATGGATTTAAAATTACTACATGTTCCTATATATTTGGTGTGGCTAACTATTGTATAGTTGAGCAGCCATAATAAGAAATATTTTTCTTATTTCAATGATGCTGCCATCACTTGAAACCAGTTTTGAACTATTTGTGTAAAATGGCCTTTGAAAGATGTTTAAAAGAAGCATTAAAAAGCAGTCTAGTTATTTTATAATCATACTAGTAGCCCTGCGCATGAATCCATGTGCCAGGAGCTCTCTGCAGGGCCTGGCCGCTCCGCGCCCACTGCCCAGAGGCCCATTTGCAGCCGGCTGCGGCAACAAAGCAAGCATTCCGCCAGGCCGCTCACACTGCCTGCTCTCAGTGGCTGCCTCCCCAGGACTGGAGGACTCCGGCGGGGCTGAGAGGACTGGGCGCCACCATCTTGTAGCTATGGGTGCCGCCATATTTGTGACGGAGTGACAGCTAATTTGCATATTACCCTTTTATTAGGTAGGATTTTTTTTTGCTAAAAACATAACTAAAGTGCATCAACAGCATTATTTACAAACTTAACATTAAATGTCATTCTTATTTGAAAGCCAGATATGATTTTTGGAAGATGTTCTGGCGTGATGGTTTAAACCCTTGAATGTGGGGCGCCACCTGCCAGCACTTTTCCGCAGGCCCTCCCAGGGTGGTCCCGAGAAGTGGGGGCCAGGTCAGAAGGCTGAAAGACACTTTTACAAAGCAGCAGGCACCTACCTTCATAGAAGAGGGGCAGGATGCTGAGGGAATCCTGCCCCACCGAGGCACGGTGTGCAGGACTTATGAACTATGAGGGCAGGAAAGGAAAACTGAGACAAGCTCTGTAGGCTCCCCAGGCCAGACGCGATATGAGCAGTGATAGCCTGACTGGGAGCTGGG
Source organism: Eptesicus fuscus (assembly GCF_027574615.1). Classification (NCBI taxonomy): domain Eukaryota; kingdom Metazoa; phylum Chordata; class Mammalia; order Chiroptera; family Vespertilionidae; genus Eptesicus; species Eptesicus fuscus. The sequence goes on from NC_072476.1 coordinate 104,244,712, forward strand.
CAGGACGTGGAGAGAGACTCTCCCCTGAGTTTAAGCACGGGGCTGCTTGCAGTCTGAAGGCAGCACGAAACTAAACTGAATTCTTCAGTCACTGGGACCCTTAGTGGGTTAAAAAGCAATGGCTGATTTGGCTGGGGCAGAGGCAAGGGAGCTGAGAGATATCCCTTTAAAGCAGATCTAAGTAGAGCTGATGGCAAAACAGGAGAATGAAAACCATTATTCCAGCCCTGGCCAGTGTGGCTCAGTTGACTGGGCATTATCCCATGCACCAAAAGGTTGCTGGTATGATTCCCAGTCAGGGTACATACCTGGGTTGTGGGCTTGATCCCCAGTATGGGGGGGCATGCAGGAAGCAGCCAATCCATGTCTCGGTCACACATTTATCTCTCTCTCTCTCTCTCAAAAAAAAAAAAAAAATAATAAAATAAAATAAATATATTAACAGAAAAAGAAAGGAAACCAATACTCCAGGGACACACATCTGGCTAAAAAGAGAGTTCTGATCCCTTGCACAAACTATTTGAAGCCTGTGGTGAAATTCATCTAACCCAAGAAACAACTGTCCAGATCCCACTCAGCTGTGAACTAGCTGGACTCATCTCTTCACATTAGTGGCATGGAGAGGGATAGGCCTGTTTCTGGGTGTAAATATTATTTGCCTCCATTTCTACTGTTCTATTATCAGTATCAAACCACCAATCAAAAATATGAGACATTGAATAACAGAAAAAAAGCATGACTTACTCTCAGGAGAGGAAACAGTTTGATCCAAAAATGATCCAAGTTTTAGAATTATCAAAGAGGACTTAATAATAACAATAGTAAATGTATGAAGGAATCTCATGGAAATGTGGATGGCATGTGTGAACAGACAGGAAATTTTAGCATAAAGATGACACTATAAAAGAGAGTCAGATGGCAATCTTAAAAATGAAAATAAAAGATAAAGAATTATTTTGATGTACTTATCAGATGAAAGACTCAGTGAACTTAAAGACAGTAAAAATTATTAAAATTAAAACACAAAGAAAAAAACAATTTTAAAGAAGAGGGGATCAGAACATTTAATAACTGTGAAACAATATCAAATAGGCTTTCATGTGTATAGTTGGAGGCCCAGAACAAGAAAAAAGTACAGAGCAGAAAAAATATTGGAAGAGATAATAACTGACTATTTTCCAAAGTTGATGAAAGATAGCAACCCAGACCAAAGAATTTTAACAAAACCCAAGGAGAATAAATACAAAGAAAACTGCACTTACGCATACCATATAATGCTGCTGAAATCTAAAGAGTAAAGATAAAATCTTGAAAACAAAGAAAAAAAGAAATATTATATACAATGTACAATGATGAGAATAATAACTGGCTTCTTATCAGAAAAAAAAAATGAAAAGGATAACTGATTGGATGGCATCTTTAACAAACTTAAAGAAAAACTACTAATCTAGAATCCTATATCCAGTAAAAATAACCTTTAGAAATAAAGTCAAAATAAAGACATTTGGAAGCAGGCAAAAACTGAAAGGATTCATCTCATCTCCAGTAGATCTGCACTATGAGGAAATATTAAATATTCACTAATGCTGTTTGGGTTTTGTTTTGTTGTGTGTTTCTTTTTTCAGTCATTTTTCTCTCTGTGTTGCAGTTGTACAGTTTTGAATGCTATGTCTTCAAGTCCAATAATCATTTCATCTGCGTTGCCTAATCTATCATTAGTCCCACCCAGTATATTTTTCCTTTCACACATTATAGTTCTCAAATTAGACTTTCCCTGGATGTTTCTTATTTATTTTTTTAAATATATTTTATTGATTTTTTTTTTTTACAGAGAGGAAGGGAGAGGGATAGAGTTAGAAACATTGATGAGAGAGAAACATCGATCAGCTGCCTCCTGCACACCCCCTACTGGGGATGTGCCCGCAATCAAGGTACATGCCCTTGACCAGAATCGAACCTGGGACCCTTCAGTCGGCAAGCTGACGCTCTATCCACTAAGCAAACCAGACAGGGCATCCCTGGATGTTTTTTTAAACATCTTCTGTCTTTACTGTCAGGAGCCAAGAGTTGGTCAAAGGATTAACTCTGACCTTACTTCAGTAAGTTACTGAAACTAGGCCCACTTCCTCTTGCCTGAGGACAAAGCATTCCTTCTGTAGCCGCCCTTCAACCGCCACACCCTTTATCTATAGTCAGCACCCTTTACGACTTTAGCCAATTATCTAGGTCAGCCCCCACCCCTCCTAGGCATCCACCCCTCTAGAAACCACATATAAGGAACGCTGTAAAAAATAAAATTTCGAGGCTTGATCAGAAACCCCTTTGTCTTGCCTCCATTCTTCTGCGTCCCTTGTCTGTCTCTCATTCTCTTAGATGCGCCGCCTCGCCTCGGTACCCCCGTTAGAAGACCCCGCTGGCCGGGGCACTTTACTTAATGTGCACGGCATTTACTCTAGCTTCTGTCACACAGGGAGTATAGTTATAGTAATTGTTTATTGTCCTGGTTTACTGACTCTATTTCCTGTATAGCATCTGGATTCCTTTTAATTGATTATTTTTTCCTCCTTATGGATCATCAGACCTTGCTTTTCTTCATGCTGATAATTTTTGACTGGATGCTAGATGTTATGAATTTTTTCCTATTGGATGCTGTATAGTTTCTCATTCTTGTAAATATCTTGAGCTTTATTCTGAGATACTGTGAAGTTACTTAAAAATTGTTTGAGCTTTCCTGGGCTTGCTTATAAGTGCTGTTAGGAGGGACCAGAGCAGCATTTAGTTTAGGGTAGATTTTGCTACTGGTGAGGCAAACACTTCTCAGTACTCTACCCAACATTCCATAAAGTAGGAGGGGTCCCCCTTTAGCTGATGCCTTCTGTAAGCCATGTCCCTCCTCCAGCCTCTAGTTTCCCATCCACATGCACTGGCCAGCACTCACGTGAAGACTCGCAGAGGACACCCAGTTCTCCAGAGCTCTCTCTCCTCCATAATACTCTGAACTTTGGTTCCTTGGCTTCCCCTGGAGTTCCAGATTTATCTTCTCAACCTGGGGAGACCACCAGGCCATGTCTGGGTTCTCTCCTGGTGGCCTGGGAAATCTGCAGGCAATAAACTGGGGCATTTGTAGGTTTCATCTCATGTGTTCCTAGTGAAGGGAATCACTACCCTCCACTGCCTAATATTCAAGTCTTGGAAGCTGTGGTTTCATGTATTTTATTAAGTTTTTTGTTGCTTAGGCAGGAAAAAAATCTTGTCCCTCTGAGTTTACCCTCCATCTTAGCTAGAAACATAAATCTTTGTATCAAGTATTTTTCTAAATATTTTCCATCTATGTGGTCTGTGCATTGCAATTAAAATGCTGGCTTTTCCTTTCAGACCCATTCAAGTAGGAATCCTTTGATGTCCTGTCTGATATCAAATTTAGAATACAAAATCAAAAATAAGAATGGACTTTTGAGGCAGCAAAATGATCCCAAGCAGGAGCACGCACACAAAGAAAAGGCTCAGTGGCGAGACACTGGCCGGGTGCTGTTCACCCATTGACAGTACCTACTTCCTTCTCCTGTGTAAATGCTTCTCTGGAGATGCGTGCCTGTGGCCAGCTGCTGCTGCAGCATCCGGTGGTACTTCTACTCTGGGGCGGAGAAGCATGGAGCGTCTAGACACCCTTCTAGCTACCAAACATTTCGCAAATTTGCACGCTCTGTTTTAAGTGATGTAGCCTTGCCTGTTTTCTCTAGAATTTCTCCAGAAATGAAGAAACAAACACCACACACACACACACACACACACACACACACACATCTGTCACATTCATACTGTTAGTGTCTATATGTTAGTTTTCAGCTGGAAATGTCATTTAAGAATTTAATTCGCTGAAGTTAATCTCTGATGTCTCTCTGTTGGACATCCCTCCTTCACTTCAGACTAGCATATTCATCAGAGTAAATGATTGTGAAGTGATTCAAATAAAACGTAACATACTGTCTTCTTAAGGACATTCGAAGAAGGCAACAGGAGGAGTTTACAAATGTTTCTATTATTTGCAGTATTGAGGATAGGCCACCAGCTGGTACTCAAGTAACGAATCCTTTCCTGGGGTGCAGCGTGGAGGGGTTGGCTAGATGTGGATGGGGCCTTGATTATGTGATTTGGTGCTATGCTCAGGGGTTGTTGCTTTGAGGAGAGGGGTTACGCAGCTCCAATGACTAAGCATCTTCATTTTAAATTCATATTGCATGTTGCAAGCCAATAACATAGAAAGAAAAGGGGGATTGAATGATATCCATAATGGAATATTTTTCTATCGCTCCCATCTCTCATATTAAAAAACATATGAACAGCATCTCTTGAAGTTTTTACTCTCCAAAATATTTTTGAATTTACCATTTTGAGGTCAGAGTAACAGCACATTTTCAATGCTCTTTGAAATAGATGTAAAAGTCAAGCAGTTTAATTTTGCCTCCCTCAACTAATTGGAATCTATTAAAGCAAAATAAAGTTTAAAAATGAGATTATTTGGATAAATCAGGCAACCCTTTCCTTTGGAGCATTTGGAAAAAAAAAATGTAGGAATTAAATACTCGTGGGCTTCTCTGTTAAAGAACTTGCTTGCACGCTACAACTCTGGGACTCCCACTTCATTCTCTCTTCGGCCACGCTCTGCGACTGACCTCCGCACCTGGAGGAAGGCTTGGCCTGCTGGCAGAGGCAGACGGATTTAGGATCCCTGCGCCGGGAACGCTAGTTTCTAGTTCAGAGGTTTTCAGCTCTTGTTCAGCTTTGGCGCTGGAAGGAGGATGCCCCCAGGCATACCACGAGGCATTTGCGTCAGCTACACTTGCCCTCGGTAATTCCACTTCTCTCTCCTTTAAGGGTATATTGTGAGGCGAGTGAAATAAAGCAGCTTTACTATGGGATTGAATTTTAATCTTATCAAACTTATTTTAAAGTAAATCATCATCTGAGAGGAAATAACTTCTTAAATATATTTTTATTATTGAAGTATTACAGATATCTCTCATTTCCCCCTTTTTTCTCCCGGGAAATAACCTTTTTAAATATATGATTATTTTCCCCCAATAGCCACCACCAGAGTTGGTAAGAAAATCCTTCCCAATCCTATGCTCACCCTACTTTCCACCTCCCACTGCTCCATTGAGTGTCCCCACCTTCTTCTACCATCACCCTATTCGAATCCTCTACGTACATCATGCTCCTTATTGAAATTTTCTAGCAGCACTAGGGTTTGCTGGTGTCATTATATAAAAAGGCATAACCCTGGCAGCACCTCATAAATGAAAACAAAGCAGTACTTTTTTAAAAAAAATTTTTTTTTCATTGATTTCAGAGAGGAAGAGAGAGGGAAAGATGGATGGAAACATCACTGATGAGAGAGAATCATTGATTGGCTGCCTCACGCTTGCACCCCACCGGGGATCAAGCCAGCAACCTGGGCATGTGCCCTGAGTGGAAATTGAACCGTAACCTCCTGGTTCATAGGTCAGTGCTCAACCACTGAGCCAAGCTGGCTGGCCCAAAGCAGCATTCTTAATTCACCAGCAGCCACTTTGCAGCACTAGTCTCCTAATTAAGAGATTCATAAGTAATCATATTTATTCAGGCCATTCTACATTTTACTTGCTAGAAACTTGGTTAGAGACATTTAGATGCATTATTGTTGTGACTGTTCCAGTCAGAACAATACTTGCTATGTTTGTGGATAAGCCAACTGATGATTGTCCTTTGTTTGAAAGCAAAATACAAAAACATGTTTTGTTCCCATTTTCAATTTTCTTTCATTTGTTTACATAAGTCATTGCATTTGGAGACAGGAAAGTAATCTTTGTAGACTTTTGAATTGCTATTGTTAGCTTCTGCCAATGGTAACAAAGTCCAGTTATATTGGTCACTCCAGTATGGAATACTATGACCCTGCTTAGTTGGCATCTTCCATAAAGAGGGATCAGATGGAGGGAGGGGTGACTTGGAGCTCCACCACCTGAGTGATGGTTGAAGGGTAGATAAATGGCTATTCCAGAAGAAGGAAAGTTGTATGTGCTGGGAAACAACTTTTGTTAGAACATAAATGAGAAATCTTATTTATTCCCTTGTTGTCTCAGAAGGCACAACTAGGATGGATATGTAGACATTATAAGGAAGGAAATTGCAGCTCAAAAAAGGAAGATCTGTTTTAACAATTATATTTTTTTTTTCAAAAATAAAATTATCTGCCCTAGCTGGTTTGGCTCAGTGGATAAAATGTCAGCCTGCAGACTGAAAGGTCCAGGGTTTGATTCTGGTCAAGGGCACATGCCTGGGTTGTGGGCTCAATTCCCAGTAGGGGGTGTGCAGGAGGCAGCCAATCAATGATTCTCATCATTGATGTTTCTATCTCTCTCTCCCTTCCTCTCTGAAATTAATAAAAATATATTTATAAATAAATAAATAATAAAATTATCTGATTTTGGACTCCCACAGAATAATGGGGCCACCTAAATTAGACTCTCCATGTCTTCTGAATTCTATACAGATCAGCGAAACTGAATAAAACCACTAATAATCCTTGCCTACAGCATGACTAAAACAGGATAATGCTTCAGTTTCCATGTAACTAGGAAAGTAAACACTCAGAAACCAGCAGAGCCACCTCTGCAGGCCCCATCGAACAGCCAGCGGACACTTGAGGTGTGGAATACAAATAGAGTCATTTTCCCAAAGATGGAGTCCCACCCTGAGGGCAGAGATGCCGAGAATAAATCTCATATCTGGGTGTTCGGAGTCCTGTCTGTGGGGAACTGAGAGGGAGGGCCCTGAAAGTGCAGGCGATCGGTTGGAGGTGTACCCCTGCTCTGGAAGAATGGGAAAGACTTGGAAGGGGAATGACTTTGAAGAAGGGTTCCCATGGATTTGGGGGATGAGGGAAAAGAAGGAAATAAGTGGTAGAAGGTTCTACATTGAAACCTCATAAGACATTGCTATCCTCCTGTGTGTGCCCCCAAAGAATGTAGACATTGGTTAAAGAACCTGCACTTTACCATTCCAACAGAAGAGGGCACTCGGGAGCTAAGGAAGCTAATAAGCCATCATTCTTTTTCTACATATAGCTGCTTTTGCTGCCCTAGGAAAATATATCCCACAATTAACAGAAAACAAAATACAACATTCATACTAAAGGTATTATAGTAGAAAACAGAAAGTGAAAAGCAAAATATTTCAGATGAAAATCATTCCTCCCAAAACTACCACAAAGTAGAGAAAAACTGTAACAAAATATGCCAATCTAAATTAAATATCCTTAAACAAGCATTTGCAGGTGTGAAAAAAATCTCAAAGAATAGATTCAAAAGTTTAAAATAAAAATGAACATAAAAACAGGAAGATGGCCGAAACCGGTTTGGCTCAGTGGATAGAGCGTCGGCCTGCGGACTGAGAGGTCCCGGGTTCGATTCTGGTCAAGAGCATGTACCTTGGTTGCGGGCACATCCCCAGTGGGGGGTGTGCAGGAGGCAGCTGATCGATGTTTCTCTATCATCAATGTTTCTAGCTCTCTATCCCTCTCTCTTCCTCTCTGTAATAAAATCAATAAAATATATATTTTAAAAAAAAACAGGAAGATGTAAAATGAGAGTTGACTGAACTCAGAAACAAAATTGAAGGTAAAGAAAAAAATCATCTATGAAATAAAGACAACTAAGGAATAACAGTTTAGACTGAGAATATAATAAGGGACATATACAAAAGTTAAAACAGACAAAATAATGAAGATGAAATAGAGAGGTAAAAAGAATCAGCAAGAAAGTGATAGAAGAAAAAAAAAACATCTTTTACTTAAAGATGGCATCAACAAAGATATTATACACAGATAACAATATAAACAAAAATATAAACATATTTTAAATATATTAAATATTTCATATGTAATATTAAAATATTAAGATAGAAAACATACAAATATAAACAGACAACATAATAATGCAAAAAAACATAATATATAGTAAATCTACAGAGTAAGATGCAAATTGACCATACCTTCATGATGCCCACAAGCCAATCAGGAGTATGCAAATTAGCCCAACAAAGATGGCAGATTCATTTGCATACACAGGCACCCAGCTGCTGGGGGCAGAACGCTTGCGTTGTCACCACGGCGACGACACAGGCTCTCTGCACCGCCCCAGCTGCTCTGGGCCTCTGGGCAGCATGGGAAGGCGGAAAGGTGGCTCCAGCTGGATTGAAAGTGGTGCCAGCAGCCAGGAGAAGGAAGGCCCATTCTTGCACGAATCTTTGTGCATCAGGCCTCTAGTCTTAATATAATATGCAAAAATCATATCAAAAAATGAACTTAACTAAAACCTATTAAATAAAGAAATATTTTCATATTGGCTCAAGTAGCAAAACCCAACTGCTAACCAAACCAAACTGTTAAATAAACAGAGCCACTTTAACTGATTCAGGAAAGCTAGATCAGGTAAGTGCAAGTAAATAAAAAGTCCTGATATTCCAAAAGGAAGATTTTAGGCTTAAAAACATTAGGTAAGACAAAAGAGTTTACTTCATAATGCTAAAGGATCCAAATTCATAGTGAAGAAGTAATGACTATGATTATATATATGTCAGATAATGCAATAACTTCCTTTATAAAGCACAAATTACAAAAAATAGAGGGAGAAATAGACAAAAGTACAGTAATAAGAGGGAATTTAATATTTCACTCTCACTCAAAAACAGATTAAAAATAAAAAATTAAATAAAGATATATACAACCTAAATAATGTAATCAATAAGGTAGTATTGACACGTCTAAAAGGACATACCATTCTCTCAAGTGTACATGAAACATTCAGTAAATTTGACTATTTATGAGGTCACCACAAAATCACTAAGTTTCATAAAGTAAAATTAGCAGCACATTCTCTGATTATAAAAGGAATAACTAAAAATTCATTTTTTTTTTTCACTAAAAATAAATTTAAAATGGAAAACAAGAAGACCCTTCAATAAAAAATGTAAAACTTTCTTTGAAACAATCCTTTAGAAAAGAATGAAAACTTTAGAATTTCTAAAGAAATATGCTGACAAACACACTATATTAAAGAATCTGTGGAATACAATAAAGCAGTGGTCAGAAGAAAATTCATAGCTTAAATACTTTTATTAATAAAATGGAAGAACAACAACAATTAAATTCCCAACAAAGAAAATTAGAAAAAGTACAATAACCCTAAATAAAATAGAATATAAAGGGTTCCTGTCAAGATGGCAGTGTAGATAAATACAATATTCAGCCTCCTCCCACAACCACATCAAAATTACAACTAAGCTACAAAACAACCATCATTCAGAACCACCTGAAATCTAGCTGAAGAGAAGTCCTAAAACTAGGGAATTAAAGAAGCCGCAAGGAGACTGGTCAGAGGAGTGGAGACTCAGAACCAACTGGCCCCACACATGTGGTGGTTAAAAATCACCTGGCCCCACCCAAGCCATTACCTGTGGCTTTTCCATACAAACAGCCTGTCTTGACTCTTGCTACAGACCTTCCTAAAATCTCTCAAAGTTCACAAACCACAAAGCAGCAGCATCTGGCCTCGGCATGCCCCATACCTCTTGCTAAGTGGCCCCAGGCCCGGCTTTGATTCACAGCTTGGCCTCTTGTGGGCACCTCCAAGCCCAGCAAAAGTACAGCCATCTGCAGATCACTGTAGCTCAAATTTGGGTGACCCCTGGCAGGGGACAGGTGGCAGCTGACCTAGGCTTGCACCCCCTGGGAGGTCCCAGAGCCAGCATACCTGGTGGACAGCTTCAGACTGCACCGAAGCACCATCTTAGTGCAAGTGTATGGTGTTGGCCCCTGCACAGCTGATCCTCTGCTGTAATCACTGCCAGTCCTCACAGCCAATTGGCCTGGGGGTAATTTCCCTTCCATTGACAGCAATGGAGGCTCAACTACAACAAGAGGGTGCACACAATCCACCTTGGGGGTGCACCTGAAGCACCCAGCTCAGGTGATCAGGGAGGCTGGGCCACTGGGCCTTACTGGCCATTTACTACATAAAGCCACTCTACCAAGACTGGGAGACATAGCAGCTCTACCTAATTCACAGAAACAAGCACAGGGAGGCCGCCAAAATGAGGAGACAAAGAAACATGTCCCAAGTATAAGAACAGAACAAAACTCCAGAAAAAGAAATACACAAAGTGGAGACAATTACCAGATGCAGAGTTCAAAACACTGGTTATAAGGATGCTCAATGAACTCAGTGAGAACTTTAATAAAAAAAAAAAAAAATAGGAACCATAACAATGGAGACAGAAAACATTAAATAAAGTAAATGAGACATGTCCCACAGTAAATGATTTTCTTTTATTCATGTTACATCAGCACTTTAAAGGTTTTCTGAGGGATTAAGTATGGGGGCTGAGTAAGTTGATGCTGCCCAGACATGATCTCAGGTCCACATTGGAATTACAACTAAAATACAAAAAAAACTTACTGAATAATCAATGGAAGACTTGCTGGAGAGAATCCTGATAACAGAGGATCAAAAGTGGAGACTACATAGAGACTGGTAGGAGGGGCCGAGGTGCGAAAGGGCTGGCTGGACGTCCACAGATGGCAGCTGAAGTTTCAGAGAGATATCTCGGCTGTGGGGGGTTGCCACTGAGAACTCTAGGTCTAATTCCTGAGCTGGACCCCCCAGCAGAGAGCACCAGAACTCAGAAGAATACCCACATAATATCTGGCTGTGAAAAGCAGCAGGTTAGCTGTCTGCCAGGGAGAGACGGCTGGAAATTCAGGCACCCTCTTAAAGGGCCAATGCATAAAATTCCCTGTGGAGCCACCCATCTTGTGCTCCTACAGAGGAACAGCAAAGTGGACTAGAGCTGAGTGAGCAGAAGCCAGGATCAAGGGCTCTGAGGTTAGAGCTCAGAAGGCAGACACCTGGTTTCCTATACTGAGCCATTCTCTCACGCTGCAGGTAATCTTTCTCAAGCAGACAATTGATATACAGGTGGCATTGCCTGGGGGGAAGACAGCTGACCCACCCTATTGAAAAAACACTTGCCCCTTAAGAGACTGAGAATAACAACCTCCAGGCAGAAACAATTACCCCACCCTGCTGAAAAAAACTCTTGTCATACCTGGGGATGATTGCCTGAGGGCCGATCAAGAGGAATCCTATCAGCCTGCAGCCAGAGGCTTTGAGAAATAGCATTGACACTGTGCTGCACTAGAAATTGAGAGTTGAAGCAAGTCTACCTAATACATAGTCACAAACCCAAACAGGCAGCCAAAATGAGGAAACAAAGAAACAACTCATAAATGAAAGAACAAGAGAATTTTCCAGAAGAAGAAATAAATGAAACAGAGATAAGAAATTTATCTGAAATAGACTTCAGAATAATGATGGTAAAGATGCTCAACAGCATGAGAAAATATATAGTAACTATGAAAAAAGAACAGTGAGAAATAAAGAATGACATAGCACAAATAAAGAACACATTAGAAGGAATACACAGCAGATTAGGGGAAGCTGAGGACCAAATCAGTGAATTAGAAGACAGGGTTGAAAAAAATCACACAATCAGAGAACCAAAAAACAAAACAAAACAAACAATTAAAAAACAGGGGGACAGCTTAAGGGAGCTGTGGGACAACATGAAATGAAACAATATCCGAATAGCAGGTGTGCCAGAAGAGGCAGAAAGGGACAAAGAGACAGAGAAAGTATTTGAAGAAATAATGGCAGAAAAGTTCCCTAACCTGGTAAAGGAAAAGTCACACAAGTATAGGAGGCACAGAGAACTCCAAGCAAGAAGAATCCAAACAGGCCCATGCCCAGATACATCATAATTAAAATGCCAAAAGTTAAAGACAAAAGGAGAATCTTAAAGGCAGCAAGAGAAAAGCAAACTGTTACCCCGAAAGAAGTTCTCATAAGGCTGAGACCTGATTTCTTATCAGAAACTCTACAGGCCAGAAGGGAATGGCATGAAGTACTCAAGGTAATAGAAAGCAAGGATCTGAAACCAAGATTACTATATCCAGCAAAGCTATCATTCAAAATTGACGGTCAAATAAAGAGCTTCCCAGACCAAAAAAAAAAAAAGGGTAAAGGGGTATATCTACCACCAACCCAGCGTTACAAGAAATGCTAGAAGTACTGCTGTAATGAGAATAAATAGAGAGAAACCTAGACAAACAAAATTAAAATGGCAATAAACAAATACCTATCCAATATAATAAAAGGGTAATATGCAAATAGATCGAATGGCAGAACAACCAAACAACCAAAGCGTAATATGCTAATGATATGCTAAGGCTGCTCAACCACTCGCTATGACGTGCACTGACCATCAGGGAGCAGACAGTCAACTGGTCGACCAGTTGCTATGATGTGCACTGACCACGAGGGGGCAGATGCTCTGACCGGTAAGTTAGCTTGCTGCTGGGGTCCTCCTGATTGGGACTGAGCGAGATGGGCTGCACATGCCCTGGAGCCCTCCCATGGCCCCTCCCTGGCTTGATCGTGTACCGGTAGAGTCCCTCAGCCTGGCCTGTGCCCTCTCGTAATCCGGGACCCCTCGGGGGATGTCGGAGAGCCAGTTTCAGCCCAATCCCACAGGCCACTCCCCTTGGGAGGGCGCCAGACGCAGGGCTCATGGCTGGTGAGCGCTGCTGTGGCAGTGCAAGCCTCTCCCGGGACGATTGGGTGCAAGCCTGTGGCAGGCACAGTGGGGCCAGGATGAGCAGGAGCAGCAGGTAGGAGTTGCAGGCAACATTGGACTGCAGGTTTTGGCCCAATCCCTACAGGCCACCCAGAGGGACCCCACCTGTGCACGAGGCTTCTAGTCAATAATAATATTAAATGTAAATGGATTAAATGCTCCAATCAAAAGACATAGGGTAGCTGAATGGATACAAAAATATGATACAACTATATGCTGTCTACAAGAGACCTACCTCAGAACAAAAGACACACACAGGATGAAAGTGAAGCGATGGAAAAAGGAAAAAAAAATGGAAAAGGAAAAAAAAGTTAGAGTAGCAATATTCATATCTGACAAAATAGACTTAAAGGAAGGCCATCACAAGAGACAACAAAGGTCACTACATAATACTAAAGGGATTGATCCAACAACAGGATATAACCCCGGTAAACATATATGCACCCAATATAGGAGCACCTAAGTATATAAAAAAAACTTCTAGAGGACTTTAAAGGAGAGATCAACAACAATACAATCATAGTAGGGGACTTTAACACCCTACTGACTTCACTGGATAGATCTTCCAGACAAAAAATTAACAAGGGAACAGTGACTCTAAAGCAGCGGTCACCAACCTTTCGGACCTCATGGACCACCAGATGGCAACCGCTGCTCTAAAGGACACACTGGATCAAATGTATTTGACATTTATAGAATATTTCACCCCAAAGCTGCAGAATATACATTCTTCTCAACTGCACATGGTTCATTTACAAAGATAGACCACATGTTAGGACACAAAACAAGTCTCTAAAAGTTCAAGAAGATTGAAATCATATCAAGCATCTTCACAGATCACAGTGGAATGAAATTAGAAATCAACTACAGTAAAAACGCCCCAAAACATTCAAACACATGGAGGCTAAATAGCATATTATTAAACAATGAGTGGGTTACCAACAAGATCAGAAAGAAATCAAAAACTTCCTGAAGATAAATGAAAATGAACATACAACAACCCAAAATCTCTGGGACACATCAAAAGCAGTCCTGAGAGGAAAGTTCAAAGCACTACAGGCCTACCTCAAAAAACAAGAAAATCAATAAACTAACCCTACAATAAAGGTTTAATTTCTAGTTAAAGAACTAGAAAGAGAACAACAAGAAAAGCCCAGAGTAAGTAGAAGGAAGGAAATAATAAAACTAGAGCAGAAATAAATGACATAGAGACTAAAAACAAACAAAAACAAAAAAAATCAATGAAACCAAACCTATCTTTGAAAGGATAAACAAGATTGATGAACCCTTAGCTACACTCATAAAGAAACAAGGAGAGAGGACCCAAATAAATAAAATCAGAAACAAATGCAGAGAGGTAACTACTGACACCACAGAAATAAAAATATTTGTAAGGAAATACTATGAACAACTATATGCCAACAAGATGGACAATGAGGATGAAATGGACAAATTCCTAGAAAAACATATAATCTCCCAAAACGAAGTCAGGAAGAAGCAGAAAACCTGAATAGGCCAATAACAACTGATGAAATAGAGGCAGTAATAAAAAAAAAACTCCCAGCAAACAAAAGCCCAGGTCTGGATGGCTTCACAGGGGAGTTCTACCAAACATTCAAAGAACTAACAGCTATACTCCTCAAACTATTCCAAAAGATCAAAGAGGAAGGAACAGTTCCAAGCTCTTTTTATGAGGTTTAATTCCAAAACCAGATAAAGACACTACAAAGAAAGAGAATCACAGGCCAATATCCCTGATGAAAATAGATACTAAAATCCTCAACAAAATATTAGCAATTTGGATCCAGCAATATATTACAAAGATCATACACCATGACCAAGTGGGATTTATTCCAGGGATGCAAAGCTGGCACAATATTTGCAAATCAATAAACGTGATACAGCCCTAGCTGATTTGGCTCAGTGGATAGAGTGTCTGCCTGCAGACTGAAGGGTCCCTGGTTTGATTCCGGTCAAGGGCACATGCCCAGGTGGCAGGCCCAATCCCCAGTAGGGGGTGTGAAGGAGGCAGCCAATCAATGATTCTCATTATTGATGTTTTAATCTCTCTCTCCCTCTCTCTTCCTCTCTGAAATCAATAAGAAATACATTTAAAAAAATAAATCTGATACATCACATAAATAAATTAAAAGACAAAAATTGCATGATCATATCAATAGATGCAGAAAAAGCATTTGACAAAATCTAAACCCTTTTAAAAAAAAAAAAAACTCAGCAAAGTGGGAATAGAGGGAGCATATTTCAACATGATAAAGGCCATATATGACAAACCTACAGCAAATATCAGACTCAATGGGCAAAAACTAAAACCATTTCCCCTAAGAACAGGAATAAGACAGGGATGTCCGCTTTCACCACTCTTGGTCAACATAGTACCGGAAGTCCTAGCCACAGTAATCAGACAAGAAGAAATAAAAGTCATCCAAATTGGAGAGGAGGAAGTAAAGCTCTTGTTATTCACAGATGACATGATATTGTACATAGAAAACTCTAAAGACTCCACCAAAAAACGACTAGATTTAATAAATGAATTTGGCAATATAGCAGGATACAAAATCAACACCCCCAAAATCAATGGCTTTTTTAATATACCAACTAGAGGTCCAGTGCAGTAATCACATGGCACCGCCCAACCACCCGCAGCCCTGCCCACCTGCCCACCAGCTGCCAGCCTTGCTGTGATCAGAGCCTGTGGGTCACGGGGGAGGGCCCAAGAGGTGACCAGTCGTTTGGTCATTTCAGTCGTGATGCCTCTTGGCCTTTTATTATTATGATAATGAATTCTCAGAAAGGGAAACTAAACAAACAATCCCATTTACCATTGCAACAAAATAATTAAGATACTTAAGAATAAACTTAACCAAGAGGCAAAAGATCTGTTCTCAGAAAACTTCAGGATGTTGCAAAAAAGAGATAGAAGAAGATATAAACAAGTGGAAGAATATACCATGTTCATGGATTGGTAGAATCAACATCATTAAAATGTCCACACTACCCAAAGCAATCTACAGATTCAATGCAATCCCTTTTAAAATACCAACAGCATACTTCACAGAGCTAGAACAAATACTTCAAAAATTTATGTGGAATCAAAAAAGACCCCGAATAGCCACAGCAATCTTGAGAAAAAAAAACAAAGTTGAAGGAATCGCAATACCAGATTTCAAGTTATACTACAAAGCCACCTTAATCAAAACAGCCTGGTACTGACACAAGAACGGGCATATAGACCAATGGAACAGAACAGAGACCCCCAGAAATTGACCCAAGCCATTACATTCAATTAATATTTGACAAAGGAGGCAAAAGCATACAATGGAGTCAAGACAGTCTCTTCAATAAATGGTGTTGGGAAAATTGGACAGATGCATGCAAAAAAAATGAAACTAGACCACCAACTTACACCATACACAAGAATAAACTCAAAATGGATAACAGACTTAAATGTAAGTCATGAAACCATAAAAATCCTAGAAGAAGCCATAGGCAACAAAATCTCAGACATCTTTCATAGCAATATGTTTACAGATACATCTCCTAGGGCAAATTAAACTAAGAAGAAAATAAACAAATGGGACTACATCAAAATAAAAAGCTTCTACACAGCAAAAGAAGCCATCAACAAAACAACAAGAAAGCCTACTGCATGGGAGAACATATTTGGCAGTGATACATCAGATAAAGGGTTAATATCCAAAATATATAAGGAACTCATACAACTTAGCAAAAGGAAGACAAACAATCCAATTTAAAAATGGGCAAAGAACCTAAATAGACACTTCTTCAAAGAGGACATACAGATGGCCAAGAGACATATGAAAAAATGCTCAAAGTCACTGATCATCAGAGTGATGCAAATTAAAACAATGAGGTAACACCTCACACCTGTCAGAATGACTACCATCAACAAGTCAACAAATGACAAGTGCTGACGAGGATGTGGAGAAAAGGGAACCCTAGTCCACTGCTGGTGGGAATTCAGACTGGTGCAACCATTATGGAAAACAATATGGAGTTTCCTCAAAAAATTAAATATGGAACTGCCATTTGATCTCACTTCTAGGAATACATCATAAGAATCCCAAAACACCAATCAGAAAGAATATATACACCCCTATCTTCGTAGCAGCACAATTTACAATAGCTAAGATCTGGAAACAGCCCAAGTGCCCATCAGTAGATGAGTGGATAAAAAAAGCTATGGTACATTTATACCATGGGATACTATGCAGCAGTAAAAAAAAGAATCTCTTACCCTTTGAGACAGCATGTAGTGACATGGAGAGTATCATGCTAAGTGAAATAAGTCAGTCAGAGGAAGATAAGTATCACATGATCTCGCTCATATGTAGAATCTAAGTAACAAACTGATGAACAGAGTGGAACCAGAGACAGAAGCATCGAACAGAGTTTGGAATCTCAGAGGGAAGGTGGTGGAGGGTGGGTGGGTGGGAGGTAATTAACCAAAGACCTTATATGTATATATGCATAACCCATGGACACAGACAATAGGGTGTTGAAGACCTGGAGTGGGGGGCAGGGACAGGCTGGAGGGGGTCAATGGGGGGAAAAGGGGACATATGTAATACTTTCAACAATATTTATTTTAAAAAATAAAGGTTCTCAGAAATCCTGCTTAATGTTGACTCAGTTATGGAGAAAATTGCTATACTTTAGAAGACACTTTTGAAAATGCTACTGAAAATCCCTTCTGATCAAAATTGTAAAAGCTAAGCTGAAATAGCTTTTTCTTTTTTTTTTTTTTTTTGTCACAAATTTGCTTTCTGTATGTAGCATATACCATCTCTGAAAATCTAGGGATAGCACTGTCACATTTTTCATAATTTAAAAATAGTCTTCTGTTAGTTTGACAAATAAATAAGACTTTGTACTTGTACATTCCCTTATATTAAAACAAAACACAAAACAAATAAAAAATCTTGTTCTCATGCCATCATGAATATATAGTTTCTAGAACTAAATAGGAATTAAATAACTATTGACAGATATGTTGATAGGGTATTTTTCCTATTAAAAATGTGTCAGAAAATAAAATGGGGCTGACCTTTGTAAGTGCCTTAAATGAGAGACAAATTGTTTTACCTGTAAGTCTTGCATTTTCCTTCAGTAAGATGCAGAAAAGCAGTAAGAAGAAAGTAGAAAATAAAAAGTGCCCTTCCATGTATTCTGGTAGAAAAGAGATAATGCTCCTCATGACAAACAGAAAAATTAAATGTTCCTTTGCCAAATTTCTACTTTAAATTTTCTGTGAAAAATTAAGGGCCTTATAGTCCCCTGAATTATTTTGTCAGATATATCTAGTTTTTTTTTTATGCCTCCTTAAGTACATAAGGCTTTTTATATCAAGCTTTTCTTATGAGACTAAAAACTCATTTTGGTAATGGTGTTGTTCTGTGCATCACAACTTGTTAAACAAACTTTTAGAGAACTTTTTGGTACCAATCACTGTCCTAAGTGCTTTAAAATACTAATTTACCGTATTTTCCGGCGTATAAGACGACTTTTTAACCCAGGAAAATCTCAAAAGTCGGGGGTCTTATACGCCAGAAAATACGGTATTTGGGTTTTCAGCAATCTGATATACATTGTCAGAGATTTTTCTAACCTACCGTATTTTCCGGCGTATAAGACCCCCGACTTTTGAGAAGATTTTCCTGGGTTAAAAGGTCATCTTATACGCCGGAAAGTACGGTACCTAAAAAGTTTAAGAATCCTATGAGATAGATATTATTACTTATTAATCTTCATTTTACAATTAGGGAAATTTGCCCAAGATCACACAGTGATAAAGTTAGGGTTTGAACCCAGACCAATCTGGTTTTAGGGTCCATGCACTTAATGTCTCAGCTATGAATTTCTTATATAGATGTTCAGGAAAGAAAAGCACAGAATATCTGAAATATAGAAAATTGAATCTTGAGACTGTAGCAAGGATCAGACTTCATATGTTATACAAATTTGTTTAGGACTTATTACAAGGGTCAAAGAATATGAACGCACACATAATCTATTAAAAAAAAAAAAAGGGCCGAAACCGGTTTGGCTCAGTGGATAGAGTGTCGGCCTGCGGACTCAAGGGTCCCAGGTTCAATTCCGGTCAAGGGCATGTACCTTGGTTGCGGGCACATCCCCAGTAGGGGGTGTGCAAGAGGCAGCTGATCAATGTTTCTCTCTCATCGATGTTTCTAACTCTCTATCCCTCTCTCTTCCTCTCTGTAAAAAATCAATAAAATATATATATTTTTAAAAAGGCAGTAAAAAGCCGTCACAATATATAGTAAGAATGAAATAATGATGAAAATCATGTGTAAATCAATATATAATGATCATCAGTAAATAAATGATTCAGCTACTGTGTAGACATAATGCTGCAAATGTTTTAATAAACATTGAGATCTAGGAGATTCTGTGTTTAAGACACTGTAAAAACTACTAAGAGTTTTACTCTCAGCTAGAATATAGAAAGTCATAAAAAATTATTACTACAACAGGAAAACACAAGATACAATGGTTATACTCTAGGCCAAGCATGTCAAACTCACGGCCCCTGGGCCACATGCCTCATTTATTTGGCGTCAGCCTTTGAGTTTGACATGCTTGCTCTAGGCCCGTGGTCGGCAAACTGCGGCTCACGAGCCACATGCGGCTCTTTGGCCCCTTGAGTGTGGCTCTTCCACAAAATACCACGGCCTGGGTGAGTCTATTTTGAAGAAGTGGTGTTAGAAGAAGTTTAAGTTTAAAAAATTTGGCTCTCAAAAGAAATTTCAATCATGTACTGTTGATATTTGGCTCTGCTGACTAATGAGTTTGCCGACCACTGCTCTAGGCCATCAAAGACCAGTAGATACAAAGAAGTCTAACTAAACCAAATTCCAATGAGAAACTATCAAAGAACTATACTGTTTTTATGGGACCAATTACCTATCCTGGGAATCTGTGGGTAGAAGAGCAGGCCTGGCATAGGAAGACAGATTTTGGTGGGATGAGAAAAATACCCTGAAGCTTTTAATGACAATATGACTGGTATAATTGATTGTAAATAGAAAAACTCCAGATGTGAAAAAAAAAAATTGCGTTCAACAATTCTCCCCCAGAGGAATTTTGGTAAAAGACAGAGGACAGACCTGAAAAGCAGAAAAATGTCTCATTGTTTTGTCCAGCACTTATGTTTCAGAGCCCTCTGGCATTACATCTAGAGATGAACTGAGCTTTCAGTTATTTGAAAATATCAAGAACTTCCAGGAAGTTATTTTCACTGAATTAATATTAAATATGATATAAAGTTAATTTCCACTGTTTCAGAAAAGAATGCAAGTTGTATAGCTATAATATTAAATGCAATTCCAGAATAGTCCAGTCTTTAAGCAGTATATTCATTAAAAATAGACAAAAAACTCACTTCCTGATAACCCATTAAGAACCCTTGAAAAGGACCTACAGAAAGCTTATAGAAAGCTTAGCAAATATGTTATTCCCCACTAGGGAAATCTTTGAACCGAAAAGACCAGAATCCACAAGGAATGAGAAATGCACAAACTTGTTTTTTCCAGAATTTAATATTTAAAAGACAGAAAGTATAAAAATTATCAAAAAAAATCTTACAAGGTTTATTTTGGGGCTAAATGCTTGCACTAAACTTTTTCTTATAATTGATTTAAGGTAAAAAGCAAAAATTATATTAAAAACACAGCAGCTTCAGCTGTCCAATATAAAGCCCATCTGCAAAAAGGCAGGACAAAATGAGCTGACGGAGCAAATATTCACATCACAACCTCAGCAGCAAGTTTCAAATGGTTTCAGTTCCCAAGGTCTAAAACAAGGATCATCTTGCATGCTTAGATTCGACTTCTTCAAGAATCCACTGAATGCCATTCAAAAAACCCGTCAGAGTTTCAGCCTCTGTATCCTGGACCTAGGAGCAAACAAAAGAGACCATTATCAGTAAGAAACGGAGTCCAACATCTTACGATGACGACGGACATTTTTCTAGACACCAAAAAAAAGGACTAAATATATCCCAATAAACTTTGGATGAATCATTCAAGTATTGTCTTCTAGACAGGTTAGATAAAAATACCATCTCATGTCTTTTAATTTACCAATATAAGGCTTATTATTTATCCTTGGGGATAGGAAGATCTACCATTTCCATGACTTGTTTGTATGTATTAGAAAAATAATTCCCCCAAAAGATCCACTTTGAAAACAAAAACATTTTTGAATGAACCCAGCTTGTCAACTGATAAATGTGACGTCTTGTTGCAAAAACATGTCTTTAAGACTGCCACTTCGCCCTAACCGGTTTGGCTCAGTGAACAGAGCGTTGGCCTACGGACTGAAAGGTCCCAGGTTCGATTCCGGTCAAGGGCATGTACCTTGGTTGCGGGCACATTCCCAATAGGAGGTGTGCAGGAGGCAGCTGATCTATGTTTCTCTCTCATTGATGTTTCTAACTCTCTATCCCTCTCTCTTCCTCTCTGTAAAAAATAAAATATATTAAAAAAAAAAAAAGACTGCCACTTCTCCTAGTGGTAAGTCTAACCCCCCCCTTAGGAAGGTACACCTTTATTAGTAGCTTTCAAATTGTGTTCCAGTTTCCAGAGCTCCTTGGAAGGGATAGGGGGAGAAAGGAAGGAAGAAAATCCTCTAAATTCTTCAGCAAAAGCATTTCCAATATTAATTTTCCTTTATTTTACTTAGGGCAAGCATGTCAAACTTGCGGCCAGCTTGACTTAGGGGCTTTCATGTAAGGTTTCATTTGATGAAAAGATTCCATGATTAAAATAAAGTTTGGAGAGCTAGAAACTCTAAGATGGCATCTATACTTCTGATGGCCCTTAAAGCAAAATGCTGGGGAAAAAAAAACCAAGATAGTGGCATCTAAAAAAAAAAAAAAAATCCCCAATTACTATTCATTGTATCCATGAGAGGAGACAAGTAGGAACAAATGATCAGCTGAGACTATTGACACCAACCAAAATATCTCACATCAATTAAGCTATTAAAACTAACTTTAGAATACTGTTCTGTTTCATTAAAGAGAATGAGTAGGAAAGAGTAAAATCAAATAAAAAACTGAAAAATAAAGTAATATTTTTCTCACCAGAGAAGATAGGACCTTACCATCCATGGGTGGTTTAGATGATTCAGACCTAGCTCATGCGCCACATAAAAACAGGGCATTCTTTTCACATTTGCCTGAGAAATACAAGATAAAACCAGCATTGGTCTTCCTGAAGATCCAAAGGCTGGGTCTGTCATTGCCATAATACGAGAAAATTCATCTTGCCATTCATGTCCTAAGGAATGAAGTCAAACTCTTAATTTGCATTACTTGCAATAGTTTCTAAAATAACTAAATTAGATTAAAAATTAACAGAACAAGGAAACAAAAAAATTACCAGGACCCAAACATAACAAACTGCCTCTATTGCTTTGTTCATTTATTAATATGTCATAAAGTTACATTAGGTAGCCTTGCAAGGATACACATTTAGGTGAAATCAGAGGGGAGGGGAATCATAGTATTATTCAGATGTCTCTATAATTTAAAAGAAAAATACATTGATATAGATATTTTCCTCTCACAAATTCTGTAGCTATCACTACCCTTTCAAAGTCCTTAATTTCAAAAATTTAAACATATAGTTGGGTCTAGCTTTTTTATGCAAACAGTCTCTGCCTTTCACTGGAGTATATAAATCACTGACATTTTGTGGTAGGCAGAATTTTAAAGCGATCCCCAATATCTTGCACCCTTGTATAAACCCTCCCCCTTTGAGTGGGAGGAACCTGCAAATATAATGGGATATCACTGTCATCACTGGGCTGTATTGTTCTATTAGGGGCACTGTCCTCAATGAGCCTGACCTAAGCAGGTGAGTCCTTAAAAGGGATGAGATTCTTCTAACCAGAGAACTATGAGCTGATAAACAGGTGTTCTTTTAAACCACTAGGTTGGAGGTGATTTGTTATATACCCATAGAAAACAAACATGTAATGAATTTATGAACATGGGACATTTAAATCTATCATATACTTCTTGGATTTTGACTTGTCCCACCTGTTCTTTGTTCCTTTGTCTCTCTTGTTCTTTCTTTTGAATTGAATTTTTTTAATGATTCCATTTTATCTTCACTACTGGCTTATCTAATTACTAGAGGCCCGGTGCATGAAAATTCATGCACTGGAGCGCAGGGGCGGGGGGCCTCCCTCAGCCCGGCCTGCCCCCTCTCACAATGCGGGAGCCCTCAGGGGCGGGAGGTGACCCAGTGATCAGGGGAAGGTGCCGCCCCATCATACCTCTGCTGCTGCCACTGCCAGCAGCACAAGCCTCGCCGGCCCTGGTTACCTGAGTCTCGGGTGGCCATGGGCAGCTTTGCCATCTGAGGCTTGCTGCGCCTTGGGCCGGCCCTGGGCAGCTGCGGGGCTGAAGGGACTGGGGGACTCCAGAAGCAGGCGCATGAGAGGGGGGGCCCCGGGGTTGATGGGACTGGGCGGCCACCATCTCTGAGGGTGTGGCAGTCTATTAGCACATTCCCTCCTTATTGGCTGTGGGCACCACCATCTTTGAGGGCGGGGCAGTCAATTAGCATATTCCCTCTTTATTAGATAAGATACCTCTGTTACACTTTTTTTAAAGGTTGCTCGAAGATTTACAATGTAATTCTTAACTTATAACTGTCTACCTTTAAATAGTATTATACAATTTCACTTATAGAAGAATATTACAATAGTATATTTCCATTTCCTCCCTTCAATGCTGTTGTACTGTTAGTATATATTTTACTTAAAAATATCAAATACCCACAATACATTGTTACTATTTTCCTTTACATAATTATAAGGAATTTAAAATTAGAAAAAAATTTATATATAGTTTTATTGTTTTCATCCCAGGGTTCTTAATTTCTTTTTGTAGATGCAATTTTCTATCTGGTATATTCTTCTGCCTAAAGAGAGTCCTTTAATAGTTCTTCTAGTGCAAATCTGTTAATAATGAATTTTCACTGATTTTATCTGAAAAGTCTTGATCTTGCCTACATTTTTAAAACATTTCTTTGCTGGACATAAGGTTTCCTCCCCTTTGCAATACTCTACAGCAAGCATGTCAAACTCAAAGGCTAACACAGGCCAAATAACGAGGCATGCGGCCCTGGGCCGCGAGTTTGACATGCTTGCTGTACAGATTTACCTTCACTGCCTTCTAGCTTGCAGCAATTCTGTCAGGGAGTCTTTGTCCTTACCTATGGCCCTTTGTAAGTATCTTTCCTTCTGCTCTGGCTGCCTTCAAGATATTCTGTTTACCTTTGGTTTTCATCAATTTAGCAATGATATATCTAGATGTATTTTTCATTTATTAGGTTTACAGTTCTCTGGGAATCTTGGATCTGTGGCTTGTAGTCTTTCAGTAATGTTGAAATATAGGCCATTATCTGTTCAAAATTTTCTTTATCCCTGTTCTTACTCCCTTCATGTTTTCGTACTTCAATTACACACATATATGTTAGACCAGGGATTGGCATATTACATTCCTGTGGATCTGTCTTTATAAATAAAATTATTTTGGAAAACAGCCACGTCCACTAATTTACAAATTGTCTATGGCTACTTTTGCATTGTAACAGTAGTGTTGAGTAACTATGAGAGGTCATATGGCTCATGTAACTAAAATATTTAATATCTAGCCTTTTAAGAAAAAGTTAACTCTCCTTTGATAGGTTCCCCCAGCTCTTGGATGCTCTGTTCCCCACTCCTTCTCTTTTTCTTCTTTGTGTTTTAATTTGGATAATTTCAACTGAGCTATCTTTCAGTTTTCTGAAGGTTTCGTTCGCCAAAAAGTCAGTTGAAGAAACTATTCACCTGTTATCTTATTTTCTATATTTAGCATTCCCATTTTACTCGTTTAATAGCTTCTTACTCTCTGCTGAAAATCCCTATCTGTTCACATATATTGTCTACCTTTTCCACTAAATCCTTTAACATATTAATCATGTCCCTTTCTGAGAGTGACAACATCCAGGCAATCTGTGAGTCTGGTTCCACTGATTACTTTATTTCTTGATAATGGGTCATTTCATTTTTACTTTTTGTGTATGACTTATAAAATTTTAATTTATTGCTAGATGTTTTATATAGAGCCAGTAGAGACTGTAATAAAGAGGATTTACTCCTAGAAATAGACATGATTCTTTTGGTAGGCCATTAATGCAGTAGGTCAAGTCCAACTAGTCAGTAGTTAAGATGGATTTGCCTTTTATTTTTATTGTTAACTTTAGTGCACCATAAACTTTAAATTCTTTAAAGAATGGGCTGCTGCTACTGTGTTCTGAGTGAGAACAATACATTATATTATTCATATCCTTCCTTATTCACACGGGTTTGAGGGAGAAATTAAACACTGACTTTAGCCCCAAAATATTATTATTTCATACCTATATATCACCGTGAATGGCAATTATTCAGAATATATAGAGAGTGTTCTCAACTAATCTACTTAATTAAAGTAAACATTCCACACCACACATCTCTGTATCTGGGTAATTAAAACAAAGGTAAAAATTTCCAGTTATCTGCATAAATTATTTGAATAGGGCCAGAAATTAAAAAAAACATAGCAATAACAAAAAGTGCAGAAGCATACAATAAATAGTACCATATAGCTATAGTGTTAAATTTTGGTATGCATAAAAATTCTGTAAGTGCTTGTTAAAAACAAGCAAACAACAACAAAAAAACAGATCCCAAGACACAATCCAAATCTATGAATCATAATCCACCATGGTAGGAACCAGGCAGTTGTTTTTAACAAGCTCCCAAGTGATCCTAATACACATCAAGGTTTGAGAACCCACTGTTAATTAAATAATGGTCATAGGATCACATTGATAAAATTAACCATCATATTCTTAAGAAGCCACAGTGAAGCCTAAAAAATATTTATTTGCTTTGAAAAGCAAGTGCTTTTAAAATGAATATACAATAATGCTTACTTTTCTGAGCTTCAGCATTTGCAACATAGATGAACCCATCAACAACTTCACACACCTTCTGAATTTGTGGAATTACACTGTATCGGCTTCCTTGTTGATCATCCCCTTCATTCTGTAAACTGAACATCTTGTTAACTGCACTTGTATGCTCTTCTCTTGCTCTATCTCTTTCCTTTCTATAAGAAAATATGGAAACATAAAACATAATCAGACATTAAACAGGCTGCATCCCCTTAAAATATTCCAGTCCTTAAGTCACCAAGTAGGAAGCCTTACCTGGTAGTTGAATATAATATCAGGATGTTGAACTTATGTTGGTTGCTCAACTGAAAACTGACCCCTGATCCAATACCTAAAGGGAAAAATTACAGTTATCAAAAAAAAGTCATTAATAAAGACAGCAAAAGATCAGATTGAAAAACATTACCCAGAACTTTAAAATTCTACAACTTATATAAAGCTTTGAATTAATGGAATGTTCGTGTTGAAAAAGATGCTGCTTGCAATTTCCATTCACTTAGTAATAAAAACAGACAAAGAACTGCTAGGCTTGCCCGGCTGGTGTGGCTCAGTGGTTGAGTGTTGACCGATGAACCAGGAGGTCCTGGTTCAATTCCTGGTCAGGGCACATGCCCGGGTTTTGGGCTTGATCCCCAGTAGGGAGTGTGCAGGAGGCAGCCAATCCATGATTCTCTCTCATCATTGATGTTTCTCTCTCTCCCTCTCCCTTCCTCTCTGAAATCAATAAAAATATATTTTAAAAAAAGAACTGCTAGGCTTATAACATTCCTTTTCATATCATCACTATCTTCATTAACTTTATCATCATATCAGCAGCAGTTGCATCATAACAACTACTACTATTTATCCTCAAGACTAAGACTCATTTACATATTTTTATGTTTCTCATTTGTCTTACACTCCATGTATACTAGTACATTCAATGAAATGGCTCCACCCTCCCCACAAAAAGCTGTTTTTAAATTGATGAGGAGTCATCAATGGCAACTTAGAAAATTGAAAAAATATGGCAGATACTAAAATTTGGAATTAGACTTGATTTAGAATCTTGACTTGGCTATATATAGCCATGTTTTTGAGAGCCTCAGTTTTGTTATAGAAGTATAGAAATAATACATTTTAGGATTATTGTAAGCATTAAACAAGACTACATATGTGAAACTATTAGAATGACTGGTAAATAGCACATTAAGCGCCCAGCCTGTTTTGTCTTCTGGACGGAAAGTATAGTGTCAGTCACCGGTGACTGACTGGGCGCTTAGCGTGATAGCAGGTGCTAAACAGTACTAGCTTCTTTCAACTTTATATCTGAATCATCCAACTTTGTTATTTGTCCTTCTTTCTAAACCTCTTCCTTCTTTTGGCTGTTAACACGCAGGGGCTCATTTCCCCTCTTGCTTCTTAGAAAGGGCATTCTCTTCTCCCATGGCTCCACTTCTTTCTGTTATATAAATGTCCTCTTAGATTTTGTCCACCCCTCTCCATCCTCACTCCCACCCTTTAGTTTAAGTTGCCATCATCTCTCACTTGGACTTCTGCAATCACTTCTAAACAGTGTAATGCCTAGTATCTAGCCAGTGTGGCTCAGTGGTTGAGTGTCGACCTATGAACCAGGAGGTCAGGGTTTAATTCCCGGTCAGGGCACATACTGGGGTTGTGGGCTCTATCCCATGTAGGGGGCATGCAGGAGGCAGCCAATCAATGTGTCTCTATCATCAATGTTTCTCTCTCCTCCCTTCCTCTCCCTCTAAAAAATAAAAAATGCCTAAATAATTGTATCTCTTCCCTTCAAAGACACTCCCTTCAGACAAAGAAAGCATTAATATAATCTGGTCTCTACTACCCCTGCATTATAACCAATATAATTGTCCAAATAAGCTGAGCCATGCCACACCTTCTGATGTCACCACACATACAGAGATCTTGGTGGCTGGCACTGCAAGCATCCCAAGCCAAATGACCTGAGTCCTCTGGCCACTAGGCCTGGTGCACAACCCCCAACCTCAGAGATCACAGAAGTGAATTCCACCATGATCTTTGTTTTCATCAGAAACTTCGAGATTTCCCTCTCAACACATCTAACCTCAGCCCAATATGATCTCTAGGCTGTTCTGAACGCATATCCTTGCCAGTGACCCCTCCTTCTAGTCTTCCCTGATCTTGCAAGGTTTCAGGCATAATTAAATTGGCATTTTCAAACAATCACTCCAGCTGCTGTCTTGAGAATGAAACTGCCATTTCATAATCAACAAATTTCCCCATGTCCCCAACCTCTTCTTGAGCCGTCCCTTCTACCTCATGTCTTTCCCTGAAACGAGCCTGCCCCTAGGTGCCACTTCTCTCACTGTGGACTCTCATGTAACAAGGCTGCTTATTCTCTCACATCTCAGGGTAAAGAGGTAGGATCAATGTTCTCTTTACTCCCCAATGCCGTGTCTTAACCATTACTCACCAACCCTCTTGAAAAATTCCATCTCTTTGAGACACACACAGCATTCAGCTATAGTCCCATCTCTCCTTCCTTGACCTTGCAATTTATTAATTTCCTTTTGATAATCCCTTCCTCCAAACATTCTCTGAAGATGTCAGCACCTGGTTCACAATCTTCCTCTCCATCCTCAGAAACTTCAAAGTCCACATGGACTCCATGATTGTCAAATCTTGATTTCTAGCCCAGAATTTGCTCTTGAGATCTGGATGCATAAAGTAATCCACAAAGTCACTTGTTCATTCATGCATCAA
Organism: Eptesicus fuscus; assembly: GCF_027574615.1. Lineage (NCBI taxonomy): Eukaryota > Metazoa > Chordata > Mammalia > Chiroptera > Vespertilionidae > Eptesicus > Eptesicus fuscus. Next base: position 104,273,241 of record NC_072476.1, read on the forward strand.
ATATATATTGAGTGCCTACTATGTGCCTGATACCTCAGATCGAGCTAAGAAAAAGCTGACAAGATTCCTGGCCTAATGGAGCTACAAATGGATTACTTACTGGTATAGCAGGCATCTATCTCTACACATTCAGTCAATTCTATATCCTTCATACTTTTATCACAATACTCGAGGCCCAGTGCACGAATTCGTGCATGGGTGGGATCTGGCCGGCCCACCCTGGTCGGGGCCAATCAGGCCAGGCCGGCCACAGGGAGGGGCCATGGGCGGTTGGTCAGCCGGCCCTGCCCCCTGGTCGAACTCCCAGTTGAACTCCTGGTCGAGGGGACAATTTGCATATCAGCCTTTTAGTATATAGGATTAGTGGTTTCTTAATGGATCTCCATGTCTGTATAACCCCTCCTAATCAATTTTCCACTTAGGAGCCAGATTGAGTTTCCTAAATGCAATCTTGACCATCTCACTCCTCTGCTTAAAATCCTTCAAGAGCTTCCAAATGCTTAAGCATGGCACACAAGTATCTTCTCACCTGTACACTGTACACACACAGAGCTACTTCAAATGTGCCATACACACCCAGGGTGTTGTGCTTTTAGAAATGTAGTTCTCACTGCTTAGAATATTTTTACCCTGTCTTTTTTTGACTGCCTACTCCTACTCATCTTAATGACCATGTGAGGCATCATATTCAATGTGGTGCCTTCTTTGACCCTAAATTTTCTACCCGGGAACTAATTGCATCATATTCAAATCACCTGTGCATTTGTCTTTGTCCATCCTAGACCAAGTATCTTCAGGACAAAGGTTTTTGATATGGTTTTAAATATCTGCATCTTTAGCATCTAATAGATGCTCTCAATAAATGAATAAGTAAAGCTAGATTATATTGTCATTTATATTTATTATATATTCTGTTTACCAACTAACTACATGGTTGCTGTTGGGTTCTGTTTTTGTTTTTTTTAATAGAAAGAAGGGGAAGGTGAAAATTAAGCATTTTTGAAATTTCAATATACAGTATGTGAAAGTATTTTGCACATAGCAGATAGGAGCCAAATGGTTTTTGCTGTTAACATTCTTTTAAAATATAGTAAATATTGTATAAATATAACACCTTGGCTACTTAATTTACTTTCACATAATCTTATATTCTGGATTGCATAAACTTTAGGAAATAACAGGAAGCTTACCTCTTTTAAAAAGTACATTAATTCTTTCAGTCCATTGGCACCTGGGGGGCTCTCATTAACCAAATTACTATATTTCAGTGATTTTCAACCTTTTTTATGTCATGGCACATATAAAGTAATTACTAAAATTCTGCAGCAACCAAAAATATATTTTTTGCTAATCTGACAAAAAATAGGTATAATTTTGATTCATTCACACCAGGAGGCTATTATTATGTTGGCTGTTGTCATTATTTTATTTGACATTCTAAGGGAAAAGAGGTCAGTGTAGTCCCAGACTACAGAGTCAGATATTGCATGTTTTAAAAATTCTTGTGACACACCAGTGTGACTCTCACATCACACCAGTTAAAAATCACTGCTATATTTCATCACATCAAATAGTTAATTAAAAAATGAATTTCTTTCTATTTAACATTAGCATCAAACTCAAAAGTGTTAACTTATCATGTACTGTAGATTAACAGGAAAATTACCATCAATTTGCCTCTGAGGCAAACCAGCTGTTGGGCAAAGTTCCTCAGAAGACATCAAGCTCAACACCAAAGATGTATTCAGTTCTTCCAAACCTGGTCCAAACATAGCAAATCGGGGTTCATTCTGAATAATCAATGAGTGTAAAAATGAGGTCACTGCTCCATACATAGGACGGCTAGCTTTCGAGGATCTTCTTGTATATGGACAGCACATTTTATAGCTGTATGAAATTGTCACAATTAGAAAATTAATACAGAAAAAAACTTAGCCAGTTATTCGCTCAACAATGTATAATTTATTGAGAATTTGCTAGATACAAGGATACAATGACTATATAGTTCCCATTCTCATGGAGGGCAGTGGGGGACAGACATCATTATAGTATGTATGCCAAGTGCCATGACAGGACAAAGCATGAGGTGCTATGGGAGCACTAGTGGTCCAGAAACTGAGAAAATCTTCCGCAGGAATCATTACTTACTTTCTAATCTTTCATTTAGATTCTCTCATGGAACATTTGGTCTAACACCTGTTTCAATGGTTAAAATTCACTACATAGAGAGAGCAGTGATCAACTGGGGGAGATTTTGCTACTCACCGCCCTCCCCCCACAAACCCCCCCCCCCCCCCCCCCCCCCCCACCTCCATCCCCCAAGCTCCAGGGAACATTTGGCAACATCTAGAGACATTTCTATTATCACTGCAGGGGGTTAGTGAGGTGGTACTACTGACATCTAGTGGGTGGAAGCCAGAAGTGCCTCAAAACATCAACAGTTCCCAGAACATCTGGTCCAAAATGTCAACAGTACCAAGATTGAGAAACACTGCACTGAAGACAGTCAGCATAAATGTTCCTATAGATTAAAAAATATATAACCAAGTTTCTTACGTACTCTTATTCACAGCCTCCAATGTAACAGTTCAGTAAGTGTTAAATATAAAGGGAGGCTCAAATATTCCTTACAGATAACTTAGCAAACTAAGAATCACATAAAAATAAAAACAACTCAGTTTCTTTTAATAGCTATAAATGTCTAAACCAGCAATTCCACATGTTATTGAAAATGAAAATAAAGTTACCCAATCAAAATAAAACCCAAAGCCCTTTAACTAAATCAAGCTGGTTAAGACAATTACTAACCTAATAAGATAATCATGTTTATTTAGGAACCTATAATTCAAGAAGGAAAAAAATCAAATTTGAAGCTAGACTGGTCAGGCCAAGCCTTACTACTTTAATTAGTTATATAAGCCACTTATAGCCTGAATTTCAATTTTTCCAACTGCAGTACTTGAACAACAACAATCAACCTGGGGTTGTAAGAGTCAGAAATCATTTTATTTGCTCACAAAAGATAGTTACTATCCCTAGGGCAAGTTTGGTCTCACAGCATCAGATACACTTGATGCTAGGTTGGCTGTGGGACCAGTTGCTCAATAACATTAATTCTCTCATCTACATTATATTGCAAAATGTCAATGCTTTGGGTTAGTAAGAAAATCCTATTGCCCAGAACCTTGAGAATGGTTTTCTCCTTGCCAAAGAACTGCTTTCTGATCTCTGGCCATTCCTTTTCTGGATATGGAAAGTATTTACTACTGAACAAAATGACAAATGTTCTAAAGATAATGAAAATTTAAAGAAGAGTTTCACTTCTTGCCATATGAACTATGTATATTTACCCAAATACTCTGGTCAGGCATCACAGGGAAGTAACAAAATGAAGGAAGTCATTTAACTTAACCCCAATTTTCACAAAAGGACACTAAGACCCAAAATCTATGAAAATAATTAGTGGTGGGGCTACTGACTTGTAATATAGTCAAATTTAATATCTTCTCTTTAATTCATAAAACTAGATACTTACACTGCCATGTAGTCAAAAAATGCACCATCGGTGACTTCAGATATAGGTTTTTTTAAGATGTCCAGATCTGGAAGAGACTTCCAGTCAACAGAAGACCACGAAGGAAGGTCCCGCAACAGAAAATACCTCCACAGAATCGGATCTCGAACAGTTTCATTCCAGTAATGACTTGTACTTCCCAGCTGACACAGATCGTGAGGTGAGAGAAATGACAAAATATAGAGCTGTACGTCAATCTGAAACAGAGGAAAGCGGCAAGTAGGTGAAAGGGGGTTGTAATTTATCTCGGAAAACTGTTTTCTGGTAATAAATGAGAAAAATCATCATCATCATTCTAGGAAACCTAACGTCAACTGAACAGTGTCTTAATGAAATCTATCAGGATAGATTACAAATCAACGAAGACCTGTTATACTAGAAAACCAAAGATCAACTGAACAATCGCTATTTTCCCCTAACGCGATCATTCTGAAGTTATTTGCCTGCCATCGGGAGAGAATCCCAACTGAACACTTAATTTCTGATACACTGAAACCAACCATTTTTCAAGCAAAATAACAGTTTCTTTCATTTCTTCCCATGGGTATTTTGCCATACCATCATTGGGGTATATTACTTAGGGAAATTATTTATTCAAAATAAACCTTTCTCAAGCAAACTTCTGATTTTATCCCTGGGTCACATCCAAGTGATTTTATCTGGGTCATCTGAGTGCCTCTGTAAAACCTATTAAGTTGTTTCAAAGGACCTGTGCCCGGGGTGGGGTGGGGGGTGGGGTGGGATGGGGTGGGGGTGTAAGCCGGGGAGTGGGGGGGCGGGGGTAACCGGGGAGGCATTCCGAGCCCGCCGTTCTCAATTCCTGATGGACGTCGGAGGGAGGTGTCAAGAGCCCACAGGAGAAGGGATTTTAATAATTTCTGAGACTGTCTCCATCTCCCTGACAAATCGACCAACAAACGCCGTGTGGGATCCTGCGGCCTGCGGGTCCTTCGCTTCCACGGGAAGTGAATTCCCAGGCAACAGCCTGGCCCGGGAGGGTGAGTGCGGGAGGCCGCACGCGTCTGGGGCGCGGAGCCTGGGCGAGATGCCGAGGACACCGGCGGGATGCCTTCCCAGGCGGGTGCCCTCATCGCCCTCCCCGGCCGTCCAGGGCGCCCCGGTCCCAGGCCTGTCTGGGCGGACACACTGCGGGCGACCTGGCAGGTGACTAGGGCGCTCCCGAGGGTGTGTCGCTGGGACCTTCGGCCCCGCTGCGGAGCCGGGGTCACCGCCTGGGCGTGTCGGGTCCACTGTGGCTCCCGGGGCTGCAGGGACCGGGCAGACAGCGGGGCGCGGGGAGGTCCCCGGCTCCCGGGTGGCCCGGACGGGGCGCCCCTCCCAGCCCTGGGGTCTCCGCGGCCCGCGCCACGCTCACCGGCAGCCGCGTCAGGGTGCTGGGCTCCTCCTCCGCCTCCTCCCGGGAGGCGCGGGACGCCGCCCGGTCCTTGCCCACCGACTGCCAGAAGCTCCTCCAGCCGCTGAGGATGGCCGCCTCCAGGCGGCCCCAGTCGCTGTGGGGCGGCGGAGGGGACCCGCACCGGCTGCGTGGCTCGCTTCCCGCCATGGCCGCCGGCGCCGCTCGTGACGTGACTCAGGGTCACGCGACGCCCCGCCCCCATCAAGCCCCGCCTCCCGGGAGCCCCGCCCATGCCCCGCCCCCGCCCCCCCTCGAGCAGCCTGGAGCCAGCTCCCCTCCACAGACCAGAAGGAAAGCTCCTGCGGACAGGGAGTCACTGCCCCCCTCCAGGCCTCAGCCTCGGGACGCAAACACTTGTTCAGTCAGTGCTACGTGTAAGTCTATTTCACAGAGATCACATCGCTTAATCGTCCCCAAGAGCACCCTGCTGACCTCTCCCGTGGCCACAAAATCTCTTGCCCCCTCCATAACGTGGTTACCTGACGCAGGATGCAACCTGTTTCCACTTGACCTGGGCCGAGGCGACTCCTTCTTGTTCCAGAGATGGCCCTCGTCCACTCTCTGGGCCTTTCTAACCGATTGCTTCCTTCTTAGTACCCAGTGGGGTTTTTGGCTGGTGGTTTTTCAGCCCCCAATTTATCATTTGCTTTTTGGAGGGATTAACGTGAATTGATATTAGAGAGGCGGTCAGAAGCCCAATCACCAAGGACCTTAAGCCAAAATGAGGAGGCGAGGTCCACTACATAGAAACATAAGTGCATTTAAAAAAATTGCTGAACGTACCTCATTAAAGGGCAGCAAAATGCGGCTACAATAAGAAACCAGATATGGTATGGTTGAAATCCCACTAGTTTTCTTCTCTCTCAAAATGTGTCCATCTTACTCCCTTTGTGCAGCCTTACTTTAAACAGAGCTTTATAGTTACCATTGCTCACATTACAAGATAATCGATTATACTGAAATGGGTATGGTCTCTATGGTAAGGGCACAAATACTTAGTACTATGTATCAGTCTATTTCAAATAGATTACATCACTTAATCGGTTCCAATTTTCTGCTCAAAAGTTCTTAAAGGAACGTGTCAATCTAATGTTATCATTAACATGTAATTTAAAATCTTTAGGATTATTCAAAAAAGAGCAAGATGGCATTCTCTTATACCATTGCGTAAGAAAAGTACACCTCCCCCCCAAAATAGCCCAATTGTTCTATTTTATTAATTTTTTCCTTTTTATTGATTTTAGAGGAAGGAGCGGGAGAAACATCAACAACATTGATTGGCTGCCTCCTGCATGCCCCACACTGGGGATCAAGCCCGCAACCCGGGCATGTGCCCTGAACAGGAATCAAACCATGACCTCCTGGTTCTTAAGTCAATGCTCAACCACAGAGCCACACCAGCTGGGCAATAGTCCAATAGTTTTCAAGTTCCATTAAGAATGGATGTAATAGTTACATAGAGCTCTACATAATCTGATTCCAACTCCCTATCAACCAGTAATTGCTTACAACATCCCATTTGGAACAGCTAGCATCATTCAAACTGGGAATATGGCTACGAGGGACTGCTCCCTGGCCAGAGTGTTTGTCACTCAATTATTTGGGCTGACGAGTACCATAGTTTTCAGCACAATGAAGAGGTATGCCGATACATAGAACTAGACATGACGGAAAACAGTAATAGTAATAACTATCTTTTGAGCTTTTGCCATGTGCTAGACACTGAGCATTAATCTTCAGTAACCTGTGAGGTTCTATTATTATTCCTGTGTTAAATAAGATATTAAGGCATAGAAAGGCTAACTAATTTATGTAGTCACACAGCTAAGAAATGGCAGGGCTGGGATTCAACCTCAGGCCTCTGGCACCAAAACTTATATTCCTGTCTGAACGTTATTAGGACCAGAAAAAATAATATTCAGACCTCAATAGTAAACTGAGATGATAAAAGTTTCATTTTCATACAACACCCAGATATAGAAGAAAACAAAGAACAAGATACAAATGTGGGAACATGGTTTAATTTTTTCTTAAAAATTCATATGCTCTAAAACATTTTACTTGGAAGTTTTAACTAGAAGAAACAAACAATAACAACAAAGAACATCAGCATGAATATACAACACATACTTTAATTGTGGATACATTAAAATTATTCTAATGTAATACTTTCATAATATATCTCATATTGTGCTAAAAAATAATACAAAAAAAAGGGAGCATCCTTCTAGTTCCTAGATGGAATACTCCCCAGTTCATGAATCTATTAATAAAGCCAATTAGATCTTCAAAAAATAATAGTACGAGTGATACTAGAGAACTACAGAATCCTGGATTCTGTGGCAGATGGGGTATCCTTATGTGAGCCAGAAAAAAGAACCCTGAAAGGTAGAGAGAGAAGTGATAAGCAAACGGAAACTCACATGTCAACCAGCTGTGGGTTTTTAAAATGCCATTAAAATTAATCTGAGAATGCTTCAGACACATCTCCCACTTTAATGAACACCACAGTGGATTGTAAAGGAAGGAATGTTATTGTCGGGTTTTAGCCATGGCTCCCACTTCACTCTACGGTATGCAAAGGAATAAGGGAAAGTCTTTACTCATGATTTGCACTTTAATCAGCATGAAACAATTCACAGTGGCCAGAAACCCTATAAGTGCAGCAAGGGTGGACAGGCCTTTAAATCTCAAAGCCTAGTTGACATATGAAAATTCATATAGGAAAAGAACTATAGAAATACAAGGATTATGAAAAATCCATTAACAGAGTTTAAGTTCTAGTAAATATCAGAGAACCCAAAGGAGAAACCCTAAGTGTAAAAGATGCACCAGGCCTTCAGGTCATCGCTCACCCATCGGTCAAGCCCACACTGGAGAGCAGCCTAATTACACTAATAAAAGAGAAATATGCAATTGACCATACCTCTGTGATGCCCACCAGCCAATCAGGAGTATGCAAATTAACCCAACAAAGATAGCGGGTTAATTTGTATACGCAGGCATAGACTGAAGACTGAAGACTGAAGAGGCTTGGCTTCTCTGCTGCGGCTGGAGCGAAGGCCTGGGTCCCGGGTCCCGGAGGGAAACCGGTGCCAGCAGCCAGGGGAAGGAAGGCCTGTTGCACGTATCTTCGTGCAACGGGCCTCTAGTAGATGTAATAAAATGACAAGGTCACACGCAGTGACTCCCTTCTTATTGCAGTATCAGAACTTCCATCAGAAAGAAGAGCTTTATAAATGGACTGAATGTTCAAGGCATTTAACCAAAGGTGTGGAAATTGAAGACACAAATGCTCAAGTAGATAGGTGCTTGGTGGTGCCTTCCCAACCACCCTACAAATAGCACTCCTCTCGGAGTCACACTAGCCCCTGACCCTGCTTTCCTCTTCACAGCACTCATCACTCAACATGCTACCCATTTATTTCTTAAAAGGTGTCAACTTCCTTCACAGGAATACAAACTTTGAAAGAGGGTGTTTTACGAAGCTCTATCTCCTCAGTGTCAATACAAAACATGGCATGTAGAAGGCACATAAACGTTGTTGATGAGTAAATTACAGTACCTTCCTAATGTGGAATATTTGGTATCTTGAAGTGACTTCATTCTAAATGAAACAATTTACTTAGCAGGCTTTAACATACAAAAACGTGACCACTGTTTTGTAATACACTAGAGTAAAAAGTGTTATAACTGTTATGGCATACAAATCATCCTCCATTTGTGTGGGGGATGGAAAATTATCCTCCAATTGTGTGTGGGGTAGACTCAGTAAAAAGCACCCTAGAGCACCCTCATAACTGCACCAGTAGTGAGACCCACGTGGTTCACAAGGTCATGAAGGCAAATGGAAGCTCCCAGCTTTTGAAGACAAAGTTCTCTGGTTTTCTCGGGCTCTAACTCTCATAACACTTGACTCCTCTGAGGAGCGATATGCCTTGTCAACACTGGTGTAGGTGGAGGGCATGGCAGTGTGGAATCCTAGCAGCCACCCTTTGTGCAGAGCTCGGCACTTAGAATCATGCCTCTTATTAATTCATAACACTTTACCAATGGCCTAAGATGTGTTAAGTATTATGTATAAAGATAAATGTTTAAAATATAAAGTTCACCAATCAGAAGGAAAATAACAGTCAAGCAGTGGATTCCTGTGATCACATGGGACGGCGAGATTCCAGGAGCAACAGGAGCCAAGCTCTGAAGGGCATCACGTAAGAAGTGTGGAGAATCAGTAAGAAGAAAAGGAGAAAGATGGAAGGAAGAGGGGAGAGAAGGGGGAGAGAAAGAGGGTGAGCTCTAGGGAAGATCAACACTGCAAGGGTAGGCCCAGAGAGCAGCTGCAGGGGAAACAGGGAAGATGGCAGACAGGACAGGTGGAGATTGGTCTTCAAGAGGGAGCAGGCTCCTCTTTTCCTCTAAAAAGCGGGGTGGGAATGAGTCAGGCAAAGCTGGTAAATAGAAACTGACCTCTTCACAGTCTTTTTTTCTGTAAGACAGGACCTAGCCATGTGTAAGGGGAGGGGACAGAGGAAACGTGGTGGTTTGGATCAGCCTCAGTGGGACAGGGAGAGGGGCCACACTGGTCACAGACACAGGCTCACACTGAAGCTGAGGCTGAGACACTTAAAGGAGTTCCAGTTTGAAGGGCTGCATGAACTTTGCATGGAACTCAGCATCCAGAAAAGGTGAACGACCGAATTGATTAAATGTTGAGGGCTCACAGAAAGATGAGGCTAAAGGCCAAGGGGAACACGGATTTGAAGGGACTGTAGACTAGAGCACGTCATTCGGTTCCCCCAAGGCGGAGGCTGGATAAGGAAGGCAGAACACCTGAAAGGGGCTGATAGTTTAGGAGAAAAGGTGGCAGTCAAGAGGAGGAGGCTGTGAAGAAAGTAAAGGAGAAAAAAGTCAATAAACAAAGAGGTGGAAAAGCTAGGCAGATGAGAATTATCATCAATTACTAAAACTTAAGATTTCAGAAAGAGAAACTCAGGACGGTGACATTCAGGTGTGGCCATGGAGTAAGTGGGGAATGTGATGAAGTCCTGGTGCAGAGGTAGACGGACTGAGCAAGACAGCAGTTAGGCCCCCGGCCTTTCTCACTCACCCTACTATTAAAGACAAAAACAGACAGAAATGTCAACACAGGAAGAGATGTGCCCCAAAGACATGTGAGCTAGCAGTAACCTAACTTGGTTTTTATCCTTATTACTCATTTGATAAACCATGCATATTCTTTTAAACAAGATAAGAAAATCATCTTAACTTTTTATAAAATGCATAAGAGGAGGGATAAAACAGTTAAATGCTATTTGTAGTACATGGTAAAATAATTAAACAACAGTTCTTCTGTGAAGTCTTTCGTTTTTTATCTTATTCTGGCAAAGGAATCTGAATATTCATCATAATTTTGCCAATTTCTATATGCGTAGCATAAATACAAAACAACGAGGTGACTTGACTTCAACTTTTGAAGCACAGCAAATTTCAAGATAAACATACCTAAAAATAGTTAAAATGGTCAATTTTATGTTACAATTTACCTCAATAAAAAAAATAATCTGAAGCTCAGTTGGTTGGCGCGTCATCCTGTACACCAAAAGGTGGAGGGTTCAATTCCCGGTCAGGGCACATACCCAGCCAGGTTCAGGCTTGCTCTCCAGATGGGGGCAACCAGTAGATTTTCTCTCATACTGACATTTCTCTCTCTCTCTCTCTCTTCCTCTCTCTAAAGTAATAACAATAATAATAATAATAATCTGAAGTAACAGAAAAAAAAGCTTTGCACAGCGAAATTAGATTCTTCCTTAATATTAGTTACAGGATATCTGTAGTTCAGGCTGAGTTAGGTTAACATATATGCCATTTTAGAAATGAGAGAATTGTTCCTTCACAGAGTTAAGAATATATAATGAACTATGGTGATGGCATTTTAAGAAGGGAACCACGCTGGGCATCTTTATGTAGTGTGACATTCTTAGTGTCAATATATCTTCTTTTCTGGAATGTTTCCATTTCATGGGTCTTTCTGCTTTTGTTTGAAAAGGACTAAACTTACGAGTTAGAGCGATGCTGAAAGAAGTTTAAAATTTGTTTTGCATTTGTTGTATTCCATTCTTGTTCTTTCAGGGGTCCTTCGCACACAGATACATACTTTTTCAAAATTTTTTCTCCTACTTCTCGGAAATCCAAGGGCTCTCTGTGTGTAGTGTAGCTTGCTCCAGTAACACCAGTGTCCACGTCCTGGTTTTCTGGCTGCTGACCTGCACAATGCTTCAATCCCCAGTAACACATTTCTCCACAGTACATCATAGCCAGCAAGTGAATGTCACTGAATATTCCTAGGAAAGTCATTCAGGTTGAGAGATTAGAATTTAAAACTTCAAAAAAGAAACTGATTAATAAAACTCTAATAAATTCCTTTTATGTCATCATTTTTCCTTCTCATTTAGAAAAGCCAAATATCACTAATGCGATCCTCATTTAATTGGCACTCTATTTTTATTTTATCTATAAATAGGAGAAACCATCCCTCACCCCCCCACAAAAAAAAAAGAGTACTGTCAGAAAATTTTTAAAAACAGATCACTTAGGTCAGTGTGTTCTTAACCTTCTTGGAATCCTCTTTAAGGCCTCTTTAAGAATCTAATCAATGGAACCTCTCCTGGAACATATGCCCAAAATTCTACACACAACTTCAGAGTATTCAGAGTCTACCTGAAGGCCACCATAAAAACAACTTAATTTAGGATGTACTCTAGAATCAATATTACAGTTCCAGTCAAGTACACTACAACTCCTACATTTCTACAAGAGTCTACAGAAGTAACCATGCATAAACATGACCCTGAGCCCAGCCAGCGTGGCTCAGTGGTTGAGCGTCAACCTATGAACCAGGAGGTCACGATTCGATTCCTGGTTGGGGTACATGTCTGGATTGTGGGCTCCATCCCTAGTGGGGGGCGTGCAGGAGGCAGCTAATCAATGATTTTCTCTCATCAATGTTTCTATCTTTCTATCCCTCTCCCTTCCTCTCTGAAATCAATAAAAATGTATTTTAGCCCTAGCTGGTTTGGCTCAGTGGATAGAGCATCAGCCTGCAGACTGAAGGGTCCCAGGTTCAATTCTGGTCAAGGGCACATGCCCGGGTTGCAGGTTCGATCCCCAGTAGGGGACATGCAGAAGACAGCCAATTAGTGATTCTCTCGCATCATTGATGTTTCTATCTCTCTCTCTCTCCTTCTCCCTTCCTCTCTGAAATCAATAAAAATATAGAAAAAAATAAAATAAATGTATTTTGAAGAAACATGAGCCTGAGAGACCATTTAATTCTAAATTATCAAAGATGTTAAATTATATCTAAGATGCTTTATGTCCCCAGGAAAAGGGAATACATGCAGGATTTTCATCAAAAGTTAAAGCAATCTTATTATGAAATAAGGCAATTATATAATTAAATATTTGTGGCACACAAAGTATATTAATTTGGTAGAAAGAGGAATAGACTTGGAATAAAAAAATGAATAAATAACTGACTACGGTATAAACTATATGACTAGTTAACTTCTTAAAGGCACTAAAAATAATTTTTTATTCTAATGTACAGGTACTTGTATGATCAGAAAAATCTACCTCAAATAAATGAGCATCATAATCTCAGTTGCTCACCTAATATGACTCATCAGAAAGGATTATGATGGTACTAAAGACACAAAAATAGAAGAAAAATTCAACTTTCCAAACTGTTACATTTTCTATCATCTTGACTCCATTGTAAGCTTTTCATAGTCTGAGAATTTGTCCCTACAGCTATCCCCTTCACTTCCCTTCAAATCCTGCTTATAAACAGTAGCAAGAGAAGGAACCGTTTAGCTGAAGAGCTGACTCATTAAACTGTTATATATCAATAAAAGAAATGATCATTTAAGAGCAGAATCTGAGGCTTGCATTCATGAAAATATGACAACACTATGTTATTATACTTTCTGTGTATAAAACAATATTCACTTAATAAGTACAATACATATTACATATAATCATTTCTTTTTACTTTATTCCTTCATAGTTAAAATACCATAAACCTCAGAGAAAAAGCTGAAGCAGCATTAGATGTTTTTTGTTTTGTTTTGAAATATATTTTATTGATTTTTGTACAGAGAGGAAGGGAGAGGGATAGAGAGTTAGAAACATCGATGAGAGGGAAACATCGATCAGCTGCCTCCTGCAACACCCCCTACTGGGGATGTGCCCGCAACTAAGGTACATGCCCTTGACCGGAATTGAACCTGGGACCCTTCAGTCCGCAGGCCGACGCTCTATCCAACCCGGTTAGGGCAGCATTAGATGTTACCCAGAATTACATTTTGTATTAGATTCAGCATTTCACTGAATGCATAGCCTTTTTATTTCTGTGATCCTACACTTTGCTTAATTATTCCTAAAATTAATGGGGTGGTCCTCAGTGGTATAAAAAAGGCATAAAAAAATTGGTGGAGGAAAGAAAGGAGGTAGAAACCGAAATGGAGGGAAGGTTGAACGTAAAGCAGGCTGCAGCCTGGGGAGGAGGAGCTGAAGTATATCCCAGAAATGAAGCCACTTGAGTAGGGTGAGAACTGGGATCCCATTTGTGCCCAACTCCAAGTGAACCTCATTCTTTATATTAACAAGGAGTGACTGCTGAACAAGGGACACAGATATCCTGCAGGAAGATTTTACTAGGGACCGAATGAATGGCTGTAAGACAAAGAGTTCCTGAAACTTTAGCCTGCTTTAGAATTACAGAGAGATGTGCTAAAATGCTGACTGCTGGGCCCCCACCTCCAGAGTGTCAGATTCAGGTATGGAGTGGGGTCTATGAATTTGCATTTTTAACAAAGCCCTAGGACAGTGATGGGCAACCTTTTGAGCTTGGTGTGTCAAACTTCGCCAAAAAACTGAGCATAACTCGGGTAGTGTGTCACTTTGAGGAAAAAACATTATTTCGCAAATGTTTCATCCTCAGGTGCAGCAAATGTTTCATCCTCGGCATGCGGCCGCATGTCATCAGAAATGGCTACGCGTGTCAGTGCTGACACGCGTGTCATAGGTTCGCCATCACTGCCCTAGGACCTAGGGTGATGCTGATGCCATGGACTATGCTAAACTACTGCATTACAATGATGAACAATGTAAAAATTAGGCACTTTCTACCCCTCTACTGCCCCAAGGAATCTATTACTTTGTAACTGTAATCTATTGTTTTTAGATAAACTACTTCACTTGCCTGCACAGTCTAGAACATACGTGATAGTGGGGAATACAGAGCGGGAGAGGGAGAATAAGTGAGTGAGGGCAGAAAGGAGACTGTCACATTAAAAAGGTGACAGATTGGCACCCCTAGGAGCAGTGAGGTCTCAATCTGACTGCATCATAATTATGTGAGCTTACTCAAGACTCCTGGACCCCATATACTGAATCAGAACCTGCGGGTGGCACACAGAAGTTTGTACTTTTAGCAAGCTGCCCTGGCAATCAGCAATGCCAGTTCAGAGGATCTGAAGTCCAGTTTCTTGGTTAAGCAATGGGCCAAAGGGTGGCCGGAAGGGGTGGTCCTCAGTAGCATAAAAGCATAAACCAAGGGTGTGCAAAGCTCAACAGTATTCGATTTAATCTACTTAACTCCAGGGTTATTCTGACAAGGCTATTTTTATAAGGACATGCAGAGGAATGAGGCTCAGAGATGGGGTAATGAGGTTTACTGAATACATCACTTGGTCATTTTTAAAAGCTGAAAACTTAATGACATATAGGTAATGTTCAAAGCACTGTATGATTATCTTACTTTGGAAAAAGAAAAAAAATCTTACTAAGTATAAACTGTTTTATCTAAAATTAGGTAAATTATCATTAAGATCTGTCCATAAAAATATTCTTATGACTCATATAGAACTTTTCTCCCTAATGGGTATTGAGGATTTTTCAGAATTATGTTTTATATTGGCTAACAAAAAAATGAAAAAATAATTAAATGTCTCTGACAGGGTCTCAGGAGTAATTTAGCCTATGAAAAGTAGGCTTGCGGTTTCTAGTTATCTTGAGAGAGGAATTACAGAGGAGCAAACAGCTTTGGAAGAGAACAAGAAGCCAACAGCATGAGAGAACCAAGCACTGTGACAAATCCAATATGGCCATAATATAGTTTTGTTTCTGGAATAAAAGTGACTTCTCTGTCTCTTTTGATTCCTGTTCTAGATGAAATAGAAGCTAGAGGCAAGAGCAAATGATGATCTAAGAGAAGACACCAGTACTTGACTTGAGGTGGTGAACACACAACACAGGGTTACAGATGATGTGTTGTAGAACTGTGCACCTGAAACCCATATAATCTTTTTAACCAGTGTCCCCTATAAATTAAATTTTAAAAAATAAGAGCAGACACCAGTATCACATGCGTTTTGAAGAAAAAGTTTCAGGCCATGAGAGTATCTTTACCTTGTGGCTACAAATGGAAGTAGGGAAATAGATGGCTTGTGCCACTTTCTTTGGTTCTAAATAGGCTTTAGTGCCCAACCCTACTTTTTCTTTCCAATTAATCCATGCGAATGGATCATAAAATTTTTAGAAAGCCATTTGAATGCAGCTAATCTGTTCACTAGTTATCTGGAATAAGTACTTCCCATAAGTAATCAAAACACCCCATGTCTGTCAAAATGTCTACTGAAGGAACACTTTGTATTCACAATAAAGCTTCTTTAGGACAGGCTATATGCCTAAATTAACTAAAATTAAAAGTTTTTGGATACCACCAGCCAGTCGTATATTAATGACACTTATATCATGTTTTTTCTATGCAATTTTTTAAATAGAAAAAGCCTACAGAAACTAACAAAGGAGAATTAAAATATTCCTATAAAATGAAAATACAGAATATTCTCTAAGAAGTTTTCTTTTCCCCATATTTGATTTTTCCCCATCAAAATTTCAGATCAAGTATAAAAGGAAGTTTACACTTGCCAGCCACATGACTTGTGCATCACTTGCCAGCTACATGACTATGAACAGGTATACCTGGTTTATCAGGGTTTCAGTTCCTCCATTTGTAAAAAGAGATGGTAAAAATAAGTGGTTCTTCCTCCTGTACCTCAGTCTAAAACCCAGATGATCCTCTATATCCAATTCTTAACATTTTTCAGTGCATAGATGTTCGTAGCAGAAACTAACAGTTGCCACCCAATATTCATTCATTCTCCCCTTCTTTCTTAGTAAAGAGACTTAATTTTATTTGGGATGGCAATGGACCAGAAAAGGACTATACTTTCCAGGTTCCCTTGTAGTTACATGAATCCATGTGATTCAACTCTGGCCAGTGAAATGCAGGTAAGTGATGCTCCAAAGGAGTGGACTTGGGTGAAAGAAACATCTTTTGCCATCCCTGTATACTGAAACAGAGGTGAGATGGAGGCGCTCCAGGAGCATGCTGGGACACACAGAACGCCAGCAGTATCCTCACAGGGATGCATGCTGCACAGCACTGGGAAGTACTGCTCACACTGTATTCTATATACAGGGCCTCCCTCTGAAGCTGAAGAACTCTGATTCTCAAGATGATGAAGGAAAAACACAGGAACCTGATGACACCTGGAAGCCAACATAACCAGCTCTGGGTCTTTTTTACATGAAGTAACATTTCAAGGTTACTTCCAATTTCTGTTACAAGCAGTGAAACCTAGTTGCTGATCAGGGCTATGGTGGGATGTAAAATGTAACATGATATATAACGCTCCCAAAATGACAAAACAGAGAGGTTAGCAATATTTTTCTATATTACATGAGAAGATCTCTGAATTTTTAGAAGCCATTTTATTATTTTTGTCTATGATGTAACTTGAAATTTACTTAAATCAGAGTAAAATATGATAAACTTCTTAAATTTTTAAAAAACTTTAAAAACAAAAACTTCAAAAAGAGATCACATTACCTTCACTCAGTAACTTAGCTGTGTCTAGGTCTTGGAAAGAAACTCCTTCATCTAATTGGGTAGGACACCGATAATTTAGCATCTGTAGCAAGTAACTGATTCCATCAACAAGGTACTAAATGAAAGTCAAAGCCAAAGAATTGCAAGTATTATATGCAAAGCTATAGAAACTTCAAATGTTAATTTTTTCCTATTCTTTACTCAAGAAAAATGGGCTAATAATAGGTCTTATTGCTATTACATTTCAATAGTCTAAGGATCCATTACCTCAAAACTTTTATAATATATATTCTAAAGTGTCATCCTCCAAATGCTTCAGTGATGAGTATGGAAGAAAAAAAATCATTAACCAAGAACACATGATTCAGTAACATACTTGTCAAAAATGTTCTCAGAGGAAGAAAAGGATAAAGATGTGTTCAACAGACCTAGCTAGTTTGGCTCAGTGGATAGAGCACTGGCCTGCAGACTGAAGGGTCTAAGGTTCGATTCCAGTCATGGGCACAGGCCCAGGTTGCAGGCTCAATCCCCAGTAGGGAGCGTGCAGGAGGCAGCCAATGGATTCTCTCTCATCATTGATGTTTCTATCTCTCTCTCTCTCTCTCCCTTCCTCTTTGAAATCAATAAAAATAAATATATTTTTAAAAAATGATATATTCAACAACTTCTTAAAAATATGTATGTACTTGCTATAATTTAGAAATGGTATGCTCTAACTTTTACACCTAAAAGGGTGACCTCTCATTTCCAGGCCCCCATGAACCATATGAACAATCAACCCCAGTTAGACTCCCTAGTGACACGATACTAAGACCGTCTTGAGATTTATTGGTTTGGTCAGAGATTTATTGGTTTGGTCAGATTTATTGATTTGGTCAAACCAAATCAGAGCCAGTTTTCTAGCAGCAGGGTCACGTGGGTTCTTCGGGAGCGATCTGCTGACAGAGAGGCTCATAACCATGTTTGTTTTCTTCAGGCCAAAAACTATGCTTAAAAATTAATATATGTTAACTACCTTATATTTTTAAAAAAACAACAAAAAATCATGAACTTATAGAACTTTCCAGTAAGCAAAGAGCTTTTACGTGTTATCTTATTTAATCTCCACAGTGAGTCCAATTTGTTTATAATTACACAGCTAGTAAGCAAAAGACGTGGAATGAAGACCCCTCGGTTCCAATAGTCTTTACACCATAGCAAAGACAGCTTTTAGGACCCTATAAATGTCAACAATCAAAACAGAGTGAGGAATGCCTTTTTACCTCTTTAAGCAAACCAGATTTTCTCGTGAGCCACTCTCTCCTTTTGGTCAGAGAATGACAATACATATAAAGTAGGGCTCCTCGTCGCCAAGAGAGACATTCCAAGAGTTCGTCCCCAAGTAAATCGCAGTGCTGAAACACAACAGAGACATAGCTAAGAAGAGAAATTTGATGTCTGCAAAAATCAAAGTTAAATTTCAAAATACTGAGAAATCAAAAACACTCATTTCACAACATTTGCTCTTCGTTTAGCTATTTACACAGGAATGCCTTACTTTAAATCAATTAGAAATACAGACATCTATTGCTACATGAAAATTAAAATAACTACTCCACTTATAAATATTTTTAGAAAATATGGTTTAAATATTTTAGTAGCAAATTCTAATGTATATAAAATATAAATATTCAATAATCCGATTTAAAAGATAGCTTTTAGAACTACATGTTACTTGAAACAAGACCTTACCTATTTCTACCATTGCTAGAATAAAATAATAGAAAGATATACACAAAAGCAATTTCAATCCAACTTTTACTGTGTTGTGTTATTAAAAATTTGGGAGTATTTGTTTCTACAATTAGCATCCCCTCATGAACACATACAGCACAAAAGATATCTAAGGGGAGATAAGCAGCAAGCAGTTAAAGATAAGAAATTATTTCCTTGAAAAAGTAGCCATGGCTGGAGATAAAAATCTTGGAATCATCTAAATAGAGATGCCATAACAAGCACACAACCGGCTGTAAAGCAAGAATAGAGACTGTCAGGGGATTAAAGCAGTATCCTTGGGTGCCTGTATCCAGGATGGGAGGAGGGGAGAGGTTGGGGAAGGAACAAGACTGTAAAAGGACAAGGGATGTGGTCATTAAATTACGGGACCCTCAAGAAAAAGCATTATCTGCAAAAGTAGAGGGAGCATAAATAGCAAATATCTTTGCTTAGAAAATGATCAGGCACTGTAATTATAATACAATTACATCAGGAAAATATTCTGAAACATATTTAGTAAAACATAGTACTTTAGGTGTGACATTGGTCTGAAGAGTTAAACTCTCCTAATCCCTCCTTCAATCTTAATTTAAAACAGACACAGACATATTCAAGAAGAAAAAATAGACTCTAAACAGCAGTCCATATAGCAAGAATTAGCAGCTTCACCATCATTCATGAGTGTAAAACTTACATTGGGGTACATATTATTTTCTTTAACTAAAATTTCTGGTTCTGAAAGAAAAGTGATCAACTCTTTTACTTTCTGTGACGAGTCTTCAGGGAAATCTTCATCTACTAGCTTGTTCTCCTCAAAATATGTCATGTCCAAAATAGCCTGATGATGTACAAGAGAAAACAACAGCTGTAAATGATTTCAACCTGAATAACTCTTACAGTTTAACTTTACATATGTACAGATGTTTTATTAGACATTTAAATTTTCTAGAGCACTATTTAAATTTGAGGCCTGGCCAGATAGCTCAGTTGGTTAGAACATAGTCCCTATAAGCCAAGGTTGTGGGTTCCATCCCTGGTCAGGGCACATACAAGAATCAACCAATGAATAAATGAATGCATAAATAAGTGGAACAGCAAATCCATGTCCCTCTCTATTTCTTCTCTCTTTCTTTTCCTCCCTCTCTCTTTCTTCTCTCTCCTTTCCTCCCTCTCTCTAAAATCAATCAATAAATGTTTAAATTTGAAAAGTAGGCAAAATGTCTAGCTGGAAACATAATCCAAGATGAACTTTATGGAAAACTTCATAGCTATTTTACTAAAATACTAAATTAATGCTGACCTTCCTTCCCTCAAAAAATCAAAGGGAGTTTTATATTTTAATTCAGGTAAGTAAATCGTATACAATATTATGAAAAGTATAATTATATATTCTTTGCTATTTATACATATATACTCTGGACATTTTCTAAATGGCTGTTGTATCAAGTTAAGATCACTACCTCTAGTTTTGTAAACTGAATCTTCAAAGGATTTGTTTTCCCAAATGCAGATTCAACATTTGGGGGATATGTATCCTGCCACCCAACAAAGGTAGCATATCACCAACATTATGCAATTCAAACACTTAAGACCCAGCATTCTTAAATACAGGACGCTCTGTCCAAGTACCTTAAAACTACCCAACCGCCCCCCCCCCCCCCGCCCCCGCTTTTAACCTATTGGACTAAGATGAACAAAACTGTGTTCTAGTATCAGTTCTACCACTAATCACCTCACTAACCAAAGGACAAGTCAATTTTATGTTTCTTCTAAATGACTTTCAAAGTTCTTTGCTTTGAAGATAAAATGAATTAACATATGTAAAGCACTTAGAACATTACTTGACACACAGCATTACTTAAGTGATAAATGCTGTGTAGAGGTTAAGCCAGGAAGGAGACCATCCTAAGAAAAGTGACCTGTTGATTCAGAGGATCTCTGGGAGCCTGGGGACTATAAATCTACATCTCTAGGTCTTTTGCTTTATTCTTAGAAATAAATTAAGATGTTTAGAACTCTCTAGTGTGAAAGAAATGACACAAGCTGGGAGCCTTCTGAAAGGAAAGGAAGCCAGGGCAAGTTCTGCCAAATTACAACAGCTCTTTGGGGTTTGTGAGGAGCTGTCACAGGCTCATTTGACCGTGACGTTGGAAGGCAGAAGCCATCTTATGTTCCTCCAAACAGAAAGCACAGTGCCAGGCATCTAAATGCTGTAAATGTGCACTTGGAAGGTTAACCAAGTTTACTCTGCTTTCTGTTTCTTTTCTTTTCGTTATGTATTGGTTTGGGGCAGTGGTCGGCAAACTCACTAGTCAACAGAGCCAAATATCAACAGTACAACGATTGAAATTTCTTTTGAGAGCCAACTTTTTTAAACTTAAACTTCTTCTAACACCACTTCTTCAAAACAGACTCGCCCAGGCCGTGGTGTTTTGTGGAAAAGCCACACTCAAGGGGCCAAAGAGCCGCATGTGGCTCGCGAGCCACAGTTTGCCGACCACGGGTTTGGGGTGTACAGCTTAGTTGTTAATCATAAACTTTACATATTTCCTGTACCCCAACTGGCACCATACATAGTCATCACAATATTATTGACTATATTTCCTATGCTATACTTACTTCTCTGTCACTATTTTTGTAGCCACCAATTACTCTACTTTCTAAAAGCACTCATCTGTGTTATCCCTGAGGATCAAGTAAGGACGTATGAAACATTCTATTAACTATAAGATGTTGTAAGAATGTTAGTTACTATCTAAACTAATAAAAGGGTAATATGCTAATTAGACCGGACATCTTCCGGATGACCTTCCAGACAAAGCCGAGGCTGCGAGGGAAGCCTGGGTCCCTGGTGCCAGAGGGAAGCCGGTGCCGGCAGCCCGGGGAAGGAAGGCCTACTCTTATACGAATTTCATGCATCAGGCCTCTAGTCATGAAATAATGCTTAATGTCAACTTGCCTCAGCAGTTTGAGAAAACAGATCTTGTCCATACAGAGGCCTGAATTTGAAAGCAAAGAAAAAGAAAAAAAGGGAAAAGGGGCAAGAGAACAATCTTACAGACTTGCATGATAATAACGGGGGGAGTCATGTTCAGAATCCTAAGGAAAGGAGAATTTCCGGGGAAAAAAAAATAACTGGGGCTCTTTAGAATCCTCCATTTCTTCTGAATAACCTTTAAAACCTTCGAAATTGGACATGGTCCTGTTTTGCTTACTTACCTATAAAGGGAAGCAATTCTGTTATCTGCAAGATTTTATTCCTTACTTTTCTTATCAATACACATCTACTAAATCTTTACTTCATTGCATATTGCCTCAAAGTTTCAAGTCTGTATTCTTTGTACATATAGCTTTTGAACAAAATCAAACACTTGAAATAATGATTTTATTACACCTATACATTGCAATCGATCCTCTAATTAAGCAATTTGTCCCATAACATGTCAGAAACCACATCTGTCTTAGTACCTGTGTGTAAAGTTCTAGTAGATTTGATGGATTTGAACATTTTTTTTCTTCTCCACACAAGAGTTTCAATTTTTCTAGAGCTGCAGAGGCCCGAATTAAAAAGTGATCTGTAAGAGATAAAAACATGTTGATTACTTCACATAATTTCAGACTGTTATTTAAACAAAAAAGTTATGGATCTTAAATGATTAAATAAAATTACGTTTGGCATTGGAGAAGAGCATGATAGCAATAATAGTTTATGTAAAGCAAATATAACATAATGCCTAATCCTAATTAAACTAATTTATCATGGAAATTTACTCTGGAAAGCTAGACTGAAAACTTCATAAATAGCTTATTTAGAAGTAACTTAGATATAGTTGCAGGTAATAGCCACTACTGTCCATCAACTAACTATTCATGTGCATCCTGGGACTGACTGACCACACCGAAATTCTAAGAAGTTGGCTTCTGGGTATTCTATGGATTGTGAAGAACACACCGCAAAGAAAAAAAATAATTCCGCAAATAATCTTCACTAGAACTAGAGCTATCTCATCATAGACCCTATTCAACAAATTTACCAACTACCGTATTTATTCAATCACTGGGGTCAATGTCCCACTATTTCCTGAGTGCGATGGCAGTGAGTCCACAAGAATTTAAAAGCCGATCTGTATTGTAATAAAGGCTCAAGACTCAAAAAGCAATACATAAAATCTACAGGCAGCTGGGAAGTCATGAATGAGAGCTAGACTTAAAAATCAGAAGTCGAGGCAATTCTCTACTTTTTTTTTTTTTTCTTAAGGAATCCGCTGTTGCTTAAAAGTGTTCTAATCCTGACAGGGCCCTTGTGAGAACCGAGGTGACGTGGGTGAAAGAATCGTGTAAACTATACCAATGCAATGCCCCTCCGTAGAAGATTGTTTACAGTTGAGCTTAGAATCCCAAATAGGACAGAAATTGAAAACGAAGCAATAAAAGTGTTGCTGTTACACCGGCCTAGCTCTTTCCTGCGCGCACAGCCAGGACCTGGGTGCTGTCACCAGCCTGAACCGGTCAACTTCCGTGGGCACTGCTCTCGGCTCCTGCCCAGGTCCCCAGGGCCCCCGGGCCAATGCAAGGCCAGCAGCACTGGTCCGACCGAGATGCCCGCGCTTCTCTCGGGGGATAAAACCGCAGCCCCGACGCAAACGCCGTAGCTTAGCTTCCGGCGAGGTGAGTTCTGCGGGTGGACACTGACCGCGCACCGGGCGCACGCCGCCCGCAGGCCGCAGCCCCCGCTCCCACGGCTGCGGCCAGCTCTGCGCCGTCCGTCCGCCCGCCCGCCTCCCCTCCTCCGCCCCTCACCGTCCTCGCCGGCGGCCTCACTGAGCTGCTGGATGTGGGCCTGAGCGAGGTCCCCCAGCTCCTCCACTCGCCTGGCCACACTGGAGCCCGCGGCCGCCATGGCCACAACAGGCGGGCGCGCCCCAGCACGTGACTGCGCCGGCAGCGGTCACCTGACCCCTGGGCGCCGGCGCGGCGCGGGGGCGGAGCCCGCCGGGTGGGTGGGCGGGGACCCTGGCTCCGGAGGGGTGCAGACCCGGGCAGGCGAAGGTCGTTCGGGGATATTTCCTCCTCCTCGGAATTCTCCTCCCTCCCAGAATCCCGAGCGGCCAGGCTTTAGGGGCGGGTGTGCCGTCGGGACACGCCTCTGCCCCGCCCTCCCCTAAACCAATCGGAGACGTCCATGCCCCCAGGCTGAGCCAATGGGAAGCCAGCTCTCTCCGCGGGGCGCTGGGAGGAGGTTGGCAGCGGCTGGCTGGTGGGTGGTGGGCAGGGGGTGCGCGGTGCCGTGCTCACGCCTCCGTATCCCGGGCTGCAGCTGTACTCCGTAGAGCCCGTAGGGAAGTCTGGAAATCTTGGTCTTGTAGTGAGGAGGTTGCCTAACGATAATCCGGTCAGAAACGGAAAGCCCGATGGCCCCCTGGTAGCTCATCCTAGTCTCCCAGAGGTAATTGGGTGGGGAGCTCCAAACCCTAGTGGAAGTTGAGTGTCGCTTTTCTAAATCTTCATTTTAGCAGCGGGGTGCGTTTCATTTCTGATCTGCACTGGCTAGCTGACACTCAAAGTTCTTTAACCGTCTCGCGTTCAAGAGTACCCACATTTTGCATTTGCAAACACTCTTATTGTTATACGTTTAGATTCATTGTTATACATCTAAAGCGCCCACTGTGTGCAAAGTTCATCCTCCACTGTGAGTTTCAAAGCCCTTAGTCAACGAGTCTTTCATTTTGCATTCCCTGTTTTCAAGCCTATGATCAAACAAATCTTTAACTCAGTTTTTTTCGTTTTGCAATTTGACACTGTACACCTTGAAAAATCTCCATTCTACCTTATTTCTTATGGAAGGTAGCGTTTTTATTTATTTATACTAAAAATAGGGAAATGGTGTATTGTGGTTTATAAGTGAATCACCACAATGCCTTTCTAACTGATGTTTGTAACACCGGTTTCCTCCTCCAATTCACCCTAAACATAAGGGACAGGAATCCTGTATTAATTTTGTGTCCTCAGCGCCTGGTACAGAATGCATACCAGGAAAATGTTTACTAATTGAACAAAAACTCAACATTATATTATCAATATATTACTCTAATCAGGAAACTGAAGGCCAGTAAAGTTGCAGTATATGACAACGTGGGCTAAGGAGTCAAAACTAATGAGCATTTGACACCTCAAAATGCCAAACCTCACTGTATATTTTATTTTTTAAATATATTTTATTGATTTTTTACAGAGAGGAAGAGAGAGGGATAGAGAGTTAGAAACATCGATCAGCTGCCTCCTGCACACCTCCTATTAGGGATGTGCCCACAACCAAGGTCCATGCCCTTGACCAGAATTGAACCTGGGACCTTTCAGTCCGCAGGCCGACGCTCTATCCACTGAGCCAAACCGGTTAGGGCTCACTGTATATTTTAAATAAAATTTACAATTCTACTGATTCGTTAAACAATGATGAGCTTTCAGCAGGAAACATACTAGGCAGTGGGAATTATTGCTCAACTGAAGGCTCAAGTGTATGCCTGTCCTCAGAGAGAGCTGGAAGGGACCTGTGAGTATCCAGGACAGCCCTCATTTCCAGATGAAGAAACTGGACAGAATGCAACTATTAGCCACTCCCAATCCTAAAATACATGATTCTGTGACTGGTCCAAGATCTTGCCAAAGTAATCACCTACCTTTAGAAGACTGCCCCCCCCCCCCCAAGGAGATAAACAGATAACAGCCAGCCCTTACCAATGCACATGAAAGAAAGTGCTTAAAGCCAGCGAAAGCACTTCCTAGAAAGAAGAAATGAGAGGAGTTTTCTCCAATTTTATAGCTAGTTATTTTTATTTTTGGAAACCTACATGAATAGAAAAAAAATATGCTACATTTTAAAAACTTCTGAGAGGAAATAATAACTCCCTATGAATCTACCAAAAATATCTTCTAAAATAACAGATCTCATTGGTTCCACTTTCCTCCCCACTTATATACTAGTATAATGGATAAAATCCAATTATCTAAGAAGAAATTAACTTCTCAGGATGTTTATAAGACACAAAACCTTTTAAAAGTAAAGTTTTTGGTTGTCTCTGAATCACTAGTACTTACAGCTTACGTCCTTCTTTTGGAAACTTCCCTTGACTGCTTTATATTTTTTGTGTGGGTCTTACTTTCTCATATAAGTTTGTCACCCTCCTGTGAACAGGAATTGAGTTCTATTTTTTTAAATTGCCACCAGCACCTTGCATATAATAGGACCTCCTTAAAGGTTTACTCCTCTTTTCATTTAATGACCACTGTTGGGTCAGGCACTGTGATAGGCACTGGCATTATACCAGTAAATAAACACGATCACTACCCTCCTAGAGCTTATTATCAAGGTGGGGGTGGGGGGAGGCAAAGACATAAAGTCACACAAATTAATATGTAATTTTAGAATTGTGGAAGATGCTATGAATAAAAAGGAGAGGGATATGATTTGATTTGAGATGGGAGAAAATGATATTAACAACTAAAGGATGAGTAAAATTAGCCAGGTGAAAGTGGGGGTGTGTATCAGTCTGGGGATCCAATCAGGAGAGAGGAACCACGTGTAATTGGAACAGGGAAATTTGATAAAAAGAATTATTAACTATAAGGTGGGGGGACTGGAGTCACAATAGATAGGCTAGTAAGAAGTAACACAGAGGAATAGCAGAGATAAGGAATACCCTGGAGCTAGAGATCCAGACTCCCTGGGAGGAGAGCTCATGGCTGTGGGTGGCTGGATGGCAGGGAGGTCCCTGCACTCTATATCTGTGGAACTTGCTGGAACTCCACCCTCTGGAACTTGCCAGAAACCTGTATCTCCAGGGTGCTGGGAAAAGCTGCTCACAGCGAGGAGGCACTCTGCTACACAATTGCCCAGGGGGTGCCAGGGAAGCTGCATGTGCGCAGGAAGGAGCCTGACGCCAGAGGAGCTGCCCACGTACAGGAGCCGCCAAGAAAGGAAACCAGACCCAGGAAGACCTTTTGCCTCCTGCGGTGTCTCTCTAGTTCCCTCTACTGACAATGCTTAGCATGGTGTCTGCTGACAAAGGAAAAATACATTTAAAGGACCAGATAGATTTTTCATAAAACAAGCCAAATAATAATAATAATAATAATAATAATAATAATAATTGGGAGCTGAGAAGCAATAAGTCTATAACCAGCACAGTGGAGAAGAGCATAGCAGGCACAGTGAACAGACTGAGTTTGGGGAGAGCTAGGTAGTTTGCAGGAATGAAAGAAGGCCTAAGGCTGCTGCTGGTGTGAGTGTGTGTGTAGGGGTTGGGGGGGGGGGGGAGGAGCGGGGAATTAGAGCAAGGTGAGGCTGAAGAGCACAGACTATCTCCTGAGGTGAGTACCTCACTCACAACCATGGAAATGAACCCATAGGGGCAAGGTGAGCCCCCATTGACCATGTCCATATTAACTGACCCCGTCTTCTGGCCATGGTCAATTCATTTATTCAGTTAGGTGGTCATAGGGACAGTGGAAATGGAGAGAAGTGAATCAGTTTGATGCACTACATGAGGAGAGCCAATAGCACTTGGTGACAGGATTCGATGTGAGAGGTGAGGGAGAAAGAGAGAGCGAGGATAAGTTCCAGGATTCTGTCAAGAGCTACTTGGCCAACGGCAGGACATTTACTGACTCAGAGGACTCTGGAGGAGGAAACACTGGTGAGGGAGACAAGAATTCAGTCTTGCTGATTTCTAGAGGTCTTTATGTAAACCCAAGCTGAACAAAACTTTTATCTAATGTGACTTTTTATATTCATCTGAAAAAGCAATTGGCAATTCAGTTTTTAAAAATATATTTCTTTTATTTATTTCAGAGAGGAAGGGAGAGGGAGAGATAGAAACATCAATGATGAAAGAGAGTCATTGACTGGCTGCCTCCTGTACACCCCCCACTGGGGATCAAGCCTGCAACCCGGGCATGTGCCCTTGGCCAGATCGAACCTGGGACCCTTCAGACTGCAGGCCGATGCTCTATCTACTGAGCCAAACTGACTAGGGTGGCAATCCAGTTTTTGAGTTTGGAGAAAGAGAGGGAGAGGGAGGGGGAGGGGAAGGGAGGGAGGGTAGGGAAGGTGAGGGAGAGGAGGGGAGTCTGAACCCCTGTAGGCAGGATGGTAATTAAGAGCTGATCTGTGTAAAAAGAGCTTGAAAATTTAAAGGCATGATAATTCGAGGGGCCTTAAATAATAAGAACTATATAATTTAAGCTCTAGAATAAATTCATCCAGGAACAGAACAGAAAGACAGTTGTGCCATTTAGGTTTTCCTGGTCTCATTTTATCTTACAAGAAACTATTTCTCCTGCTCCGCTCCCCATGGTAATTCATCTTCTCCCGTATTCCACGGGCAGCCTTGTTTTACTATTTCCTTTAGCATTTTAAATACTACCCATATCACCTGCAAGATGTATCTGCCCAATAAACCAATTCTAATAAGCACGCACTATTGCTGCAATACCAGTTAGCTTCCAAGCTGTGTGCTTTGTTGGGGACATGACATTTAAAGACAGAGCGCATTATTAGAAGTTCCAATCGTACCAATCTTAACAATCCTAATGCAAATTAACAGAACACATCGAAAACATTACAACTAATTGCTACTTGACTTGCAAAGAATCCATTAAAAGCTACACTTGGATTTAGATTACAGTTTTAAATCCCCGATAAGCAAACATTTTAAAACCATAGCCACACAAAACCTGGATTACAACAGATCAGCTGCACTCGCTGTCTTAGTGAAAAGCTTTGTATCAGGGGAATACATTTGGCTGCAACTTAAATTTTGGCTGTCGTCGGAAAACAGCTGAAACAGTGAGGGAGAACACGCTTCGGAAAACAAATCCCAGAGGCAGCACAGGCCTCAGGGCTGACGTGAACCAGCGGCCCAGCTGCATTTCCCGGCAAGTCTCTGGGCTCTGCGTCCCTCCTGTGCTGGCTTTGTCCTTGGCCTGACAGTGAAGGGACGGCAGCCTTTCCAGGCCTCCTGGCTGAGGACTCGATGTCAGAGGAGCAGAGAGGCAGTGACTGCCAGAAGCCCTCATAGAATCATTAGGAGACATTGTCCAGAATTTCAGATCAAACGTTGGTTTACTCTGGTTGAACACACCTGGCCCCAAACCAATTACTGATCCTGGGTCAAAATTGCCTTATGCTGATCAAATCTGTACCAGGCAGGATTCTCCAGAGAAAGGGAACCAGTGGGGTAATTTTATACACACACACACACACACACACACACACACACGGTTAGTACTTGATTAGATGACTGAATACTATAGCCTACCCGAGTTGACACATAAAACTAACTATAACAAGTTCAAGTTCCATTTCTTGAACCTGTGCAGATTGTGCTGAAGAAGGTTGGATATGGAAATCTGTAAAAAATTGGGATTCTGTTAACAGAGAAGTGGATGCCAAGTAGACAATCAAAAATCTCCACTACAAATATGTCGTAAATGAGCCCCATTACGTGTTATCGCTACTGTTCACCCCCAAATTGATGACTTATATTTATAACAAAGAGCATTTTCTCATGTTCAAATTGTGACCATATTAGAGAGTTGAGTTTGGAAAGTGAACTTAAAGGAGGTGTAATGTTTTGAGAGGCAAACACACCTTAAAAAGGGTTTCTTTCAATTAAACACTGATCAGTGAATTCGGATTAAACTGTGAGTTATAGGAAAAAAAAAAAAAAACAGCACCCTGAGGCTTAAACACAGTAAATGCTCATTTCTCTCTCTAATTCAAGAAGTCTGGAGGTGGTCCATCCAGTCACACAGCACGCCAAGGTATCGGGGAGTCAGACTCACCCATGAGTGGTTCCATTCCCAAGGCTTACTCTTGACCTCGTGGCTGGTGGAGCCACTGCATTCATATTCCAGCCAATGGGAAGGAAGAGAGGGAGATCATGTTCTCTCCTTTCATGGAAGTTTCCTGGAACCTCAGTGACCATTTGCACTTCCATTCCCCTGGTCAGAGCTTAATCACAAGGCCGTTCCAGGCTGGAAAATGTAGGCTTTCCTCCAGAGGCAGCCATGTGCCTCCCAGGGTGACCAGCTGTCCCGCTTTTCCCAGAACTAAGGGCTTTCATAACACATAGGATTTCAGTGCGAAACAGTTGGTTACAGCAGTTTTCTTACTCTGGGACAGTGGTCGGCAAACTCATTAGTCAACAGAGCCAAATATCAACAGTACAACGATTGAAATTTCTTTTGAGAGCCAACTTTTTTAAACTTAAACTTCTTCTAACACCACTTCTTCAAAATAGACTCGCCCAGGCCGTGGTATCTTGTGGAAGAGCCACACTCAAGGGGCCAAAGAGCCGCATGTGGCTCGCGAGCCGCTGTTTGCCAACCACGGCTCTGAGAGGAAACAAGAATGGATATTGGTCATCTCTGCCACAATCACCTGGAGCTCTTTTGTTGTAATGGACAGGAAATTAGATCTAAAATAGCTTAAGCTAAAAATATATGTGTAAATCATTTGTTAGCTGATGTAACTGTCAAACTGAGACCAAAATAAAGTCATTGGAATAAGGTCCCTCAGAACTCCCTTTCCCCTGCCTCTGGGCTGCTTCTTTCTCAAACAGGCTGGGCTCCCAAGCTCACACTTAGAAATTGTCAGAAAGAGCCTTTTCTTCCCTAACAATCAGAGCCAAATGGAAGAGCCTGACCCTCACTCATCTGAATTCGATCACATGCTTCTCCCCGAGCCCATCACTGTCCCCAAGGCCAGGCTGAGGTCACCCACACCCTTGGAGCAGGTGGGTCCATCCCACCCAAACTATTTGACATGCGAGAAGGGAAAGGTTGCATTTAAGAAGCTGTGGATACTATTGTCAGGAAAAGAGTGATTGGAGGCTGC
Organism: Eptesicus fuscus; assembly: GCF_027574615.1. Lineage (NCBI taxonomy): Eukaryota > Metazoa > Chordata > Mammalia > Chiroptera > Vespertilionidae > Eptesicus > Eptesicus fuscus. The sequence goes on from NC_072476.1 coordinate 104,303,839, forward strand.
TCAGTGGGAAAAACACAACTGTCTGCTGCAGGTGGTATCTGCATGGTCCCTAATCCCTTCCCCGTGGCTACCACGTCTGCATGCAGCAGTTCCGTCCGCTGTCAAAAGGAGCATTGTGCCCTTACACAACCCAGGCATGCACCAGAAAACAGTTCCAAAGAGCCCCCTGCCTGGCTGCCCTCCCTCAGTCCCTCCCATCCAATCCGGATGAGAACTTCAGATTCTTTAAGTCCCTCAGAGACCAATTATCCGAAAGGCCAACACACCCTTGCCTAGTTAATCTGGCCACATTTTATACTTTAACATTAATGATATCATTCGGACAGTCTCTGTTGCTTTTCTCAGTCTTACCAAATTATATGTAAGCTAAGATATATGTGTGCATACATACACTGTATCTTCAGTTCTTGGCAGTTCTCACCCAGCTCAAATCATATTCTGCAAAACCGACATTCATTTTATAGGATACCTTTAGCAAGCGGTTTCCTAGCACTGAAGTGACACTATTTTCATAGGATATGTTCATTTTTTACTACACATGATGTTTTTTGCCATACACAAAAAAGATATCAGACACAGGAATAAGTTAGTATTTTATATGCTGCTGTGTTTCTTAGATTTTTTAAAATCCTCACACAAGGACATGCTTAGAGAGAGGGAGAAAGGGAGGAAGGGAGGGAAGGAAGAGAGAGAGAGAGAGAGAGAGAGAGAGAGAGAATGTGAGAGCTTTTTACTTTTTGGTGCACAGGACAACACTCAACCAACTGAGCCACTCTGGCCAGGCAATATGCTGCTGTGTTTCAGTTAGGCATGCCAGAGGTTCTTAAGGACACTCCGTTGTAAAGTCATTAGCTGATTTCTGAGGTAATCCACTTTTATTGTTAAACCAATATTTGTTTATACAAATAACCTGGACTATTAGACTCCCCTTATCACAAATGGCTCCAAACATTTCTTATCAAGGCAATTCCACTGACTCACCCTGAAAGGTGGACCGCATGCCTCTCCAGGAAGCCTGAGCACTACGGAGACCAGGATGGCTTAGAAAGACACGGGAAAGACACAGGCCCTAACCTTTTTCTCAGGTATTTAGCTGGAGGTGAACATTTTTACAAAATAGACTTATTGCCCTTGTAAAACGATTTGTGCTCAGAATAAAATAATTCTGAAATGCACAAAAAGGAAAGCAATTTTCACTCAATGTCTTCCCACTGACAGATAACCACTATTAGCATTTTACACACCCATACATATATAGTTATACATTTCTTTTTTTTATTTTATTTACTTTATTTTTTTTTATTGAGATATTATATGTGTACATATCTTACCATTGCCCCCCATATAGTTATACATTTCAATACGCATTTAAACACATCTTCATGAATCTCTGTATGCATATATATACATTTATATTTTAATAATTTGCATAAATGACTCATACCATATATGCTCTCTATAACCCTTTCTTTACTCAGCATTGGAGAGTACACAATTTTATGTGTCAATAAATGTAGATCATCACTTTAATGGTGTTAATGAAGAAAACCACAAATAGATAATTTTATAAATTCTTCGCACCACAACTGGAGTGATATTTTATAAAGTTCAAGTCTGATCAATTTACCCTTTGGTTCAAATCTTCAATGGCTTTTTTGTTTTGTTTTGTTTTGTTTTGAGGAAAAAGACAATTTTCCCCACGTTTCAAGGTCCTATGCCCAATCTGTCTTCGGTCCACCTTTACTCATTCTGGATTTTATTGTCAAACTAGGGTTTTGCATACATTGTTCTCCTTACCTATGTTGTTCCCCCATCAACTAGCTAACCTCTCTGATTCTTAAGATCCCAATTTAAGGACAATTCCTACAGAAGTCTTCCTCCACACCCCTCTCCCCTTTATGTCTATTGCACTCTCTCCTAAAACTGTACTTCTCACTGACCCTCCCCTGCATAAGAACGGATGAATTCTTGTTCAGTCTTAATCTCTACCAAGAGGTAAACTCCATGACGTCAGGAATCATATCTGTCTGTCTTACTCACCACTGAATCCCTAGCCCTTAGGCAGTGCCACGTGGAAGGAAGCATTAAGGAGTATCCACAGACTAATTAGTCCAGAGACTGATGACATAGCCAACTTTTATAGAACAGTCCCCTACTGACCCTGTATTGTGTTTGTTGTGTTATAAAAATCACTGTTTTTAATTTATAAGGAAATAAACACACACACATAACATGTACGCATGCATTGATGCACATGTGGTTTTCAACTTTAAAATTCATTCAGGTGACTCACACACACAAGTCTGTAGACCACTACTTTGGAACATGCAGAAAATAAAGACAGTGAAAAGTCATAATCATCACAAGATATTGCTAGGAAAACCATTTTTCTCCAAGGTTCTTACCCAAAACGGGAACTGAAGACTTACCTGTTCAAATCTACGTGCCTTTCCCTGACATGGGGTAGGTACTAAAAGCTAGCTATCCACGCTGCACGCCTTTCCTCTCAGTACTCTCATGACTGCATTCCAGCGAGTAGCGCTTCAGGGCTTCCAGAGTGGCTATGTTCTAGAACTAGGCACTAGATCAGGCAGTCCTAACGTCATGTCCTCGGTCAGGAGTGTTTGCTTAGGCATCCGCGAGTGCAGCCGCAGGGCACGCCCGAGCAGAAAGCCACAGGTGTACAGGAGGCTGGACAGCGCCGTGTTTCAAGTCACCGCTCTGCTGGCTGAAGCCCATTAGTGATTTACAAGTGGGGAGGAGGTAAGATATTATCTTGATTCTTTTGTTTGCCAACTGGAGTTTTACTTTCACAGAAGGCGGCCAGCGAACCTCATTCATCTATAGAGAAGTACATATTCCACGATTATTAGTGCTGTACCATTCTGAGCAGCCAAGGGAAATATTAGTGTGTGGTGTCAAACACAGTACCTGCCAGATCTTCCGAAACACTTCCTGGATTCCCAGATTGAGATTGGGGGCCGGGGGATGCTTTCTAGTTTTACAAAATATAAAAATAATGTTTTGTATAGAAAAACCTATTTTCTATATGAAATATATGTATGTCTATTTTGTGGTAAGAATACTTAACAGGAGATCTATGCTCTACCACATTTTTAACTGCTCCATACATCATTGTTAACTCTAGGTACAGTGTTGTACAGCAGATCTCTGGAATTTACTCATCATGCATAACTGAAACTTTATACCTGTTGAATGCCAACTCCTCATTTCCCCCTCCCCTGAGCCCCTGGGAACCACCATGCTACTCTGTTTCTATAAGTTTGACTTTAAAAAAAAATAAATGTATCAAAAAATCCTTTGTTTTATTATATACTAGAGGCCCGGTGCACAACATTCGGACCCGAGGGGGATGTCCGACTGCAGGCTTAGGCCCACTCGACTGCCGGCTTAGGCCCGCTCCTAAGCCAGCAGTTGGACATCCCCCAAGGGGTCCTTAGTGCTGTTGTGGAGGTGGGAGAGGCTCCCACCACCACTGCTGCGCTCACCAGCTGAGAGCCCGGCTTCTGGCTGAGCTGCGATTCCCCTGTGAGAGCGCATTGACCACCAGGGGGCAGCTCCTGCATTGAGTGTCTGCCCCCTGGTAGTTAATACACGTCATAGCGAACAGTTGTTCCCCTGTTTCAGTCATTTTGCATATTAGGGTTTTATTATATAGGATTGACTAATCAAAAGAGTTTCAGATTTAATTCCTGTTTGACTATTTTAGATACCTCATGTAAGTGGAATCATCCAGTTTCTGTCCTTCTGTGGCTGGTTTATTTCACTTAGCATAATAACCTCAAGGTTCATTCATGTTGCAACCCATGACAGGATTTCCTTCTTTTGCAAGGTATGATTGATTATATCACATTTTCTTTATCCATTCATCCATGGATGGACATTCAGGTTACTTTGACATCTTGGCTATTGTGAATAATACTACAATGAATATGCAAGTGAAAATACCTCTGAGATCCCAAAATGCATATTTTGAACTCACACTAAAACTATGTGATACTGCTTTTAAAAGTTAATTAAAAGTTGTACAATATTTTAAACAATGCAGGAAAACCCCCAAAGTCCTGCCCTAGTCATATTTTTTTTTTCTCTCATTGTTTGAATGGTCTTTTTCAGTTTGGGGCCTAATGTAAAAATATATAACACACAGCTGTGATCATTACATAGCACAATTTAAATTCTGCCTTTTACAATTATCCTAAACATTTCCACACATACTTAAATGTTTCTATTTTTCAATGGTGGCATAATAATCTTTTAAAATATATTTAGTAACTCAATCAACCTGGGTTGTCTTTTATATTTATCCTGATAAATAAAGATCTATTATTTTTTAAAATTTTACAGCAAATTGTCCTAACCCCAATTTAGGGACTAGTTCATCTTTTTCTCCTGCTTAAAAAGACCATCTTTGCCATAAATTATTCTGAGGTCTGCCTCCCAACTGCATCATCTGGTAATCTTTAATATGTTAAAATCAGAGCTACACCACAATTGAGTGTACATGCTACCGCTTCGTTAGAGTTGATAGAATAGTTGAAATATAATTTCAAAACATAATATTTGTGGAACCCTAAAGTATTTCTGAAGGCCCTTAAGGTTACATGGTTTTCTGAGCCTGGGTTAGAAAGCTCTTGGCTATAATCAGATGCTGGGTTTTGACTTGTAGCCTCTGAGGATTTCTCAAAAAATTTTAGGAAAGCATATGAGAAGAGATTTGGACCTGGTTGGGTAGTTCAGTTGGTTGGAGTGTCTTTCCGATGGGACAAGGTTGTGGGTTTGATCCCTGGTCAGGGCACATATAAGATTCAACCAATTAATGCCCAAGTGGAACAACAAATAGATGTTTCTCTGTCTGTCTCTCTAAAACCAATCAATAAATAAAAAATAAAAAATAAAGAAAGAAGACCAGATCTGTATTTGAAATGATAATTTTAACAATGGTTAACTTAGGGGAGAAAGACAGTTCACTTAGGAAGCAACTGTAATAATCCCAACAAGAGAAATGAGACTGAAGTCCTACATTAGGGCAGAATGAGGGAAACTGGGGAGTGGGGCCAGACACTCATAAAGAGGAAGGTGGAAAGGTAAAAGCAGTCTTTAAAACCATACAGGCCAGGTTTTGAATCCTGATGTTTTCCAGTTTATAAAAATATAGAAAGCATCTCAGAAATATAGGGTGTCCCAAAAAATGTATACACACTTTGAATAATTATTCATTCCAATGGGTTAAATCTGAAAAGAAAGAAACATCAATTGAGCTATCAGAAAAAGGTGTGTATTTTGGGACACGCTGTATATGTGTTCACAAGGTAAAATCTTTAAAAAAATTTTCAATTGCAGTTGACATTCAATATTATACTAGCTTCAGGCGTACAGCTTAGTGGTTGGAGATTAATATAACCTACAAAGTGATCTCCCGGATAAGTCTAGTATCCACCTGGGACTGCACATAGCTATTACAATATTATTGACTCTATTCCCTATGCTGTACTGCTGTACTTTACATACCATGACTATTTTGTAACTGCCAATTTATATTTATTAATCACTTTACTTTTTTCACCCAGTCCCCCAATCAGGCAACTATCAGTTTGGTCTCTGTATCTATAAGCCTGTTTCTGTTTGGCTTGAATAAAGAAGATGTGGCACATATATACCAAGGAATATTGCTGAGCCATAAAACAAAAAATGAAATCTTACCATTTACAACAACATGCATGTACCTAGAGGATATTATGCTAAGTGAAATAGTCAGTCAGCCAAAGACAAATACCATACGATTTCATATTTATGTATGTGGAATCTAAAAAGCAAAATAAATGCACACACAAGGAATACTCTTTGAACACCTGAATAGCCCAAATGGACACTGAACCAGACATGACCTCACCACTGGCCAATCACAGCTCTCCTGAACCGCTGCACCACCACTGGCCAATCACAGCTCTCCTGAACGCCGCATCGCAGGAGGCCACAGGGCAGGGGATGGCAGAGCTGGGACCTGAACCCAGCGGCCTAGCTCCAGAGCCCATGTTCTTGACCATTTTGCTGTCAACGTTTGGTCCTGATGTTTGGTAAATCCACCCTGTGAAAGACAAGAGGCAAATATAGTTTGGAATATAAAGGTGATGTACAGGGAGGAGGAAAACGAGAAGAGAGGGGGTCCCTTTCTATGCCAGCGAAGAAGCATGGGAGTTAGATCTTCAAGGCCGTGGGGAAACCATTGCGAGGTTTCAAGTAGAAGTAACATGACTGACCATACTTGAATGCCTACAATATCACGAGGGTGTTTGTGCTCCTTTAAGTTTCCTTGGAACCTTAACAAAATGTTAATTTTCATTCCTGGAGTTGAGCCTTCTCCAACAATCTCATGCACTTACTTTACTTTTTTTTTTTTTTCCCTAAGGAAAATACACAAACAATTCACTTTTTAATCCACTGAACAAATATTAAAAACATATTTTTTCCATACAAGGCAGTGCTTCAAAGAATTTACGAAAATAACAAGATTACAAAATAGGTACATTAGGGGATGATGATTTGCATTATTAAACAATGCTTAAATTTAGATACATGTGAAATTTCAAATTTATGTCTTTCAAATCCACTAGAGAAAAATTATTTGTCCAAAGAAATTTCTTTTCCATATATTAAAGGACCATTGTATGAAAGGGAGCATTCATACTTCTTTTTATGACCCAGTTAAAAACTCCTATTACTAGTTAAACCAGTCAAACCACATTTGAGAAATAAGCCTTCATATATCCTCAGTATCAACCTGGAGGAACACTCCACCAAATTGAAGGCAGGGTGTCCTTTTTTCTTTCTTTCTTTCTTTTTATGTCCTATTTTTCAATAATGAGAGATGATGCTAATTCATCATATTTTAGGAGAATTTAAATAAAAAGCCCTCACGTAGAGAATGACAATTTACAATTGTACTAACTCTGGCACATTGCCTGTATTCATTTGATAGAAAGGGATATATATATATATATATATATATATATATATATATAGTATATATATATATTTATATACATATAAATTTATGTACATGTAAATGTATTAGACATGCCATAATACATGTTATATATAAAATAATACAAAATAAACCTTCCTCCTTGTCTGTCTGGAGTCAGACCTTTTGCTTAAAAGCTTTGAATTCAACTCAATCATCCCACTTTTTAAAAATGTGGAAGTTAAGCTCTACATGATTACATAAAGAAAAGCTTCCAGAATATGCTATACTTGCCACAAATTACCCTTCAAAGCAAGGAGGAACTATTCTTGCTAGTTCAAGAACATTCAGATCATTTTAAAAAGTAGATTTGTACACAGATTAAAATGGAAATGGCTTTGTGGAGCCAGGAGAGACATCTGTACAGAAGATCTTTGCTGCCATTTGTTCAAGGTGAAGATACTCACATTTTACTTAAAAAGTACAAAAAGAACTCATAAAGTCATCAAAGGACAGTACAGCATGTATTGGGCATAGCGTGAAGAGCCTGATTTTTCCAGGAGATTGAGAGTCACACGGAGTGCAGGCTGCAAACGTGGGTCTTTTCCTCTGGAGGAGCCCAGTAAGAGCAGCCAAGAGGAGCGAGTCATCTGACTGGGGCCACGCTGCCAAGGCCAGTTTCCCTGTCATGTGCTCTCGGGAAGGGCGAGAGCGGAGAGCGGACCCAGTTGGGATCATCAGCTCTGTGCCATTCTGTGCCACGCCACATCCCTTATATGCTGTAGTAGGCCTCGCAAGGGGACTTTAGTTCGAATACCCGGATTTCCCTTCTAGCCAACTTCTGTTGAAAATATAGGACATTACTAAGTTAATTTCTTCTTATGTAATTGGATAGTCTACCTTGGCATTCTGCTCCCTTAAATTATATTGGGGGTGGGGGAAGGGAAGGAGGGAGAGTTCAGAGTTAAAAGAACACCGTGAAAGGGAAGTGCTTTTATGGACACTTTAAACTGGACTGTGTCTGGTCACTGCCTTAGTTTACTTGCTAAGGAAGCTAAGGTCGCATTTAATGATCTTATTTGCTTTGCTTTGGTTCAAAACGAACAGCCATATTCCCAGGACATGGTCCCCCTTAAATAGAACATTCACTGCGTTTCCACTTGGTCCTTCCACACTAAGTGCATAGAGGGCCCTGAAGAAATCAGACTTGGCTCATGTCCTCAAGGCGTTGGTGGAAAGGGAAGGCGGGTGGAGAAGCAAGCGCCATGCCCGTTCACCATTGCACCTGCGTACACTTAGCATAACGCCTCGCATTTGCTCACTGAGTATTTGTAACGGGGCCAGAAGCTTTGCATGAATTCCTGTACGTAAACCTTAATGACAGTTCTGAGAATAATCAGCAATCCTAATCCGGTTTAGAAAAGTTATGGCACTGAGAGCAAAGGAATCCACACCTGTAGGTCTGCATCTGCTGAGTAATCTCTGGGCTTTCTGGGACTCCAGGATGGAAGAGTCTGAAAAAAAAAAAAAATACAGACGTGGATGATGGGGCAGAGTGGGGAGATGTCCCAGAGGCCCAGTCCTACTCTTGTCCCCCTTGACCAGGCCCTGCCTGGTCACACCGCATGGCAGATGGCTCTGGACAGGTCCTCGGAGCAAACTCGCTACACAAACCAGGGCCGGTGTGGGGAGAAGGCGACGACGGAGAAATGGAAGACTTGAGAACGCTGTATACACGGTGGAGGGGAAGTAAGGGGGCGACGTGCCAGGCACCGACTTGGAAAAGCAGCAAGTGACAGTCCTGCGCCGCCCGAATGCCAGGCCCAGACTTAACCCTGACCTTGGGAAAGCAGACACCGTGCCCCCCTCCAGGCTACACTGTGCACCAAGGGGCTAGGGTGGCAGAGCGCTCGCCAACAAGCTACTTACCCGGAAAAAGAGCGAGCCGGGCCCCTCCCCGCCGCCGAGGGGGGGCGAGGCGCGCAGCGCGGGAGGACCCGGACGTCACAAACGCGCGGCCGAGCCTCCAGCCCGCCCCCCGCACCGCCCTCCCCTTCCTTCCAGGGACGCGGCCGCCCGGCAGCCTCCAGCCTCGGGACGCTCCCGCCGCCGCCGCCTCCCCGCCGGGCTCATCATGGCACCTCTCCGCCTCCTCTGCTCCTGGCCACGTCTCTGCGCCTCGGCGCGCGGCTCCTGGGGCCCCCGATCCAAGGTAAAGGGCATGTGAGGTTGGCCACGGAAAACCGCGACGACACTCGAGTGCTGCCGCGTTCGCTCCCCGCGGGCACCCGCCCTCTCCAGCCTGGGCTTGGCACCGAGGCGCCGTCCCCGGGGCACCGAGATGCGCCGGCACCTCCCTGCCTCGCTGCTCTTTCGGGTCCCGCGGTGGGTCGGTCCTGCCTGCGCTCCCCCGAGGGGCGAGGCGAGGCTGAGAAGCGCGCGCGAGGCTGGGAAGGGGCGAGCGGGCGCGCATCTCTGCTCCCGGGCAGCCGCCCGAGTGGGGTCCGGCCGTGGAGCGCGCGGGTTTCCGGAGCGGAGGGCCCCGGCGGTGCGCCCTGCAGGGGGCACTTGGGGCCCAGGACCCAGGGCCGACTTGGCCCCGGCTCAGGCGACTTCCCGCCAAGGGGGCGGGTGCTGGGCGCGGCGGGGACGCGGTGCCGAGCCCACGCTCGCCTCCCCTACATGGCCGGGCTGCGCTGCGCCGCCCGCGCCGGGGGAAGCGGAACCGGGCGGAGCGTCTTCCCTGCCGAGCGGAGACGTCGGCCGCGGTCCCGCCGTGGCTCCCTCGCGCTCTTCGGCCCTTCCCCCGACGCCCCCAAGGGATCGGGGTGTGTGTGTGTGTGGGGGGAGATTTCCGTCTTCAAAGCCCTTTGGCATCCTTGTTCTGCCGTTCCTGCCAGCTCTCCGCGGAGTGGTGTCCCCCTGGTTGCCTCCTGTGCGTTTTGGCCCCGAGCTCTGTCCCCGCTGGGAAGCCCCCGCTCAGGTGACTCCCGTCTGAAGTCCTAGGAGGCGGGAACTGGGCCGGAGCGCTGGGGCCCGAGGGCGACTTACCTTCGCTATCTGGTAACCATGGGAACCGCTTTCCGGGAAGGCCAAGGGAAAAGTGATGTTTTTACTTAGTGGCGGACTGAGAGTCCTGAGCTTGAAAGCGCGCCTTGCTCACTGAGAACTCCGGGCCCGGCCCACGCCTCTTCTCTCCTTCCCGCATCCGATATCCGAGAGCAATAATTGCAGAGGGCCCCTTCGTTAGATGCTAGGGACGATCTAGAACTGGGACGTTCTAGATGCTTCTTGGGAAGCATTTTGGTCATTGCAGATAGCTTCGGCTTCTGTGAGGCATTAATTCAAAGGGACCTCGACCTTCAGCAATCAGCTTGACTGCTGCGGGTGCTGCAAGGCATGCGAGAATGCAAACCACTATAGGGAGATGCCTTTGGGCCAAGGTCAATCACACTCTCCTCTTTAGGCGATTACTTATTTACCTAAGTGTAATTTACTCATTTTCTCACCTTTAGGTATATCATTAAACCATGCCCAAGCCCAGGAAACCTCCGCTTAGATGGCCGAGCTACACACTATGGGTTTTGCAGTATGCCATTGAAAGTTCCTATGGAGATTCACACTCCCACGTTCACGTTTGAGAATCGTGCTCTCTAACCACACCTGCTTCCCAGTGTTCCTCCAGCGCGTGGCACTTAGGAAGTGCCCGTTCTGCTTAAATCCTTGCCTCCTGCTTCAGTTAAGTTGTTACACCTGTACTTGCTTAACTTCAGATGTGTGTACATCGGCTGAACCGGATGCAAGTTTCTTTTTGGCAAGGACCATGTGTGCTTTATTCCCCGTCTCTCTCAACGTTACACACTACCCTGCATAGACTAGCGATGCCGCACATGTTTACTGCATTGATGGGAGGACCTTTTAAGTAGCAGTCTTGAGAATTTTTCTGGTAAACATAAGCAACAAAACGAGATAGTGTCTTTAAAAAAAAAAATCTGTAATAGGCAAGTCTATAAAACTTGAAGGTGCATCAGAATTATCTGGAGGCTTTATCAAACAGTCTCTCCCCACCCTCCCCCACCCCCCTCGAATTTCTGATTTAGTTGGTCCTGGGTGGGGATCCCATAGTTTGCATTAATAAAGTTCCCAGGTGATGTGAAGGCTGCTGGTCTGAGGACTGCACTTCCAGAACCACTGGCAAGAACTTAGATTAGAATAGACTATCCGAAGGTCCCTTCTCCATGACTACTTCAGAGGGAGTATTTAGTACTGTTTTCTCTATTCCTTATAGAAAGTTATTACTGGAAAAAAAAAAATCGCCATTAACACGTTAGCCACCTGTCTTCCTTGTGACTGTCATTCCCAGGCCTTTCTCCAACCCCAGGCTGCTGAGCTGCAGGCCTCCCAGGGTAGCTTACTGGGCGACTCCGCCTGGAGGTCCCTCAGCACGTCAAGCTCTTCTGACTCAGAAGGAACCAGCCACAGGTGGCTTTCCCTCCCTTGCTTTGTTTCCTTTTCTTTATGGTTAACAGACCAGCGTCCATCCAGTGTGAAACTTGAAACATTCTCTCCTCTCCTCCCTCTACCTCTAGTTGATCACTGGTGTCACGTGTACTCATTTTGTAATTATTTGTAATTATTTGGTGACTGTTAGCCTCGCTAGTGTGCAGGTTTCATCAGAGCTTGGATGGTATTTTCTTTAAAGCACTGTCCCCAGTACTTACTATATTCGATACAAAATAGGTATTTTGGAAGAAGCGGATGGATGAAGGAACCAGTGAGTTCCCCTGCCCCGTCCCCAGTGTAGGTTTTCATGTGAGAGCTGTGACATCTGTCTGCTTCTTTGCTGTTCTTTCCTCATGGAGGGAGGAAGCTGAAACTCTTTCATGTGGTCTTTAAGGCCTTGAACGGCCTGCCTCAGTCTCCCTCTCTTTCTCCAGACTGCTCTAGCCTCTCTCCATGGGCCCCTTTCCCCTCTCTGCACCTTGACTCACGCAGCTGCTCCTTCCAGGATTCCCACCGCATCAGTGAGGTTTGGCCAGCCCCTCCGCTTCCTGGCGCACCAGGCGGGAAGCATCACTCCGTCTGCGCTCCTTCCGCTCCTTCCGAGTGCCGGGCATCGCACCTGCATTGGAAGAGAACATGGGTGTCCCCTCGAAAGCCAAGCTGCCACTGCGGGGAGAATTGCCTGGTGTTAGTGACTCCCTGCGAGCGCCTGCCTTGTGATGTATTCATGTCCTAAGTGCGGACTTGGCGGTGTTTAGTTTAAGATGAACATTCCGCCTGGGGCACACTGGCTTCGTGCTGGACGGCTGAGAGGAAGGAGAGCTTGCCACCCCATATATGCCTTTTTTGGGATATTGATTATTTGAAGCTGGCTATTTTTAAGGAAGGACTCAGGAAAAACCTTTGACCTCCCCACTAACTGCCTGAAAGACTTTAGATAGAGGACCTGCTCCAGGAAGGGAGACATCAGACAGAGCTATAATGTGAGCTAGTGTGTGATAGATGGGGATGTGGCAAGACCTGTTTGGTCAATGTCCTCTGTGGGTCTCACTGTTTAAAGATGGCCCAGCAAACATTTACTTACCAAATATATGCTTTTCCATCTCCACGTGAATTGCCTTCTTGCCCTTTGATGTTCCCCCACCCCCCACTATTCCTTCTCTTTAGCTCAAGATAGCTTGTAAGCCTCAGCTGCCCAGTTTTTCCTTGGATCCCATATTCTAGTGGAACCCCCATATGTACGTGATACATTTGATCATCTTCTCCTGCCTCATGTCAATTTGATGATCAGAGCAGTCAAAAGAGCCTAAAAGGGTAGAAGGAAAATTATTTCCCCTCCCCTGCACAGCTAAAGCATGTCAGCACACATCAGCTCCTCCTTTGGCCATGGCCATCCTCGTCCTTGAAGGTCTGTGGGTGTGTGTATCCCTGCGTGTTACTGCCTGTTCCTCCTAACAGGGCTCTCCTCGCCTCTCCACGTGGCCTCTCTTCCCTGCTTCTGTTAATCAAACTTCGATAGTGAAGTGGGCAGTATCAACGTTCCTATGTCCTGCCTTATTTAACTGGAAGGTAACAAATAGCTGGGTGTACAGTTCCATATCATTAAGATAAAATGTATTGTAAAGTGAAAAAGCAGTGTGCTTTGTGGGTTTTCCCTGAAAGGCCTTCCAAATGAAGTGCATTTTCATTAAGTTCTGCAGTATTGAGTGGCAGGAAAAAGAGAAATTTAGGGGCAAGAAATATGGCAGAAGTGGTTAGAGAGGAAAAAGATTCTGGATTGGGAGGTCATGTGATAACATTTAGGTTCAACAGTAGAATCAAACCTCAAAGGTCAAGTGTAAAAATGTGATGTAGAGGGCAAAAAACACGAGTTTTGAGAATCTGTAGACAAAATTTATTCTAAAGAGAAATGGATTAAATATAAAAATGTTGCACTGTAAGAGTTTTGATTACTTCTTACACTTCAGTACTGAGTCATTACTATTTAGCTCCCCCAATAGTATTAGCAGAAATAGTGGTAATAATAACATGGAAATTTGCTGAAGGTAAGAGAGTGGAAAAACAAAACAAAATACATTACGGGAACATAAAGGAGGACTTGGGGGTAGGGGGGATTATCTCACAATAAATAGATGTCAAAGCTGAACAATTTATTATTCTTCATTCTTTTAGGTAACTTATTCAAACTCAAAGGTTCTTTGTTTATTTAGCAGATGGTGCTTGGGTCTTTTCATATCATTGTTTTGGTATTAAGAATATATTAGAAGGTAGAGGTCAATTTGAGAGCAGCTTAGAGCTAAGGGGAAAGATAGGTAGATATTATTAGAGGCCTCCTCCCCCCGCCTAATCTTAGAAGGTGTTGGCAGTACTCCCTCGACTCAGAGATGGGGAGTGTGGCCCGTTATGCCACACCATTGGTTTCTCAACCATCAGATATCAAATGTCAGCATAACATGGATAATAAATGACAACAAACGCTGTCAAATGAATGTATGAAAAATGAACAAAACAAAACAAAACACACACACACAAATTTGAGTGCCTGTAGAGTCTTCATTGTTCTGAGCTCTCCTCATAGTCCCTGGAAACATGAGTCACTTTTACTGCTTTTAAACTCTTGGTTATCAGGATAAATGTGAAACTCTTGGGTCTTTTCTAAAATACTTTTGAGGGCCAGGCCGGTGTGGACACAGCTTGAGTGTTGACCTATGAGCAGGAGGTCATGGTTCCATCCCCGCTGGGTCAGGGCACATGCCTGGGTTGTGGGCTTGATCCCCAGTGTGGGGCGTGCCGGAGGCAGCTGATCAATGATTCTCTCTCTCTCATACTTGATGTTTATCTCTCTCTTTCCCTTCCTCTCTGAAATAAATTTAAAAAAAAAAGATAAAAAATTAAAATAAAATACTGCTGGGGAACTTTCTGGGTGTGTGTGCCCAGCTCCTCGGTGATTTCTGACTGGCATGAAGACATGATTATCTGCTGAAAGAAGGGATCGGAGGCCCTGCCCAGTCTATGCTGCGTGAATCTGAAGCGCTCTCTGGGTCTCAGAAGAAACGAGTTTTCTTCTGACTTCCTCTCCACAGGACTGTGTTTCTGTCCGTGGATAAATAGTTCAGGGCAATGTCACCCCCTGCAGACACATCTTTCATCTCCTTCCTCCCGGCCTGCTAAGGCTGGACTCCTCACTGGAGATTGACAGCAGACTTCTGTGTGAGGAAGCAGGACACGCAGAAAGGTTTGTTTGTATAAAGAGTGAAATAGAAGTAGAAGAAGATCGAGGACTTTGAAAGACCACGGAGAATTGTGGTGGTGGAAGGACCTTGTGCTAGAAGGCGCAAACCCGGGGCCTGGTCCTGCCTCAAAAGTGCTGGGGACGGGACAAGATCTTCCTAAGCTTTCGAAGCACGACCTGCGAAACGAGTTGGTTGGATTACATGTCTGTGAATTTTTCTCTCGTTTCTAGGAGATACCCTCAACTCTGTTTTGCGCTCTGTTCACCTATTTATTCAGGCTCCAAACTTTTAATTTCCAAGATTAAAAATGTATTTGTGTTTAAAACAGAATAAAAAAATTCCTTGCTACTTGAAGATAAGCACTTTCCTTTCTGTCTCTGCCTCCACTTGCTCCCCGCGTTGGGTGATGTGCCAGCTCTACCTCATGCCCTACCTGACCTTGACCACGGTTGAAATTTAAAGGGACAAAAGTCATCTGTGTGACCCTCTACCTCTGCAAATCTCATTTGACTTTCAGTATAGTTCTCTTAAATAGGCTTTTGTACTAAGTGACACTTTTTCTAAAAGGAGTTTTTAGAGGATGAAGAGAATGCTATTTTGTGCTGTTACCTTACCCCCACCAGGATGTCTGTCTGGGAGGCTGATTGGCAGTGGACTTGTTAAGGTGACCACATGTCAGGAGTCAGGTGTCATTTTCTCTCCTTCCTCTTTTTAGGTTGAGTATATGATGAGACTAAAGGAGAGCTTTTATATATATCTAAAAAGAGAGGTTGAGTATGAGTGATTGCTTGCAACATATGGGCTTTCTAATTTTTCCCTTCCCTATTGAGGATGAAGTATAAAGGCCGAAACAGTTTAAAATGGATTTTGAAAGCTGACGAGGTGATAGTAATTCTAGCCATGCCTCCCTTGCAGGTAATCATTTGCTCCTTTTCAACAGCATCCAGGACTCCAAGCCCCAGAGGGGGAGGAGTCATTCTGTGTGCTGTTCTTTACTTGTTCCTTTAGGAGGCATTCTGTTACCCAACATTGTTGGACCAGGTAGTACTGGTCATGCTGTATGTCCCTGAGAGCGGCAATCATGTCTTAATACTGACTAGGTTGCAGTCAATGCCACAGTAGTTGGCCTATAGTAGGCTCTCAGTAAGTATTTGTGGATTGAATGGAAGGTTAGGTTACTATTAGAAATCATTGCTTGATGATGCCATTATTGGGAATTTGAGTGCTAGTATCTGGGCCATCTATTTCTGTGTGGCCACAAATATCACAGCATTGTCCCTTGTATAATAGAAGACATAGATCATGAGGGGACTCCGATGATAATCTGGATAGAGTATGTCTCTTTCACTCCTTTTTATTTACCAGTATTTATTTTAATTTTTAATTTTTATTGATTTCAGATAGAGGAAGGGAGAGAGAGAGAAAACATCAATGATGAAAATCATTGGTGGGCTGCCTCCTGCACACCCCTAACTGGGGATGGAGCCTGCAACTTCAGCATGTGCCCTTGACTGGAATTGAACCTGGACCCTTCAGTCTGCAGGCCAATGCTCTATCCACTGAGCCAAACCGGCTAGGGCTTCATTCCACTCTTAAGATGAACTACTTACAGCCCCACTCTTTCAAAGAGGCCATAGTGAAACTGCCCTTGTATATATAAAAATTGAATAAATTGCTACGCATGTAAAGACATATCGCCAAATGATGATTCACTTCAAATGTTCTTTAATGTTTTAGGGAGGCGTTTGCTATTTTTCAACCAGCACGCGTCGCCATACCAAATTTTACAAAGATCCTGTGGAAGCTGTAAAAGATATCCCTGACGGCGCCAAGATCCTGGTTGGTGGTGAGTAATAGTGTTGTTTTCCTTTCGATGGCGACACCCTGACTGTTTCGGGTTCAATGACAAAGTGGGGCAGTAGTCCATATGCAGTTAAGTGCAAGAAGAATGATGTGTAGCCGTATGAACACATCATGCTTGGCTTTATACCCATGAATGGAGGGCCGGACAGTGATGCCTGGTGCTGTGTATTGGTGTCAAACATTTGGGAACAGCTTTATGTCTATTTATGGAGTTGCTGAGATACTGTGCATTTTGCTTAGTAGGTCTCATATGTGCTTATAGAGTGTCTTTTTTTTTTTTATTAAAAGAGAATAACACACATTTCCCTGAAACAACCTTCCTCTCTTCACGAACGCTTGACCTTTTTGGCTTCTTACAGGTTTCGGGCTGTGTGGCATTCCAGAGAACCTCATCGGAGCTTTGCTGAAGACCGGAGTCAAAGGGCTCACCGCAGTCAGCAACAATGCAGGGCGAGTGCACGTTTAAGACCATTGGTTTGAAGGGAATGACAGTTCTCCATGATATTTACAGAGTCCATCAGCGAAATGAAAGTTTTCCCGTTTAAATGAGCAATGTGCTCCCACATCAAAAGATAGTGTTTAGCCCTAGCTGGTTTGGCTCCGTGGAGAGAGCATTGGCCTGTGGACTGAAAGGTCCTGGGTTCGATTCCAATCAAGGGCACATACCTCAGCTGCAGGCTCCTCCCCAGCCTGGGCCCTGGGACTGAGCTTGTGCAGGAGGCTATCAATCAAAGTGTTTCTCTCTTCCACTCTCTCTAAAAATCAATGGAAAAATATCCTCAGGTGAGGATTAAAATAATAACAATAAATAAAACAAAGTAAAAAGAAAAAAAGATAGTGTTTAATAAGCTCAGGAGTCATGGTTCCATCTATTCAAATACTTTCGGTGTCATACTTTTTTTGTTGTTGTTGTTAATCCTCACCCGAGGATATTTTTCCATTGATTTTTAGAGAGAGTGGGAGGGAGGGGGAGAGACAGAGAGAAACATTGATGTGAGAGAGACACATTGATTGGGTGCCTCCTGCATGTACTCGACTGGGGCCAAGAATTGAACCTGAGACCCTCCAGTCCGAAGGCCAGTGCTCTATCCACTGAGCCAAACTGGCTAGGACGGTACCATACTTCTTAATCATAAGTAAAGGAGACTTGCGTAATTTTTGTATCTTAATCTGATGTGCTTCTATTTTAATTTCAAACATATTGTAAAGTTGAAATATATATATTTTAAATTGACTCTTGCATTTTAAAAATTAGAGATATTCCTTTATGTTGTATGTTATTATGTTGTATGAGATGTTCCTTTATGTTGTATGTTATTGTATGTTGTATCAGGAAAGGTGGATGTCAATTTGCAATCTGTTTTAAGTCCTTTCACTGCGTTATGCCATTACTCTAGATGATATGTAAGGAATATCATTAATCATTAAAAAGGTCGCTGGTCTTGGTGGAAGGAGGAGGATACGCAGCCAGCACTTAAGGTAGTAGGATCGCATATCAAAACGGTCCACACTAAGCCATAACATTTTAATAATGAATGACATGCACTTAAGGTATGTTTAGTTATAAAGGAAAAAGCTATTTTTATACAAAATGACAAATCATCAGCTCTCAGTCAATCATGAAAGACTAAACATCTTAAACAATTTTTTTAATTAACTAAGTTTGCAGTTTAGCCTATTGTCATAAATGCAGCTTAGAGCAAATAGCACAGGTTATTTAGGATACAAAACTGATCCTACATTTGTGCTCATTTTTCCCTTGCTGAGTTTCTTTATGTCATTATTTTCATCTGGAAGGTTCTCCCACCTTTTCTCTGTGTATCCACATCTTCCCCATTTTTCAGAATTGGGCGTAAGTTACATATCTTCAAAGAAGCCCTATGCAAGTATAAAACTTCTCTTGCCCCTTTCTGAATTCCTTTGGAAACTTTTAGCTTTTCTTTGTATCCCTGAATTGTATTTATCCTCTCCGATACACATTGCAGGCCGATCCTGTTACTCAGAGTGGTTTTCTGTCCCTACTGTGTGCTCAGAGTCACTGAATGTCAGAGCTGGGCAGGGTTGTAGAGCTCAACTGTTCAGCTCCCTCATGTAACAGAGGGAACTCATCTGTAAATAGGGAAGTAACATTCACGGTCACTTGATATTTCTTAAGCACATCCAGTGCCCTTTGAGCTGACTTTGTATTTATTAAACATACTTTTGGTGACCAGTACTTTGTGGGTTTTCCAGATAGCTCAGTGCTTACAAGGCTGGTGTAATATATGAATTCTTTTAAAATTTATTTTTATTTTATTGATTTTTACAGGGAGGAAGGGAGAGGGATAGAGAGCTAGAAACGTCGATGAGGGAGAAACATTGACCAGCTGCCTCCTGCACATCCCCTACTGGGGATGTGCCCGCAACCAAGGTACATGCCCTTGACTGGAATCGAACCTGGGACCCTTCAGTCCGCAGGCCGACGCTCTATCCACTGAGCCAAACCGGTTTCGGCTATATGAATTCTTTTAAAATATACTTTCATTGATTTTAGAGAGGAAGGGAGAGGGAGAGAGAGATAGAAACATCAATGATGAGAGAGAATCATTGATCAGCTGCCTCCTGCACGCCCTCTACTGGGATTAAGCCCGCAACATGGGCATGTGCCCTGACTGGGTATCAAAATGTGACCTCAACCACTGACCCACACCAGCCAGGCATGAGTTCTTGATGCACAGTAGGTACTGATCACCTACTTCCTGGAACACAGAAGGCACTTTGAAGGCGCTGATGCTCCTGATTAGGGAGTGTAAACCCTTAGTCTGCAGCAGTGCGGGCTTTGTCTGGGCCATCTGAGTCAGATACATGAGGAAAACTTAGCATTGCTCCAACGGAGAGCCAATGACAGGGTTTGCAATATTGGGTAAATGGAGAGAATTTGGAATTAGAAGTAATCATTATTTTCTCATTTAGAAAAAGGCACTTTTTATGGAAAGATCTGCCTGAATTGGAAATCTTTGCAAAGCGCAGGACTCCTGATGGTTTTTGTTTCATTTGTTTGTTTTTAATGATCAGGAGGACCTGTTGCCCTGAGGCACCACTTACCTTGCTGTGGAGTAGCGTCTATTAGTCTAGATAAGAGAAACCCTCTTTTGGGATCAGTTGGATGTGGATTGACTAGGAAGATAGGAAAAACTGACAATGTGCCTTCCATTGATTTTTGGAAGACTTTTACATATGAATTGCAGGCCCGTGTGAACCCAAAGTTTCACAACAAACTATGTATCAACCAATGAAATCGCAGCGCCAAGGAAAGAATGCATGTGTCGTATTAGTCCTGCCCTTTTCTTCATGACAAGGCTGTTTACCTGATTATTGTTCTTGAGGGTGGGGCTTTAGACAACTCCAAGACCAGCCCCACTTCCATGTGGGAGACTAACAAGTACTGCCTGGTGATAGCTGTGCAGTACAGGCATGGGAGTTCAGTGCCGTCACCTGGGTGCAGCGCTGTCCTAGCCAGGGCGGGAGTTTGGTGAGGGCCTCTGCAGACAAGATGGCTGGCTCTGCACTGCTGACTTTGAACCAGGAGACAAACAGTGGCTCCTTTGCTTTCCCGGATCTTCTTTACTGAGGCGGCTGCGTCTCTGGGGGGCTGAAGGGAGGTCTAGGCCCCCTTGGCTGATTGGAAGCATTCCCCTGGGGTATGCCCTTGAACTTGTGTGCTCAGCTCACAGAAGATTTCACGTTTCCCATATAACGATGTCATCAATCAACCTTCTGTCTGAAGACAGCACTTCCTTTTCTTTCAATACTCTTGGGATGATCAGAGTAAGAATAACTTGTGTAATGAGATTTAAGGATGTCTAAAATGGGAGTAAGCTAGGAGTAGTTTGGTAAATGATTGCAATGTCTTTCTTATCAGAGTTTCATTTTGACCAGAATAGCCAGTTCAATGAGATTTCAAAAAATGCAAATCAGTTTCATAAGTATTTGCAGAACATGAATGTATCTCTTTAACTCATTCTTGGATGTAGACTTCTTTAATCACTCACATGTTTGGGACCTGAGTGTGTTGCGCTGGAGGGAAAAGGTTAACTCTCTCTGGGTAGGTATGCTGCTGGTTGCTAAGGGCAAGCAAGAGTCACTCTGAGAGTTCACCAGAATTACCTTTACTACAAAGCTGCAAAATGCTTTAATACATGTTTCTCTAGGGAAATTAGTATGTTCATTTGCAGAAGATCACGGATGTCTCTCTTCTCTCTTATATTGTGAGGAAGGGTCTTGACTTTTTCACTTTGTATCACAGGCAAGAAAGACACTTTTCTTAGCTGCCTAGCAGCGTGTTTGGAGGCATACACTCCAACTGTGCGCCAGGCGGGCGGTCGCCTGGCTGAGTATCTTGTGACCTGCTTAGTTGCTATGCCAGGTCCTAATCCAGAAACAAAGTAAAGAAAAAAAGAAAAGAAAAACAAAAAACAAAACTAACCCAACAAATACACATGGTTTCCAGAGCCAGAGTCAACAAATACAGAGAGGTCATCTCCAAACAGGGCCAAGTTCAAGTGTGTAATGCGTTGAAAAGCCAAACAGAGACCCATGGAAAAGTGGTTAGGAAAATCCCCAGGTCAATGAATGACTCAGTGTATTCTGGTTTATGGTGTGGAGTTGTGCGCTGGGAGGGAGTTCAGATATTTAATGCTACAGAAAGCAAGTGGGTTACATCCACCTTTGTGGGTTATTTTATCTTATGACGTAATTTAGACAGGGCTCCAGAGGGTATCAGTGGGACACTCATATTGGGTAACTGAGGAAAGCTTACCAAGGGGACTGTGTTTAGAGGAATGGTTAGGACTCAGAAAGCAGCCCGAGTACCAGCAGCCTAAGTACCAGCAGCCTGGGTACCAGCAGCCTGGGTACCAGCAGCCTGGGTACCAGCAGCCTGGGTACCAGCAGCCTGGGTAAGCGGCAGAGCTCAGCAGCCCTGCGCCGGGTGGAAGGAGGGGCGGGAGCTGTTAGGACCTGGAGCAAAGCTCTAGGGAGATGGCTATTCCGGGTGCTGCAGCTTAGCCAGGGAGTGAGCCAGGGGAATACAGATCCTGACATCATTCTCCTCTCACCCCATCCTCCCGATGGTGCCTCCCATTGGCTGGACCCCATCAGCAGTGGCTGACCCCAACCGGAAGCCAGAGGGCAGGGCCCAGGATTCAGTCCACAGAGGTCAGCCAGCCCCGGCTCAGGGCAGGCTCAATGATGTGGGGTTGGGGGACGCAGGGAGCAAATAGAAAATATCCGGCATAAGGACTTGACTCTCATTTTTATGAGAGAGGAGCCAGGGAGGAGGGGGAAGTGAAGCAAGTCATTCATTTGTCAGTCGTTCCACAGTTGTTGCTCTCGTGCCCGCTGTGTATTGTGTATGCAGCCAGGTGCTGGGGGTGCAGCCAGGAACAAAACAGGACAAGTTCTCTGCTTTTGGGACCTAACCTTCCAATGAACAGAGGCAGGCAATAGTAGTAAACAAAGCAAAATAAGTAAGTTTCCAGTGTGTTAGAGGGTTATAGTGCCATGCAAAGAACAAGAGCAAGGGGATTGGGAGCATGAAGGTGGAGGGCAGGTTTCGGTGTAAGAAGGGTGATCCAGGCAGGACTCCTGGAGGGGCAGCTGGCCAGATTCGTGAAGGAAGCGGGGGTGGGGGGGAGTGTGTGAGTCATGCAGCGATCTGGGGGAGCAGTTTGGAGACACAGACAGGCCAGCGTGAAGGACCAGGGCAGGATGTGAGTATAAGGAGGCCAGCAGAGGCAGAGCGGGAAGGACCTGGGAGGAGTGAGGTTGAGACAGGACCGGGCATCCCATCACACGGGGCCCGGCCACCCCAGAGACCTTTGCTTTTTCTCTGAATAAGTGAATACCATTGCAGGGCTTGAGCAGAGCATGACATGACCGGACATTTTATTTTATGCCTGTATGTTTGGCTGTCATTTGGCGAGTAGGATCATAGGGGCCAGGAGTAGCAGCGGGGAAGGTCACTGAGGTGTGCAGGGAAGCAGCGACGGTGTAGGTCACAGAGGAGGGAGAGAGACAGGCTCAGATGCTGCATAGATTTTGAAGGTAGAGTCAGGATGTCCCCATAGTGTGTGAGAGTCAAAGATCACCCCTTCATTTGTGCTGAAGATCTCTAAGGATGGGGTGCTGCCATTGGGTGAGATGGGGCAGGCTGCAGATGGAGCTGCGTTTAAGGGAACAGAATTGTTAAGTGAGGGCCTACTTAGGTGTCAATTAGGAGTAGGTTAAAAATCAACCAACCAAACACAGCATTATGTGTATGAGCGTGTGCCAGAGAATTAATTTTCCAAGAGACACTGAGACTCTTTAGTGTTTGGGCGCCCTCTAGTGGATAAGTGTATTATTAATCTTCAGGGAATTCTCCCCATCTGGCAAAAGTACACTTGAAAGCACGTGTTATTTAGGCTCCAGTTTTCTTTTGAAACAAGTGAGAATAAATCATGTGGCTATTTGTTATACCCATGAGGGGTGTGGGGGAGAGTGTTATTAGATTCTGTATGGGAAGGCTGGGACTATGAAACATTTAGAAGAAGGTTGGCAGTTACCTGTCACCTGGATTACTTTGAAGTATTCAGGTGTCAGAACTGCCTGGGGGCGGTTAGGAGCTTGGAAGGTGATACATTTTGAAAACTAGGAGCTTGTCAGTGAGCGGAACCGCCACTTGTGTATGTGAGGATGGAGAATGGAGTGAAGATGGGAGAAAAGGTCAGGAGAGATGTCAGTGGTTTGTCATACGGGAACCATACCTACCTACTTACCTCCTTTCAAACGAGTGGATGTCACTAATGATCGATCGTCAGACCTGTGCCCTTCCACCGTTTCCCATGCCAGGGCCCGGATTCTGGAGTGGGTCTCCATCGTTCACTCTGTATCTGTGATACGAGGAAAATACTCATCGTTGCTTATATAATTGGGTCCATATTTCAAGAGTCTGCAGTTCTGTCTTTTAAATATGAGAATGCTCTTGACCCCGTTCTTGGACAGAAAGATTTTCTCCATCTGAGCCTTCCTTTGGGGCCAGTGCAGGTTAGGGACAGTGGCATTGCCTGGGTCTGAAGTCGAGGGCAGGGACCAGTCCATCTCTTGCTCATCTTCTGACCAGGATCACTTAGGAGCAGCGAAAAGAATGGGAGGGGCAGGGTCGGACAGTAGGATTGAAGTGGGTTTGAGGACTGGCTAATGTTACTACCCAAGATCTTGGGGGGAAAAAATCACTTAACTGTTTTGAGCTTCAGTTTCCTCAACTGTAAAATAAGAAAAGAATAGCCACCTGGCAGGGCTCTTTGGGTGGTGGGCGGCTGAGAGAAAAGGTGGGTTCAGTGCCTCGTAGATAGGATTCCTTTAAATTAATGCAATTTCATGTTGTTCAATGTAAGTGACATTAGTGTTCGATCAGATGGCCCTTTGGTTGTAAGCTGCTTGCATTTTCCTTCCAGGGTTGACAACTTTGGCTTGGGCCTTTTGCTTCGAAGCAAGCAGATAAAGCGCATGATCTCTTCGTACGTGGGAGAAAATGCAGAATTTGAGCGACAGTACTTATCTGGTGAATTAGAGGTAGAGCTGACACCTCAGGTAAGAAGATTGATTCTCTGCTTTTCTTTTACAATACTAACTTGTTTTAAAATGTATCTTTCTCTCCCTAGAAATGTCTTTGTGGAAGATGGGTGAGGCAGAGAGAATGCTATTTTGTAGGTCTCACCTATTGATTGCTGGAATCTAATATTTTCTGTTGCTATGCAACAGAAAAAGGAGGTATTTCTGATGAAAATCTCTAGGCAACAGGATAAATTTTAAAGTTTGGTATTAGAATGTAAATTATACTGGAAGCATGCAAAAGGACTTGCTGAAATGTTTGAGGGTTATCATAAAGGTCAACTCATATGGATCTTTCCATTATAGGTTGAGATACCTTAGCGTTCATTTTTTGGAGCTATTGAAAATTAGCCTTGTATATCTTTTGCACTCTTCCTTATTTTATCAGAGGACATATACATGGGAAAGGAACTTCATTAATATATTTTTTAAAATCTTTATTGTTAATATTATTACAGATATTCTCCCCCCCCCCCCACCCCCTCACCCCCCGATTAGACTCCCTCTACCCAGGTCCTGCCCCACCCCAGGCCTTTGCCACCCTATTGTTTGTGTCCATAGGTAATGCATATGTGCATATAATATCTTTGTTTAATCTCTTCCTGCCCCTCCACTCCCCTTCCCTCTGAGAATTGCCAGTCTGTTCCATTTCCATGCCTCTGATTCTATTTTATTGACCAGTTTATTCTGTTCATTAGATTTCTTATTCATTTACTTTGATTTTTAGATTCAGTTGTTGATAGGTATGTATTTGTTGCCATTTTGTTGTTCATATTTTTTATCTTTTTCTTCTTCTTCCTCTTCTTTAAAGAATACCTTTAATGTTTTATATAATGCTGGTTTGGTGGTGATGAACTCCTTTAGTTTTTTTCTTGTCTGTGAAGCTCTTTATCTGACCTTCCATTCTAAGTGATAGCTTTGTCAAGGAGAGTAATCTTGGTTGTAGGTCCTTGCTATTCATCACTTTGAATATTTCTTGCCACTCCCTTCTGGCCTGCATAGTTTCTGTTGAGAAATTAGCTGACAATTGTATGGGTGCTCCCTTGTAGGTAATGAACTGTTTTTCTCTTGCTGCTTTTAATATGCTCTCTTTGTCTTTTGCCCTTGGCATTTTAATTATGATGTGTCTTGGTGTGGTCCTCTTTGGGTTCCTTTTGTTTGGGGTTCTCTGTGCTTCCTGGACTTGTAAGTCTATTTCTTTCACCAGGTAGGGAAAGTTTTCTGTCATTATTTCTTCAAATAGGTTTTCAGTATCTTGCTCTCTCTCTTCTTCTGGCACCCCCATAATGCTGATGTTGGTACGCTTGAAGTTGTCCCAGAGGCTCCTTACACCATCTTCATATTTTTGGATTCTTTTTTCTTTTTTCTTTTCTGGTTGGGTATTTTTTGCTTCTTTGTATTTCAAATCTTTGACTTGATTCTTGTGATCCTCTAGTCTGCTGTTGGATCTCTGTATATTATTTTTTATTTCAGTCAGTGTATGCTTAATTTCTGACTGGTCCTTTCCCATTTTTTTTGGCATTCTCACTAAGATCCTTAAAGGTCTCACTAAGTCCCTTGGAGGTTTCTAGAAGATTTTTGAGTAACCTTATAACTGTGATTTTGAACTCTATATCCAGTAGTTCCCTTAATTCAATTTCTTTCATTTGTGCCATGTTTCTTTGTCTCAGCATTTTGGCTGCTTCCCTATGTTTGCTTCTATGTATTGAGTAGAGCTGCTATGTCTCCTTGAGTTGGTAGAGTGACCTTGTGTAGTAGGTGTCCTATAGGGCCCGGTGGCTCAGCCTCCCCAATCACGTGGGGTGGGTACTCTAGGCACACACCTTTGTGTGTTATGTGCACAGTTTTGTTGTAGTTGAGCCTTGATTGCTTTTGGTGTCACTGGAAGGAATTGACCTCCAGGCCAATTGGGTGTGAGGACCAGCTGTGACTTCAGTGGGAGAGCTGCTGTGCAGGAGACACCCTTATGGAGCAGGATTTGCTTCAGTGGGGCTTTGGTGCTCACTGAGTCTGCCCCTTGAGTGTGTCCCTTATGGATGTGTAGAGTTGTAATCTGGTATGGTCTGACACTGACCACTGGGTACACTGGCTCTTGGGTCTCCAGGCAGGAGTAAAGTCAGCCACTGCCTGGAGCCACTCAGCAGGAGCTACAGAGAGATCTGCACATTCCTCCTCTTTGTATCAGGTTTGGAAGTGCCCACATGAGGCCCAGCTGTGAAGCAAGACAGGCTGGTGCTGTGCCGAGTCTTGGGCCTTTTATTGATAGGTTTAGGGCTCCCTGACCCAGGTGCAGCTTGTTTGAGAGATTTTAGCCTGAGCAAGGACAAGTCATTCATATGCAACAGCTGCTGCACACAGCTTGGGTGGGGTTGTAAATTGGATGAGGTGGGGTCTCAGGGAATCAACAAGGCAGAGCAAACAGAAGCTGACAGTCAGCCCTGTGACCAGGGAGGTCCCAGCATAGAAACAATGATCCCTGTAACACCTCTGTCTGGAAGAAAGCCACCCCTGAGTTCCTGCCCCGATGCCAGATAATCCAGTTCCTCCTCGTATGTGTCTGTGTTCCTCAGAGCCTCACCCTGGCACTGGAGCTCAGAGGAAGCGGGACCTTGTAAGTTCAGTTTGTGGTGCTGGCCCTTTAGGAGGAGCAGTTGGGTCTCCAGCAGCCTCTGTGTCACTGAGCCCCAATCCACACTGGTTTTTACAGCCCATAATTCTTACTGCTTGCAGGGACTTCTTTTCCCAGCTCTGGGACCCTGGGATGGGGGTCTGGTGTGGGGCTGGGACTCCTTGCTCCTCCTGGTGGCCTCTGCAGAGACAATCTCTCTCCCGATTAAAAAAGCGGCACACGCGGGTGCCGTACCAGCCCGTTCCATGCTTCCCCACCTCCTACCAGTCTCAGTGTGCTTTCTTCTTTACTTTCTTAGTTGTAGGGCTTCCATTCAGCCCACTTTCTGGTGGTTCTGGATGATGGTTGTTCTGTATTTTAGTTATAATTTTGATGTGGTTGTGGGAGGCGGTGAGTTACAGGCGTTTGCCTACACTACCATCTTGGTCTGAAAAGCTTCCTTAATATTTCTTTTCCATTCTTTCTTTAAGCTGAAGAGTTCAGGGTCTCCCTCCTCCATGTAGTGGCAACTTGTTTGGTGGCCTGAGAGTCAGGAGGGAGTGTCGATGAAGTGTTGGGGATCAGGGCTCCCTTTGGGGTGGACGTGGGGTTTGGTGGTTCTTACAGAAGTCCTGCCTGCAGAAACCTTCTGTTTTCAGGCTCTTGCCCAGTGGGACACAGAAGGAGTGAAGTATTCAGGGTGGGTGGACATAAAACACCTTCTAAACTAGGGCCGGTTTGAGGATTGAATTTTTGTGCACGTTGGTAACTTAAAACACCCGGAACACAGAGTAGAGTCATCTCAGTCCTTTGGATAGGGTAGAAAAGAGTTTTATCTATAAACTAGTAGCCCGTTTGCACGAAGATTCGTGCAATAGACCTTCATTCACCTGTCTGCCTGCACCAGTTTTCTGCCGGCACCGGGGACCCAGGTCTTGGCTGTGGCCACCGCCTTCTACCTTCTTTCAGGGTCCCGGCTTGGCCCTGGGTGGTGGCCTTGGGCTCGGCTGCACCCAGCGTCCCTGCGTTCCGGGCCTTGGGCTCCGCCGCACCCCAGCATCCCTGCGACCGGATCACAGGAGCGAGCTGACCCCCCAGGTCGGCTCGCTCTTGCGATCGGAGCAGGCACCCGGCTGGTGCCCAAGGCCCGGAAAGCCCCGGGCGGCTTTCCGGGCCTTGGGCTCCGCAGCACCCCAGCATCCCTGCAACGGTTTCCTGGTGGGCGTGGTTGGTGGGCGTGGCTTGGTTGGTGGGCGTGGCTTGGTTGGTGGGCGTGGCTTGGGCGTAGTGAAGGTGAGGTCAATTTGCATATTTGTCTATTATAAGGTAAGATATTTTCCATGCAGCCCCAAGGCCCCCCCTTCCCCAGAATATCCCATGTGCTTGAATGCCTCAGTGTTTCAAATGCTAGTCATTAGTCCCTTCTTGGAGTTTAGGCCCCAGTTAAAGTAGAACATTGATTTCAGGTTGGGACAATATTAACACCCTGCCATTAATACCTAACCTCATTCTTACTACTGATTAGCCATTTAGCTGTCCAGCGTGACCAGGATGTAGCTGGACCGTAACCACAGCCCTCAGTGGTGGAGAGGGTGTTGGAATGTGCTGTTGGAGGTTATTGCCCTCTGGCAGACTCAGTGGAAAGGCAGTTGGAGGTGGGAGGGAGCTGGGAAATCAGGTTTGGCATCACTGGTACCCACCAGGGGGATGAAGGTGACCAATGGAAGGTACAAAGACACTTTGCCTACAGCTGTTTCTCCTCTGAAACAAAATTTGAAGGACTCTTGGCTTTTAAAAACCAATTTACAGAATAAGACCTGAAGCAGGGAGGCATGGAACAAACTGACATACCTCGATGTGGGGATGGGGGGGGGTAAGAAGAGATAAACCAAAGAATTTACATACTTACAGGCATAGCCCATGGACACGGGCAATAGCATAGTGAAAACATGGGGGGGGGGAGGTGGTAAGGGGCTGGGAGGAGGGAGTAAAGTGGGGAAAAGGCATGATATCTGTAATACTATCAACAATAAAAAGTATATTAAAAAATAAAATAAAATAAAAACCAATTTACCTATATGTTGTACTTCGGATTTTTCCTTAGTTAGATAATATTGTAGATCAAATACTTAATGAGAATGGTTTAGAATAAATTCTAGATAAATTTGAACATTTTATATTATTCTACAATAATCATTTATTATCACTGATGATAAGATTCAGGTCATGCCTACATATAGCACACAGTAAAACCCAGAATTTATTTTTGTGTTTTTTAATATATATAGTTGATGTTACATGTGTCAGATTTGAAAACTCATTTAAAAAGAGTACAAATAGACTGATGTTGAACATGTTGTCAAGAAGCCAGCAGGCAACATGGAAGCTGAAAGTGTGATTATGCAAATAAACAGTTACATGTTGTGGATTAAGAATAGAGGCTGCCCTGGCTGGTGTGGCTCAGTTGGGTGGGTATTGTCCCGTGCACTGAAAGGTTGCCGGTTTGAGTCCCTGTCAGGACACATGCCTGGGTAGCAGGTTCAGTCCCCAACTGGGGTGTGTAGAGGAGGCAACCCATTGATGTTGCTCTCACATCGATGTTTTGCTCTCTTTCCTCTCCCCTCCTTACTCTCTAAAAATCAATGAGAAAAAAAAAAACACTAAAAAAGAGAAAAAAATAGAATAGAAAGGTTATTATCTAGAGAGGCAGTAATTGTTTTAAATTAATCTCCTAGCATGTGTTGTTAGTGAAATACACCAATTTACCATGCTAGGTACCGCTTGGAATGGTAATCCTGTAGAGCAGTGATGGGCAACCTTTTGAGCTTGGTGTGTCAAACTTCGCCAAAAAACAGCATAACTCGGGTAGTGTGTCACTTTGAGGTAAAAACATTATTTCGCAAATGTTTCATCCTCAGGAGCAGCAAATGTTTCATCCTTGGCATGCGGCCGCCTCAGCGGCCACGTGTCATCAGAAATGGCTACGCGTGTCAGTGCTGACATGCGTGTCATAGGTTCACCATCACTGCTTTAGAGGGTAGGCACCGTGTCTGAATGCTCCGTGTCCACGTGAAGAGGGTTGCGTACTCACCTTGGGTGTTGCTTGCTCACCTGTAGGGCACGCTTGCAGAGAGGATTCGTGCCGGCGGCGCTGGAGTTCCTGCCTTTTACACCAGCACAGGCTATGGGACGCTGGTGCAAGAAGGAGGGGCACCGATCAAGTACAACAAGGATGGCAGCATCGCCATTGCCAGTAAGCCACGAGAGGTAGGACGCGGTCCTCCAGGTGACCCCCGACCCCACTGTGAGCACAGGGTTCTGGTGGCTCATTGGGGAAATCAGTATAAATATAAAATCACCTCTATGTGAGAACAAGCACTGTCATTCATTAGCATAAATACGTTAGGTATGCTTTCCAGCTCAAACGGAGCATCTGCTACTCATTCAAATCACACAGAGAAGCCAGATTAAGTACATGAGAAAAAACTGTAACTGTATAAGATGTGCGAGTTAAGATTAAATTTTTACCAATGTAGGAGCCTTTATAATTGCTGATTATGCATATGTGGAAAGTAGAGTAGCTACCTGATATAAATGCTATTAAAGTCTTCATGCTCAGGCCTCTTCTGCAATTGAAGGATGAGAAAAAGCCAAGGAAATCACAAGTTTATCCTCAATATTAAAATATGAAATTCTGTACTGGAATGAATGAGGAGCTCGCATTATCGCCTTCATTTTGTATACTGGACACACTTGAGCTTTAAGCTGAATAACTTTGTTTTGTTTAAAGTGCTGGATGGGGGTAACTTTACTCACATATTAGGAAACCATAGAACTCGAAAGGCTCTTAGTCCCTCAAGAACTTAATAAACAAACAACAAATTAGTAATAATAATTTGAAAAATATGTTAAATAAGCTTATCATTAAATAAACTCTAGATATTTGAGGTGCCTTAGATTTGAGGCAGCTTCTAAACATACACAGGCCTATATTTCATGACTGGGTTTTTAGCATCTTTCCCGTCTCCCTGCCCACCTGGCTCCAGGAAGTTAGCACAGGTTGCAGAATGCTCAGCTTGTCTCTAGGAAAGTGAACACTTAGAATCAAGGGGTGCTCTCTTAACCCTTTGCACTCGCTTGCTTTTTTCTCGATTCCTTTATTCTAATGCTAACCGTGTTGAGTCATACTCGACATCTGAGTGCAAAAGGTTAATCAACTTTCTGCTTATGGAGATGTTGGCTCTGCACCCCATGTCTGAGGGAAGATACGAGGTCCTCGAACCTGTGCCCTGCTGTCCTCTGAGCAGGCCCTTCACCTGGAGCCTTGCCGTTCTGATCAAGGTGACCTTGGCTTTTATTGACATTTTTGATATTCTATCTTTAATGCCTAATTAAACCTCAAAAGTTCTTGACCAAGTAAAAGGCAAGAGTCTAATTATTAAAATGGATCTTAAGATTATAGATAAAGATGAACAGAAAATTGGGTTAATACTTGAGGAGCTCGCTAGCATTAATTCACCCTGGGAAACACCGGATACACTAGACTCTGTCCCGAATATCTGGGTTCATTTCTGCCTTGAGTCAGGTGCATGAATCTAGTAGTTTTGTAATTTTGTCTTGAAACAACTCCTATTAGCTCTTAATTTCCCTTGCTTATTGTAGGAAGGAGAAGTGAGTGAATTCCTTAATTCAGTGATATTTGTTGAGGTCCTACTCTTTCCCAGGAACTGGTGTAAGTATAGTAGAAAAGGGGGGTCTAGACCAAGTCCCCCTGTGGTGGAGGAACTGACAGGGAATGAATAGACAAACACATATGTCAATCAAGGAGCCAGGACAGAGAGGGATCAGTGGCCAGGGAGGTGGTGTTTCAGGTAGGGGTAGGGAAACCTCACTGTGAAGGTGACATTGGTAGAGACCTGAATAAAATAGGAGAAAGAGCTGGGCAAAGATCACCGGGTTGTGATCTAGTCAGAAGGCAGAAGGAGGACCAGGTCCTGAGGCTGGCTTGCCCTGTGTGTGGAACAGCAGGGTGGTGAGACTGGAACAGAGTTAGTGAGGCAGAGAGCAGTGGGATTGAAGGTTGAAGAGAGGCAGGAGCCAGATCACGTGAGTTTGGATTTTACTGAGTGTGGTGAGCGGCCAGCAGAAAGTTGGGGGGAGTGATGTGATCTGAGCTACATTTTGGCAAGTTGTAGCTGTTGGGAGGTGAGGTGTTTTTTTTTTTTTTTTGCAGGGGCCAAGAGCAGCAGCAGTGAAAGGGATTAAGAGGCTGTTGTATTAATCCAGGTGGGAAGATAAAGTGAAATTGGTGAAGAGTGGTTGGAATAGGGATATATACCGTATTTTCTGGCGTATAAGACGACTGGGCGTATAGAAGATTTTCCTGGGTTAAAAAGTCGTCTTATACACTGGAAATATGGTATTCATAGTAAGGCCAACAGGATTTACTGGTGGATTGGTGATGGGTGTAAGAGAAGGCAGAATTAAGTATGCTGCTTATAGAGAGGGGCCGAGCATGGGGGTAAGCGAAGAGCTCTGGCAGACACCGGTGCATTGAAGACGTCCACCGTGCCCCAAGAGGAGGCACGCAGTAGGCTCCACTTGGGAAGGGAACTCGGAGGCATCGGCATATAGTATTCAAGTCTTTGGGATTAGATAAGTGGCTAGGGCTGGAGAGCAGAGAGAGAGAACACCTAGTTTGCATATAAAGGTAGGGAGGAGGCCTTGAAGGAGCAGGAAAGAAGATTGGGAAAGTGTCTAGTGAGTGAAGCGGAAACCGAGGGAAGTCTGGTGATTTGAAAGGTGGGACATTTTACGAAGGAGCGTGTGATCCACTGTGTCAGAGAGTGTGCTGAGGTTGGGTAATGGAGTACTGGGAAATGACATTGGATCTGGACGCAGAGGTCGTTGGTGACTTTAAAGAGTAGAGGGTTTTTCTGGAGTGATGACAATTTGACTGGAGTGGATTCAAGAAAGGATGGGGAGATGCAGTTGAGACCATGAAATGCATAAGTCTTTTAAGTGAGTATAGTAGCCAGTTGGACAAAACCAATTCTTTCCCTGTTTTAAAATTTTAGAATAATAGCTACTGCTAGTGCATAGATCCATCAGGAAATGATATAATTAGAATTTTAAAAAGCCAATTTTTAAAAATGTATTTTCCCTGGGTTAGCATATATTTAGATCTATATGTAGTTTTCTAGATCTGTATGTAAAATACTCCATATGTAAACATTATCATTGATGTTCACAGTAATGACTCTCAAATACATACTATCCTTTACAAAAAACTAGATATTGATGTGTGCAGCTTACAAATATCTCTTACATAACTTGCCTAAGTTTTTATTAAATAAGATCCTCATTCATCACTGCTTCCATAAATTCAATCTTTTCTAGAAGGAAGGTGGGATAATGCCTTTAAGGAAGCTGTTGTTTAAGAAAGAATTTCAGTTTTAAACCATAGTATAGTTAAAAGAAGTTAACGTACCCAAACTTGCTACGGAAGCTTTCTATAAAACGCATTTGTCCACTAGGGGGTGCAGTGGGAATGGGAATGGAGTGCTGGGTGTAAATGGCTCCCATCCTGGAAGTGATGGATGGAGCACAGCTTCCACGTTGTTCCCAGGGCCCTGACATGGATTTGCTTTAAGCTTCTTCCTTTCCCCACCCCGACCCCTCCATTCATAGTAGAACTAACGGCAGTAAACACACACAAATCAATAGCATTCCACTAGACCAGAAGAGAAGGTGTAATAGAATAAACTATCACATTCATGGTAGCATCAGGAACTATGAGGTACCTGTGACGAAATCCTAAAAACACATACAAAGCTTTTGGAGTGAAAATTGCAAAATGATTGAAAGAAGTAAAAGAGACTTCAAAAAATATTATGCTTATGGGTGGGACCATATAGTGTGTCAGTTCTCTCTAAATTCCTCTACAGATTCTAGGAATTCCAATTAAAATCTCAACAGGTGATTAAAGATTAATTAGGAGAGATGAATGAACTTTAAAAACCATTTCATTTATTTTTTAAAAAAATATCTTTATTGATTTCAGAAAGGAAGGAAGAGGGAGAGAGAGATTGAAACATCAATGATGAGAATCATTGATTAGCTGCCTCCTGCACACCCCCTACTGGGGATTGAGCCTGCAACCCAGGCATGTGCCCTTGATCAGAATCGAACCTGGGACTGTTTAGTCCACAGGCCAACGCTCTATCCACTGAGCCAAACCAGGTAAGGCAAAACCATTTCATTTATATAAACAGTACATTGTATAGTTTTTTTCCTGGGGAACAGGGAAAGAGGGACGGGTTTTCATGTTCAGTACGTAACCTATGCACACAAGTAATCAAATGAACACTAACATACACAGTCATAGCTCAGTTCCTCAGGTTGACCAAGCTCTCGCTTGTCACTGAGCCTTTGCACATGCTGTTCCCTCAGTTCCCCCTTCCAGCACTTTCACTTAGTCCCAGTTGCCTACCACACTCATCCTTCGGGTCTCCCTTTAGATTCTTCTCTCTCTGAGAAACTTTTCCCAGCTAAGCTTGTGCCCCTCTTCTCCGCCTTTATCAGAGCTCGTATCACAACCAAACAGCAGCTGTGCAAATACCTGACAGCGCCCCCTTTGTCTCCTGCAGGTGAGGGAGTTCAATGGTCAACATTTTATTTTGGAGGAAGCGATTACAGGGGATTTTGCCTTGGTGAAAGCCTGGAAGGCAGACCGTGCAGGAAACATAATTTTCAGGTAGTGTGATGGCCTTAAAAAAAGATTAATGTAGTGCATTTCAGCAACTTAATATTTCAGTATTTCCTAAGTTATGATTACAAAATGGATATCTTGATGTGTTTGGTATTTAAAATTTTATTTTAAAATGGCTGAAAATAAACACAGTAGTGTGTGTGTGTGTGTGCGTGTGTGTGTGTGTGTGCGCGCGCGCGCGCGTATGAACAGTGGTCTCACTGGTATGGAGTACTGGCGGGAGTCTGTTTTGATTGGTGGATGTCCATGTTGCTTTGCTTGTTAAGTATTTACACCTATATACCCTTGAATTTAGTCCCATACAAATTATGTTTTCCTCTGTGTATTTTAGTTGCCAAGACCCGTTACGATATTGACACACTTACAAAACATGAGAAAGGCACACAATTACATTTTATTTTGATACTAGAGGCCCAATGCACTAAATTCGTGCAAGAGTAGGCCTTCCTTCCCCCGGCTGCCGGCACCGGCTTCCCTCGCAGCCCAGGCTTCGTCCGGAAGGCCATCAGGTCTAATTAGCATATTACGCTTTCATTATTATAGATTGTTATGTACATGCACTGTCTTCAAATGCCCAAGTTACTTCAATGTTCTGGAAAGATATTGCTAGTAATTACTTAAGTCAGTCCTTTTCCGGTCCTATTGCAGTCTACTAGAAGTCTAACCTTAATAGTGCTCAATTTCTATTCTCATTAACTGCATAGCAAAAGATATGCTTAATAGACTTGAAGAACTTTTGATTACCATAAGCTTGCTTAATACTAAGTATTTAATATTTTGGATTTATAGATTATATAGGTTTTTAAAAAATTATACCACCTTTCAATATATGCATAAAGTTAAAAAAAACTTTTTCAAAATGTTTGCTATTAAAATTTTCACCTATTAGGTTATAGACATCATTTTTTCCCTCATAATATTGTCATTTACTGCTTTTAGTTAGCAATGTTTTATCTTTATCAAATGCAGCTTTTGTGTGATCACAGCTAAATTCTCAGTGACCACTCTCATATTGTTTTTTGTTCATTTCTGAAGCACTTATAATATTTATACTATGTTTGATTTCTTGAATCCAATCAGTTTTTGGAATTACAGCTAACTTTGGCCATTACAGAAGACATTTTGCATCAAATCTATCGCACTTGACACTTTGGTGTAATGTTTGCAAAGTTCAGTTGCTATTTAAATAAAAAAGTAATGAAATTGTATAGCAGCAAATGGAGATGAATTATTTAAAATATTTCCACGAATTTATCCCGTGCTCCATTGCCTGGCTCCGGGATCTAAGCACTGCACAGGGCTATTTTAAGCACAGACTTTATGCTTGTGGCTCAAGTAAACATTAAGCTTTGATGTGAAATGAGAGCGCATATCACCAACGGTCAAGTCACTTCGATTCTTAAGATACTGACTTTAGAATAGTGGACACCTGGTGCAGAGGTCTGTCTAGGCCGATGTTAAAGTAGGGGTGCCCGGCACGCCCCCACCTCCCGCCACTCTGCCATTGGAGCACACAGGACACACCTGTCCTTACACCTGGCCTTGAATCCAAGTGAAATAGGCATCGGTGGCCTGAAAGGTCCAGTAAACCATAGTGTGACTTAGTGCCCTTTATCAAAGAAGATTTTCTATCAACTTATACTCTCAGAAACAAACATACATTTACATTTTTATGGTTCGAGGGAGTACACTGATGTAGGAACTTGGGAATGCAAAACCATCAGCGAAATTGGCACCTTCTTGAAATTTTGATGCCTCAGTGTCTGATGTGGGTGTTGTACTTTCATTGGAAATTGGCTTTCCAGGATGATCTTTGCAGGTGACTCACAAGTTACCAATGGATGTTTCACTTCATTTCAGCAGCAGGCTTCTCCTTAATAGAGAATGTAATTACTGTACCCTGTCCTATAAAGTACTTGCTACTTTCCCTTAATATTTTAATAGAGCAAGTTTAGTGAGCTATTCAACTATAGAAATAAAGCAGCATCCCAATGAAAAGATTTAGGGAAATTAGTTTTAAATAGGTGTATTAATATCCATTTTATTTTCCTGTGTAAAATCTACATGTTGAATATGAAAAATAGCCCCTCAACCTTATAAAAAGCTATATAATTGAATGAAGTGAAGTGGGTATCATATTGTTTTTACTTATGAAATAATTATAAAACTTTAATCGAAGGTAAACTATAATTGAAAAGAAAATTAAAAAGAAAAAAAAAAAAGAGAGAACTTTGTCGACAGAAGATATGGTGCACTCTTTCCGAAAAGATTCGCAGGTTCTTAGTTTATAGACATTCCTTTAGTCTGTATATAAAGTTAAAGGACACACTTCTGATTTTTGGTTTTCTTTCCCCATTTCCTTGTTCCCTCCGCCCCTGGTGTAGGAAAAGTGCACGGAATTTCAACCTGCCCATGTGCAAAGCTGCGGGAACCACAGTGGTGGAGGTAAGCGTGGAGGTGATCGCTGCTTTCCTGGTGTTCATTTTCAACTTGATGTTGTATTATTAGTAGTTCCAGAAAAAGCACAACAGTTCATTTCATTTTTGGAGGACACACAGGGACAGCCTTTCCGTTTGGGATATGGGAGGTTTCGATGTGAATATACGATTGCTGAAAGTTTGCTGTGATGGTTGCTTTCCGGCTGTGAGTCTCACCAGAATCCTTTCCTTGGGAAGCAGGCTGTGATGGGACCAGCTCAGGAACGTCTCTGGTCCTTGGGTAAAACACAGCTTCTCGGGTGCAATCCCAACATGACTTTTTATAGACGGAACCCCTGGAAAATAGTTATTTGTATCAGGAGAAGTTCATTCTGACTGTGTTAGGAACTGTGGATTCTCTAGGGAAGATGGTGGTGTTGTGTGTGACATTCGTTGATTCCTGCATACAGTGGCCAGAATGGTATCTCCTGGAGGCGGTACGGTGGTATTTTTGACACAATCGAATGTTACAGTTGTATTCCTCTTTTAGAAAGTGAAGTCTGTATTGTTTTTAAAGTGCTGGGGGATGTGGTACTTTCATCCCAAGCATGGTGGTTTCTTTAGCAATGGCTTTGGTATAGTTTCTTCATTTAAAATGGATAATGTGGTTTACTCTCTCTGTGTAATGTTTTTATTACTTATTGAATCATTTTGATGACCTGTCATGGCACACATCTGTAAATTACTGAAGAAAGGCCTATAATGTAGCTTAAAATAATTGATGGTTTAACCCTCTTGATTTTATATACTTTTGTAAAACTGCCCAAAGTCAATATTTCTCCTCTAAGTACTGAGGGGCATTAAGTATTATCCTGGGTAAAGTCCTTTCTTTTCTTTCTTTTTATAATCTGGTTCTTTTCAGCCAATCTTATTTCTTCCAAGCGCAGAAAAATGACATTCAAGTATCTGAGAATCACTGCAGATGTCAGAAAGAGAGTTTCTCTTTGGGGAAGGGGATAGGAGAGCAAATCCTGTGACCTCGACTACAAATATGATTAAGGCCTGTCCCTGGTCCTGAACACATGTCTGATCTATCAACTATACTAGTAGAAATAAAGCAGCATTCCAATGAAAAGATTTAGGGAAATTAGTTTGAAATAGATGTGTTAATAACCATTTTATTTTTCCTGTCAGCACCAGGCTTTCATTAGGATCCCTTTAATATGGTCCTACTGACAGCCACTCCCAGGTGACTAGCCTCTACTGTCCAACATGGGAGCCCCTCGCCACATGTGACTCTACAATTTAAATGGATGACAATGAAATAAAGTAAAAATTTGGTGTCTCTTCAGCAGCCACATACAGCTCCTGACTACTGATCAGCAGAGATAGGGAAAGTTCTGTGGGACAGCGCTTAATTAGAAAGATCAAGGTGAACTCTAATGTGTCATGGTAGTTTAGGAATGTAAACAAAACAGCTCCCCAGACAGTAGATTGTTGTCGGCCGCATGCTCATGGTAGAAGGTTCACGTGCCAGTAGGTTGAATTGTAAGAACTCGAAAGTAGGACATAGTTTGGAATCTGGAATGATGAGTAGATTGGGTATTTTCTGATACGAAAAGTCTATTTTGACTTTGTGACTTTGGATTATTCTGAGCATAGTGAACATCCTGGACCCCAGCTCCTCGTCCGTGCTATGTCCTGTGCACCCCAGGGTTGGCCTCCGGGGTTCCGTAACCCTTCCCTCTAGCCCTGTCCTGCTCTCCTTTACAGTGGCCCCGGCACGACGGTGATTCTGACCTGGTCTCCAAAGTGTGGTATTTAAGAGGAATCTTCAGAGAGCATCAATTATACACATGTTCTTCTGCCTGTTAAATATTAACAATAATAAAATAGCTGCTATCAGCAAGTATTTAGTATAGATTAGGCACTGCTGTATTTTTTGTGTACATTATTATTTTAATCCCCAAAATAGTCCTGTGAGGTAGGAGCCATTATTATCCCCATTTTACAGATGAGGACTTGAAAACATAGGAAGATTAAGTTACATACCTGATGTCACACAGCTACATGGAGCTTGGCTGGAACCCTAGAAAGATTGATCCCAGGGTGTCTGATTTTTTTCCATTACTTTATGAAATACTCTCACATCATCACAAATGGGTGATGTTTCAAACTTTTGAAAGATCGAAAATCTGGAGGTAGCCCATTTCAATGCTAACTGTTGGAATCAAGCAGAGAGGGAGTTTTTTTTTTTTTTAATATTTTATTGATTTTTTTTACAGAGAGGAAGGGAGAGGCGATCAGCTGCCTCCTGCACACCTCCTACTGGGGATGTGCCCACAACCAAGGTACATGCCCTTGATCGGAATCAAACTTGGGACCTTTTAGTCTGCAGGCCAGTGCTCTATCTACTGAGCCAAACCGGTTAGGGCAGAGAGGGAGTTTTTTGACCAATATATTCCTCTATGGGTTCCTTCAGTCTTTCTCTTGGACTCTAATTATTTCCACAAATTTCCCTAAACATGGTGATTGATTGACTATTCTGGGACCGCAGCATCGGAAGCA
Organism: Eptesicus fuscus; assembly: GCF_027574615.1. Classification (NCBI taxonomy): domain Eukaryota; kingdom Metazoa; phylum Chordata; class Mammalia; order Chiroptera; family Vespertilionidae; genus Eptesicus; species Eptesicus fuscus. The sequence continues at coordinate 104,343,419 of NC_072476.1, forward strand.
GTGGGAACTGTGACAGTGATGACACCCTACATCTCAGACGGGGCTTTGTTGTGGAACTCTTAGGGCATCTTCTTTCTCTTATAGAGGAGGCCATGGAGGACTTTGCAGTAGCAGATCTGGGTTAGAGCCTGTCTCCTGAAGCCACTGCCACTCCACAGTGCTGCATCTTCCCACCTTTCCCCTGTCACATCCTGTCACTTGAGACTTAAGGAGGTTAGCACTATAAATATATAAATATTAGTGATGATTCCCTTAGACATCTTAAAATGTTTTGGATTTAGAAGTAGGGTGGCAAAGGAATATACGTTCTGTCTCTTGCTTTAAAAACATTGTTTTTATTTTATTTTTTAAAAATACATTTTTATTGATTTCAGAGAGGAAGGGAGAGGAGAGGGAGAGAGAGATAGAAACATCAATGATGAGAGAGAATCATTGATTGGTTGCCTCCTGCACGCCCCCCCCCCCCCCCCGCACTGGGGATCAAGCCCACAACCTGGGCATGTGCCCTTGGCTGGAATCAAACCTGGGACTCTTTAGTCCACAGGCCGATGCTCTATCCACTGAGCCAAACCAGCTAGGTCTAAAAACATTGATTTTATTGATTTTAGAGAGGGGAAGGGAGAAGGAGAAGGAGAGGGAGGGAGAGAGAGAGAAACATTGATCTCTTGCTTCCCATATTCACCCCAACCAGGGACTGAACCCACAACCTGGGCATGTGCTCTGACCAGGAATCGAACCAGCAACCTTTCGGTGCCTGGGACGACGCTTAACCAACTGAGCCATACTGGCCAGGGCTGTCTCTTAAAACCCGGAGCCATCCGCACGCCTCGCCACAAGGTTGTGACATAGCGGATGCTGGCTGTGTCGTTCTTCCCCTCTTAAGGAACCGGGTAGTTACTTGGGAAAAATAATTACCAGTGGGTGGACACACTGGCTCACACGCCAGAAAGATGCTTCTCTTTTTAGGCCAGACAGTGCTATTTCTGGACCTCCCTCTGAGTGGGTGAAGTCTGTGCTGATAAACCTCACCAGGCAGCCGGGAGCAGCTTGGGGGCGTCTGGGTGTGTAATAAGGAGAGCCAGACTGTCGAGTCTGCCCAGGGGAATTCATTTGGCTTCGGGAGGGCTCCTGTTACCTACCCTCACTTCCTGCGCATCCTGCCCGGCTCCTGGGTGCATATTCCACCCTCCTCATTTTCTTGGAGAGGCGATCTGTTTCTACTTTTTTTTTTTTTATTAAAAAAGCAACTTATAAGAGAAAGCCTGCAGGGAGGGACTCAGCAGACTGTTGACACTGTGTCTCTCGCGAGCAGCCCGTCATGCCTTTACTGTCAGCGGAGGTCGCCTGACTCCGCCACCTGACGCTGCTGAGGCTGCCGGCCACCAAACCACCCAGCGACTTCCTCCAGCTTGTGCCTGGCTGGTGGTAGAAGACAGCAAGGTTTCCCCAAAGCCTTTTCATATCCTGGCTAATTTCAGCTTTTAGCTAAAATCAGGATATTCATGATCACAACTTCAATAAAGTTATCTTATTTATATTATGATATACTTATAAGTTGCATATTTGCTTGTGAAAGCGTGGTTTCTATGATATGTAATATACCCACATGAGGTGCCTGGTGCACACAACTGTTAGGTACATGTAGTCCGCGTGAGTTAGGAAGCATCGTAATGAATTCAGCACTGTGAGCCCACCTGACGTGCGAAGGAGAGGATGGTCCGCACGCATTTTCATCCGCCTCCCGCCCCTGCAGAGATAACCACTAGCAGGAAGATTGTGCTCATCCATCCCTTGCTTTAAAAAAAAAAAGTCTAAGTCATAAGGTCTGGACATATTTTCCATATTAATATCTTAAGCTGTTTTTTGTGACGAGAGCCAAGCTGTGGGGACGATGGCTTCTGTGTTCTATACCAACGCCTGCCAACGCCTGTACATGATTAACCTGAGGGGAAGATTAGGGGGACATCGCCTGCCGGCCTGCTGAGCAGAGACGTGTTGTTTCTGGTGGGTGAGGAAAGAAGACAGTTAAATGATATTACACCTTTTCTTTATAATGTTTACTTGAAGGACGGTGAACATCCACTGTAGTAATCAGGAATGTAATGAAACTTCTGAGCTCATCCCCAGCTCCGCGGTCTGTCAATCCACAGTCACTCCCGCCCCATCTATACAGCCCTAGCTCATTCATTCTTCTCCTCTATTATTTTTTTAAAATATGTTTTTTTTATGGATTTCAGCGAGGAAGAGAGAGTGAGAGAGATATAGAAACATCAACGAGGAGAGTGAGTCATTGATCGGCTGCCTCTTGCAGCCCCCCGCCCCCCCTACTGGGGATTGAGCCCTCAACCCAGGCATGTACCCCTGACCAGGAATCAGACTGTGACCTCCTGGCTCATGGGTTGTTGCTCAGCCACTGAGCCACACTGACTGGGCAGCCTCTATTATTTTTTAACAAGCACCGGATGTTGTAACTCAACGACATTTTAAGGAAAGTTCAGTGAAGCTCAGAGATTCTAGTGTGCCCGGCACTGTTCTGGGTTCCGCAGGTCCAGCAGTGACCAAAACAGAGAAACATGACATTCTGCCACAAGGAACAATGAATAAGTAAAATATATGTGGATTAGATATTGATTACATGTTAAAGAGGAAAAACAAAAGCAGAAAGGGGGCTAGGAAATGTCAGGAGAAGAAACTGAAGTTTTAGCGTGCTCAGTAACAGGTCTCATGAGATGACTTGGAGTAAAGACCTCAGGGAATCGAGGAAGCCTGATGGGTACCTGTGACAGGCAGCCATCTGGCCAGTAGGACCGGGGAGGGTCGTGAGAGTAAAGATCGGGGCAGGAGCCTTCCTGGTGGGTTTGAAAAATCGGCCAACACCCTCTTTTCTTCAATGCGAGGTGGATTCTGTGGATTCTTACGTGAGGGTAACTTTCTTGAGAGTTATGGCAATAACTTCTTCCGAGGCTATGTGAAATACAATTCATATTTTGAGTTCGTTTTGCAGTTGTTCCCAGGAGATGGTTAGGCCTAGATCTGACTTTAAAACTGGATGAGTGAAGCATGTGATTTTGAGATTGGAGTGTCCTGGCCTTGGTGCCTCTCTGGCCCTGTTTGGAGAACTTGACGTTGGTCACGCCTCATGAGTTATTGCAGCAGAAGTGATGGCAGGGACTGTCATTTCCCTCTCCAGTGGAAGGTGGAGCACGGTGGATTTTCACCCCAGGACTCAGTCCCGTCAGTGGATCCTGTGAGCGTTTAATCTCCACCAGGCAGGCCAATTACTGCTTGTGTTTTAGAGACTTTGGTTATCAGCCTTCCTGCTTTAGAGAAAATGACAATGCCTAAAGGATAAACATAATTCCTTTCCTCTTAAATTCCTTTCATTTCTAATCTTCAGAGTGCTAATGCCTTATGATATTGCAGTTTCGAAAGCATGAAACTCAAAATTTTTCCAAGAGAGACAGTAAGAGGGGAAAAAAGTATAAACAGGAAAAAATTTAAAGCTTCTATGCACTTAAAAGAAATACTTCCACCCATGTCAATAAACAGATTCAGTTCCAAGCACACACATCCATTTACAGGCAACTGCTGCTCATACCTGTATGGAGTTTATTCACACACATGATTCTCTGATTGGCATGTGGAGACGTGATATTTAAGAACTTGGCTGAAATGTCAAATTTGACACTCACGCGGTAAAGCCCAATATGTTAAGCGCCCTTCACCGCACTTTCGTATTTACCTGGTAAAGCTCTCCACTTCAGTTAGTTACTTAGTTGGTTAGAATGAGGAAGACAGCCCAGAAACTGTTTGTCCCAGTTCTCTTTCCCTCATCCATGTGGGCCTGTTGAGTTCAACACTCCCCAGTTTGTGTGTGTGTGTGTGTGTGTGTGTGTGTGTGTGTTTTACGGGGTGAGAACGCGGTTTGATACAATACAAAAGGAAGGAACACCCTCCTCCCACCAACCTTGGGAGTCCTTGATCCTAAGGCAGAGTACAGTCACCTTTTCAAGTGTTAAGTGTTGGGATGGATGTAGTGAGTGATGGATGCCATTTATAGTCACTGATTTTTAGATCTGTTAACTTATGTAACATCTTTAATTTACATTTCTTTGTCTTACCGTTTTCCAGTTATAAGATTTTATTCATGCTTTTTAATTAATTACTCTGAAAAAGCAATCTAGCCCTGTCCAGTTTGGCTCAGAGCATCGGACTGTGGACTGAAGGGTCCCGGGTTCGGTTCTGGTCAGGGGCCTGTGCCTTGGTTGCGGGCACATCTCCGGTGGGGGGTGTGCAAGAGGCAGCTGATTGATGTTTCTCTCTCATCGATGTTTCTAGCTCTCTGTCTCTCTCCCTTCCTCTCTGTAAAAAATAAATAAAATATATTTTTTTAAAAAAGCAATCTATACATTGTTGAGCTATAAAGTTAACCAGATATAGAATTCTTCGACAGATGATAATATCCTTATACAACCTAAAACTACATGAAGTGATTGATTCTACTTATTTCAAAGTATTCAAGTATTTAAAGACAATTTATTTCCTTAAATTTCCATCACATGCAACATTGGTTTAAAACTATTTGAATGCTAATGAAGATGTATTTAATGAAGACACATTGTAGTTGAGTGTTTTGGCAAAATGACCATATCAGTCATCATATTACTATTGTGTTGATACTTGCTATTTCTACCAAACAGCAGTAAATATAAAAAACATGGGCTTGGTGAATGTCCAGTGTTAATTTTACTGCATTTTTTGTATACTCTTGTCGATTACTCAATATAATTCTTAGCTTAGTGACCTTTTACATCCTGAATAATAGCAGAATAGAAATACGGTTATTGATGATAAAAGTATATCAAATCAAGTACTAATCCTGACATTTTATTTCTTGTTGCTTGGTAACAATGCAGCAACTGTGTGAGAGATTTCCATTATCTCAGGTACAATGGACTCATTGCATTGTGAAGCAGAAATACCAATTACAGCAAGTCATTTGTATGCCATTATCCTTACAGAATTTTGGTGCTATTTTTCATTGTTAGTTCAGAGATCCTAAAAGAAAGTCTTTTTAATAACATACATCCCTTTCTTTTGATGGATTGGTGAATTTGATTCTAGCTATTTTTGGCTTTTTGGCTTTGTATCTATAATTTTTGAGGTTTCACACATTTGTGTTTTGTCAACCCGAATTGTATTAATTGAGGCTTCTAAATTTCATTATAAATATGTACATTATAAGTGATGCCTCATTAGTTCTTAGTGAATATCTTTTATCCTTGACCACCCAGGGTTGGAGGAGGAAAAATATCTGGGCAGAATTTTTTGCCTCATGAAAAATAGGGCCTATTACCCAGTCTCCTCTGATATAGGCATTCCTGGTTTTAGTACCTGCCTCAGGGAGACGAAGCCTGGGGAACCAGTGTGATTTATTTGGAATGAAAGGCTTTCAGGTATATAGCTATATGTTCTGTATGTACTGTTAGCTTGCAGTTGTTATTATTTATGAAGATGTTGGTAAACTATACCCCACGGCCTGCTTTTGTACTGCTTAAGAGCTAAGACTATGCCCCAGTGGTTGAGCATCAGCCCATGAACCGAGAGGTCGCTGGTTCGATTCCCGGTCAGGGCACATGCCTGGGTTTCGAACTTGATCCCCAGTAGGGCATGTGCAGGAGGTGGCCAAGCAATGTTTTTTCCCTCTCATCGATGTTTCTATCTCTCTAACCCTCTCCCTTCTTCTCTCTCTAAAAATCTATAAAAACATGTTTTTTAAAGAGAAAAAAAAAAGTATATAGGACAAAGACAAGCATGCAGCTCTGAGAGCCTAAAATATCATCTGGGCCTTTACAGGAAAAGTTTACAGGTCCTTGATTTAAAGCTTAATTTCCATTTCTGTAGTCTGAATAGATTAAATGTCAAAGCAGTGTTATTTTCTTAAAGAACCAATGGACTTAAGTGGAACCAAAATAAAATAAGTCGTTTGAAGAGAATGAAGAACTAAACCGAATAATAAAAGAAGAAAGGGTGTAAAATAAGTGAAACGATTACAATTTGGCAGGCTGTTTTGGGGGCAACCTTGAAGAAAGGAAGATTATAGATGGCAAGTTGTTTGTGCACCCACAGTTTCTTTAACATCTCAGTGCCTTTGTTAGTCATTCTGATTTTAATATAATTGCCTATTGATGGACATTTTATTAGGAGCATATTGCTTTTTCTTGCCTATGGAACTGATCTCGTACTTGAGAGCCATTCTTTTCTGTACACAAATGCTCAGCCAGGTGATTGTGGGTACCTGTGCGATGGCGTGAGTTCTCCAACCCGACGGGTGTCCGGCATGTGGCTGCAGTGCCTGCTGGCTGGTGGTTTCCAGAAGCAATGAAGGGGTCCAGGGTTGGAGTCATCCTATGTCCCTGGGGTTTGGAAGGGCCCTACAGCCCCGGTTTTCATGTCCTCTGTAGCTGTACACTCCACATCCTGGAGAGAGGGAGGAAGAAGAGGAGAGACTTTGGGCCTGGGGAGGATTTCTCAGCCTTCTAGACCATGGCTTTTAGAGTCCTATTTTCTTTTCAGTCAGAAACACATTTGTAAGATTTATCCGGTTATTTTTTATTTGTTGTCACGGTAAAGCCTAAAATCAGGAAGTTAGCCTTGGTCCCCAGCCTAGCATGGTCCTCTTTTAGCGTCAGTCCTCGTAAGCAATACAGACCAGCTGGCTGTGATGAGGAACAAAAGCTGATTATTTTGGCTAGATTCATTTAACTCCTCTTGTAAACAAAGGCTCAGAAAACGCCACACTTGAGCACCCTTTCTACGGTAGCATGCATTTTTCTATTACTTCGTATAATGTGTTTCAAAGCATTTTTTGTATTATATTAACTCACTTGATTCTCTTAATCATAAGGTGAGATGTGAGGAGAATCAGTTTTATTACAATATGACAAGTGAGAAAACGGAGACCTGGATGAGTTTCTGGGAATAGATCACTAGGAAATTGAGTGGCTTAATGACCAGGACACCTGGAAGACCTGGTTAAGTCCTGACTCGGTCTGCAAATGACATGCCCAGACAACACCAGGGCTTTGTTGCTATGATGCTCATCAGTAAGAATTGCAAAACTCTGAACATGCAGGTAGGTAGCTCTGTGGGCTGTTACAGAAGCTTGGATTTTTTCTTAGTGCAAATGAAAGGGTCATGATTTTAGTTTAGGTGACTTGTGTGGAATGGGTTTTATCGTGGCATGAGGGAGGCCAGGTGGCCAGTGGTCCAGGCAAGTGGGAATGGTGGCTTGGACTCGAGTGGAGTGGAGGTGAGGAAGGGGGGTGGAATTGAGGTATGCAATGTTTTGGAAGAGGACTCCATCAGACTTGCCCATGCCTTGGATGTGGGGTCTAGGGGTGGAGGAAGGGCAGAGATTAAAACGACTCCCAGGCCTGACTTGAGCAATGGAGTGTCACCTACTGAGACGAGACCTGGGAGGAAGAGCCTAGCAGGAGAAGGGGAAGGGGAGCTCTTAGGCACTCAAAGTGATGATGCTGCAGGTCTAGGCGGACATGCATGTGTAGTGCCTGGAAGAGAGGTCTGAAAGGGGTTATATAATTGGGACTAATCCAAATGTGTTTGGTAAGTTAGAGTCACGGAAGGGAAAAGACCACTTAGAGAAAGAGGTCCCGGGAGTGAGTCTGGAGGTCAGTATATTTCTTTCCTTTTTTGTGAATAGAACCTGAGGTTAATAATAACATTTTTGTCTCTCACTAGAATTGTGACCTTGGACAAAGTACTTTACTTTAGAATCCCAGCTTCTTTGTAGCACCTCCTATTTGCTTTTATTTCTCAGGTCTATTTTGAGCACCAGTGAGATAGGGCGTTTGAATGCATTTTCTAAAGCTCTGGAGTGCTGTGTTCTCACCTTGATCCCTCCTGCTGCTTTGGTTAATAAACCTCAGAGGACTGCTGTTGTTCTCACTGACCCAATAATGATGCCTGCAGAACCATGTCATGGGTGGCGGCTAGCAAGGCACACCCTCCCCAGCCTTCCCTGTCTTCCAAAGTTCTCCAGGTGCAAGGGAATGGAGATTCTATACCCCCGATCCCCAATTTATAAAATCTTACTGTTTTATATAAAAACTAACCTACATGATGTTTTAATATATTGTCAGCTTTGTCAGTAAATTACCTAATATTTAAAGCCCATCAAAATCAACCTAAATATGTTGAACCCTTACATTCTGCAAAAACTATGATGATTTTTGAGGGGAGCACTATGACATCTTGTTCCTTCTTATATGCTACTAGTAGCCCTGCGCACGAATCTGTGTGCCAGGAGCTCGCCAGGAGCTCATTGCTGCCCTCCAGTAGCTCTGCACCCGCTGCCCTGCCCTCCTGTAGCTCCTCCCTCCCCCCGTCCCCCCTTATAGCTTGCTGCCCTGCCCCCTCCTGTAGCTCTCTGCCTCCCGCTTGTAGCTCGCTGCCCCACCCTCCTGCTGATCCATGATCTGGTCGTTACTCACAGCATAACGACCATTTGCATATTACATCTTTAAAATATAGAATTTTCTTATACTACCTAATAATAGACAAATATGCAAATTGACCGTACCTATGCTCACAATTGGCCAGGAGGCACGGGGGGGCGGGACTCGGGATGGCCAGGGTGGCTGATTGGGCCGGCGGGACGCTGAGCTGATGGCTGTGCTGCGGCACAGAAGGGGCCTCTGGGGCAGCGAGCTCACGTCCCACCGTGGACCATCAAAAGCGGGGGAACTGGGTGCCTGTCCGCTGGTGCACCAGCGGACAGGCACCCAGCTCCCCCGTGATCAAAAGCGAAAGCATGTAGGGGACCCTACACGTGCATGATTTAATCATGCACTGGGCCTCTAGTACTAACAATAAAATTTAATATTTAAGTTAAGCACAGTAAGAAGTTATCAACAATAATAGCAAATTAGAACAGTTATAACACTATGCTGTAACAATATAATGTGAATATGTCATTATTAAGTAAAATAAGGGTGACTTGAACACACGCAGTGCGATACTGTGACTGTGGATCTGATCACCAGGACAGCTACTAAGTGACTAGCAGGCAGCCAGCATATAAGGTGTGAGATTTCATCATGCTACTCAGAATGGCACACCATTTAAACTTGCTAGTTGTTTATTTCTGGAATTTTCTATTTAATTTTTGTTTTGTTCGTTTTTTTGTACTTTGGTTCAGAAAGATTCAGAGATTCTGGTTTGGGATGAAAACCAAAGTTTGTCCCCTAATGAAACCTGCTCCTGCTGCTGCATATCCATCTTGACTTTATTGGAGTGAAAATAACATTTGTTACTCTTTTTGGGAACAAGAGAAATAAATGAACAAAGAGAGCCTCAGATATTCATTGATGATTTATGTTTAACCGTGGGCACACCACTGCCTGCAAACAAAGGGTCTAAAAATAGGTATTTTTCCATATTTCCTTAGGATGAAGCACACTGTTACCCATAAACACGATCAGTCTGCAGATGTGTTTTCACTGCTTCCTTGCAAAGGCTTTGTCCCAGTGAGTGTTCAGACTCATGAAAAAGGATGTTTTATTTTGTTTGTTTTTAGATGAAATAGTTTGAAATATTTGGTTAATTTGGGAAAAACCAAATAGTGAAAGATTAGAAACCAAGAATGACTTAACTGTTAGGAAGTCATAGTCTTTGACTGTGGTTCATTCCATGAAGAAACCAAGACCATTCATATCCAAGAATATAGGTCACCTCTCCGATTTGGCTTCTGAAATTTACCATTAATGCACAGTGTCTGTGTCTCTGAATGACCAAGTCCACATTCAATTTCTTTGAAGAGAATCTTAAATCCAAGTCTAATAGAAGGGAAATTAAACAGAAATGTGAAGAAATCTAGTGCCTTTTCTGTGCTCTATGTGAAAAGGAGCTGAGTCGTTCAAAGAAAAAGGAGGAGGAGGAGGAGGAGGAGGAGATTTAAAGAAGCTATTTAGTTTCCTTAATAATTTGCGAAAGGGATTAAAGTTTTGCCTTGCATTGTAAAAAGGTTATTTTCAATTTATAATTTCATTTAAAAAATTTTAAGCTTTGCTGGCACAGACAAAACTCAGGGAAGAAAAATTCATCATTACCAAACTCGAATGAATACAGGTTGACTCTAAAAAGCTATAGGATTAAGGCTGTTGAGTTTGAAAATTTTCATATAATTTCACTTTCTCTCAATTTGAAGAATTTGCAAAGCTCATTAATTTTGAGAATTGGTAAAAAAAAAAGAAGTATTTTAGCTACTGTTTTATTTACAGATTTTTTTTCTTAATGCTTTGGCAATATGTTTGTACCCAAGAAGTTCTCAGTTATTTTTCTTCTTTGTCTGTTTATGTTTTTAGTCTACCAACTATTTTATATGTGTATTAAAGAGGACTAGGCTTTATAAGGAGATAGAAAAACTTTTCATGAAATTAATTCCCAGAAAATAAGGGCAGTAAAATGCTCCAAGAATAATGGATACAACTAAAGTATACCCTATATAGAGTGCAAGAGACTCTACAAATTGAAATATTGGCGAGGTGAAAGAGTTATAGCCAGAGATAATGAAAATAACAACAACAGTGACAAGTACTATTTATACCATGCACTTATGTGCAAAGCATTTTAAGTCACCAATTATAATAACCCATGAGGTAGGTTTTATTATCTTTTTTTTTTAAGATTTTTTTTTTTAAATTGATTTTTAGAGACAGAGGAAGGGAGAGGGAGAGAGAGAGAAACATGGATCAGCTGTCTCATACATACCCCCTCCTGGGGTTGGACCCTGCATCCCAGGCGTGTGCCCTGACTGGGACTCATACCGGCCACCTTTTTGTACAGGGGATGAAGCCCAACCAGCTGAGCCACACAAGCCAGAGGGGTTTTTTTTGTTTGTTTGTTTTATCTTTACAAGGGAGGAAAGAAGAATAAGGAACAACTTTATGTAAATGAAGCCAGCAAGAGGGAGAGTTAAGATCTAGACACATTTCTTTCTGCCTCCAGAATCCAAGTTCTTAAGCACAAGGGAACGATGGTAGGGCCTTTTGCTTTACACTTTTCAGTAGTCACATCTTTAATATAATTTACTATCTCTTTATTGGCAGGGTCATAGACATCTAGCTAATTGAATTTTTCAGTCAACTAAGTGTAGCTCCAGGACAATGTTAATACTTCCATAAGCACAAAATTAAAAATCATTCAGTAATATTAACCTCTTAAAACTTATAAAATAAAATGATCTAGAAGCTATAAAATGAGAGCCTTCCTGCATGGAAGCAAGGGCCTAAGGGGAAAAAAAAATGGAATTGGGTGTTTCTTGTCTTGATTTCTTTAATTTCTGTTTTTAAAAAAAATAAAATTTAGGACCACATTATATATATATTTTTCTCATTAAGCAGAACAGTAAGGGTTTTTTTGGAGTTTACTAAAAATATTCACCCAAAAGGATATTTTGGTAGTTATACTCAATTTATATTAATAGCTCTCTACTGTTGGGCTTTTAAAAAAAATATTTTTTATTGAGTTTTTATTTCAGACAGGAAGGGAGAGGGAGAGAGAGATAGAAATATCAATGATGAGAGAGAATCATTGATCGGTTGCCTCCTGCATGCCCCACACTGGGGATCGAGCCTGCAACCCAGGCATATGCCCTGACCAGGAATCGAACCTGTGACCTCCAGGTTCATAGGTCAATGCTCAACCACTGAGCCATGCCAGCCGTGCATCGACGGTTGGACTTTTATGTTGTTTTTTATCTTTCACTAATATTAATAATGTTTTAGTGAGAATCCTTATTTCTGTGCATTTCTATTTTCTGTGACAAAATTTCTAGAAGTGGATTTTGGGATGCGTAAATCAACATTTTACAAACTTTTAATAAATATTGCTAAATTTTTCTCCACGAAGGTAATTTCAATTATAACTCTGTAATAAAATATGAAAGTAGATAGATAATATACTTAAATTTTTTTGATAATTTGCTAGGTGAAAAATGCTGTCCTGTGGTTTTAATTTGCATATCTTTGATGACCAAGGAAGTTAAATATTTATTGGCTGTTTGCATTTCTTTTGTGGTTTTATATGTTGCTATTCCTATTACTCCAGTTATTTTTATAGGAATCAATGTCTCTAGTATTTCACTCCCAGGTGTTCTTGAGTCTTCCACGTAGATGAGGAGCTGTGTGAGAGGGAAAGAGGAGGATGGTGGTGATGTGTGCTCTGGAGCTAGGCTCTCTGAGTTCGAACCCAGCTGCTTGGGGGATTCTCCACCCTGGGCATGAACTTGATCGGCTGTGCTAGTAGACTAGATAAGGAAGAGCATTTTGAAACCCTCAGCAGGAACCCAGTTGAGGAAGAAAAGATGGTGAGGCTCCCAGAGAGAAGGTAACCGTGATTGGCAGCTATCCCCACAGAACCCGTTCCTAAAATAAGGCGTGAGTCAGTTGCTCTGTTGATTCACTGTTTTGAGACAGCTCTTTCAAACTTACGGTCACGATTTCCCACAAAATCCTCTCGTTGCAAATGGGGACATGGATTCGGTGGAAAAAGAGAAGGGAGGAAAGGGCCAGAGGGCATTTCTAACATAATATAATGGTTTTGGATTCTTTATCTATGAGATTCTCTCCTGAAAGGTTATTGGATAATAAGGCATAGTAGACTGACATAAACCAAGGGGATGCTCTCAGAACAAAATTGTCTTCTTGTAAAAAGGACAAAGAGTCCGTCTACTAATTTTGCTTTCTCCTTCCGTTTAACTGCCAACTTTTGGCCCACTTATTGATTTATCCCATGTTCGTGTTAAGAATTTAGCTTGTGATTTTAAAGTCACTCCCATGAAAATAACAGTGGCTTTCCTTACTCCTTTCAGAGACCTTGTCAAAGTGTTATTTTTTCCACCTCAAATATAGAGCTAGTCTACAAATGCTGAAACGATAATTAAGGCTTATATAAGATTGTTTCATTTTAAAAATTAGCTCCTGTTTTTTTCTTTTCTAGGAGTTACTCTCTAAATCTTTCTGGTTCAAGACTATAACTGACAAAAATAAGGCATTTTCAGGTCCTGGCTTACATAGTGATTTAAAGAAGAAATGTGTGAGAGGGAAAATGATAAACATTATTCATTGACCCCTTTTGTGTTATTGGTTCTATTTCTTTTTAACTTTTTAAAATACATTTTTATTGATTTCAGAGTGGAAGGGAAGAGGGGAGAGAGAGAGAGAAACATCAATGATGAGAGAGAATCATTGATTGGCCGCCTCTTGCATGCCCCACACTGGGGATCAAGCCCCGCAACCCCGTCACGTGCCCTGCCTGGTTATTGAACTGTGATCTCCTGGTTCATAGGCCGACACTCAACCATGCTGGCTGGGCTGGTTATATTTCTTATAAACACATTTCTGTAGCTTGATCCTATAGCATATGGCAGCCTCCTAAAATTAGAATATATTCAAATTTCCCAGGGGCCTTTTATTAGGCCTCTAGAAAATCCAGGTGCACAACCAAATTAATAATAGTGAGAGGCTATAATTGCCAAGCTGTTAATAGTGTTCTTTCTGGAGAGAAGCCACCATAATCAAAAGAAACTTCCCTGATAGCATTCGGGAAGGTGAACTCTCTTGGGAGTTTTTTGAAGAATGAAGGAAATCGCATTTCTTTTCTCTTCAGGGTAGCTGTTGGTATTTCGGATAGCTTTTCCAAAATTAGGTTCCTCATGCCATAACATAAACATTTCTAACTTCTCTCTGCGCCCCCTCCCCACCTGCGTATACCCGTTCCTGCGTATCCTAAATCCTCTCATGGGGGCCATCGCTTTACCCTCTCCCATAGATTACATCCTTCCTTGACTCCAGGCCATTCCTGATGCCTGGCATGCCCTCCCCACCCTTCTTTTCTTATCTCGTTTTCTGCTCAGTGGAAGCATTTATTACCATGTTATATTGTGATTAGCTGTTTACCTATCTCTTCCATTCGACTGAGCACCTCATGGGACCTTGTTCCCCTCATCTTTGTATTTCCAGCCCCTGGCACAATGCCTGGGACATAATAGATACTCAATAAATGATGTTGGAGTCATCGAGAGCTAGTAATTTTAAAATACAAGCATCACTTTGCAGGCTTAGAAATGTTCTGCCCATTCTAGTTGATTGACATCATTATCCTGCTGTGGTCTGAGAAAGCAAAAAAATGTCTTGTGCTCAGTGCTTGTTCCTTTATATTTGAAGCCTTTGTTGGGCCCTGCTTCGAGAGACTTGATAATCTGCCGCCAGCTGTTCTGTAATTCCCTTCCTTATTACTGTGCCTCGCTGCCTCTGACTTCTCCAGGATCCTTTTATCTCAAGGTGTGCCTTTGAATGCTGGCTGAAATAGATAGTGTGTCTCATTCAGGAGGCTCTTATTACTCAGCTAGAGCAGCGCAAACCATGTGGTAGTTAACTAGACATGCAGAGGATTATAAAATTGGTGGCAAATAAACTGGTTCAGTAAATGCAATAGCCTGGTTAGTCAGGAGAGCATTAGCATAGCAAACACACAAGTTCAGAAGGGCAGTGAAGATACTAAGTGGCATGGAATTAAAATCGTGTGTTTCATTTACCAAAATACACCCAGCAGGAGGGAATTGATCTAGCGGTCCACAACCTCGAATAATTAGAAAGATGCATTAATGTGTGGACTCTAAGGTCTTGTTATAAAAACATGCAAATGTTACCCAACCAAAGTCGGAGTGCCTGGTGCTTCGAAAGGCCAAGGCTCAAAACGGCAAAGTTTGGAGTTAGGAAAGGTTTATTGATCGAGAAGGTGCCAACCAAGAAGATGGGAGAACGAATGGTCCCCCAGATCCATCTTGCTCACTGGACCAGGGTTTTTAAGGGGCTGGGGGTACAGGTAGTGGAAGTGCTGGTGGGCAAGGTTTAATCGGAGGACCTTGAAATTTGGCCATTATGGTAAAGGGATGTCAACAGCAGATCTTCCTAGACAACAGACCCTTGGCTTCTGAAAGGGTTCAGTGTTCCAGCTTCAATTATGTCCTGGTCCTTTTGTTCCTTTGGGGGAAGGGGGTACGAGACTTTGGTTTCCGGTGCAGCAGGAGGTCCAAGTTCTCTCCTTTGCACATGCTTCAGCTGTATGACTTGTGGTTTTGGTCTGTGGTTTCTGAAACGCAACTCAGTATATTATTAAACAGGACAGGGCCATTGTGAGCTCATACACAAGGGCTGGGAAGAATGTTGGGCATCATTTAAAGTTAAACTTCCACATTTTAGAGATGAAATGACTGTGATTCACATAGGAACACGGTTCTAGATGATAATTAGGGCTCAGCCCTAAATCTGCATCTTCTGACCCAAAATCCAGTTCTCTGAAGCATGCTCTGTTATCTCATTTTTTATAAGTATGGAAAAATGTCAGTATGCCATTAGATTCATAAGGACAAAAGTTACTCTCTTACAGAGTATTGGCATAAAAAAATTATCTTTTCTATCAACCCCAGCCACTTTTCTGTAACGGGTAAATTCTGACTAAAAGATCAGGGCGCTTCTCTTGTCATTCTTAATTTTTTAAAATGTGTTGAGTTTTGGGGATGAGGTGTATATGGCAAGAAGACGTTCTACATTTGGGACCTCAATCACCTCTTTTCCCTGTAGGTTTCCATCATTGCTGTGAATGCGGGCCTTCAAGTTAGGACTGGCCCTGGTTTCCCAGTGAGGACTAGAGGCTGA
Source organism: Eptesicus fuscus (assembly GCF_027574615.1). Taxonomy (NCBI): domain Eukaryota; kingdom Metazoa; phylum Chordata; class Mammalia; order Chiroptera; family Vespertilionidae; genus Eptesicus; species Eptesicus fuscus. The sequence continues at coordinate 104,359,159 of NC_072476.1, forward strand.
AATTCAGTTTGTTTTGAAAATCAGGAACCAAGTGATTCCAGCCTGATTGTGTGTCTGGTATGATGGGAAGGGCCATTTCATCTCAATACTAAAATCACAGCAGAGAATGTGATGTTAGGTTTGAATTTCTTTAGACTTAAAGGGCTAGTCTGTGAAACCGAAGCATAGAGAGAAGAAAGAGGATATTTTGTTTCGAAGTTTATTCTTTTGTGTTATGCCTACCTTTCTTAGACTAAATCAGGGAAAACCAACATGGCATTTTAATTTGTAATGAAATAAATAGGGTTAGGATTCTGCTTTGCTTACTGCTTCATAGAAATGAAAACATATGGAGAACATTTAAACGATGAAGTGAAAAAGGAAGTTCTTATCTGTTGCACATGGGAAGTGATTTTAAATTTAGGAATTATTGAGTCATTCCCGAGCTGAATTTGAGTCAATTTCTGTTAGATTAAACAGCCATTATCTGTGTTCTGGAGATGTTAGAGTTTAACACAATTCTCCCTTGCATTTTGTGTTAAATACTGTGTTCTTGCGTAATAAAGAGCCGTGAGGATGATGAACAGCCTAAAATGGAAGGAAACAAGTCTTAAAGAGTAGTTGTAACCGAACCCAGGTTTGACTGCCTGCAGCAACAAAAGCCAAACCCGGGAGCCGGTGCTGGTAAGAAGGAAAGGAGTTTATTCAAGTTGCTGGTGACTTGAGAAGATGTGTGGACCCTGTCCTCAAAAACCTATCTTCACATCTCAGTGCAGGCAGAGGTTTTTATAAGGAGGGAGAGGGAAAGCAGAACAGAGAGACCAGGTGGAGGGACCGTGCACGCAGGCAGTGTCCCTGAGTTGGCCATCTGGTTTTTGTCAGTGAATTCCTGTGTCTCGGCCGTCTGTGCCAGCCAGGGACTTGAAGGTCAGGTTCACGCAGGAACTCAAACTGCTGGGTTGTGACGTATACTAAAAAAAAACTTTTAACATGCAAGCTCTAGTTTTGAGAGAAAAAACCAGGTTGGAGTAACAAGCTGGGCTTAACATTCACTAAGATTAATATGGGTAGTTTTATATAAATAAGTATGGCATATTCATTCTCTGTCGCATAGTAACCTTTTAACATTTTATTCGGCATCACTAAGAGGCAGTATTTCTGGGGCTGTAACACCCAACACTAACTTTCCTTTTCTCCCTGTTTCTCCATAACTCTTCATTGAAAAATGTTCCTAGTTTAATTCTATTAATTATATCATGTCTTCCTGCTTTCCTGGGGGCATGTGATAATGGTATAGTGGTTTTTTTTTCTTTTCTTACTATTATAGATAAGACTGGTGCTTTGAATTAACATATTAGAAGTATTTTAATTCATTTGGGTAGATGTACTCACTTTAATTACTTCTCTGGATTTGCTACAGTTCTAATAAAATTTTCTTTTAGAAAAAGATATGGCATAAAATTGTATATTTATAATACTTCCTGAATGTTATTTTAAGATTGGAATTTTTGGTCAAAGAAAATGTGTTAGCAAAATACCAGCATGGGATGAACTGTTTGGATGTGGTATTAGAGTCTGTGGAAGTGAAAACAATATTTACAATAAGCTGCTTGTAAGTTTGTTTAAAAAAAACACAATTTTCCCACATTATGAAAACTATTGGGATAGTCTCTGAGTAAAGTAATATTTCTATTTTTTGGGGGGATCAATCTGTCCTACTTATTTTGCTGCTAGTCATAGTTTTAATAAATTGAGTTATTTTAGGTAAAGCTTTTCTTCTAAAGAGTTTCAACTGCATCATCCATTTTCCTTCTTATCCAGTGTTTCTAAATGAGACAATGGAGGGAGGAAGAACTGTTTTTATTTAGTAATGAGGGACATTTGGTTGAAGATGATTATCGTGAACTCTGAGGAAGATTCTTTTGGAGTTTTTGGGGTATCCTCTACATTATAGTCTTGGAGCTGGTAGTTAGCTAAACCCTTTTATTTCCTTTTTCAAAAAAAAAATGATTAGGCCAGGTATTTAATTACAACATTAACCTTGACCCCTAGTGAATTTCATTCACTTAGTATTGGCCTATTTTATTCTCCTAGCCAGCAGAAACCACTTTCTACCTTCATTTGTTTTCACATCGTTCTCTTCGTCATCAGGACGATCTGTTTGCACACTGTCCGCGTGGGGTGTGAGAGCCTGGCCAGCCCCATTGTCACTAAGAGTTTCTGACCACTTGAGCCCGCTTGTCTTTAACTCTCAACTTTCTGAAATCTGCTTTTCTTCCAAGATCTGGATCCATTTCTATGGATGTCCAGGATTCAGTTCCTGGTCTCTTGCAAATTTCAATTTTACCTTGTCACTTTCTCTCAGGGTTTCCATCATTTCTACTTTACCAGGCAGTTACCCTCATTGGTTGGAAGTCCAGAATCATGGTTTTTTTTCTCACTATTTCATTCTGAGAGATAGAACTTGTCAGAGGACAATAGAGGATTTATCAGCAGAATATCATGAACAGAATGTGTTCGAAAATTAGTGTCTCTCATGATAGCACTGTCTTATTTCTGAGCCGATTTTATCATTTCTATAAAAATATGTTATCTACCTCTTTAGTTTAGTGAGCACTCTGATTCCATAGCCGTTGGTGTGATATTCTTTCTTCTTTGAAATCACTTTAAATACACTTTCTTACCCCAGGTCGTGGCTTCCCTGACTTGTGCCTATTTCCTTGTCCTGGCACACCCTTGGGCAGCTAATTTTCACTGCACGTGGTGGAATGTCTGTGGGCATCAGATCCAGTCAACCAGGTTTCAGTAACGACTGTGCCATCATAATTGCCATCGTTTTTAAGGCTGCAGATTCTTCAATAGCCATTCGTCTTTTCAGTCTCCGTGCCTTCCCATGTAGACCTCTAAGACCACATGCATGTGCCCCAAGCCTTTTTAGCTTTCATGCCATCTTCTCCTATGTTTTGTACCAGTCATCTCATTTCTTAGCATGAAGCTTTAGATCAGTGGTTCTCAACCTTTCTAACGCCGCGGCCCTTTAATACAGTTCCTCATGTTGTGGTGACCCCCAACCATAAAATTATTTTCGTTGCTACTTCATAACTGTAATTTTGCTACTGTTATGAATCGTAATGTAAATATCTGTGTTTTCCGATGGTCTTAGGCTCTACAGCACTGCTTTAGAAGATAGGGACTTTCCTCCTCCTTTGGATTAATGAAAAATTTTTTCTTCTTCTTTGGATTTTGGGCAAGGATACCCTGCATGCCCACTTCCCTTTTCTCCACATGTTTTCTTCATCTTACCTGTCCTCTGGCTTAAATGGACATCCAGAGCACCTCTGCATCCAACGTGTACCTGGTTCTGTTATTGCTCACTGCCTTCCTCTTCCATTTTTCTAGTCTTCAGCTTTTGCTAATTTGAGTTGGTGTTTCATAGGAATATAGACATTATTGCTGCTGCTTGTCTGCTTTTTTATTTCTTGGCAAAAGATGAATGTTCATTTTTTTCAATCTTCACCTGAGAATATGTTTATTGCTTTTAGCGAGAGAGAAAGGAGAAAGAGAGAGGGAGAGAAACATCGATCTGTTGCCTCCCACATGCTCCCCAACTGGGCATTGAACCTGCAACCTTTTAGTGTATGGGACGGTGCTCCAACCAACTGAGCAACCCAGTCAGGGTCATTCTAAACCTTGTTGAAAGTTAAAATGACTCAGGGAAAAAGTCTGCCATGTGATTCCTCCCTTCTCCCCTCCCCACAGCCCTCACTTTGCATCATGAAACCGCCGGGTTTGCAGGTGCACAGCCTTCTCCACTAGCAGCCTCCAGCGCCGGGCCGTTTCTGCGGCTGTAATGGATGGAGGTTGTCACTAAAAAAAAAAAATAAATAAAATAAAAATAAGGAAGTTATTGCCTGGCAGCTCCTCTGTTCCTTTGCCTGAGATATAAATAGTACTTGCCAAGTAAAATCAAAAACATTGTCACCCAAGGATGAATTCTGATCTTTCTCCGAGCTTTGTTATAAAACTTTTCAGAATTATCAAGTAGGATGCGTGCAGGGCAGAGAAAGCAACCTTGGAAAGCAGAGTTCAAATCAATAATAATTAACATTTCCTAGCCTCTATTTTTCTGCTAATGACTGAAGACAAGTACTAATTAGAGAAGCCTCAAGTGTCTGGATTTTTTAGATGGACCAGATGGTGCCACATAAGAACCATGCACAGCGCCAAGGAGAAGTCTGGGTGGTTCCTAGCTCCCTTGCTTCCAACTTGACCTTGACTGAGGACGCCTGCGCATGCCCATTGCTTTGCACTGAGGCCTCTTCTTTGTTCCTTCTTCTCTATCTCACTCACTTGTGACTTGAGGAGGTGTGTCTCTGCCATCGTTCGTGAGTGCTCTTACACATTTATTATTACTTTTTCCTTAACACAAGTGCATTTTATTCATTTTTTCTTTTCAGATCTCTTTGACTCTTATGTTATTGCCTGATTTCACTAGACTCCCCCCAACACACACACACACACACACACACACACACACACACACACACTAGTTCTTTCTCGTGATCACACAAAACCAGCCCAGAGGCCTCAGCCCCTTCCGTGGGTAGCATTGAGATGGTCCTGCCTCTTCAGTTTTTAAAAAATTCTTTTCACAGGTTGTCTGAAAACATGTTTTCTCCTGTTGGTTTGTACTTCACATTTTTTTCTTCCTTTGCTGTGGAAGTCAGCCAACCATCTCGGAGAAAGCATTGATTTCTGTATAGACATTTTCCATACCGCTGAGTGTGGATGAAGTTTGAACAGATGCTGCATGTGCACTTCACCGTGTGGAAATCATCCTACCAGGAGAGCAGAGGTGGGCCCGATGGGGTGTTACCGATGCGCGCCTTCATCTGAGCTGTTTTACTGGTGTCTTCCACTCGTTTGCTGGGAAAGTCGTGATGCAGTTACTCTCAGTGAAGAAACTTTGTCTTAATTTGGTGTGTGTTTTTTTGTGTGTGTGTCAAAACTTTCTTTGGTGGAACCAGAAGAGAATAGTGATTGTTTGCCATCAGCATTTGTGGTTTAAGTGAGAAGGACTACTTTTTGTCCCTTTCCCTTGTATTTCTTGCCCTTGCTGAAGCGTAAAGTCAGGGAGACCAGTGAGGGAGCTGCAGCAATAACGCAAGCAGGAGACAGAAGGCCCTGAGCTTTGGGAAGAGTGTTAGACATGGGGAATAATTCACATTGTTTTAAAAAATGGAAGCAAAAAGGTTTTCTTAATATACTTCATAATCTTGTAAAGTGCTTCAGAATTTAGAAACCACTGCTTTTCTTAGCGTGGCTATTTTCTTCTTCACATGTGCTAGTTGGTACCTATCTAACTAATTAAGGAATATATCACATTTCTCACTCACGTACTTTCTCGTTTTGGAAATTACTTGATGTCTATTGCATCTTAAAAAAATGTAACATTGTAGGTTTCCTTCATTATAAAAGTAGAAGGGAAACAAAAATAACTTGTCCTATCACTCGGAGATGATAATCATTAGTATTTCAGTGTATTCCCTTTCAGTTTTTGGTAGGTATAGAAATAATTTACATCTAGGACCAACGAGCCAACATTGAATTATGAGCTGTCATTAACTATTCATTATGTGGCTGCACCAGATATATTTTACATTTGTCCTATCATTAACCATTTAGGTTGTTTCCAACTCCTTCATAATTTAGCAAATGCTGTGGAACATATCTTCACAAATAGGAAGTCTTCATGTTTATCCCCAGGATAATGGATTCATGTACCCATGAATTTTTAAAGTCAGGACTGTCTTCAAAGAGTTGAATGGAATAAGTGTGAAGGTGGGCATGAGCCCTAATGGCTGAGAGTTCCGTGGGTGGAGGAGGTGGCAGGTGCTCAGTGCCCTGCCTGCCCCACCTCCACCACCTGGTCACCAGCTGGGGAGGAAATGCCGGGGCGTGGAGAGGTTGAGAGCACAGCAATGGGGTCCCCTTGCCTCCCCCTTTTTTCTCAGGTGGAAGTCGGTGCACATCTGTACCCACTATTTCAGTTTAGATGTCCCCATGTTTCCTGACTCTTCCTGGGAGTTTTGTTTGATTTGGGTCAAGATCCGTCTGTTTATCAAAGGAGATAGCTTTTGTCCCCCATGTCCTGTTCCTTCCCAGCTGCTGGGTAGCAGGTGCACCGTCACTAAAAAGCCTCTTGTAATCCCTGGTGTGCTTTCCTTGTCTGGGGAGTGTGAGCAGGAGGAGGGCTACTTCACCTCAGAAACTGGTAGAGCGTTCAGTTACTAGTTTAGGAGACTCATTTCATAGAACTCTCCTTATACAAGTCAGTTCCTTTAAGCACATAGCTGCTTGCTTTGGGTATGGTATCTACTAAGATAAGCACTCACAGTCTTCAAGGTGATATTTATTCTTGGCACCAGAAAGATAATTCTTTGACCAGAACAACATTGACCATAGTTTTTCTTTTCTTTTCTTAAAAAAATACGTTTTTATTGATTTTAGAGAGAGGAAGGGAAGAGGGAGAAAGAGATAGAAACATCAATGATGAGAGAGCATCACTGATCGGCTGCCTCCTGCATGTCTCCTACTGGGGATCGAGCTTGCAACCCAGGTATGTGCCCTGACCAGGAATCGAACCATGATCTCTTGGTTCATGGGTCGAGGCTCAACCACTGAGCCACACTGGGTAACCATAGTTTTTCTTAATTCTTGTTACTCTCATATTTTATGTTGCTATAAAAATAAACACTGTTTTTTCCTTTTTAAAAAAAATTCTAAAATAGCTGGCTTCCTTGGGTCACTTCATATTTTTATAAAATGCCCTTTTACTCCGTGAAAGACTTTAATTATAATTACACTAGAGGCCCGATGCACGAAATTCGTGCAAGAGTAGGTCTTCCTTCCCCTGGCTACCAGCACTGGCTTCCCTCTGGCACTGGGACTTGGGCTTCCCTCCGGCACCCAGGACCTGGGCTTCCCTCCAGCTGCTAGCAGGCACCCAGGACCCAGGCTTCCCTCACAGCCCCAGCTTCGTCCAGAAGGTCATCCAGAAGGATGTCCGGTCTAATTAGCATATTATGCTTTTATTATTATAGATTGGGTATTTCTAGTTTTTAGTTAATATTTGTTTTTTGAAATTTCCATATTGAAATCAATAGTCTGTCTTTAAGTAAAATGATTTCTCTGGTTGCATTTTGATCACGATCCCAGGAAGCTAACAGGAATAATTAAAAGGTGTTACAAATAGCATTTGTATCTACATTTAGAAAGCTCTCCAATGGATGAGCAGATGTTGTTACAGATTCTTGCCTTTGATATGAATTTCCCACTACGTTTGAAAATCTGGTCTTGAGGGAGGTGCTTTCAAGTGTGCACAGTTGAGCTGCAGTGTGTGAGCGTGCAAGCGGCTGCACTGACAAACCATTTGACAGATTTGCAACTGAGTCTGTTTTAAGCGAAGACCAAGTTCTGGAGCTTTATGTTCTGTATTTTATGCTCAGACACATGCATTTGAATTCTTTCTTTTGAATTTCCAGAAGGTCTGATATAAATTACACACACACACACACACACACGCACACATGCACACATTCTCTTTTATTATTTTTTTATATTTGTAAAATATATATTTTTATTGATTTCAGAGAGGAAGGGAGAGGAAGAGAGAGGTAGAAACATCAATTACGAGAGAGAATCACTGATCAGCTGCCCCCTGTATGCCCCCTACTGGGGATGGAGCCCGCAACCTGGCATGTGCCCTGACCAGGAATCGAACCGTGACCTCCTAGATTATAGGTCGATGCTCAACCACTGAGCAACATTGGCCAGGCTACACACATATTCTCTTTTATATGTAGGGTGGGCAAAAGTAGATTTGCAATTGTTTGTATGGAAAATAATGCAATAAATAATAAATAATAAAACAAGAATAAACTGTTTTGCATACTCACAACTGTAAACCTATTTTTGCCCATCCACCTGTGTGTGTGTGTGTGTGTGTGTATGTGTGTGTGTGTGTGTATTACATTGTGTATGCAACCTAAGTTGGAAGTGAAGATGCATATACTTCATTATTTTTAATAAAAAGGGTTCATTGTAAGCTTTCACTATTTAATTAAAATTTCCTTCTCTCTTTGCATAGGTTGAAGAAATTGTCGATGTTGGATCCTTTGCCCCAGAAGACATCCATATTCCTAAGATTTATGTACATCGCCTTATAAAGGGAGAAAAATATGAGAAGAGAATTGAGGTAGTTGACTTAGCTTCATTGTCAGTATTTCCGGGTCTCATTATCAGAGACATGTGTCCCTGGGTTCATTCCAGATAAGAGGGAATTAAAACCTCGCAGAAGCCTCGCTTTGGATCTTAGTATGAGCTTCTCATGTATCCATCGCGAAGGGACATGGTCACCTGTGCTGTTGTCCAGCCCAGCAGTGCCTGGTGACCCTGGTTTCCAGGCTCCTGTGAGTGTTCTGACTTAAGATGCATAGCTTTGCATCTCCCCTGTCCCTGGGGTAGAGAAGGATAAGCAGGTCTCCGAGGCTGTCCCCCTGCTGGACTGTCCATGTTTGATCATGCAGAAATGCCTGTCTATCTTAAAGTTGCTTTACGGTTTACAGAGTCCGGGAAGAACGCCACTGCCCATTAGTGTTAGGCATCAGGCTCTAGGCAGCTGGTGGGTAGGAGATTGTGGCAAGGCGAGGCTTGCAGGAGCATTGGAGGTATTTCAAGTATACTCAGAGCTAGAAGAGTGACCATCTGGACCAGAATGGGTACCAACATTCATAAGTGTCTAGGGATCAGCAACAGAATAGACATGTATTGGAGGTATCAGTGAATCAGAGACAGGCTGTATCCTTTGGACGACAAAAAAAGTCATTCTGCGATTCAAAGCTGATGTCAGCCGGCTAGGGAGAAATGATGGAACGTTTGCAAATAGGAACCAGAGTCTGTGTTAGGAGACTCAGCATTGGAAATACTTTCCTGGCTGGTTGCTGGATATGTCTGTGAGCCCTGTGATGTGCTTGAAGCAAAACCAGTCCAGACTCTGCAGGTGGAAATAGGCTGTTGAGAGCGGCAACACCTGGTAAACACACGCTGGCAGCCCTGCCAAAGCAGAGTCCAAGTCTGTTCCTTTTCCCTTCGTTCCGGCTCAGTCCCCGAGCACTGGAGGGGAAAGTAGTTGCAGGAGTCTTGGGAGGTGGCAGTAGCAGCCGTCAGTGTGACAGTAGCAGGGGGATTAATTGCTTCAAAGAGACAGAGCAAGTATATCTTGCCCTTCAAATAAATCTGACCTCTTTCCCTCATTTTCTAAAGAATTATTTGGGCCCTGGCCAGGTGGCTCAATTGGTTGGAGTGTTGTCCTGTGCACCAAAAGGTTGTGGGTTCGATTTCTGCTCAGGGCTGGTTTGGTCCCTTGCCGGGGTGCATACGGGAGGCAACCGATTGATGTTTCTCTCTCACATCAATCTTTCTCTTGTTCTCTCTCTCCCTTCCTCTCTAAAAAAATCAATAAGCATGTCCTTGGGTGAGGATTAAAAAAAAATATTATTTCTGGGTATTCTCTTTTTAACTCTGTTATATTGCAGATTTGCCTCGTAATAGTAGTAGGAGAGAGTTCAATTTCTTTTTAGTAAACTTTTGTGCTTTCCAGTGATAAAAATCCAAGGTGTACCTCAATTCTGAATAATTTATTTCTGTTTATCTTAAAGCGTTTATCAACCCGGAAACAGGAAGATGTAAAAGCCAAATCCGGAAAACCTGGGGATAATGTGAGGGAGCGCATCATCAAGCGGGCAGCTCTTGAGTTTGAGGATGGCATGTACGGTATCCTTTGTCTCTGTGGGACTGGCAAAGACGAGGCCCTTGCTTTTCCCATATTCTTCAGGCGACCAGGCCTGCTGCACGGCGATTCTTTTATAGGCCTTTGTAACTTTTGAAGCAGTTGATCGGTTTTTACAAAATGTGGCATGTAATCTACAGATGTCAAGATATATGAAGTTGGCCTGCCCGAGTATCTGAGTTGATTAAAGTGTCGTCCTGATATGCCAAGGTTGCAGGTTCGATCCCCAGTCAGGGCACACACAAGAAGCAGTCAATGAATGCATACAGTGGAACAACAAATTGATCTCTCTCTCTCTCTCTCAAATCAATAAATAAAAATTAAAAAAAAAGAAAGGATATATGAAATTGGAATTCTAGTCCATTTGCCTTCTTGAACAAAATGGTGACCAAAATTTTATTTAGCTATTTTCTCATATACTATAGACTTCAGTGCAGTTTGGCATTTGGCTAAATGTTATTGAGATTGGAGCTTACTCAAGATGAGGGTTTTAAACCTCAGAAGTACTAGTTATAGCCAGTGCTATTTACTTTCTCTATATTCTGACACTTACATATTCATTGAAACATAAAATCCAACTTTTTTTAAATTTTATTTTTCAATTACAGTTTACATTCAGTATTATTTTATATTAGTTTCAGGTGTACAACTAGTGGTTAGACAATCATATACTTTATAAAGTGTTTCCCTCTGATATTTCCAGTACCCACCTGGCACCATACAAAGTGATTCCAATATTATTGGCTATATTCCCTATGCTGTACTTCATATCCCCATGACTATTTTGTAACAACCAATTTGTACTTCTTGATCCCTTTGCCTTTTTCACTCAGCCCCCAGGCCCCTCCCAACTGCCACCATCACTGTGTTCTTTGTGTCTATGAGTCTGCTTTTATTTTGTTTGTTCATTTATTTTGTTCTTTCGATTCCACATATAAGTGAACTAGTAGCCCTGTGCACGAATCTGTGTGCCAGTAGCTTGCCAGTAGCTCGCTGCCGCCCTCCAGTAGCTCTCCGCCCACTGCCCCATCCTCCTGTAGCTCCCCCACCCCCTCTTATAGCTTGCTGCCCTGCCCGCTCCTGTAGCTCTCCACTGCCTGTGTGTAGCTCGCTGCCCCACCCTCCTGCTGATCTGTGATCTGGTTGTTATGCGGTCAGTCGTTACGCTTCACGGCGTAACAACCATTTGCATATTACATCTTTATTATATAGGATCATATGGTATTTGTCTTTGTCTATAAGACCCAGCTTCTTAACAGGCCCTTGTTTCCTCTGACAAAGGTACTTTATTCTGCTTTAAGTACTTTCTCTAATTTTTCTTTTTTTTTAAATGTATTTTAATTATTATGTGTCTGACATGAGCCTGTTTGAATTCTTCTTGCTTGGGGTTCTCTGTGCCTCCTGAACTTGTGTGACTTTTTCCTTTACCAGGTTAGGGGAGTTTTCTGCCATTATTTCTTCAAACACATTCTCTATTGCTTTCTCCCTTTCTGCCTCTTCTGGCACACCAGCTATTCTAATATTGTTACGTTTCACGTTGTCCCACAGCTCTCTTAAGCTGTCCTCCCGTTTTTTCATTATTTTTTCTTTTTGGTTCTCTGATTGATTTTTTTCAACCCTGTCTTCGATCCTCAGCTTCCCCTAATCTGCTGTGTATTCCTTCCAATGTGTTTTTTATTTGTGTTATGTCATTCTTTATTTCCGACTGTTCTTTTTTCATAGTTACTATATATTTTTTTCTTGCTGTTGAGCATCTTTACCATCATTACTCTGAACTCTTGTTTCAGATAAATTTCTTATGTTCGTTTCATTTATCTCTTCTGGACAATTTCCTTGTTTTTTCATTTGGGGTTGTTTCTTTGTCTCCTCATTTTGGCTGTCTGTTTGGATTTCTGATTATGTATTAGGTAGATCCTCTATATCTCTCAATCTCTAGTACAGGACAGTGTCAAGCACTGTTTCTGACTAGTTAGAACAGGCAAAGACTCAAAGCCTCCAGAGACCGCCTCTGCCTACAGACTGATAGGATGCCCCACCCAAGTAATCGTCCTCAGGAGTGGCAAGAGATTTTTTCAAAAGGTCAGGGCAGTTGCTTCTACCTGGAGGCTAATAGTTATTTTTAGTCTCTTAAGTGGCCTCAGGGCAAGGTGTTTTCCAATAGGGTGCATCAACTGTCTTCCCCCCAGGCAAGGCCTCCTATATAGCAAATGTCGGTGTGGGAAAGATGTCCTCTGCTGTGTGAGGGAATGACTCAGCCCAGGAAACTTTGGGTGTCTGCCTTCTGAGCTCTAACCCCCGAGTCCCCAATCCTGGCTTCTGCTTACACAGCTCCAGTCCACTCTGCCAGAGCACAAGGTGGGTGGCTCTGAAGAGGAAAATAAGACATTTTTTGGGGGGGTACACCAGCAGTCTGACTCTGTACCTAGTTAATTAGAATCCCTAATGCACATTCCTGTTAGCCTTTAGTCTAGTCACTGCCCCTTCCTTAATTATCTGGTCTTGCAAGACCTGTTTACCTAAATACATTTTACAGAGGCCATAAACCATGAACAATACACAACCCCTGGAAGGGGTTATCAGCACTGGCACCAGGCCTTTAGGTGTGGTCTCATGGCCCCCATCCCAACACACAGGGCTTTTTGCAAAGCCTGCAAAAGGTCCAGAAGTCTGATCCTTATTTGGGGGACAAAAAAACCAAAGGGTATAAAGAGAAAGCTTCCTCCATATTGGTTTGCTCAGGATTTGGAAACAGGCTCCCCTGAGTCACGGTACTAGTACATCTGGAAATAAATGGGTTTTTCCTGTATCTCTGAGTACTCCTGTGTGTGTATTTTCCGGTTGCCTGGTAAATTCTGTAACAGCTCCACAGGGAATTTTGTGCATTGGCTTTTTAAGAGGGCTCCTGACTTTTCAGCTGTCACTCCCTGGCAGACTGCAACCTGGCTGCTTTTCACAGGGAGATGTTATGTGGGTACCCTTCTCAGTTCTGGTACTCTCTGCTGGGGGGCCCAGCTTGGGGATTAGACCCCAGAGTTCTCAGTGGCAACCCCCCACAGCTGAGATATCTCTCCGGAATTTCACTTGCTTCCTGTGGGCACCCAGCCAGCCCTTTCGTGCCTCCGTGCCTCTTACCAGTTTCTATGCGGCCTCCACTTCCAGAACTCAGGTATCAGGGTTCTCTCCTGCGAGTCTTCCGTTGATTATTCAGGAAGTTTTTCTGTATTTTAGTTGTAATTCCAGTTTGTTCCTGGGGGCATGTCCGTGCAGCATCCACCTACTCTGCCGCCATTTTTAATCTTTTAAGTATTTTCTCAAAAAAGAGATAGGAAGAGATAATTAGTACAATGAGTGTTTGGATTTTGACTGCATTTAAATAACAGTGAGTGTTTGCCATTCTCGAGCAGTAGTGGACAGCATAGTCGGCAGTTCTGGGCAGCGTATCTTTTATCCCTCTTTTTAAAATTAAATTTATTGGGGTGACATTTTTTAATAAAATTAAATAGGTTTGAAGTGTACAAGTCTATAATACATCATCTGTATATTGCATTGTGTGTTTACCACCCAAAGTCCAATCTCCTTCCATCACCATATATTCAACCCTTTTACCCTTTACCACCCTCCCTCTCCTTCCCCTCCGGTAACCACAATACTGTTATCTGTGTCTATGAGTTTTTGTCTGCATATCGCTGATCTGTTCACACTGCTTGTATTGAGAGGCAATACTGAACCCACACCATCTGGGTACACATTAGGATTTACCCTATTTTGATGTCTAAGGAAGAAGATTCAACACCCTCAGTTACTCTTTGATGCCTTAACCCAGCTACTTTGTATATGGTCTCAATTGTTTTCACTGAAACTTATGCCCCCCTTCCCCGCCTTGTGTTTTAGGGAAGTCTCAGTCACCAGTGGATGTTATCTCAGTGACCCAAAGGAGATGAAACACTTTCATGCAGACATTTTGGTATTGTCAGAACATTTTTAAAATTTAGAAATGGTAGCCCTTCTTAAGAATGTTAAGTCATCCTTATTTTTAGTTGGAGTTTTGAAAAGTCAAAATTGCTTTTAAACAAAGGTCAAGCCATGTTTAATAATATATCGGTCACAAGTCATAATACGTCAGTCCAAATTTGCTGAGCGTGTCAATGCAAACAGAATGTCTTACAGTGAAAATGACCTCTTGGCTAGTCTTCTGAAGCCACTGCTTTGATATATTTATGGGAAAGCATATCAGTGTTATCGAAAAAGCTGTGATTAATTAGTGACTTTATTTATTTATTTTTTTAATTACAAAAGTGCCTAGAGGGTGATTCGAGAATGTGTTCAGTAATTACATTCAGAGCAAGTGCCTTTAAAGAAGGCTTCTCTTCGGGTTGATGTATGTGGAAGATTTATGGCATAAATCTCTCTACCTTTTCCACGTTCTACCTTAACATCTTCTTTTCCAGCTAATTTGGGCATAGGAATCCCACTTCTGGCCAGCAACTTTATCAGCCCAAATATGACTATCCATCTGCAGAGTGAAAATGGAATCCTGGGTTTGGTAAGATAGAAATTAAAGTTTTATTTATGCAGTCTTTTTTTCCCTTGCTCATCTTTTTTTTTTTAAATTTGTCTTTATTGGTGAAAGTATTACATATGTCCCCTTCCCCACCCCCCCCATTACCCCTCTAGCCTGCCCGCCCTGGCCTTCATCATTGTCTGTGTCCATGGGATATGCATATATGCATACAAGTTTTTTGGTTGATCTCTTCCTACCCACTCACCACCCCTGCTTTCCCTCTGAGATTCCACAGTCTGTTCCATGCTTCTATGTATTTATGCAGTCTTTTTTTTTTTAACTTCTTTTTTCTATATATTTTTATTGATTTCAGAGAGAAAGCGAGAGGGAGAGATAGAAACATCAATGATGGGAGAGAATCATAGATCAGCTGCCTCCTGCACAACCCCCACTGGGGATCGAGCCTGCAACCCGGGCATGTGCCCTTGACTGGAATCGAACCTGGGACTCTTCAGTCCACAGGCTGAAGCTCTGTCCACTGAGCCAAACCAGCCAGGGCTATTTAAGCAGTCTTGATGGAGAACTAGCTATTCCATGTAGTGAAATCTTCTAATAACTGAGAATTGTTAGCTTAAAGTTCCCAGACTTCCTTTTCTATTTGTTTATCATCACAATAAAATATTTAACTTTCCCATACAGTGGTGGTCATTGTGAGTTTGTAGTGTTATATTTGCTGCAGTAGATGTCGTTTCCTGACTATGCAAGTTTTTTCACTACTCCTCCTTCATCAGGTAATGGGTTTCCATCTCCCCTGGTGAGCAAAACATCAGAGGACTTCACGGTTTGCTCTTTAGTTAACTACTTTTAACTCTTGTGTGGCTGGACAAGAATGAAGGTTAACAAGTCTCTGTGAAATAAAATTCAGTGAGGCTCTGAGTGAAAACTGGAGAGTAAGGTTTCTATTTAGGGCAGGGACATTTTTTTGACAGTTGATTAATTAAAAAAGTTCTAGCAATTCTTCTCATCAATTTGTTTTAAGGTCCTGTTGTCCCAAAGGGTAGAATTTTCTTTTCCTCAGAATTAACCTTCCAGGTGAGCTCAATATTCTCAGAGAATTTGACCACTGTTTTTCCTCAATATTATAATGAAAAAAAGAAGCACATTTGCTTCCTGGATGACATTTTTAACTTAATTATTAACTATGGCAGAGATTATTTATAGTTTGCCAATTTATAATATTCCTAATCTTTATTGTTCCTCAGTGGATTATAACTGTTAATGCAATAAAAATTGTATATGTAAAAATGTATACCTGGTATTTATAATATAAATAATGATTATAAGCATAGAATCTATACTCCTTGATTGAGGCAATAATCATAACCATTTTCAAAGACGAAAATGATATGTGTTTGGATGAAATCAGATTCGTATTGAAGTCAAAGACTTAGGTCCTGGCTGGTTTGGCTCAGTTAGTGGAGTGTTGGCCCTTGGACTGAAGTTTTGCATGTTTGATTTTGGTCAAGGGCCCTTACCTAAGTTGCAGGCTCCATCCCCGGCCCTGGTCTGGGCACCTATGGGAGGCAACCAATCATTGTTTCTCTCTCTGTGTCTCTCCCCATCCCTTCCACGCTCTCTAAAATCAATGGAAAAATATCCTCTGGTGAAGCTTAACAAACAAACAAACAAACAAACAAAAAAGAAGACTTGTATTGTTTGGGTACCTGAGGGATTATCTAGAGTGACCAGTTCCCTCAGTTTGAAGATAAGGGAAACAAGTGTATGTGAATTACCCATGGTCAGTGTTTAAAAGGAAATTTACATAGGTCTAAACATTAGTTACCACTTCAATTTACTTAAAAAATAAAATTTTGGTTCCATAGAAAGTCTGTTAAAATTTTACAGCCAATATGTCCTCATTCTTGGTTCTATCTTATGCCTTTTTCTTTTCTCTTCTCTCCCTTTTTGATTAATATATGTTATGTTACAGAACTCCTTGCCCCATTCAAGTAGAAATATCTTATAAAAATGCATACAAAAAATTTTAAAAACTTACTGAGAAAAAGTGGGCAAAGGGAAAACAAAGGTAGCAAAACTCAGATGTTTTGAACAATAAGGTTAGGACCCCAAATTCAAGCTTTTGGCTTCTGCATACCAAAAAGCTGAAACTTGGCCTCTGTTGGTCTTTCTAGCCAAATAATGCAGCCATTTAGTTTAAATTTGCTATGAGGAAGGTTTATGAATAACATTGCTGCATAGTAGGCCGTGAATACTTTTTGTTTGATTGTCATATATTTCTAATAATTTAACATTACTTTCAAACTTTGATCATATTTAGAAAATATTTTTCATTTACCCAGTCATGATTATTAGTGTAAGAAAGACTAATCAATATGAGAAACACAGCCATGCAAATACCAGAATTATCTTTTGAAGATTCACCTCAAGTCTTTTGAAGACTTTTTAGAGACGTTATTTATATTACAGTATTAGTGTTCAGTTCAGTGAGAAAGTTCTGTTACTAATTGACGTTGACTTGTTTGTTTTATTTGACAGGGTCCATATCCATTCGAAAATGAAGTTGATGCAGATCTAATCAATGCAGGTAAACTCACTCATTACGAGTTTCCCAGTGTTTTCCTTGCTGTTGATTTAGTTCTATTCCAGATGCCAGTAAGGAGTTGAGTTTGCTTCTTTGTCTTAGAGAGTAGTCACTGTATTTTTCATTGAGGAGGGGAGATGAGCTTTCCAAGCCCCATCTTTGCCTGGCTTCTTGTCCGAGGACTGTTATTAGGGAGATTAAGCTCAAGGCAAAATTCTAGGTGGAGCTACATCCCATGGTGAGAGCTCTGGTGGTTTAATCGGTCAGGGTCCCGGCTATAAATGGGGGTATTGAGGAGCCTGAAGGGAAGGATTGTCGACAGGGGTGTGGACAGGATTAGGGAAACTAGGAAAGGATGGTAAGATACCACGGTACAGGGAGTTACTATTATTACCCCTACGTGGGCCTTAAGGGGCAGCTGTCAGAGAGGGTCAGTCACCTAACAGGAACTATGGCCTTTGGTATGAAGAATTAGGACTGCTTAAACAAAATTCTTGCTGAATATACATATATGTGAAAAACGGCAACAAAGGTTAGGAAACATAGCCAAGGACATCTCCCAGAAAGAACAAAAATACAGAGAAGGGAAGGAGCACAGCCAGGTCGAGGGTGAGGTGGGGTCTCCTCCTCTGGGTCTCCTGCTTGAGCCTCCCCTTGGGTAATCCCAGGTTGAAATAGGTCTGCACTCTCATGATGAGAAGAGTGTGGGTGTGGATCCATAGGGGCAAAAAGAAAAGATCTGGTGCATGGGGTTTCTGTTATAGGAGCCACTTCCTGTCCGCTAGTCCTCATCAGAGTCAGAGAGCATCCTTCAGAGGTTCAAGGGTGGTGCTGAAGAGTGTGTCTGCCACTAAGTATGACCCAGTGATATGAGTAATAAACAGAGTTTCTTTGAATTAGGGACTCTGGTCTTGTCACCTCCTTGTTCCCACACTCAGATGCTTTACCTCTTATTATTAGCTCTTTGTGCAACTAGAACCTAGAGTCCATGGATTAGCAACCTGAAGGAGGAAAGCAGGTTGGAGGCCCTGGCCAGCGTCACTGCCCATGCTGGAGGCACCACTGCCTCTGTGTTGGGGCCGATGATTACCCTTAGCATGGGACTGCCCACGAGAAGATAATTTTTATGCTATTCTTAGCCTGCTTGTCTTTACCCTTCTTTTACGCCGATTCACTCTATCCCTGAAAACGTATTATTCTTACTCCACATTCAAAAATAGTACGTGCCAATCTCAGAAGAGAAGGAAAATGAGCTGAGCTTGAAGGCCAGATGCCGAGAAGAATTGATGTTTGATTCTTAGAGAATTTTTGGAAGTAAAACAGCTTCTGGTTGAATAGTTGAATTAGTTAACATGACTCAACGCTGAAAGGCCCACTGTGATAAAGCAATGACATTTAGCCAAGGCTGTAATTTAATTGTGCTGTACCCTTTAGCAGTAGTTCATTGATCTGTGAAAATATTTGCTTCTTGGCTTAATTAATTTATGATGTTAGTGAGTTATTTGCAAAATGAATAACTCCATTTTCTAAATTTCAGGCTTGAGTTCATGGAACCCACTTTCCTTAGAAAAATAGTTACTCTTTTCTAATGACATTGTTGGATGGTAGGCGTTTCTGATTGAGTTTAAAAGTAGCTCCATCCTAACGAAGCCACCAGTTTTATATTTCAACTTCTGAAATGTCATGTAGAATCTGAAACTGCTTTGTAAAACAGTAATTCAGTGCTTTTGGGAAGCCAAGCTGCAAATCAGTTTAATAATATTCTAACTCTTTCATCAAAGTCCTCTTTGGGATTTATGATGCTTTAGATTTTGGAGCTATCCAAATTAGGGAGGAAAAGCTTTGAGCTAGAGAACCCAGAATATAAATTGTCAGTTTCCTCAACTCCTCAAATTTGAAAATTACCTGAGAGATCAGCCCATTGTTTGTGTTAATTTGAAAGGATTTTTATTTTTTTAAATACAAGTTCCTTGAGGGGCACTCAGCATGTAGCCCCACCAATGAGCTTCCCTCCGCCCTAAATACAAGTTCCTTGAAATGAATATAGAATTAAGTGTCTGGGTAAAATCAGTGCATGAAATTTTAAAATAATAATAGAGCTATTTGTAAGGATCCTTTTTTCTAAATAATAACCTCATAACTATGTAAAAACAAATCACCACTTCTATAGCACTATATAATTTACAGCGTGCTTTTTTACATGTATGATATAGTTTGAGCCTCAGGTGAAACCTCGTTATACAGATTGGGCAACTGAGCCCAGAAAAGTGAAGTGAGGTACTCAAGATCACATTGCTAGGGACTGGACACACACACAGTCTTCTAGTCTTGGCCTCTGGCCTCTACCTCCTATACACTGAGCCCTTTTTCTTTAAGGAATTGATTGTATTATTAGTTATAGTTCTTTCTTGACCCTATTTGATATTGCACTTGAAAAGCATGGATTCAACTGCAGAATATCTATTCGTTTAGCTATTGGATGTTTAAAAATGCTGAAAATTAACTTTGCTTCTGAAGAACGTAATTCGTAAGAGACCAGAATGTATTGGCAGGGGCCTGACAACTGCCTGCATGAGAGGTGGTGTCCGGGCTCTTTAATAAAACTGTGCTTCGTAAATCACACAGGGAGAGCTGAAGCTCCGCGTTGACCTCAGCGTTGCCTGAGAAGTGGTAAATGGCGCCTGGCTTGCACGTCAGCCAGTGGAAATTGCCATTGCGAAGTCCTTGTGATTTAACACAGACCAAAGGAACGGAGATGTTTATGTTCCCCTGCTTTACTGTCCTCCCACACAATCCTGCTTGCTCTCCACCTCACAGGGCTGGTGAGGAATGGAATTTGCTGGACATGAATTTGTGTCAGGATAAGGTTCAGTTGTATTTAGGCCTGTCCTGAAACCTGGGGCCCACATATGACCCACCATAAAAGTCATGCTTGGTCCTGTAGTAGTGATTCCTTGAGGGGCGACAGCATTGTTCGGGGAGAGGAGTGACAAGGCTAACGTTTATGGAGTCCTTTCTGTGTGCCAGGCACTAGGCTAAGGACATTGCATGCATCATCTCATTTCATCCCTCAACTCTTATGTGCTGTCTAAAAGCTCCTACTAACCACACTAGAGAGTATTTTCTAAAGCTTTTCAGCTTTATGGTACTTTGAAAGATGTGAAAATGTTTTCGTTGTTTAGCATCCAACTCCTTTGGGGGATAAATATTTCAGCATGATATAAATAATCTTCCTCTTTCTCCATATTTGAGCTCAGATGGAGAGGGATATAGATGGAGAAGTGAGCTTTCGGGCAAGACTTGAGAAGCTGGGTACAGCTGTGCTGCACAGCTGGGCATGGTCAGACCCCTCTGGTCCTGTTGTGTCCAGGAGCCTTTCTCTATTCCAATCTTGGAATAGCAACTTTCCTTTCCTTTCTTTTTCTCTGTCCTATTACACTGGGGGAATGCATGGCAGGGCATACAGTTGACCTACCTTTGGCAAAGGGCCTGTGAATACTATTCTGGTCGAGACCAGGAAATAGATCACAAGAAGAAAAGAGCTTAGATGTAAATCAGATGATAGTATTAGGTGAAGATCTTGCGCAGTTCTGAACCTCTATTATGAGATATAAGTTTTGAGAGCGGTCCTCTTGAGGATTACATTAAATACGTTGGCCAGTATTAGGATGTTATTCCCTAATTTCATCAAAGTCCTAGGGTTTTAATAGAAACTTTCAGGGTCAAGAGAGGAAAGATGAGAGGGAGAGGGAGATAGAGATTGAGATGGAAAGAGAAGATTCAGCCCTAATGTTAAAGAATCTTTCTAGATTATTCATTGTTGGTGTGTTTTTTTTTTTTAAATATCTGAGGTGCATCTCCTGTGGTATTCCCTTCAGAGATGCATTTCTTCATGGCTGTTCCACAATCTCTTTGCTCCAGTGACCACGGTAGCACTGGATTCTTTCCTCCTCAGTCCTGTTCACATATAGCACCGGCTGGTGAGGGGAGTGGGGCTGCTGGGGGGCCTGGAAGGGTATTGCATTGTCTGTAGATGTTGCATTGTCTGTAGAGAACTTCAGGACAATAATAAAATGAAAAAAAAATGGGTTTGCTCTTTATTATCACCATGCAAATGTGAACAGTGTTAGTGACAGAATGCTCCTCTCCACAGGGTGGGCAGTTTCCACTGTGTCCCCCACACCCCTAAATACCACTGCATTTTACCTCCATTCCTTCGGGAACAGAGAAAGAATAGACCCCTCTCTCCATCACAGTACTCTTAGAAATCTAATACCCTTTTTTTCCCTTTCTCGTGTGTGTGTGTGTGTGTGTGTGTGTGTGTGTGTGTGTGTGTGTGTGTGTGTGTGTTTAGGCAAGGAAACAGTTACTGTTCTTCCAGGAGCCTCTTACTTCTCCAGCGATGAGTCATTCGCGATGATTAGAGGGTATGTAATGACAGAGCCGCTCACGTTTCACAGTGTGGAACGAGCTGAGTCACTGGCTGAGCGTGTCAGCCAGCCTCTGAACATAGACACGTCTCCCCGCCAGAAAACCATCCTGGGCTTGTTCGGCTGCACAGAGATGTGAAATTATTCACATCGGATGTCGGGAATGGGAACAGCCAGCCTGCTGTTATTAAAAGAGCCCCCCAAATGGAACTTCTATCTGTGTGCCAGCTATCACGAAGCAAACATTTTTAAAAAGTTCTTTCTGAGGCCCCTGACATTTTCTACAAACTTTGTGTTTATTTCCTAGCTCATGTTTGCCTTCCAGTCAAACCACGTTCTCCCTCACTGGAGGCAACAAACTCACTGTATACGCCTGTATTAATTTGTCTTTTGGAAGCAATATGAGCTATAATTTTTAAAAAAGAACTCTTAGTGGTTCTTTCTCTACATCACCTTGAGCTGATGTATTTGGAAATCAGGTGTTGGGTGGGGAAAGCAATTGCATTTTGGGGAATACAGAGTTATTTATTTTAATTGCTGGCAATTTCCAGCGAAGGGACATGAAGCTTGTGAAGTTCGCCTGTTAATTCCTCTTTCTCTTTCTCAGGGGACATGTCAACCTGACCATGCTAGGAGCCATGCAGGTTTCCAAATATGGTGACCTGGCTAACTGGATGATCCCTGTAAGTGGACATTTTCCTTTTGAATTATGCTTGGGTCAGAATATATATATTGAAACATTAAGGAAAATCCTGTCAGATTGCCATGAGAGTACAAAATAATTATTTTAACAATAAAGAAATATTGTATCATGTTTTCTTATTTGAATCAAATTTTAATTAAGCAAACCCTGAGAAATATTCAGCTTTGCCAGTTTATTATGTAGCTGGGACTAAAAATAGGCAAGATCTGGGCCAAAGTAGAATTTTCCATAAAGAAAGAGGTAGGGAAGATTAAAAAATGGTATAATTATGTTCTATCATAAAAGTAAGAAATACAAATGTTTATCATAACTAACTCCTTATAACTAGAAAGAGCACTGAACAAGTTTATAAATTTTATATTAATCCTATTATTTTCTTATTCACAGTGAGTGATTAAAGTCCTCTCTTTTTAAAAAAATATATATATTTGTATTCATTTCAGAGAGGAAGGGAGAGGGAGAGAGATCGAAACATCAATAATGAGAGAGAATCATTGATTGGCTACCTTCTGCACGCCCCCTACTGAGGATTGAGCCTGCAACCCAGGCATATTCCCTTGACCAGAATTGAATCTGGGACCCTTCAGTCCACAGGCCGATGCTCTATCCACTGAGCCAAACCAGCTATGGCTAAAGTCCTCTCTTGATTGGTCACATGACCCCAGAAGTAATCAATCACATTGTCTTCTATTATGGAAAACAAAACCTGGGATGTTCCAACATGCTTGTGAAATGCAAATGGTTTTCATTTACTATTGACCTAAATGAGGGAAGAAACCTATCAGAATTCACTTTGGAGAAAGGACTGCAATGAGCCGATTTAGGAATGTGGATGGAAATCGCAGTGAGCGCAGGGACGGGATTATGAGCTCATCTGGTAGCTCTGGTTACTCTTCTGAGATGTACTATGTTTAAGGATTCCTGTGTGTTTCTCTGTAGCACTGGTTAAAAAGAATTGGGTTTAGGAATTGAGGCTCGTGTTCTATGATTTGAGAGTTTTTGGAAATCTCTTAGATTTTAGTGATTATAATGTGTAACTAGGTTTGTGAACCAGTGTATTCAAGAATGGTCAGAATCCATATTTACAATGTAAGGGAATATATGATTGACCCCTTAATAATAGAAACCCTTAGCTAATTATTGATTATATTATTGTTTGCCTTTAAAAATGTTTGTCTTTCTGTATCAGCCTTGGTCACGAGGCTTTTGAAGGCTTCAACGAATCAGAGAGGGCCTCTTGAGCACTGTGCAGGGATGATGGGCAGTTTATGGAAATCAGAATGTATTTCTATTTTCAAATTTTAGAAAAAGGCCAGATGGGTAGTAGAAGGAACATAGAAAAGTATCCCCTGGGTATTAGCCCTGATGTGCCAGTAATGAAGGTGTGACATTGCACACGGCACTTAAGCTCTTTGGGTTGAATCCTCATCTATAAACTGAGGGTTTGAGACTAGATAATTTCAGGGGTCCCGTCTGGCTCTCATTGCTTAGCAGCTAAGAGCAAGGGCCTGGCAGTGAGACAGACCTGTGTTAAAATCCTTCTTTTGTCACTTGCTAGCTGTGTAACTTGAAGCAGTTGCCTATGTCTCCTCATCTATAATATAGGAATGATATAGTAATAGTACCTACTTTATAGGACTGTATAAAGGAATACATGACATAATACCTACAAAGTACATATAGAGTTTGAACATAGTACATACTAAATAAGTGCTAAATGTATTTGATAAATTTATTGGTACTATTGGGGATCCCTGGCAGAGCAGGGAAAAGCATCGATTACTGTGAACAGAAGCAATAGAGTTTTAAATCTATTTTGTTGAACTGTTAATGAGTTTTGAAATAATTTTGCTTCAATCCTGGGTATGGGGCAGAAAGGACACTATACTTAATACATTTTTGTCTTCAGGGAACTTGGGCATCTTCAGAAAGTCGATTCATTTATATTGTGGTGTAGCAGGCAGCTCCCACAGTGACAGTGTGCATTATGTAGGTGTCATTTGTAGAAACGATTTTACAACGTGTATCCCGATTTTACATATCCTTCTGGGATTCCTGTGAATGATTAAAACACCAGTGTGTCTTCCTTTATCATTTTCTTAATAAAATCTTGCACTAATGAGTTTCCAAAGAACTGGACCTAGTCGGGTGGCAATCAGGAACTGGAGTTCTGAAGGAATGCTGAGAAAAATTCAACATAAAAAGCATCCTTGTGTCAGGTCTACTTTTTTGGTAATGGAAGTAGGTAGTGTCATTTCTCCTTTTCTTTCTGAGAACTTTTATGAGTTTATTTGAGCCAAACTGATGACATGCCGGGAAGCAAGATCTCAAATGTTCCCTGTAGTGTCATTTCTGATGAGCACTTCTTTTGTTCTTTTAGTAGCTGATAATTATTTCTTGGTTTCTTTATATGTGATGCACAGTGTGTATATACTTAATTCTTTTGGATGCAAGATAGCTTAAGAATCCAAGACCATGGCCTTTAGTTTGGAAGAAATCTAATTTGAATTTCAGCTCTACCCCTTACAAATGATACAATCTGGAGTATATAGGATTCGGATTCGGATTTTTTATTAGGATAAGTGAGAAAAAAATGAAAAGTGCACACTTAAAGTGTTCCATAAATAATGGCTATTGCTTTCATCTTCTTTAGTGCTCTATTGCTTAATGTTAAAGAGGGAACATTTGCCTTAAAATACATTGATATAACAGGACTATACTTTACGGTAACTAGTACAACACACTCATCCTAAATTCATGTTCAAGTACCCAAAATTAAACTCTTTGAGGACAGATTTCCTGCTCTGAATTGGTTATGAATGAGGTACAGTTTAGCCTCCTTACTCAGTTTCAGTGAGCAATCTATTTGCCCCAAAGATTTACTAGTATGTTGATTTATAAAATGTAGATATATTTTTATTGCAAGATCTGGCAGTCAAGCATCTGCAAAGTTCAGCTTTATTATATCATTTTTCATTTACTTTTATCTTCTTACTGGGTTTAATAATCTGTCAGTGGTTGCAAAGCCTTGAGTTTTTCTGCATCGTGGCATGCCCATTAATCACTGCATGTCAGATGCATTAAGTTTTAAGGCAGGCAAGTGGTGTTGGATGCTCTTTGTCTTATTCTTTAATAGCTTCTTAGTATGCAGCATTGGTCCCGTGTACACAGATTTTTTAAAAATTCTGCCCTGAGTGTCTGAAGAGAGAAAATTGAACAAACAGCAAGTTGGCTCCTTCCAGTTCCCTGATTATCATGTTGATGGTAAAACCCAGGCAAGTTACGAAAATGTAGAAAGACGTGCACTCGTAGAATCTATATTCAGACCGGCTCTGGCTTTCCTAATGTCTATTTTTGAAAAACAGCTGCCATGGATTATTGACTTGTGAAGGGAAGCAGATGCGTGTGATCAGCTCTGGGAACTGGTTATTGAAAGAATGCAGCTGTGGCCCATGGGACAGGGCTGCTGTATATGAACCATGCAACAGCCAAGGGCCTGCTCCTTCTACGTGGAGAGCTGAAATGAGGGATTTGTAAGGCGGAGAAGAATAGGATGTTTTGGTGTTTGTTTTTTTCCTTACATTTTTTCAAAAGAATAAAAATGAATGTCATACTCATGTATGCTACATGTATGAGTGCACAAAATTGATTTGGTCTTCTAGATATGATGTCTGTTTTAAAGAAGCTAGCTTTTTTGTCTTCCTTACTTATATAATTAAAGGGTTTGTGTCCAAGATTCAATCTAGGGGTTTTGTTGCATCAATTGTAGTATAAATATTAAATCTGCAGATATAGATATAGGAATATAAAGATTTTGGGATAAAGATATAAACATATACATATATATGTTTATATCTTTATATGTTTATGTATATATGGTTTTAACATTATGATACCCGTTCATTTGGTACTAATTCTGAGGAAAGTACAAACTATGGGTAAGGGAAAAGGACAGTTAGAGAATATGTATTTGTCAGTATGATGCTTTTATAATTATTCAGTGGCGCTTTTTGCTGTATCAGTGTACTGTAGGGGAAAGTGCACAGAACTTTGGAATTAGGCCTGTGCTTAAATGCTGGTTCTGTCACTTACTGGTGGTGTGTGACAGAACCAGCATTTTTTCATTTAGTATTTCATTTTAGTATACGCATTTATAAAATGATAATACTTAACTCATATGCCTGTTCTGTAGGTTAGTTTGTTCGTTCAACAGATATTAGGCACATATCAAAGGCCATGCACTGGTTGAAGATGCAGCAGGTAACAAAATGGATAAAATTCTCCACATTTATGAAGCTAATATTCTAGTGGGGATCAGCAAATAAGGCCCGTGTACCAAATCTAGCTCCATTGCCCATTTTTGTAAATAAAGTTTTATTGAAATACAGCCACTTTACATATTACCCATAGTTGTTTTTGTGCTGCAACAGCAGAGTTGAGTAGTTGCAATGGAAACCATATGACCTGCAAAACCTAAAATAGTTACCATTTAGCTCTTTACAGAAAAGTTTGCCCATTTCTGCCATAGATCATTGATTTGAAACCTTTATATTCTAATGCAACTTAGTAATGCTGTAAGTTTCTCTGTTAGCACGTATTAGTGACATCCCACCAATTTTTATATGTTGTGTTTTCATGTTCATTCTCTTCCAAATATGTCTAAGTTCCCTTATGAGGTTTTTTATGACCTATTTGTTATTTAGAAGTATGTCATTAAATTTCCAAATATTTGGTGATTTTTCCAAAAAAAAAACCAAAACACCTCTGTGTTTAAAGAGCAGGCAGTGTGCCTTCCTCCTCTGGAGGGTCCCTTAATCCTCTTCCCTTTTCTTCTGGAGACCCTGCTTTGGGCTCTTAGCAGCTACTGTTTCTTATCAACAATGTTCCAGCGCTGCTATCTTTGGTCACTTTAAGAGACAGCAGTAATGGTGACTTTTCTTTGTGTTAGTGGATGTCTCAAGAGACCAGCTGTTAACAAGCGTGTGTGTGATCGTGTTTTCCGTATCCAATATGTTGAACAAGCTCCACGTGGGATGAAATCAAAACACAGCTATTTTTATCTTGTGTGGTGCCTTTAACTTTATGCAGTGAGGGAAGCTTTCCCTCTGCGTGGCATTTCAGCTCATTCTTGGATAATCAACTGTCACCGGGTCACTTTAATTCACAAACTCAGTCTTGATTCAAGAACTAAAGGGTGCAGTCCAAGGTAGTGAACCTGCCGTAATAAGCATTCCAGAGCAGTGCGTGTCCTCTCACTCACACTCCCCAGCCCTGGTCAGGGCAGGCTGCCCATGTTAGCGGAAGGTTGTATGGAGTTCTTTTGCTTTTTCTCTTCATTCACTGCCTCCCCCAACTCACTGTTTAGCACCCACCAGAGACAGAATTCAGGAGAATAGGAAGGGGAAGACACAGGACAGGAAAGTTCTCACATGGCTGGACAGTGGTCATGGTATAAGCTGGCTCCAGGGTCCTTTCAGATGATGCTGGTCAAGCTGGGAGTTAGAAAGGTGCTGTTTGGACCATGTGCATGTTCTGCGTTTTATCATTTTTTAAGCTCTCAGATTCTAAAGTCTCCACTGCCTAATCAGGTATAATTTACATCATTTCATGTGTGGAGTATTTTAAGCATTTTATTTATCCTTTTTTTAAAAAAAATAATAATTGACCAGCAGGAGAGTTCATGTCCTCTACTAGAATTTTTATATAATTAACTTTCAATGCTTCTTAAATGGAAAATGGTGAAACGTAACTGTAGAAACAAGGGAATCATTGCAAAGGAGGATGCTGAATTGAGGTTAAAAAAAGATTAAAATTAAGATCAGAAAGAAACAATAGCAAATCCATTAGCAAGTCAGCTCACTCTGCCTAGGTTCCCACAAATGTTAATATTTTAGGTAGCAAAGGGAAATGAGACAGTGAAATAGACTTTTTTTGTGTGAGGAATATCTTAGTTCTCAGCAATCTTAAAGAGCTTTGTCTTTTGATTGCTGTCTCAGTCTGTTTTTGCTCTGAAGGGAGGGAAATATTTTCCTCCTTGCTGTGTTTCGTATGATGTGTTTGTGACCGACTGCTTAGCTCTACGAACTTGATCCACTGGAACTCAGATGTATCCAAACCCGAGACTGAAAGGAAGGTGACCTACACACCTGATTGACTCCCAGGCATGGCGCTCCATGCTCCCAGCACGCATGCTCTCCATCTCCTCCTCGCTGTCAGAACAGACGAACAGACTTCTATGCATAGAATGGGCAATTGGTCATTTTTTAAAAAGCAAGCAACCAGTCAATCAATTTCTTTATTTTCTCTTCCCTCCTTTCCCGTCATTCTTTCTCTTCTCTCCTCCTTTACAGAGAGAATGAGCACTGACTGCATTTGATGTTTTCAGTAACTATCCCTTTGGCTAATGATGTGTTTGTATGACAATAGCAGCCCCTTCTCATTAAAAGGAGGGGAGGAAACATTAAAAATGATAGATGAGGTCTCCTAGAAATCCATTATTAGCAATTTCACAAATAATGGTGCTGCTGATATGACTTAGCAGGGAATGAGGCCAAAGCACCAACGACAGTGTGACCCTGCAGCTAAAGGCTAATGAATCTTGAAGACCCAATCTTATTAAATGATGAAATCTGGCATTTCCAGTTGATGAAATCTTTACTTCTTACTTTACTCCTTTGGTTTAGAGATAGTTTTTATTGATTGCTTTTAGAGAGAGATGAACAGAGCGGGGAGGGAGAGAGGAGAAGCAACATCAATTTGTTCTTTCACTTATTTATGAATTCATTGGTTTATTCTTGTATGTGCCCTGACTAGGGATTGCACCCACAACCTTGGCATATCGGGCCAACGCTCTAACCAACTAAACTACCTGGCCAGGGCTAGAGATAAATTTTTTTTTAAGATCCTGGAGATTTTTTATTTAATTCTATGTCTTTTAAAATAGTGCAATCATATAACTTGTTGTCTAAACCAAATCATTTTGAGAACATGAAAGGGTGCCAATAATTATTACACCATGATGACAGATATACATCTAAATTCTAATAGAGAGACAGTTTGTATAGCCAATTTACTTATAATCCCAAAATCATATCACTATCAATAAGACTTGTTTCTTTTATTATAAAGAATCCCACACAGACATTTTTTTTTTTATCAAGGGGTATCTAGTTCTTATTAGAAAAACTGGAATAACAAACATTTGAATGAGATGTCCCAAATTCAATATATATTGGAGGATTAGGCAAATTCAATATTTCTTATTTCTTCCTATCCAAGATCAATTCTATTTTAAAATTCATAGAATAAATCATAAAGTTCTATATGTATTATGTATTTTTCTATGCTAAGCACTGTGCTGTGAATTTCTCATCAATTATTATTATTTTAAATTATTGTTTAAAGTATTACATGTGTCTCCTTTTCCCCCCATTGACCTCTCCCCAGCTGGTCCCACCCCCCAGCACATGCCCTCACCCTCCTACTGTCTGTGTCCATAGGTTATGCTTATATGCATGCATACAAGGCCTTTGGTTGATTTCTTACCTCTCCCCGCTCCCTTCCCTCTGAGGTTGGATGCTCTGTTCAATGCTTCTATGTCTCTGGATCTATTTTTTTGTTCATCAGTTTATGTTGTTCATTATATTTCACAAATGAGTGAGATCATGTTATATTTTTCTTTTTCTGACTGGCTTATTTCACTTAGCATAATGCTCTCCAGTTTCATCCATGCTGTTGCAAATGGTAACAGCAGCATAGTATTCCATTGTGTAGATGTACCGCAGTTTTTTAATCCACACATCTGCTAATGGGCACTTAGGCTGTTTCCAAATCTTAGCTATGGTGAATTGTGCTGCTATGAACATAGAGGTACATATATCCTTTCTGATTGGTGTTTCTAATTTCTTGGGATATGTTCCTAGAAGTGGGATTACTGGTTCAAATGGGAGTTCCATTTTTAATTTTTTGAGGAAACTCCATACTGTTTTCCACAGTGGCTGCACCAGTCTGCATTCTCCCCAGCAGTGCAAGAGGGTTCCTTTTTCTCTGTATCCTCGTCAGCACTAGTCATTTGTTGATTTGTTGATGATAGCCATTCTGACAAGTGTGAGATGGTACCTCATTGTCGTTTTGATTTGCATCTCTAGGATGATTAGTGACTTAGAGCATGTTTTCATATGTCTCTTGGCTTTCTGTATGTCCTCTTTCAAAAAGTGTCTATTTAGGTCCTTTGTCCATTTGTGATTGGATTGTTTATCTTCCTTTGTTAAGATGTTTGAGTTCCCTATAAATTTTGGAGATTAAACTCTTATCGGATATAATATTGACAAATATGTTCTCCCATGCAGTGGGCTTTCTTATTGTTTTGTTGATGGTTTCTTTTGCTGTGCAGAAGCTTTTTATTTTGATGTAGTCCCATTTGTTTATTTTCTCCTTAGTTTCCATTGTCTTAGGAGCTGTATCGGTAAAGATATTGCCATGACATATGTCTGATGTTTTGCTGCCTATGGATTCTTCTAAGATTTTTATGGTTTCTGTCTTATGTTCTAAGTCCTTTATCCATTTTGAGTTTATTTTTGTGTATGGTGTAAGTTGGTGTTCTAAGTGAAACTAGAACTTTTTTGCATGTATCTGTCCAGTTTTCCCAACACCATTTATTGAAGAGACTGCCTTGACTCCATTGTATGCTCTTGCCTCCTTTGTCAAATATTAATTGAGCATAATGGCTTGTTGATTTCTGGGTTCTTTGTTTTGTTCCATTGGTCTATATGTCTGTTTTTGTTGGCACAAAAAAATTGCCAATACCAGGCAATTATGAGAACAATAACATTGTAATATAGCTTGATATCTGTTACTGCGATCCCTCCAACTTTGTTCTTCTTTCTCAGGATTGCTGCGGTTATTTGTGGTCTTTTTTTATTCCATATGAATTTTTGGAGAGTTTGTTCTAGGTCTGTGAAATATGCCGTTGGTATTTTAATGGGGATTGCATTGAATCTATAGATTGCTTTGGGTAGTATGAACATTTTAATGATGTGGATTCTACCAATCCATGAACATGGTATATTCTTTCATTTGTTTATGTCTTCATCTATCTCTTTTTTCAACATCCTGTAGTTTTCCGAGTATAGAGATAATTTTTGATTGTTACTTTTATTGACAAAATAGCTTTACTAGGGAAAATTTTAAATATATATAGATCTAGAAACTTTGGATTACTGAGCCTCTGGTAATCCAAAGGTTTCAAAATGCAAATAGTTATTTTTATGGACGGCGACCTTCTAAAAGTCAACCCTGAGATGAAAATCACATTATTCAAGTTACACTTAAAAGTGTGTTTTACTTCTTGTTAAAGGTTGGGAAACCATAAAATCTGTCACACATTCTTTCCTCATAGGACACTGAATCAAAAAGGAAATCATACCTGAAATTACAAATTACTTAGGAATTAATGAAAATGAGAACTTTATTTCAAAGCTTGTGGCATACAAGTAAAATGATACTCAGAAGAAATAGAAAGCCCTAAATGCTTGCATTATTTGCAGAATCCATGCATGCATTGCACTTCTGGCTTATTTGCATTCCTTTCCAGTGGAATGCATATGGGTGGCCAAGTTGAAGGACCTCCAGCACTTGGTTATGTTAGCACTGGGATGCGTAAGACCCTCAGAACAGTGCTAGATCAGCTCACCGATATTATTAAGAACCCAGTAGAGCATATGGCTTCCATTTGGGATCATATTATATGGCAACATATGTCTTTAGACCCTAGAGTCATATTGATAAGTTCAAATTCTGAGAGGTATATGGAATTGAGCTGAGCAAACATCAGTTTTCCATCTCTCATCTTATCCTCTTTCCCGACCATCGCTATCTAAGTAGAATGACAGGAAAGATCACCAGAATTTTACACTGAGTTTCCTTTCTCCTTTTCTCCCCTCCTCAGCCAGTATAGTGGACTTTTTCTAAGTAAAGGCAGCCCTCACCCCTCCCCCACCATTGATTTTTAGAGAGAGTAGAAGGGAGGTAGGGAGAGGAAGAGAAGGAGAGTGAGAGAGGGAGGGAAACATTGATGTGAGAGAGACACATTGATTGGTTGCCTCCTTAAAAGTGCTCTGACTAGGGACAGTGATCGAACGGCAACCCAGGTATGTGCTCTTGATGAGGAATTGAACCTGCAACCCACTCTGTACTCGGGTCGACACTCTAACCACTGAGCAACATCAGCCAGGGGTAAGGCAGATATAATTTTTTTTTCCTTGATTGTACCCAATAAATTCACCATTGCCCATTTTATCATGTGGTAACTCAAGTAGATTTTTGGAGTATTTGAAATACTACATATAGAGAGAATTATTAGAAAGTAAGATATTACTTTTTCAGATTATCAAAATTTAGCTAAGTGCCAATTTCTCAGTATAATTTTGGATGGAAAACAAGATTACTCACCTTGTTACAATTGTGAATAAAAACAATAAATCTGTTTTGCGTGAAGATCTAATACAGATCCCTTCAGGAGAGGCTCCTACACTTTAATTCAAGTACAAAAGATTTGATGTATTTTAGCCACTCATCTTTTTTGCATATTTCTGAGTTATAGTTTAGACTAAAACATTTATGGTACAGGATAAGGGAATTTCTGATTGGGCAGCTGTTTCTGTGATTTGGGTATTATCTCTGCTTTTGGAACTACCATCTCTTGGTAGAGATCATGTATTTATTATCCTATCTAATAAAATAATAATATGCAAATTAACCATCACTCCGCTATACCCATAAGCCATGCCCACAAGCCACACCCACCAGCCAATCAGGAGCGAATATGCAAATAAACCCAACCTAAATGGCTACAGCCACAGAGACCAGGAGGGAGGCTTGGGTTTCCCAGGCAATGGAGGAAGCCAAGTTTTCCGCACACCCTGGCCTGCCCAGGCCTCCGCTTAAGGCTACAAAGTTTCAATTATAGAAGATACATAAACCCCAACAGAAATGGCTGCTGCCACGAAGCAAGCAGAAGGCTTGGCTCTGCTCCAGGCTACAAAGTTTCAATTGTAGAAGATAAATAAACCCCAGATACCAGAGCGTCCGCTTGGGTCGCCAGGGGGCGTGGCCAGCCTGCAAACCACCACAGGCCCCTTGCCCAGGCCGCCCCACGCCCCAAGGAAACCCCCACCCTGATCTGGGACACCCTCCAGAGCAAACCAGCTGGCTCCCACCCATGCACCAGGCCTCTATCCTATTTAATAAAAGAGTAATATGCAGATTGACCATCACTCCAACACATAAGATTGCTGCCCCCATGTGGTCAAAGATCCTACCCCATGTGGACACAAGATGGCCACCACAAGATGGCCAGCAGGGGAGGGGAGTTGGGAGGGACCAGGCTGGCAGAGGAGGGAAGTTAGGGGTGACAGGGCCTGCAGGGAAGGGCAGTTGGGGGGGACCCAGGCCTGCAGTGGAGAGCAGTTGGGGGGGACCAGGCCTGCAGGGGAGGGCAGTTAGGGGTGACCAGGACTGCAGGGGACAGCAGTTAGGGGTGACCAGGCCTGCAGAGGATGGCAGTTAGGGGCAAACAGGCTGGCAGGGGAGCAGTTAGGAATCAACCAGGATGGCAGGGGAGTGGTTAGGGGGTAATCAGGCTGGCAAGCAGAAGAGGTTAGGGGCAATCAGGAAGGCAGGCAGGTGAGCAGTTGGGAGCCAGCAGTCCTGGATTGTGAGAGGGATCCTAGATTGGAAAGGGTGCAGGCTGGGCTGAGGGACACCCCCCGCCCCGTGCACGAATTTCATGCACCAGGCCTCTAGTAAAATAATAAAGGGCCAAAAATGTATATTAGACTGGAGACAAATAAGCATATTATCTAAATAATCAGACCCTGAAAACCTAATCTATAAATAATATAGAAATAGCTTCCTCAAAAAAAACAATTTTTTTCTTATTGCCAGAATTTCATATACAATAAACTTATTACTCTGGCATGTAGAAGCTTTATCAGCTAACATATTTCTGTCCTGAATGTAACTTCTGCTCATAATCATATCGTTTTTAGGAAATTTAATTTTCTTACATCATGGCTTCAGGTTGGTGAAAGATGCATGGTTTGTTGATAAGCACATTTGGAAAATTTTGTAATTTTAGGCCTAGAGGATCTGACTGCATTTTTAGAAGTTGTCTAGACTGAAGCTACAGAAGACATCTGTAGGCTTACTGTTTGTCTCCCAACTAAATTAGCACCATCCAGCAGATCAGGAGCAATAATAAAGAAAAATGCTGCAATAAGTTCAACATAATGGACATTTTAAAATAGGAAGCATCTTCTTTGGGGATTCAATTACCTCTTTCTGGATACTAGGAACAGACTGCCTCCAATTGTTTTTCTGACTTGTTTTAGAACTTCAGGTAATATGCTTAGCTTTTCCTTATATTTTCTTTTTCTCTTTTCTTTCTTTCTTTCTTTCTTTCTTTCTTTCTTTCTTTCTTTCTTTCTTTCTTTCTTTCTTTCTTTTTTAAATAAAGGAAAGCTTGTTATATCTACTTGCTCTCTGCAAGTAAGGTAGTATTTACCAGGTTTGTTCACTATAAAGTTACTATTTCCTTTCCCTACCTTATTCTTTAGAAGTAAGTCAATAGATTTAGCCCACCCTCAAAAGTGTCTTATAGGAGGGATATTATTATCTGAAGTTCATGTAAGGAGAAGATTCATCTGGCATTTATTCATTTAATCATTTCTTTAGCAGTATGGACTCATGTATATTTTATACTTTTAATTATAATCCAAAACCATGTTAATTTATTTTTGTGCTCAAATTGTTCCAGCTGTAGCTATTGGGAGCTCTCTCAATTTGGTTCCTGTTCACTTCTATTAAAAATTTTTTTTTGTTGAGTGTTTCTTATTTTGTTATTAAAAGATGCTTGTGTTATATTTTTCCTGCCCCTAGAATCAGTTATTTCTGCAAGGAGCCCTGTTTTCTTTTATTTAAGGATAGTATTTGAAACCTTGAGTGTTAGGTCTGCTTGTTGCTACGTATATGTCATTACATGTAGGCCTGCTCGGTGGACAGAGCTAAGTACTGTGTGCATACATACTAACCCACACCTATTCTGGTTTTTTAAAAATGAATTTTCAGTTAGTTTACATACAATATTATATTAGTTTCAGGTATATAACACAATGAGCATTTATATAACTTATGAAGTGATCACCCCAATAACTCTAGTACCCATCTGACACCATACACAGTTTTTACATTATCATTGACTATATTCCCTCTGCTGTACTTTATATCCCATGCCATTCAGTTTTGCATAATAAAAGTCAACAACTTCCTGGTTTAGATCTGCTCACGGAGGTTAGGGAAAACAGTAATTCCTTGCTGAATAGCTTTGCCTCAAGGTGATTATCAAGATAATCCTTTCCTTCTAAATATTAGGCCTACAAATGGCACTCTTGGGAATAAAAGTAGCTCATTTTTAGTGTTTGCCATGCTTGAGTGTCAAGAGAATGTGGGCGCAGCCATGTCTGCCACAGGGTGTTGTTAGAGAGATAGGAACACATCCATTCACTGCAGCTATTGATCCTCGCCTGCGTAGGTATCAAGGTTAAATGTACCTTAACTTGGGCTCCATATGAAGTGGACCTGGAATTATGAAGTTTGTTTACTTAGACATTTATTTTTAATACTGTTTTTCATGCATGTAACGTCCATCTCTGGTGTTATAGCCGCTACATAAAGTTATTGAGAACTTTAAGTTCAGAAACTTAAATGGTCACTTACAAAGTTTAGGGAGTTAGGACACTGGCAAATCAAGAAATGAATTAAAGTTTTATGTTTCTCTATAATTCTGCCTCTTCTGATCTTTGTCTTTTACTTCAAAAGAATATCTTTCTTTTTCTTTTTCATTCTATCCTCAGTATTTTGATTTTTACGTGACCAAGATCTTCACTTTAAGGTTTTTTAGCTTGTTACTTTTCATGTTTATTCCCAACACTAGAGGCCCAGTGCATGAAAATTTGTGCACTCAGGGGGGTCCCTCAGCGTGGCCTGCGCCCTCTCACAGTCTGCGAGACCTTGGGGGATGTCTGACTGATGGCTTAGCGTGGGGAGTGGGCCTAAGCTGCAGTCTGGCCTCCCTCTGCAGGAGGTGCCAGTGGGCCAATTGGGGGCCGGCTCCACCCCCCACCCCCTGATTGCCCCTCCGTCGCCGCCAGTCGCTGCCACACCCCGATTGCTGTCCCTCCCTCTGCCCACTGGCACCTGCCTTGGATGGCCTGGCACCACCCACTCGCCGGTCCCCCCACCCCCTCCCGGCCAACCAGTTGTTATGCTGTTTGGTTGATTTGCATATTTTGCATATTAGGCTTTTATTATATAGGATGGCTGTTTTTTTTGTTTTGTTTTGTTTTGTTTTTGCCATTCAAGAGCTTGCTCTGGTGGTACTGACTTGAAAAGATAAGAAGAAAGAAATTAATGTTCTCAATTTTCCTTTTGTGTATCTTTCAAAAATATTATCTTTATGGCAAATTCTCTGAAATAATTATTCTAACCCCGTGGTCGGTAAACTGCGGCTCTCGAGCCACATGTGGCTCTTTGGCCCTTGAGTGTGCCTCTTCCACAAAATACCACGGCCTGGGCGAGTCTATTTTGAAGAAGTTTAAGTTTAAAATATTTGGCTCTCAAAAGAAATTTCAATCGTTGTACTGTTGATATTTGGCTCTGTTGACTAATGAGTTTGCCGACCACTGTTCTAACCCATTTCAGTATTTGAAGAAGTTTGTCTCTTTCCCTCATTCCCCCTCTGTGGGGAGGAGCCATTGTACCTTCACTGCACTTTCAGCTTCCACTCTTCAGAAGAGAGACTGATGCCTGTGCCCTGAGGACCCCCCACAGGGACGTTGCCCTTAGTGGTCTCTGTGGCTCTGGAGGTGGGTCATTGTCACCAGGAGGACCTGCTTCTCCCTCCTGAGCTCAGACCTCACACTGGTCCAGGATGTGAACCTCCATGGAAGGATACTGCTCATGGTTCTCTTAGTCCCCAACGTGGCTTGTGCTTTCTTAGCAACCCGGAAAGCCAGTCCTCAGCTTTCATTAGGGACTGGCTTCACATGGAGAGGCGCTGGTCCCCCTTTTACAAGTTAGGACATGTGCAAGAGGAAACAAATCAAAACTCAAACAGTGACCAAAGGGTCGTCAATTCGCCATTCATGTTCATAGCTATTAACCCCCCCCCCGTGGGAGGCACTTAGCAGTCATTAAACTCCTCGAAGCCCAGAGGACATCTTGGGAATAAACAGTACTTATTAACAGTGTGGAATCAAAATGGTTTTATTCCTTCCACCTCAGCCTCTGAACTTGCTCAGTAGGGCAACCACATTTGGTAGACCTAGCATGCTTACACAATTGTTCTTAAGTGAGTGTTTTGTTTCTTTGTGTTTTTTTTACTTTTAAATTTTCTGCTACCTTATTTTTTGATCTTTTCTATTGTGGATAAAAACACTAGTAATGATTTCAATGTATTCCTTAATAATGTTCTTTCAGCCCCTGTGTCTCTCGGTGAAAATTCGATCCAGCTGTCAGAGATGGCAGCGTAATTATAATAATTCTGTCATTTGCTCTTTAGAGCTTTGCAGACGGTGGGAGGCAGTGATGGAGCAAGCGTGCTCCTGCCTGTCAGTCTAATCCTCACATCCTCCTCCTTCATCCCAGCCAACCCTGCCCTCTTTAAAGAATCAGAAAGTCAAATTTCTGAGAACGACTATTTCCTGTGGGTTTTTTTTAAGTAATAATTTAACATTTCATGTGAATGTGTTGTTGAGGGGATTGATCTATTTTAGTACACGGAGACATAAAAATAATTGGTACTTTTTCATTTGTATTGTAGCTGTCATTTTTGTTGTGATTATCTAGGGATCTCCTAAAAATAATATAAACCTTAAAAATTTTTTTGTAATAACAAATGAGATCTGTTTTCCCACCATTAGAACATTAGTTTGGTACAACCATGTGAAACTCCTGTGTTTGTAGGTCACACATGGTCACATGTGGCCAACTTCATATAATTCTCATACATTTCTCTCAGTGACCAATGGAAGGGAGAGGTTATTAAATGCAGAAAATAACCTACCCTTGGATTTTAAAAGATTGTGCTTATTCTGTTTTGGATAATGGAAAAGACCAGAAGCTCGAGTGTTTAGTTGTATTTCATAAACTCAATTAAATAACTTATTTATTGTATCCTACTACTTAATCATATTAAGTTGTGTGTCCTGGAGCGGTGCTCGATGTCTGGGTACAGGTACCCGAGGGGGCCTGATAAAGCAAGCTGAGCTTCCCGGGTCAGGTTGAGCTGTTTCCTCTCTGCAGAATTATGAATAGACTCTGAACACTGAAACAGCAGCTTCAGAACAGAGCTAAGAATAGCACAGAGTTTTCCTCCTGCTGTCCATTTCATTAACCCAGCAAATAGAAAGCGTGGAGTGTTGGTCTCTTTGACCCTGCACAAAGAGGTTAACCTCTTTAAAGTGCCTCATTTATAAACACAAACTTCATCATACATTGATTGTACCTTAGGAGAACATGAAAGTTGCATGCTTCTAACTATTAACTTAATAGATGCTTATTAATTTCCTGTACAAAGTAGAGTTAATGACCTATCATCAATTTTATGCACCCTGGGGCTTTTTCTTTACTTGGAGAGATGAGGTTTCATAAGTGAACCAGGAAGACATTATTGAATGTATTTATACTTTTATAAATGCGATAATCGGTGTTAATAGCCAGGAAGAGAACTCATTTTTGCTGTGTGACATTAAGTGATTTCTTTAGGGCACAAGGACTCATGAGCCAGGTTAGATGTGATCAGTCAGCACAGATGTCAGTCGTGGCTGGAGGGGGCCTTGGAGGCTCTGTGGTATTCTCAGTTTCCAGATGACGGCAGTGGGGGCAGGTTGATCACAGAGGGGACAGGGTGCCTCTCAAGAGGAGAATTTCAATTATAGCTACCTGTGTGGCCTTGCCACTACCTGCCAGTGGCTGTCAGCCCTGATCTCAGACAAGCCAAGTGGTAAATTCTAAAATGGTGACAAGCAAAGATGCTGTGAGAGTAGCCAGAAGAGGTCCTGATCTAATCTTGTTGCTGGGATGGTACAGGAGCACATGACCTTTTCCTGGAAAAGTGGTCGTGGTTTGATGCATAAAAGATAAGCTGGAGGACATGATGGAATGAGGGTGGGAGGGACTTTGTGACACAGCGAAGCCATATGCTGTGTACAAGCAACTTCTTGGCATAGAAGTGGGTGCTGGGCTGTGAGGAAAGAGCAGGTTGAGACCAGGTTCTCACAGGCCTGTATGTCAGGCTGAGGCACTTGGACTTGACCCTGAAGGATCAGGTTGGAAGGATTTGAGAAGGACAAAGCTGGACAGAGGTTCCGTATTAGGGATGTTGTTATAATACTCTAGGGGGAAATCACAAGGATCTTAGCTAGGGTGAGAAAAGGTCAAGTTCAAGAAATATTGGGAAAAGTGGAGTTCTTTGTGATTGGATGACTGGTTAACCGATGGTACATAGATAGCGACAGAGAGGCAAGAGACAGGAAGCTTCTGATTTGAAACTTGAGATGGATAGATGGCCACCAGGGGATGGGACATTAGGGTTTAGATTCGCAAAAAAAGATGCTTAATTTGGTTTGGACCACACTGAGCTGAGCCATGTAATGATTAACACAATATTCCAGAAGTTTTTATTTCTCACTGACATGGAACCGCAGCGAGTGTCCCTGTCTGGCCGGCCGTTCTTCTTTGTGCAGTAACTCGGTGACCGAGATTCCTTTCATCCCGTGGCTCTGCCATCTTCAACGTGTGGTTTGCAGAAAGGGGAGGAGCATGGAGCGTTGTTCTTGGGTAGTTTTATGGTCCAGCTCTGTTCTGTATCACTTCCACCCACTTCCCATCGGCCAGAGCTTATTCCTATGACTGTCTCCAGCTGCAAGGGAGGCTGGAAAATGCGGCCTCATTATGTGCCCACCAACAAGAAGGTGCAGTTCGGGGAAGCAGCTAACCGACTGTGCTG
The DNA here is from genome assembly GCF_027574615.1 of Eptesicus fuscus. Classification (NCBI taxonomy): domain Eukaryota; kingdom Metazoa; phylum Chordata; class Mammalia; order Chiroptera; family Vespertilionidae; genus Eptesicus; species Eptesicus fuscus. The sequence continues at coordinate 104,399,288 of NC_072476.1, forward strand.
CAGGGTGACCGGGGAGGTTTTGAATATTGGGAGCAGAGATCTGAGCTAGAAATGTGGCTTTAGGTATCATCAAAGACAGGGTAAGGTTATATTCTGAGAAGTTACTCTTTGAGAACAAGAAGAAACAAGAGCAGGAGGCCAAGAACGGAACTTTTAAGTCGGCTGGTACACAAAGGTGGTGTGGACGATGGATGCCAGGAGGCGCCCGAGAGCCTGGAGGAGGGAGGTATTGTACCACGGCAGCCAGGAGTGGACAGTTTCAAGGAGTTGGTGGAAAATAGTGAGAATGTAGTAGAAAGACTCACAAAGTGTCTACTGAATCAGATGATTAAATATGAGAGACCTGATTGAGTTGTCTTCACTTCAAGACCACGGTCAAGGCAGAAAGCGATTTCAGGGCGTTGAGAGATCAACAGAGAGGAGCTACAGAGACGGGGAGATGGAGAACCAGGAGGGAGGGGGTCATTGATGAAACAAGGTCCCCGAGAGAACAAGGACAAAGGAGAACTTACTGAAATAAAATTCTGAGTTCACCCAAGTACTGCTTTTTTTTGACACCTTTTGAGCCCACATGATTGATGACGTATTTGTTATGAGCAATTTTGTTAACTTACCTAGCAGGAGACTATAATTACATTTCCAGTTTCCTATTAGTTAGTTTATGTTCTCAATGCACATCTCCTGGGAAATGCAATTCCTCTTTGAACGGAAACTTGCATTTTTCTTGGTTTCGAATGCAAAGTATAACAAAGAAAAAAGAAATAGTCCGCTGTAACTTTATCCTAACTTTGCTAAACTAAGGCAGATTGTACATCTTTTATTTTCCCTGATAAATGGAGTTATAACCTGTCTCTCTGTGTTTAAATAAATGTTATTGTGTGTCCTAGTTTCTCTCATCCCTACTGTCGCTAGGAACGTGTTTAGAGGTTCTCTTCTTTCCTAGAGCATTTTTTAATAATGAGGAAGTGAGATGGAAATCAAGAGGCTTACATGCGGATTGTGGTGTGTAATATTGAGCAAGCCCTGGTTTTATTAATAGATCACTGCATAGCTATTTTTCCATTTTACGTCCAATCGATTCACATTTTCCAGTGAGGCACATAACATTAGTTTAAAATGCTTTAAAAATTGTTTCTATATTGTAACTTGTTTCTAACTTAAGACCAGAATATTTAGAAGGAAAAATAATCTTCATATAAGCTATTATTATTTATATACCAAGCCTAAAGGTGATGGCAAGAATGATTTTTGGTATGTTTATTTTAAACAGCACTTCACAGAACAGTTCGATTGTATTAAAAACTTAAAATGTTACCAAAGGTCATATTTAGAATTTGAGTGACTATTTCTTTGGGAGTATAATTTAATGTTTGTACTTTGGTGCTCTGAGGTTGTTTTTTTAAAATATTTTTTATTGATTTTTTTACAGAGAGGAAGGGAGAGGGATAGAGAGTTAGAAACATCGATGAGAGAGAAACATCGGTCAGCTGCCTCCTGCACGCTCCCTACTGGGTATGTGCCCGCAACCAAGGTACATGCCCTTGACCGGAATTGAACCCGGGACCCTTGAGTCCACAGGCTGACACTCTATCCACTGAGCCAAACCGGTTAGGGCACTCTGAGGTTTTTTAATGTTATTGCTTTACTAGTATCAATTAGGAAGTAGTGTCAAATTAAGTAGAATATATTTAAAATAATGATTTTAGTTTCTATTTTCTAGAAAAAGGTAGGTAATTATATTCATCTTATCTTGGTACCTGGTTTATAATAAACCCTCAATAAATATTTATGATTTAATGATGATACTTGAGTTAGTATTTTTTTTTTTTTAGAAAAGATGTGTATCTGTTATAATAGCGCATGAAGCATTTCTAGCTCTCTCTCTCTCTCTCTCTCTCTCTCTCTCTCTCTCTCTCTCTCTCTCTTTCTCTCTCTTTTGCAGTATTCTTTCTATCTTTCTATCCTTGATATCAGTCAGGGTCAGCCCTTAACTGCAAAAAGATGAGTTGGCTGTGAAAAGAGTATCCAGCAATCATCTCTCCATTATTCTAGGCAGAATACATTTCAGAACGAAAGTGGCACCATTCAAGAATTGCATGTTTGCTGATGAGATTTAGAGAAAACCACACGTTGTCTCACTCTGGTCCAGGGCTCCAAGCATGCCCCGAAAACCTCTTCATTATAGGCCTATTTTTTCTCCCACTGTCACTTTCTCTCTTGTGATTTATTTTAAGGCATGTTTTTACCTCCTTAACCCCTCTGTTCTATCAGCTTCTTGTTTTATATGTAGAATAGGGAGTTGAGTTTGGAGAAGGAAAATAAAGATGGAGGTGAGGTCAGCATCTCATATGTGTACAATGCCAAGCAGTGTGTTGGACATTTGAGTAGAGGTGCATTACAGTGCCTAGCTCAGTACCTGGCATATACCCACTCCCACGTATCCCCCTTAAGAGGCCTGCTCCAGGACCCTGCTCTGTTGGATAGATGTAGCATTTGGTTTTAATTCTACACTTAATTCTCACCCTCCATAGAACTCATTTTGGGCACCACATCATCATATCACTCATGCTGGCTGCTGTAACAAACGAGCCTCTCAATTTCAGTGGCTTAGCACCCCTATATGTTTTTGTCTCTCCCCCTCCCGCTCCCCACAGTCATATTGAACAATGCATTGTGGTTCTGAGTAAGTGGGCTCTGTTACACACAATCTTTTAAGGACTGAAACTGAAGAAAGCTCAGTATTTTCCAAGGTTACCTTGGAGGTCAAGTGTCTAGATTGCAGAAAGCAAAAAAGATTGAGGGTTTTATGTGAGAGGATTTTATGGGCCAGTGCCTGGAGGTCACTGTGAGTAGGGTACATGCTTCCATTTATTTGTGTCTTTTTCAATTGCTTTTTCTGTGTTTTATAATTTTTTTTTAAGTACAAGTTTTTACCTCCTTGGTTAAATTTATTCCTAGGTGTTTTGTTGTTTGTTTTGCAGTTGTAAATAGGATTGTTTTTTTAGTTTCCTTTTCCGATAATTCATTTTGGTGTATAAAAATTCAACCGAGCCCTAACCGGTTTGGGTCAGTGGATAGAGCGTTGGCCTGCGGACTCAAGGGTCCCAGGTTCGATTCCAGTTAAGGGCATGTACCTTGGTTGCAGGCACATCCCAGTAGAGGGTGTGCAGGAGGCAGCTGATTGATATTTCTCTCTCATTGATGTTTCTAACTCTCTATCCTTCTCCCTTCCTCTCTGTAAAAAATCAATAAAATATATATTAAAAAAACAACAACAAAAAATTCAACCGAGCCCCAGCTGGTTTGGCTGAGTAGATAGAGCATCGGCCTACGGAGTGAAGGATCCCGGTTTCACTTCCAGTCAAGGGCTCATACTTGGTTGAAGGCGGGAGGCAACCGATCCATGTGTCTCCCTCAAATCGATGTTTCTCTCTCTCTGTCTTTCCCTGTCCCTTCCACTCTTCTCTAAAAATCAATGGAAAAATATCCTCAGGTGAGGATTAACACAACAACAATAATAACAACAAAAGCAACCGATTCCAGGATATTTTTGTATCCTGCTACTTTACTGAATATCAGTTCCAGTAGTTTTTTGGTGGAATTTTTAGGGTTCTCTCTACATAGTAATCATATCATGTGCAAATAATGACAGTTTTACTTCTTCCTTTCCTATTTGGATGCCTTTCACTTATCCTTATCTGATTCCTGTGTACTATGTTCAATAAGAGTGGTGAAAGCGGACATCCCTGTCTTGTTCTTGATCTTGCTTTTATGAATATGATGTTAGCTATGGGTATGTCACTTGTGGCCTTTAAAATGTTCCCTCTATTTCCACTTTTCTGAGAGTTTTTATCATTAATGGGTCCTAGATTTGTCAAAAGCTTTTTCTGCATCTATTGATATGATCATATGATTTTTATCCTTCATTTTGTTTATGTGACGTATCACGTTAATTGATTTGTGGATATTATGCCAACCTTGCATCCCAGGAATAAATCCCACTTGATCATGGTGTATGGTTTTTATTTATTTATTTATTTATTTATTTATTTATTTATTTTAATATATTTTATTGATTTTTTACAGAGAGGAAGGGAAAGGGATAGAGAGTTAGAAACATCGATGAGAGAGAAACATCAATCAGCTGCCTTCTGCACACCCCCTATTGGGGATGTGCCCACAACTAAGGTACATGCCATTGACTAGAATCGAACCTGGGACCCTTCAGTCCACAGGCCAATGCTCTATCCACTGAGCCAAACCAGTCAGGGCATGATCTTTTGAATGTATTGCTCCATTCGGTTTGCTAATGTTTTGTTGAGGATTTTAGCATCTTGTTCATCAGGAATATTGGCCTATAATTTTATTTATTTTTTTTGTAATGTCTTTATCTGGTTTTGGAATTAGGATAATGCTGGCCTCATAAAATAAGATTGGGAGTCTTCCCTCCTCTTGAATACTTTGGAATAGTTTGAGAAAGATAGGTGTTAGTTCCTCTTTAAATGTTTGGTAAAATTCACCTGTGAAGCTGTCTGGTCTGGGACTTCTGTTTATTGGAAGTTTTTGATTATTGGTCCAATTTCATTAGTTGTAATTGGTCTGCTCAGATTTTCTGTTTCTTCTTGATTTGGTGTTGAAAGATTGTATGTTTCTAGGAATTTATTCATTTTCTTTCATCTTACCCAATTCGTTGGTATATAGTTTTTGTATGGAAACAACAAGCCTGTGTTGTTGTTTTCCTGCTGGTATAAATAGAGTGAATTGTTTCCCTTTAGTCATTGATTCTGTTTCAGAAATCATTTGGGAATCCAAATGGAGGGAAATGTTTTTTCTTTTCCCAATACAATGAACATACTGAAAGTAATAGAAAAACCAAATATTTGAAGGCTTTTCCTGGAAATGCTTTGTATGAGATAGTACCGCTGTTCTCTTTCCTGCCTGGAAGACTACTTTTGTAAAATACTCTCTCTGGGAAGACCCCAGCCTCTTTCTTCCATCTCTATTTCCCAGACAGCTGCATTTCCTATGTTCTGCCAGATGGGAACATACCTATATTAGTTTAATCTGTTTGTCCATCCACTCATTCATCCAAGCACTTACAATGTAAAAAAGGAAAAAGAAGAGGAAAGAGAAAAAGTTGAAATTTACTGTGATAGAATGACTTACTGAATAGGACAAGGACCCCGGGGGATAAAGCTCTTAGTTCTACCTTGTGGGTGAGGGAGAGATGGGGTGTGCTTCTTTTAGGGGAAGGAAATTGGGTCCAAGTCTCTTGAATTACTCATAGTTACTTTCCCTCTCTCAGATAAGGTTTATGACGAAAAGAAACCTGGTTTGATAAACCTCCTAAGGGGCCAGGCTCAGACTAGACATTCAGTAAACTAATTTGACCGATGAAGGTTTACGTCAACACATTTATAAACTTTATATAATACACAATTTTTTATACATTATCTCATGCACTCCTCTCAATAGCTCTGCCATAGGGCAGATATGCTTATTCCTGGCTTATAGATAACGAACCCAAAGTCAGAGAGATTTGGTGTTTTGCCAACATCACCCAGCGGGTTAGTAGAATAGACTCAGGTTCTGCACCTAACCTTGACTGTTTTTCACTCATGGAAATCAGTATTTCAGTATGAAAATCATGCTTTGAAATCTGTTGCATGCTTTGAGGTGAGACCTCAGATCACCTGACTCTCTGAGTAATGAAGACTGTTCATTCACATTGGGTCACTCAAGAATTTATTTTTAACAGAAACAACATATTTCTTCCACCATGTTTTAGAGCTCCTTGTTCTCCTGCCAGCACTGTTTGTACCCAGTAGGCATTCTATAACTATCCTATGTAATAAAGAGGGAATATGAAAATTGGCTGTCACTCTGCCACAAAGATGGAAGTGCCCATAGCCACAAGATGGCGGTGCCCAGTCCTCTCAACCCCTCCGGACTCCCCCAGTCCCAGGGGAGCGGCCACTGGGAGCAGGCAGCGTGAGCAGCCTGGCGGAATGCTTGCTTCGTCGCCACGGCAACAAGGCAAGCGTTCCTTGCCTGGCCACGGGGTCCTCTGGCTGGGGAGGGCAGTTGGGGGCCATGAGGCTGGCCAGGGAGGGCAGTTGGGGATCAAGAGGCTGGTTGGGGAGGGCAGTTGGGGGCCATAAGGCTGGCCAGGGAGGGCAGTTGGGGGCCAAGAGGCTGGTCAGGGAGGGCAGTTGGGGGCCATGAGGCCGGCAGGGGAGGGCAGTTGGGGGTCATGAGGCCGGCAGGGGAGGGCAGTTGGGGGCTATCAGGCTGGGAGGGGAAGGCATTTAGGAACAATCAGGCCAGCAGGGGGGGGCAGTTGGGGGCAAGCAGGCCAGCAGGCAGAGTGGTTAGGGGCGATTGGGCAGGCAGGCAGGTGAGCGGTTAGGAGCCAGCGGTCCCGGATTGCGAGAGGGATGTCCGACTGCCATTTTAGGCCCGATCCCACAGGGACATCCCCCGGCAGTCGGACATCCCCTAAGGGGTCCCAGATTGGAGAGGGTGCAGGCTGGGCTGAGGGACACCCTCCCCCATGCACAAATTTTGTGTACCAGGCCTCTAGCTTCTGAAATAATTGACAATGGTTTAAAATGTGTAATTCAGATTCACCTAAATTGGCCAGAGTCTGAGGCTTTTATAAGTTTCTACCTATATTCATTGTGCCACAGGGAACAAAATTTGCCTGTGGTATGTTCGCATTCAGGAATGCTTTTTTTTTTTTTTTTTTAAATGCAAGGACTTTTAACACACTAGCTTGGTTTTCTGGGTGTTGTTGTTGTTGTTGTTGTTGTTGTTATTATTATTTTGGCTTCATCATTCTTCTAGCACTTACACCCTTAGAGCCTGTCCAAGGACATAGTCTGTGGATGCTGAGACTGGCTGGATGTTCTTAGCACCAGCAGGTTGAGACATTTGAAAATGGACTTGCTTTTGTGTCATTTGATGCTTTGAAAATCCCCAACTTCCTTAGTGTTGGAGTTTATGCTAGGCATTTATTGCTTCCCTCTCTGATTTATCCATGAGTCATTCCACGGGCTATCAGTGTTGTCCACAGAAATAGCGTGACCTGGTGCCTACCATAGTAAAATTGCTGCTGACTGGGGATGAAGGCATGGCTGATAGAAGTATAAAATGACATATTTCCACATGGATTCGGCTTCACTTCAAACTTACATGTGTCCGAAGACTCATTTTGTACCTCCCACTCCTTTCCTGCTTCCCGCCCCTCACGCCTTGCCAGCTGCTACCCATCTCATGGAGTGGTGGCTCCTGACCACGAAAACATCCCGACTGCTTGCTCCTCCCCTTTATACTGCACATCTAATTCACGTTCATGCCGTGGTGCATTGACCTCTAAAATATTTCCGAAAGCAGGGGATTTGAGACTGTTTTAAAACCAGGTGTGAGTGCATTGCCAAATCTCCTTATAGCTACGAAATTATGGGAATGGAGCCAAGAGCCCTGAAAGTGTTTACTGTCAAATCAGCAAAAGCACTTGGAGTAAAGAACAAATAAAATTTTAAGGCGTTTTCAATGTTAGAAGACATTCTCCTCTATATACTAGAGTGCGAATTTATTTCATCATCTCTGGAAACACTTCCTTTTTCCAAAACTCTGCAACCACGAGAGAAAAGAGAGTGGGTATTATTCAGAGTGTGGCACATACCAGGTAGTTGAGAAATGTTTAATGAATGAGGACATGGACAGATGGACAAAAATAGAGCGGTAATGGCGAAAGATCCCTGAACTCTGCGCCTGTTTTCTGTTTTTGCTGAGCAGGAATCTATTTTTTATTTCGCTTTGGTTTGCTTTTCTAAGAGCAAGATAAATGTCATTTTAGAAAGACAGACCCACCTTTAATATTAATCATTACTAGGGAAACACCATGAGCGTCTCAGGCTACCACCGAATGGCATTTTATTCTGCAGAATATCCAAGGGAGAGCTTTGGAAAGGGTCTATAATTAAAGACTCAGTAGTGACGGTTATGTGTTTAAAATGAAACAAAAACAGAATATTAAGGTTGTAAAACCTTCATGTACTAAGCAATGAAGGTCAATTACTTTTTTCTCTCATTAATTATTCCAGTGGCTTATTCTTGCAAGTTACTTTTGTTCTGCCACATACTAAAGAAATGAAAGTTAGAGAATTACTTCTTATTTTCTGTTTCCGTTTTGCAGGGGAAGATGGTGAAAGGAATGGGAGGTGCTATGGATCTGGTGTCCAGTGCCAAAACCAAGGTGGTGGTTACCATGGAGCATTCTGCAAAGGTAACACGTGCTGCTTTTGGAAATTCTCAACAGGCCAAAATCCTGTACACCCGGTCACCTGACCATGGCCTCTTTTTTTTTTTGGCTTATTCAAGTTGATAGCATTTATACTTTGAGGGGAAGATTACTTATTATCATTTACTACATGGTTGTTTAACTTTGAATGAAGCACAAACATCAGGAACTTCTTTGATTGTTTGCCTTGTAGACACATCGAAAGTAAAAGCTATAACGCCTTCAAAGCAATGAAAAGATGTCAAGGCAGATGTGTTGATTCAGTTTTAGAGATGATTATAGTGGTTGCTATCCATGTGAAAAATGAAAAACATAGCAGAATATAGGTCTTTCAACAACAGTTATTTTCAGATGGACAATATGGCCTCTTACCAAGGCTGTGAGGTGCCATTTGGAGAAGGTGTTAGAAAATTGTGGACTAGGGGGCAGAAAGCACCCTGATTCTGAAAAGTATCATACTTTTATTTTAACAAATCATCAAATATTTATTGAGTGCCTGTTAAGTGCTAGGCACTGACCAAAAGTAGACAAAAATCATTGACCTCATGGAGCTTACGTTTGATGATGATGGCAATGGTGGTGGTGTGATGATGATGATGTTGGTGGTGGTGATGATGATGAAGGTGATGGTGATGATAATGATGATGATAGTTTCCATGTATTGAGCTCACTGAGTGCCAACAGCACACTAAGCACTTGTTGAGTGTACAAGCACATGAACTTGATCATAGGCATCTTTCATGGTTCCAGAAACAGCTTCAGACAATTTAAGTAATTTGCCTGATTCCACATAACTAGAGGAGCTGAGATTAGACTTGGGGGTCCCTGACTCTGAAGCCCAGTTTTCTAACTTCAGAGCAACCCATGTAACTTTCTTCCTTGTTTCCAACTCAATGTGTTTGGACCAGCTGAGCATAACCGCTTTGCTGACCTGAATCCATGGACTTTGGATTTGGGTGGTACCGTCTTTGTTTTCTGTGTCCTTTGTCCATTTCCACTTACTCTTTAAAATCCTTAGCTTTAAAGCAAATGCTGCCTGTTCCTACCTTGAGACCTACTATTCTGAGTGGAAGTGGTAGTTAGCCCTGTTTTCATTGAGCGATGCAGCACAGGGGGAGATCATGGAGCTGCAAGATTGGCTTCTGACTCGCTTCCCATGGGGACTTCTGTTACAGAGAGAGGTGTGCTGTGAAATGGCTCTGTTGTAAAAACTGAAATAAATGTGGGATTATCATAAACTGTTTAGTAAACAGTGGGAAGTGAGCAGTGGAGCATAAATATGAAACATTGGAAGTGAAACCAGCACAGGTTGCTTCCAAGAGATGCCTTGCAGAAGCATCCAAAGTACCTCGTTTCAGAGGCAGAAGGATGCCAAGCATGCAAATGAAGTCCAATTTTCTGGAACATTATGTCTATTTGGACAACACTTTTTCTGACTTTCCTTTTGTTGTTACTTAAGTCCAACTCATTTTAAGTTATTTTGGTGCAGTTGTTTTCAAAACATTAGGCCTGTATTTAGAAATTCTCTTTCTCTTTGTTTTAAATGTGTGTGTTTTCTCCTCCGCTGGAAATTTTTGATAGAGGAAAAGAAATAGTACTTGAAATTTCTGATTAGAAATCCCTTCTAAAGCTTTGCACAGAAGCAAAATATTTTTTTTTGTTACCATTTCTCCTTTTTCTTCTCTCAGTGGGAAATGGCCTTGAGTTTTAGAACAGAACTGAAGTTAGATATTTTTCCCTAGATACTTTCACTTGAATAAACTAACAAAAATATATTTATGATTAAAGTAATAACAGTGATTTGTTCACACTTAAGACCTTGAAAACTAACCAAGGCAGGTTTCTCTTCTTGCCAGCTTCACTTTCTATCTGTGGTCCAGGATGTGTGGTTGTTCCTGTCTATTGTTCACCTGGACTCATTGTTACTGGCCGAGCTCCAGGCAACATCAAGACCTCCTGCTTCTCTTCCGCATCTTTTACTCTGGCCAAACAGTTGGTAGAGGCTGGAAAGGAGATGGAGGGGAGACAGGTTTTTCACTCCTGGTAGCCTCTCCAGGTAACCATCTGTTCTGGTAGACATGCCAGGTAACTTCTGCCTAATGATTAAGTGAACAGCTTAGGGGAGAAGTCTCGTGAGTTTTGTAAGATACAAGAGTGAAAAATTTGCCACGAAGGATTAAAACATTCATTGTCATGGAAAGACATATCATCTCGTATTCTGAGGCAGCACGTTTTTCTGAGAGGGTGGAGCTGTCAGGTGGTTTTCAGGTACAGCTTCGTCAGAGGGGAGCAGATGCAGGTGGCTTATAAATATAGCATTACCTGACCTTTAGAAGCATGCCTGTGTTGTTGTTGTTCTAATGAGACAAAGGAAACTCTTTCCTTGCCAGCCTTTGCAAGCAGCCAGCAGCTGCTGGTGTTGGAACTGGGCTGCCTGCCAGGGCTGCTCTAGAGGAACCTTCCCAATGCTTCCCTGCCTTAAAGCTGCCTCTGGAGACCCCATGGGAGGCGCTGGTGTGCACCTGGCATTGCGGCGTGATTTCCCTAGAAACATGGCAACATGGTAAAGTGGGCCAAGTTTTGTGGTGTCCAGCCACCTTCTTTCTTGAGCTTCTTGTCATCTCTTGACATGTCCTTCTGCATTCTAAAAATGGGAAGAAACAAATGAAATTAGTATCAATTTGAGTCCTTACTAGGTGCAGGGCCCTCTGCTTGGCATTGCACGTTCTGAATCTCGTGAGCCTCTCAATGACCCTGTGAAGGAAGACTGGGACGGGGGCAGGTGAGAAACTTGCCTGGGTAAGTGGTGGAGGTAGGAGTTTCCCTCAGTGTCATCCAGCCTGTGTTCATCATAGCATAACTGTCACATCCTCACCAAAGCTAGCTCTCCACCAGCATCCTGCCCACACCTGCCCTTTACTCGAAGCTTTAGGTTTCAGAATTTCCTCTTTTTCTTTTTCCATTTTAGCGAGTCAAAACACGCTTTGCTTTGGTGAGATAGGTATCAAATTGTGTTTCTTAGCATCCATCTCCCCTTCTTCCCTTCCCTTCTGTATTAGAATTCTCCAAGTTTTACCTGTGCACATACATACTAGCCCAGGGACAGACTACATTTCCCAGAATCCCTTGCATGTACATGTACCATGTGACCAAGTTTGGGTCAATGGCGTTTGAGTATTTGCAGTGTGTGCAATTTTTGAGCCATGTCCTTAATGGTAAAGCAGATTTCATTGGACTTTCTTTTTCCCCCTTCTGCTATCTGCAGCAGTAGTGTTGGGCCCAAGGCTGTAAAGCATATTGCTAGGTTCACAGAGCTTCCCCACCAGCCTGGATCCCTAGGTGCCCTGCCTCCTTCATGGGTCCCTGTCAGGATTCCGCATAACTCCATCCTTGCCTCTATGCTTTTCTCATCCTCTACATCTTTCTTGGCTGCTATCTAAATTTTTGGCACCAACTACTATTTTTCATTCTGGACTCCTTATTTTCACACTGAAATTGTACACTGGAACTCTGATGAGCTCTAGAACTGTCTTTTTTCCTTAGGAGACACCTCCACAACTCCACCTGATTGTTCCACACCCACCTCAACAGCAGCACACACACAAGTGACATCATTCTCATTTCTCTGAAACTCTCCTGCTTAGACCCCTCGAGCAGAGACTATCTCCCAGCCCCACTGGGAAAGGCAGGCACCCTTGGTATTTTCTGTTCCTACCCCTACAGCAGGCACTGTCAATATTGTGTCCACCATACCCCTGTAATCTTGTTATCTGGCTCACCCCTACCTCTGCACAGTCACACCTGAGTGAGCCAGTGTTTTATGAATTTGTTGGCTTAGTGCGTCCCATCTCTAGATATTATGAATGACCAAAGGAATATTCTTTGATGCTTTGCTTGAAATTTGGTAGAATTACCTTGTAGGAGTATGTTGATTTACCTACTTATTCAGGCATCAAATATTTATTGAGGACCAGGCACCAAGCATCATAATCGGGTCTGAGGAAAGAAACATCAGAAAGATGTGGTCTTTCCTTTAGGCAGCTCAGAGTCTCATGGGGAGAGAGTCATTGAAATCAACACTTAAAATAGAAGAGGGTATAAAGTAGAGTGTGCAGTGTTGAGCATCCAGTTCCTTTATAAGGGAGCTGTCCATGGGATGCAGCATCTGCCTGGAGACCTGAAGGATGGGCCAGAGCTTGGTCCTAGTGTAGCAGGTTGAGGGAATGGGCACTGGGGTGCAGGAAGACAGTGCATGTTGAGGGATTAACAATTAGGTTCCTGTTGTCAAAGAGCATAAAGAAGAGTTGGGTGGAAACACACATGTGCGTGGGTGGTCTGTTTCCTCCATGGCTTTCCATCTCACTTAAATCCAAGTTCAAAGTCCTTACTGTTGTCTCTAAGGTCCTCCATGGTCTGTTGACTCCATCCCCCCTCTCTGATCTGCTACCATTCTCCCTCTCATCCTCTCAGCTCCAGCTATGCTCCCTTCCTGTAAGTTTCTGGAACATTCCAAACATCCTCTTGCCTCAGGGGCCTTGCCTTGTTATTCTCTGTGCCTGGAATGCTCCTCCTTAGGTACCTGCGTGGCTCTCTCTCTCAGTTCACTCAGATCTTTGCTTAAAACACCAGAGGAGCTTTTCCCAACTACTGTGTTGTATAAAACAAGAGCTCCCACTTCTTCATCTGCCTTCTTCACTAGAATGTCAGTTCCATGGAGCCTGGGGACCTGTCTATCCTCACAGCCAAGGAGAGTCATGCCTGATGCACAGCAGGACTCAAAATACTTGTAGAACTCACTAATTCTTTAAATCATAATGTTACTTTGAACACATAGGGCATTTTCCACTCTTTCCAAGCAATTTTCTGCTTACTGCCTTTACGTTATCATGGCAGTACTCTTGAGAAATAGGTCTTATTGTTTCCCTTTCAAAGACAAAACACATTTCATGGATGGTAAATATTCTGATAAAGGTCAAGTGCAAAATTAAGAGCAAAACCAAGCTGAGAATCTGTGTATTCTGCCTCTGGGCCTCCATTTTCTTTTGCTAAACGTTTCTGTCTGGCGAGTACCATCACCACTAACAGTGGGAAGGAAAGTATCCTGTTCTCAGCATCGGTGCTGGAGCTGTATTCCTAAGGGTATAGCTTTCCGAGCACAAAAGCAAAGAAGTTCAGTCATAGTTGTCATTTATTGGAAACAAGCAATGCTTGGGTAGCTGTTTTAAAGAACATAAATGAGAGCTCTGTCTCTAAAACAGGTTTGGATTTTATTTTTATTGCAGTAGGAGGTCTGCATTCTGAAGCGATCAAAAGAATTGTAATTATATTGTCATGAAAAGTTGAGAATAAATCTTTGTGAACACTGTTTTTATGAAGCTCAATTTGTGTTTGGTATGAAGGTGTCATATGGAAATCTTGGATGCTGTTGTACTTGTCTTTACTTTTTGGGGACAGGAATTATAAAATGTAAATGAGGTTTACTAATCCTATTAATTTTGGACCAAATGTGTTACCAAAAGCCAACTTATATGAAGGATATTTTTAAGAAGCTCTTTACTGGGAAACATTTTTGAGATAATTTTCAGCAACATTGAAAAGAATCCCCAGATAAACCTTCCTTTGTTAGGATAAATGATACTTAACATAGTTCCAGCTGGTTTAATTATTTTCCATTCATAAAAGCTTGTCAATATTTTATAATTTGTTAATAATTCATGGCTGGATCTGTTTGGAAAAGAATATTCACCTTTAAAAAATGCAAATGCCTTTTTATTTCTCCCGGAATGATGGAAATGCCTGCAAGACATGTTAAAATGTGGAAAAACAGCAGAACTCAATCCAACAACCAACAAGCCCCTTTAAAATGCCTTCTAGAATTTAATTAAACTAATACTTTAAACTCTATGACTGCGTGTGCACAGTTCTTAAAGGGAAAGGTGATGCTGAGAGAAGCTTTCTGTTACCAGGACAATTCATGAGTGGAAAGAGAAAATGATCCTGTTCATCCCTGGGCTCTGCATCCTTAGGCCAGAGATTGCACCGTGCAGTAGTAGAGAGAACAAAAGGCCGTGATAAGATTTCTGTATTATATGGAAGAACAATGGCCTTCTGTTCTAAGATCTCATAGCCCTGAAGACTGCTCTCAGGGAAATGGCTCGCTATGTGTGTTGTCTCATTTGGCGAGTCCTCCCCTTGAGAACGTGCCTGTAACCACCAACAGTTATTACATCTGCCTTATAGAAACCATTTGTCAGAGCAACCGCCCTCCACGTTAGTGCCCGCCAAGTCTCTCTAGCGAAGTCCCATGTCGATTGTTGGAAACCCTATGGAATAGGGGTAAAGGCCACAGATAGCCCATGAGGGTAAACTCGGTGTGAGTAACAGCACCCTCTTGTCCTTTTATTCCGTGTACCTTGTTTTCCTTTATTTGGCAAATCCCACTTTTCTATGTAGCACATCCGTCACCACGGTGATTTGACAGTCACACGTTTAGTAATACAGAGGCCCTGATCTTTTATATCTGTGGGTGTATGGGAGCTGTTTCACTTGGCTTAGGCATTGAGACCAGTAGGAAGAAGGAAGACTCCAGGGCGGTGACATCCAGGCTTCTTTCAGCGTATGTTGGCAAGCCCAGAGAGAGGCTGTGGTAGATTTTGTTGTGCCACCAGACAGGATACTGAATCTTCTCTTGCCAAGTGCTGCCTTTGTAGCCCCTCTTTTTAGGGGATGGATGCAGCCTTGATGCTTCAGGAGGAGCAGCAGAGGCGGTGGAGGGACTGTCATTCACTGTTTCTCTCTGCGTGTAAAGCTGCATGTGTCATTCTGCAGTCATGAGATGTCTGTGCTTCTTCCCTTGATCATGCCTTTGTCTGTCTCTCAGTCTCTGTCTCCCTTCTCTCTCTCTCTCTCTCTCTCTCTCTCTCTCTCTGTCTCACACACACACACACACACACACACACACACACACACTCCTAGCTGTTTTTTTTCTAATGAGCTCAGAGGTGCTGGTATGGTACAGACATGTGTCTCAGGACCAGAAAGCAGCCTCGAGTGGTCTCTCACCCTGAGTCACATGGTTTACAGCTCTGACTCTGAGTTCCTCGAATCAAAATGACAATATTCAGACAGCAGTCTTGATCACTGTGGTTGCCTGGCACTCCACTCATTGCATAGATGTGGATGTAAATCATCTCAGCATTCAGTGAGCTGGAGTCTAGTGTTGGGGTGGGGGTTGAAGGGAGATCGATGGTGACAGCATGTGCGGTGAGGGAGGGAAGCACTGGGGTGTCTGTGGACACTGGAGCAGGGGCATTGGAGAGGGAGATGACACCTGAGCCAAGTCCTGAAGGGTAGGCAGGTGTAGCCATTTGAATGTGGGGTGATGGGGGGCACGGTGATGTGTGTTTCAGGTAGCATGAACAGAGGCTTCAAGACCTGGTCTCTTAATGAACAACCAACTTCCAGAATTTACCTTCACCTTATCACGAGGGCATTCCCGAAGAAGGTGCCTCCCAGGGGACATATGCTGCAGCCACATTAGGAGGCACTGAACAGAAAATGTGGGCATAAAGTAGGGTTTGATGTAAAGCAGACTCGTACAGATTGGGAATGCTCTGCTGCCTCAGGTGAATGAAATCTTGTCATCGAGTGCAAACATCATGTGAAAAGAGCTTGTTGTTCGGGACTAAGTTTTTTGGGATAGCGTGGAGCATATTGCAGTGATAACAAGGGGGTTTATTATCATTTAACTAGAATTGTCTTCTACTAAAGTGTTAAACTGAGATCACCATGAAGCAGGTAATAAAAGGTACTGAAGCCCCAAGTTAAAGTCAAGAGGGTGAATTGCTGGGTCTGGGAGAAAGAGAAAAGCTGGAGAAGCAGGTGGAGGAAGGAGACTCCGCTCCTCACCGAGGTTATGAGGGAGCGGGCACATTGAGGTCAGGAGCTCTTAGCATGTTTAATGCTACACTTCACATCCATTCTTCTGCCTCATCTGGCATCTCTTTGTGGGGAAAGAAGCAGAATGATTAGGATGAACAAGACCCCACTAACCTTAGCACTTGGCATGGAGCTCACCCCCTCCTGGTTCCTGCACCGCACTGTCTCCAACAGTTCGTTTGATTCCTACGGTGATCAAGCCAGAAAGACAAGGCAGTCGAAGAAAAACTACAGCACAAGGAATTTCAGGGGCCAAATGACTATGAAATGGCAGAGTTAAGAAAAGCTGGGTCTTTGGACTTCTAATATATAGTGTTCTTTGCTACCACACTACACTGCACCTCTTTTTTTATGATTTATTTTTAAATGTGAAAAACTCAGCTATGATTCCTCCGTTGTGAATCACTAATCTATGCAGGTGGCACGCCACAGTGTAGGGCCCAGCCTGGCGTGGTGGGAATTGAGTGCCAGAGTGGGAGTGAGTCGCATGTTGGCTTCCTAGCTAACCTATTGTTGAATATTGAAGTTGTGACACTCCGCAATCTTTCTGCTTTTCATTTTCTCCATTTCCTTGGTCTATGTTACATCTTGGAGCTAAATGTGATGGTGTCACCTAGCTACCTTGTTCTCACTGTAGGGTCATACTTGGTGCAGTTTTCTAGGCAGCCATACGGTCTGCCCGACTGTCATGGTTTCATTAATTTCGTGGGTCTCAGGAATTGTATTCAGGCCATTTTCTGTGTAATTACATGTCCAACTTTATATAGGAACTTAAGAGCTGGTAGATTGTAATGTGTTCAATGTAAGTTGTATAAGCAGTACCAGCAAACATTTTTTAAAAACATTTTCATTGACTTTTAGGGAGAGGGGAAAGGAGAGGGAGAGGGAGAAACATGGATGTGAGAGCTTTCACATCAATCAGCTGACTCCTTCACGCCTCTTATCTGAAACCTGGGCATGTGCCCTGAAGGGGAATAGAACTGGCAACCTTTAGTACACGGGACGATGCCTGACCAATTGAGCCACACCAGCCCAATTGGGGCAGTAGTAGTTAGCATTTATTGAGCACTTGCTAAGTGCTGGACACTTGCATCTGTCTCATCACTCTAGATGTAGATTTGGCTCAAACAATGAAAATAGATTAAGAGCTCCCTGCAGAGAACATTTTTCAGAGGCTCAGATTGTTCACTTCACTCACAGACATGGATTCATTGTGGCAGGCCTTTTTCAGCTACATTTAATGTAAAGAGACCTGCCCAGCCAGGGTGGCTCAGTGGTTGAGCATTGACCCATAAACCAAGAGGTCACTGGTTTGATTCCCAGACAGAGCACATGCCCTGGTTGGGGGCTCAATCCCCAGTAGGGGGCATGTGGGAGGCAGCCAGTCAATGTTTCTCTCTCATTGATGTTTCTATCCCTCTCCCTTCCTCTCTCTCTAAAATCAATAAAAACATATTTTTAAAAAGTGTGAGGAGACCTGATAACTGTAGAAGTTCGCACATTTATCGTTAACTTCAGCTCTTTAATTAAGCTTCTATGACATGTGCATACTTCCGTTGAAATCGGGAAAGGAAAATAGATAATTAAGAATGAAGTGAAAATGAGGTTTTATTTCTACAGCTATAAATTTTCTTATACAGTAAGATCCACAAGCATGTAACTTGTTATTAAAGGTAGAATGTCTAACCACTTTATATGTATTTAGCACTAGTTTTGACTAAATTAAAGTAATAGAGCTTGTGTTTGTTTTTTTTTTAAATCCATCCAAGATTCCCAATAGACTTCCCTTTTCTATCTCATTCATTCATTCAAAAGTATTGAATACCTTTTGTGCCACATATTGGATTTAGTACGCTAAAACCTGTTAATTACTGGTGTGTTAGTGCCTTGGCAGGTTATCACAAGGAGTCAAAGCTTCTTAATTAAGCCCTTGCCTCCGAACAGCACATCCTTGGTCTGAGCAGTGTTCAGAGAGATGTAAACCAGGTAGCAGGTGCACGTTGTAATAGGTAAATAGGTAAACATTGAGATGGCTCAGGATGCTGATGACATCATGTGTGGTGCTTTTAGACCCCCAAAAAAGGAGTTTCCCCCATTGACCTCCCCCCGCCTCCCCCACCTCCAGCACATGCTCTCACCCCCCCCCCCCCTAGTGTCTTTGTCCATTGGTTATGCTCATATGCATGCATGCAAGTCCTTTGGTTGAACTCTTACTCCCCCCACCCCCTGCCTTCTTGCTGAAGTTGACAGCCATTTTTAATAGATGTTCTAGGTCAGCCTTCATCCTCAAGGGAAAGATTAGTCTGGGCTCCTGATGCTTGCTACTTAGAAAGGAAACTGATATAATCAGAAGGAAGTGATCTGAGGAGCAGATCATTGTCAGAGCTGATGTTTCAACTGTGCCCCACAGATGTGTCTCAGGGGCCACAGAGGGCGGGGATGGGTAGGAGGCTGTAGGGGGAAAAGGGAGGATGGGAATTGGGGCCAGGGAGGCTAATGGGCAAAAAACCTGCTTTCCATACTGAATCCCTCTTTTATTTTACGTTTGAAGAAAGTGTACTGTGGCTAAAGGAAATTTGGGGGGAAAATGTGGATTTGGTCAGTTCACACATTTTACCAGTGAACAAAAGCAAATGTTTCCTTATCAGGAAAAGCAAATGGCTGTATAAGAAAGAGAATCTAATCATGGTTTACTACACTGCCTGGCCTAGCAATGAGCAGTTATACAGGGTCGTTTCATCAGTGTGATGTAAATTCTGACTATAAAGTTTTACCTATAAGTTGTGATAGCTGTGTAGGAACTGAATGAAGATGATGGAGGTTGGGGGTTTGTGGGAGAGTTAAGTCTTCATATGACCCAATAAGAAGTTAGTAGATAATAACTAATATTGATTAATCCATAAAAAGTTCATGGCCAACATTATATTTTAAAATACAGAGGTAAGAAGAAAATGTATAGAAGTATAAAAGACAGTGCTAAAAATAATTGAAATTGATTCCTATTGAGAACAGATCTAAGAGAACTGAACGAGATAAGGACTGCTGTTTTCTGCTGATATATTAATTTTTTAGCGAATAAAAATTTTTAAAGGGGATAGTATGCATTTGCAATTCCGTGTATGCTTCCTACTTGCCCTTGGTAAATAAAGCTCATGTTTGACAAGGAGACCATTCCCTGGAGGAGAAAAAGAAGCAGGATACTAGAAGTGATATTTCTTGCTCCATAATGTAAGGACTGGGGCGTGAGAAGTCAAGTTCATGCAGGGTGTTTCCCAAGGAAATGAGTTAGGCCTTTGGCTATTCATTTGGTATTGTCCCTGAATTATTTCAGGGACAGAAAAGAAAGTGGAAGCCTGAGAGTGCAGAGTTGTGGAATCAGCCTGCACTTAGGGGACAATTCCTGTTTGTCCTGCAGTTATATCAATTCTAGATGAACATCAGTCGTAACTTCTCTCTTTGATGTTTCTGTTTGAAAACAGGGAAATGCACATAAAATCATGGAGAAATGTACATTGCCATTAACTGGAAAGCAGTGTGTCAACCGCATCATCACTGAAAAGGTAAATGCCTTCCTTTCTCCTTTTATTCCCTCTAATGTCTGCCTCCACCTTTTTTTAATAAGCATTTTTACAGGGTTTTTTGTTACGCTCTGAAAGTGTTTTACATTGGTAGTCAGAGGATTAGCTTAATAGTATAGTCCGTGGGTAGACTAAATAGGGAAATGTATCAGGTTAATGTTTCAAAATGTGGAGTTCTTCATGTGCAACTCTCTGGAAATGGACATAGGCACGCAGAATTGAACTGCTGCCCTTTGTAATTTTGACTGTGATGTAGTCCAAGAAAAGTTTTATTGCTCATTATGCTTGGACTGCTAAGACAGATGATATATACAAAGTTAAGACTATATTTATCCTTTTTACCTTTCTTCTTTGCTTTCCCAAACCACAGGTACAAATTGTTGGGTTTTATTCTAGGAAGCTCAGAAAAAATTAGGTTTTAGTCATTTGGATGCACATCGCAGTACAGGCCCCACCGTGAACCTCGTCTGTGGAATCTCATCTGTGGTTCCCGCGTGTCCCGGCCCCTGTCAGAGAGTGGACTGCCCGCATTTCAGTGCCTCCTACACTGATTTCTTCTTAGATGGAGCGTTGGCCGGTGGTGCCGCTGGAAACTGTTCTGATCAGAGGGCAGCCTCCTGGGCAGTTGTCTGCCCTCCTCTTGCTGACCCACAGTTGAACCGAGGGTGTGGGAAGACATCATTCTCATAAGTGAGCGAGGAGGTGTCATCTTCTCGATTCCGTGTCTTGATGAAGCCACCTTCTCTGAACCAGACTGTCCCCAGCATTAGCCTCAGAAGGCGGAGCGTGGTCTCTGCAGCAGCAGGTAGAATGTAAACCTGGAACGGCCGTGAGAGATGCACGCCAGAGGCTGAGGAGGGAACACCCAGGCAGGCTGCCCGACAGCCTGGGAGGGTGTCAAGGAAAGCTTCTAGGTGGTAAAATATAAGCTTTAACGTGTTTTGCAAGGCATTTTACAGTTTGTACCTTTTCTCCTCCAGTTTCAGTTTCCCACTTTCTGCCTTAACATGGTCCCCACTTCAGCCAGACGAAATGCTTCGAACTGTGTACATCCCCCCACCGTGTTCTTCTGGTACTTTGCACACCCTGTCTCTGTCCTTGGAATGCTCTCTCCATCCATCTGGCTCATTGCTGCTCATCTCTATGTCTCAGCTATTTCTTTCTTTCTCTGACAAGTCTTCTCTGTCCCTCCCCAAGTCTTCCAGGAGCTTCTCCAAATCCCAGTACTTATTCTGACTTAGTACTGACCACTGTATTGACATGACCTTGAGGCTCTGCCATCTCACTCATCACTGTTTATTCAGCACTCAGTATGGTGCTTGCTGGACACAGTGAATGCTTGTTAAATAAGTGTATTATACTTTCCTTGATGAGAAAACTGATAGATTGAGTGGTGAGTCTTGAAAGATAACTAGGCATTTTTTTTTGTTTTTTAAGTGAGAATAAGACCAAAGAAGCTTTTCTAGGCAAAGGGAAGAAAGTAGGCAGAGCCTGGGAGGTGTTCAGAAAACACAGCCTAGGCAAGGACTCACAGGTGGAACAGCATAGAGTGAAGGCTAGTGTTGAAAAGACAGTGAGGGGCCACATTATGAAGGAATGTGAATGCCTTGCTAGGAAACTTGGGTTTTATCTGGAAGGCAGTTGGGAGCCTTTCAGCGATTTTCAGTCGCTGGGGACACAGTTGACCAGGTTTGCATTTTAGAAAGAGCCCTGTAGCTTTCGAGTAGAGTAAGCGGAGAAGAGCTGAGACAGAGGCCAGTCACAAGTCCCCTCCACTGCTCTGGGCCAGAAATGCAGGTCCTAAACCACAGGACAGGGACAGATCTGAGAGATTTATAATGATCTCAGCCTAACTCGACGATGTGGACATGGACACTAAAGCAGAGGAGATTTCTACGTTTTCCGGCTGGAGCGGGTGGTCGACCTGCTTAGTGACGTGTGGAACTGTAGGAGGAGAAAGGGCGGAACAATGGGAGGCAGGAAAAGAATAGGCTCGGGTTGAACATTCTCAGGTTGATATTCTTGAACAATTAGCATCCAGTCAGGCATTTCTGACAAATGATTGTAGATGTGGATCTAGAGTGCAGAAGAGAAATCACTATCTGAACAGGTTTGTGGAAGTCATTAGCAGGTGGGGATGATTGGAGCCTTAACTGTAGGTGACAGTGTGTAGCAGAAATGAGTTGAGTGACAGGCAGCCAGGTATGGAATATTGGGTACCTCAAGGAAGAGTGGTACATGTTTACCCCTGTGCTCTATACAGTAGTCACTCAGTAAATGTCTGTTGAATGAGTAAGTATGAGAATGCAGTGCCACTGAGGATGATAAATGTGTACAGCCCTGCGGAGCAGACTTGGGACTAGAATTCTGTTTTCAGCTCTTATGGAAAATTCCATTCATTTTGTTACAGAAAAACCAGAGAAGAACCAAGCAATGCTTAGAGAGATGGAGTTACAATTATTATTATTATTATTATTATTATTATTATTATTATTATACGCCAGAGAAAAATGTCTCTCAAATTCTGGGCAAAAAACATGGAGGAAGTTTCCCTATTTATATCTTTTTACCCTCTCTGTCTCCCAATTATGGGGTTTAGTGGTTCCCTTTGCAAGTTCTTAAAGAGCCCTATGTGCTGGGGCTTTGAGACCTCAACCAAAGGCCTGGCCTGGCACCAGCACTGATAACTTTGTCTGGGGAAGGTTTATGGCCTCTCTGGAATGGGAGTAGTTTTATTTCCTTATTATTTAAGCAAACAAGCATTTACAGAAGCTAAAATAGCAGGGTTAAATTTTCAAACAGCAGTTTTTATATAAGATGGATGCTTCAATTTGCCATTTGAAAGAGGCCATGGCAATGTTATGACCCTGATTTCCAAGTTTCCTGTTTCTAGAAGGAGGTTATGAAAGGTGCCTTCCTCCCAGCACCCAGACTGTGATTAACTTCTTTATCCATAATGGAGCCTTTTATGGTGGTGATAAAATAATTAATTTATTCATATGCCACGTGAATAAAGCAGTCGCAATATTATCCTTGGCACTTAAGTAATTTATTGTTTAGCTCTTAGGTTTTAGTCTCTATTTTTATCAAGTATATTGTTTTGTTTGCACTTTATACCACTAGATGGGAATCTTCCTAAATCTTTCCAAAGTAAATTTTCCTCTTTTTAATAACAGATACTTGGTTTTTCAATATATGAACCTGAGAGCTAATTGGGGTTTGATGAAAGTTTTAATAAAAGTTTTTTAAAAGCAATAACTCACTTTACCATAATGTTCATCTGCCTGGTCACGATGCCACAGTTATCTTCCCCCGCATCTCTGCCCTGCCTGTTCTCAATAACAACGCCATCCAGATGCTTTGTTTCTCCGAATCTTCCATTTGGATAAATTGACAGTTGTTTGTAATACAGATACAAGTAAATCCGTGCGAACAGCACTCCAGACTCAGTTTATGCAAAGGAAAAATCCATTACAATTTTTTAATTGTCAATTTGGAGTTAAATAAACTATTGCAGCACGCAGCACATTCCTAAATGAGCATTTTCCCCTTCTCAAAACAAATATTTCTGCTAATAAAAAGTTCTTTTTTAGAAACATAAAAATGAGTAAACAAAGAGCAAGTCTGCTGAAATATTTCCTCTTAACTTAAACTGTCTTTTCCAGCAAAATCAACTATGTCATCTGTGAATTCATCACAAATAGAGAATGTATTACTGGTTGCCTTGATGTTGTGCTCTGGGGGAGAAATGTCAATTAACTGGAGATAAATGTTTGGGGGTTTTGATTTGGGTTCACACACAGGTGACAATAAGGTAAGCTGTTAAGGAGAAAGGGCATTCCTGTAGCAGCCCCTGTGATGTCCTGCTGTGTCCAGGCAGGATGCCAGGTGTGCAGGGTGTGATTTGTTTGTCTCTTTGACCTGTATGACAGTCTTGGGAAGCAGAGTTTTTTGATATCCATCTTCAGAGGTGAAGATAGCATCACCAAGATTGCAAAGTTCTAAGCCACGGTTCTTCCTTCTACATGCTGTGTGTTCAGATTAGCCTTCTAACCAGGAGCATGTTTCAAAGCGACAGTGTAGAGTTTACTTCCAAGCTAGTTGAAAGTAAAGATCCGAACCCTCAAATAATAATTGAACTTAAGGTCAGTTTACAGAAGAGGAATGATCTGCGCCGCCTAATGCTTAAGTCTGAGCAAGAGGAAGCTGACCATGAAAACCCCAAGAGGAAATGCCTGCTGAAGGGAGGCCAGCTTGGAGACCCAGCACGCTGGAGTCGCAGGGAAGCAGCGTGGCTCTCCCACTCAGAGCTTCCATCCGTAGGCATCTATCTGCCTTGAGCAGGTGACTTCTACTCAGAGCTTCCCATCCGTAGACATTTGCCTGAGCAGGTGACTTCTCAGAGCTTCCCATCCGTAGGCATCTGCCTGAGCAGGTGAGCCTCCTGCCACTGGAAGTTCCTAAGCAGAGCCCTGGCAACCATTTTAGAAGAATGTTTTGAAGAATTCTTGGTTGGGAAGTTATAGTAAGTGACTTTGTGGGCCGCTTCCACTCCAGTTGTCATAGAACTGAGTGTGACAGCATGTGTTTGAAATCTACCTGAAATCTACAACAGGTTGAGTCTACCTGCAGAGGTCAAGCTTTACCAATGGGCACTACCCTCACCTTGTGTTACCAACCAGAGCATTGTAATGGAATGTTTAGGGTGAGCTTGGCCTTCTCTTGTTCTGAACATAAGCATCTTCATTTGATTTGCATTCTAGATGGAGATTATCACACTATGCTGTCTGTCCTCTTGGACCTGTGTACTCTTACTAGGACTTACAGGGAAAGGTTTAGTATTTACCTGGGGGTGGAGGTCTTTCATGGCCAGGACAGCTCTTTGCTTTAATTACTGAGCATTCATTTCCAAGCACCTTCTTTTGTTTCCTGTAACTCTTTATCCAGGAGCATCCATAAGCTTTTTCCTCTCATTCCTGTGCTTTTTACCTTCCAAATATCTCCTCCCTCCTTACTTTTCCCCATTTCTTTCTTCCTTCAAATCATTACTAATCATCAAATTGAAATTTTGACCAGAACTGTTGGACCTAACCAAAGTAAAGTAATTATAAAAAAAAAAGAAAAGAAAACTGGTTATGTGTGGCTGGTATGGTTCAGTGATTGAGCATTGATCAATGAACCAGGAGGTCACGGTTCAATTCCAGGTCAGGGCATGTGCCCAGGTTGTAGGCTCAATCCCCAGTAGGGGTATGCAGGAGGCAGCCAATCAATGATTCTCTCTCATTATTGATGTTTCTATTTCTCTTTCTCTCTCCCTTCCTCTTTGAAATCAATAAAATATATTTAAAACAAAACAAAACAAAAACCTGGTTATAATAGTAGCAAATGACATCAATAGTCAACACTCCTTTGGTTCCTGGCATCAATGGTGCTCCACAGCTAATTGCCAATTAGGGAGCTGGCATTTATTCTACCCAAGATGTAAGAATCCCAGTTGACATTTTATCATGGCTGATTTTCAGAATCTTTGTCCTGGGTCTTGTCTCTCCTTTAAGAACTTGAGAGCTTGTTTCTGTTCTGTGCTATAAAATAATCACTGTGATAGCCATCGTCATTGTCATGTTCTTGGCCCCGACAGGCTGTGTTTGACGTGGACAGCAAGAAGGGGCTGACTCTGATTGAACTCTGGGAAGGCCTGACAGTGGACGACATCAAAAAGAGCACTGGGTGTGACTTCGCAGTAAGTGTTTCGGTGAACAATCCAGCCACTTACCCCATGTCACCAGCTGGATGAATGGGTATTTACAGGACATGAACCATTCATTTGTGAACATTTGCAGAGAACAGGAGTGGAGGGAAGGGGGCCTCCAGATGAGAGCAGGTTGGAGCAGGAATAGGCTGTGACTCATGAGCCAGAGTTTGGGGTCAGAAGCAGGAAGGGGAAGGACACCAGGAGCTGCTGGAACAGAAGGTCTAGCGAGCTTGAACTCTAAGCTACTACTCTCTGTCAAGTCTCCTGCAGTCCTCCCTTCTTGGGTTACACATCAGCCGTAGCTAAACTTGATTGACTGAACAATGTGAGCTGCGCACAGAGAATTGGTACTTCCTTATTTTTAAGCCCATCTGTGGCTTATGAATTTCTCTTTGAGTAGCTTCTATGCCTGATTATTCCATCTGTTGATGTTATTAGAATGTTGGGCTTCTGACACTGCCAGATTATAGTCACAAAGTAGGCAGATCCTACATTTGAAGACAAGTTTAGTACATAAAACTCTGACTTACAAAGTAGATAAGTTCTTCAGGGAGTATCCATTTAAGAAATCTCCAAATCCCTTTTTGAAACAAAGAGAATAATACTGCAATATAAGTAATTGCCCTTTAATATAAGTGCTTATTTATCAATCACCTACCTAATGGGAGTTGAGGGGATGGCTCAGTCCATTTGAAGTTAATCAAAAGTAAAGGTGAGATGGCTCTGAAGAAAATGAAGGAAAAGAATTTGCTTCTTACATACCTTTTAAAGAACAGATCTACTAGTTAAAATGAAATATATTTATAATGAGGGGAAATGTCACAGCTACAGATCCTGGAGAAAGTAGTTTAACAAAACATATTTGATAAGTCATGCAAATAGCTCATACATTTCTTCCTTGGGTGCTACATGCCTGGCCGGTACCTATCCATGCATAACAGATTTCCATAAAAACAATTTTGCTGCATAGTTAATTATCCACATTTACCTGCTTCTGCTACTGTATGAAGGTCTTTGTCTATTAACCTTTTTCAAATTTCTCTTGGGAGAAAAGAAGTCTGCCAGCAATGCTTTACACAAAAGGCACATGTTTAATTACCTTTTCAATAACCTCAGGGGGTAAAAATGGGATTTGCCTATACTTTAACTATTTAGAATGCCTTAATCCAGTGGTAAAAGCAAACCATTCTTACTTAATGAACTTTTCTTCATTTTTTCCACTGTGTGGATGAGTTAGCGCCTTTCAGCAGGTAGCATATTTGAGATCTATACAGTGTTCAGTTCTCTGCTGCCGAAGAGAGTATACAAAGGAAGAGCCTATTTTTAAGTCCTGTCCATAAATCAGGAATGAAAAAGATGGATTTTTACTGTTGTTGTTTTTTAAAGTGCCAGTTTCCATGCCTTTATACATTGAAAAATATATCAGGGGTTCCTCTTTTATTACAGTATCACCCCTCTATCTCTTTTGACATTGGCATTGTCCTCCAAATTAGGCCGTTAAGATGAAATGTTAATTTGTATGTCAGTGTTGTCCTGAAAATGAAAAGGTGTAGCATCGCTGAACCACCCTGACAAAAGAACTAGCTTTTTGAGGATCTGATGGTCAATGGCATGGCTTTAGACCCTGGCAGGTGAAATCACATGTAGTGGATTGTTTGTCTAGGGACCGGACACTCTGATTAATATAACATTCTGCTTAATAGCTGAGTTATCAGTGAGATACTTTTAATAATAAAAGGACTCTGAGCATAGCATCTCTTTATTTGATAATTCTGTGTTATAACTCACAAGCTATCCATGTGATTATGATGGTATAGGTAGCATTTTGGTCCACACGGGTCTATGTGCATGTTACTCAAAGTTTCTGCTTGAGAAAAAACCCACTCAGTCTTCACTGTATAACTGAAAGTGAATGTTCTAGAAGGGAATAGCCAAGTTGCTGCATAATAAAGGAAAAAAAGGTAAAAACTGAGGTCAAAGTAATTATGAAAATGTGTTGCTAAAATGTCCCTTATATCTAATAAGAATATGGGCAAGTGAATGGCCAAATATACAGAATGTGGCTATAGGCTGATTGAGAAAATACTGAGAATTTCAAAGAAAAAGAAAATATATGACAGCATCAGATACAAAATTGTAGTTTCCAGGTATTAAAAAATAATCATTATAATGAAATATTTGCCCATTTAAAAAAAAGTATTACTAAGGCTCTGCTGTGTACCACAGTACAGTTAGCAGCACAGAAACTGTGGAAGAAAATTGCATCCTATCTGTGTTACCTGAATCAGCTTTCATAAAAAATTTGTTAAAGACCAAAAAAATGTATGATGAGTTATATTCATGATATTGTCATCCAAAAGGAAGAATTTGCTTTTCATTTGGTAGGAATGCTTCTTAAGGGTCATATATGTCTGGAACACTAAAGGAGGCTGTGGGAAGTTTGTCATAGAAACACAAATAATTGGCTCTATTTCTGGAACTTGCATCACACTCCAAAAATAATATTCTGGTCAATAGTGGTTCACAGCAAGAGAAGGCAATTTATAATGGACAGAGACCTTGTTCCATATGATCCCTCTCCTTCACAATGCAGTTGTTATAAAGAAAGGGACTTCCCTCTGTGTTTCTTGGGGATTGAGTTCTGAATCTATTGAGAGAGATAAAGGAGCCGGACAGGCAGAGGTGAAAATAACACTGTTATGATTGAGGCTGGAATGGAGAGTGTGGCTGAGGTGGACAGCCATATATTATTGATTTCAGAGAGGAAGGGAGAGGGAGAAGGAGAGGGAGAGAGATGGAAACAGCAAGGATGAGCGAATCATTGATCGGCTGCCTCTTGCCTGTCCCACACTGGGGATAGAGCCCGAAACCTGGGCACGTGCCCTGACCAGAATGGAACTGTGACCTCCTGGTTCTTAGGTCGATGCTCAACCACTGAGTCATTACCCTCTGGGCCACAACAGGCTTTTCAGATAGGAACTCTAGAGGTGAGAGAGATGTCAGCTCCCAGTTACAGACAGCCTTGGAAAACCGTAGGCTTTCTTCACAGAGACGAGCCTTTACATCTGAGCTGCTTTCCACGTGGCCGAGAGCAAAGCAGTACATGCTCCCTGCAGAAGGCCATGACATGTGAATGAGACAGAACAAATTGGCACAGTTCCGACTCCCAAGGGTCTTGGTCTTGTTCTCCAGGCAGAAATACACTGAAACCACCCGTGGCATAAGCTTACATGAGAGTACTACTTATTTGTATGTTTGCAGTGGGATCTGAAAGAAGCCAGCTGCAGACATTCTTTGCCCCATTGAATAAATTTATGTTCTTAATATCTATTATGAACTGGCATTATACCAGGATTAAACGGTATGCTCTTGGGATTTCAGTGGACTGGGAAGACAAATCATTGGCTTATCTTCTGCACTAAAATCATGTAGTCTTATGCTTAGCCCATGTATCACCGTGGCAGGATAATCTGCTTCAGCTTGCATGGGCTTTCAATGTTGATGAGACTGTGAGAGAACATAATAAAAAATGCTTGTTTAGTAGATGTTTCCATTAAAAAACACCACAGAGGCTACGTCACAGTGTATAAAGTTTCACCTTCTCATAAAAGTCAGTCTCTACATTGAGCATATAAATGAAATTAAGAGCTCAAAATAGGGCCAACATGACAAGAGAAAGGATCAGATGTTTAAGAAATTAAGGCGTTGTGTGCTTTTAAAGGAAATTTTATAAAGACTCTTTCAAAAAAGGCAAAATTTTTATTTCATTAAATTATTTCCACAGATGCTTTGTTGTTGTTGTTGTAGTTTTTAAAGGATTGTTTGTGAGAGACACTGTCTAAATACTCAGAGTCCTTATGTCTTTTATTCTTTTCTGGAGAGTCGAAGTTCTGTGCAAATATGAGCTGTGACTTGTATCTACTTGTTAGATGTCTCCTATTTTGTCTATTATTATATATCTGTTCTCAGAACTGGCAAGTCTGAATGAGCTCTCCTTTATTCTAAGCTCTCTATACCAAGGCACACTGATCCTTTTTATTCTGGCCATGTCATTCTTTTAGTAGAAAAATAGAAAAGGGATATTAACTATTAACATTGTGATACGCTAATACAGAAATAATGTATAAATGAACTAAAAATATTAAACTCATCAAGCCCAAATAATTGTCTACTCCTATTTTTAATACTGACTTAACCTCTGTTAGAAACCTTTCTTCCAGTTCTTTGAAATTTACCTAATCCACTCACTCATTCCTTCATTTGTTCATTCCTCAATTTAACAAAAATATTAAGTATTTATTCTGGAAGGCAAAATGCTTTCTTTGGCTCCAATTCAAGGCCAACAGGAACCCTTAATTTGGAGTGCTGTGAAGAAGGAAACTTTATTCAGTGCAAAATAGCTCAATTGTGATACAGCAGGGCCTGAGGCAGCCCTAAGGCCAGGTGCCCTGGGGCCAGGCCCCTCTCCAGCTAGATAGCCTTGCTCTACTCCTTTATGGTCTGCTTTGTGCTGTGCTGCTCTGCTGCTCTTTGGTCTGCTCCATTCTGTGCCAGTCTGCTCTGGCCAGCGCTGGTCTATTCTACTCTGCTCTGGTGAAACATCTTCCGTGTTTCAGCTCAGCTAGGGATACACAACCTTAGGAAGGGAAAATGCACTCCCAGAGCCAGAATGGAGCTGTTCTCATGCAAATGAGGACTCCAAATCCTTGCCGTTTGATTGGTCCAAAAGGCACTGTCCTGATTGGTCAGAATAGAACCACTCTTGTTGGTCAGAGCTATGCAACTCTGATTGGATGGGGAAAGCCTTAGTCCTGTTGGTTAAAATAGGAGTCTTTGAAAGAGGACATAAAGAAGGCCAAGAGACATATGAAAACATGCTCAAAATCACTAATCATCCGAGAGATGCAAATCAAAACAACAATGAGGTACCATCTCAACAAATCAACAAACGACAAGTGCTGGAGAGGATGCAGAGAAAAAGGAACCCTCTTGCATTGCTGGTGGGAATGCAGACTGGTGCAACCACTGTGGAAAACAGTAGGGAGTTTCCTCAAAAAATTAAAAATGGAACTCTCATTTGACCCAGTAATTCTACTTCTAGGAATATATCCCAAGAAATCAGAAACACCAATCAGAAAGGATATATGCACCCCTATTTCATAGCAGCACAATTTACAATAGCTCAGATTTGGAAACAGCCTAAGTGCCTATCAGATCAGCAGATGAGTGGATTAGAAAACTGTGTTACATCTACACAATGGAATACTATGCTGCTGTAAAAAAGAAGGAACTCTTACCATTTGCAATAGCATGGATGGACCTGGAGAGCATCATGCTAAGTGGAATCAGCTAGTCGGAGAAAGATAAATATCACATGATCTCACTCATTTGTGGAATATAATGACCAACATAAACTGATGAACAAAAATAGAGCCGGGGGGAGGGGAGGGAATATTTTAGAATATAATAGAAGTAATCCTATTATTTGCAGATTTTTAATATTTCCTACAACTTTTGTGATACCAAAGTATCTTAGTGCAGTTTTGATATGATATTTAAAATCCCTTTTTTCTTGAAATATTAATGTTTATTGCATGTAATATTATTATAGTTAAGCCCTACCTGGTTTGGCTCAGTGGCTAGAGCATCGGTCTGCAGACTGAAGGGTCCCAGGTTCAATTCTATTCAAGGGCATATGCCTGGGTTGTGGGCTCGATCCCCAGTGGGGGGCGTGCAGGAGGCAGCCGATCAATGATTCTCTCGCATCATTGATGTTTCTATCTCTCTCTCCCTCTCTCCCTTCCTTTCTAAAATCAATAAAAATATATTTTAAAATATTATTATATTTAAGATAGTTTTTTCTTGAATAAAAATAAATAGGGAGTCCATGAACTCCTTTCTGCTCAGATTGCAGAAGCACTGTGCGGGCAGCCAATTCAGTGCAGAGGTGGGTAGTTTCGTGCAGGTTTCTCTCTAAAGTGCAGTTTGTGTGATAGGCCCCTGTGTAGAAATGGCTGCTAGGCTCTGTGTTTTTGTTATTGTTGTTGTTTGTTTGTTTGTTTGTTTAGCCCAGTTAGCCAACAGGAGCCCTTCTTAGTAGGCATCTTCTTTCTCAAGGCCCATACTAGTTAGGCCCACTTTGATCTCCACATCCTTTAGGGGCTCAAAAATATCACCTAAATTTTAATATTTTCTACTGTGCATTCCATGAAGACTGCTGTTTACTAGGACTTGGTGGATATTTGCCAGGTTGAAGAAATGTGTACCTGGAATTGCTTCTTGAAAGATCTGTGAAAATGAAGCCAGACCACCTACATTGAGGTTTCTTCTTCCATCATTAAATGTAGACCTGTGCTTATGTTTCTCTGCTTCAAGACTCCTAGGAATGCATTTGCTGTTCTGTACGTCGAACATAAATACAGTCAACATTTGATATTTTTAATGCTATTACCTCTTTTTTTTTGTAATAACTTGGAATCTTTTTACTGCTTTTATGTCATTTTCATTCTGATCATGAACATTCTGATAAAACTTTTTCATTGACTGTACATCTCTTCATTAATACAAGGTAGGGCCAAAGTAGATTTACAGTTGTGAGTACACAAAACACAGTTTATTCTTACATTATTATTTATTAATTGTATTATTTTCCATATGAACAACTGTAAGCCTACTTTTGCCCCACCCTGCATGTATTCAGTTAATCAAAGACTATATTAACTGAACAAATCTGTGGATTGACTGGACCTGTTCTGAGGATTTTGAGATGTGTGCCTGAATGTCAGTTTTCAGTGAGGTCTCAGAGATAGTAATCTCAGAGTGCAGTGATTCATTCAGTACAGAGCTTGGTTATCTGGACCTATTTGTCTCCCTCTGCTCCTCCTCCACCCCCTTGTTTCGATCTTAATGGTCCTTAATTTAAGAGCTATTGTGGAAGAACATTAAGAACTACTATACACAACATGGAAGCAGAAAAGGAGTTCTCTGTCTTGGCTTAGGGTGGAAAAATGAGGAAATTCCAGGTGATGTTCATGGAGAGGCGATGTTCAGTGTTGTTTATATCCTTCACATTTAGAAACCGAAAGGAAAGATGTGTGCACTGTGAGGTTTTTCATAATTTGGTTATTTTTTTTCTCTTTCTTTTACCAGGTTTCACCAAAACTCATGCCAATGCAGCAGATCACAATTTGAAACGTGGAATAAACATTTGTCCCAGACTGTGTGTTTTTTCATTTTAACCACATAGGGTTTCAGTAAGCATAACTGTATACTGAACAAGCAGCTTTTGACTAGATTTTTCTAGCATTTTATGCTTTATACAACCTATTCTCTCAAGCGTGCTATGATATTTTAATGAACAAAAAAATAACATATGCACTGAGTGGCCAGATTATTATGATCTCTGAATGCATAAAATCTGACCCCTCGTGTGTGTGTGTGTGTGTGTGTGTGTGTGTGTGTGTGTGTGTGTGTGTGTTAGAGGCCCAGTGCATGAATTCGTGCACGAGTGGGGTCCAGCCAGTCTGGCCAGGGGGAGGGGACAAGGGTGGTTGGCCGACCTGCCTGCTGGTCGAACTCCTGGTCGAGGGGACAATTTGCATATTAGCCTTTTATTATATAGGATATACATTGAGTGGCCAGATTATTGTGCGTTCAGAGATCATAATAACCTGGCCACTCAGTATATATGGTTATAATATTTTCTTTATCAGTGCTTAGAAGGATGTCTTTACAATTGGTGCTCACATTGAATTTTTCTCCATCTTCTGTGGTACGTACACTGAGTTGCATGCAGTTGCATCAAGATGGGCCCGGAGGAAGAGTTTCATTGATGTACTCTTTCTCCTAAAGAAATTGTGAAGAAAAAGAGTGAGGGAGAAAAGTGACCCCTCCTGCAGGGTAACCAAGGCAGCATTGTACCGGGTCCTGAAGATAACATGCAAGTGAATTTTGATTGGGAGGAATGCTGTCTTAACGATTGATTTTCCTTCGGCCTACTCTGACTTTTTTTTCAGATCCTCCGATTGTGTGATTCCATCTTGTTTTCCTAGAGCACCTGTCTTCCTCCCACACTTTCTGTAACTAAATAGATGCCTAAGAAGGGAGGCAAGAGCATGGCTATGTGGGAGGAGTAACTGGTGCAGGAAGGAGACTCACGGTGCAGGGCCTGTTGGTGCTGACATCCTACCTAAGGTTGCCTTGACCGACCGACCAACCAACCGTGTTTTGCCAGTGCCCCACTCATCTAGTCAGTTTCCTCATTGTGAAGCAGTGCAGTATTCGTATAGATCCAGATGGTCCTTAAGAGTCTTTATGTTATTGAGGACAGTGGGCTACTTGAACAATACCTACTCTTAAGCCAAGAAGGGCTGTGGGATAATTAATCATGAATCCCCATAGTCACAGTGAATGCACAGGTGTGTTTTTTTTTTTTGTTTGTTTTTAATTCTTTTCAGGCTCTCTTATTTCTGTCAGAAAAGTTTCTAAATTTGAGTACCTTTTCCTACAGAACAATGTTTGCTTCTGACCAGACTACTTCCTTGAACAAAGTACTTTTAATTCAACTCTATGCAAGTAGGGGAAGTAAGGATGAGCAAATCCAGGATTTGAAGAGCAGTGATTGAATTTCTATTATTAGAAAATAAATATAGTGGATTAGGTTTTGTAAGGAATAACTTCTCAGAGGTATCCTCAGTACCGAACAGTTGCCCCAGGGGTAACACAGCAAAAAATAGGGTGAAAAGTCTGGGCACCCTGAAGATGGGCCAGAATGCTGTTTGCCGGACAGAGGCAGGCTTAGCAGAGGGCACTGTGTTGTTCCTCTGGCTCCAGATATAGGGATTTATTCATGTTTTTTGGGTGATGGTTGTCATTGAAAGTCACTTTCTCTTCATATACAGCTATTGTTGTGTCATGCACGGTATTAGAGGGAGAAGAGAGGCTTTTTTTTTTTTTTGTAGAAGCACACTCAATATATAAAATAGTCTTTTCTACCAGCTTCATGGTTGAAAGCATACTCCTAGTACTGGCAAAATGGATTCTTTAGAATTTGTGAAGTCTAGAGAATAATATATATCTATGTTAGAGTTATGATTGCAAAAAATGTATGATATTGATGATTGCTTTATTTGCAAGCTTATTTGCTTATCATTCCAGTCTGTTACTTCAAGATGATGTGTTTCTGAGAATGTTCTCAACTTTAAAAGGCAAAACCTAAGTAGATGACTTTATATTCTTGATTAAAGAGTGCTATGGATATTAAGAAACGCAATAAGAAATACAATAAATATTTCAAGTTTATATATATTGGTGTGATTGTCTTTTTTCCTCTTTTGGGAATGGTGTGACTACACATGGGAACTATACAACAGAAATTGGTAGAATGGCCAACAAAAGTCAGCACACTTTTCTGCTTCTAATCAAGTTGTTGCTTTTCTTTTCTTTTTTTTTTTTTTGGTAGTTACATTTTTATTTTATTTTTTATTTTATTTTTATTTTTTTAAATTTCTTTATTGATTAAGGTATCACATATTTGTCCTCATCCCCCCATTCCAATCCCACACCCATCCCCACACATGCCTCCACCCCCCTGTTGTCCTTAACCGCTGGTTAGGCTCATATGCTTGCACACAAGTCCTTTGGTTGATCTTTCCACTTTACCCCCACCCTCCCCTACCCTCCCTCTGAGGCCCGACAGTCTGATCCATTCCTCCTTGTTTCTGGGTCTGTTCTTGTTCATCAGTCTATGTTGTTCATTATTTCCCCTAGATGAGTGAGATCATGTGCTATTAGAAATACACTTATAAGAACCGAAAATGGGACAAGCAATAATGGTTATGGTGACAGGCAAATGAATCGGTCTGTAGTGAGTTTCTTTCTGGGCCAACAGTTCTTTTGAGACCCAATTACAATGTCCAACAGTTCCTTATGTGTACATGTCAGCACTGACATTACAGTTCTGGATGGTGGACAAATGGTGGTAATGCAGGTCCGACTCTCTGGTTTGGTCCTGGGCAACCTGCAGTGATGCACAGCTGCTAACTGCTAGTATGGGAAGGCCACATCAGCGTCTTCCATCTCTGGACTTTAAAAAAAAAAAAAAAGATATTGTCTCTTATGAAAGAACAAATGAAATGTTTACCTAAATGAATTTTGCACTTTGTTCCTTATCAGAGCCAATTATTTGTCTATAAAAATTGGCTATTCCCAGCTTCATATGTTAATATATATATTTTTTGCTTTTATCTGACATTTCGTTAGGATACACATACATTGGTTAGTTTTCTAGTGGTGTGTTGAGTTTGCTTGCATTTTGCACTGGCTCCAGTGCTAGTCTGCCTAGCATCTGTGTTATTAGAGGCTCTCCCCTAGCCAAGAACTGGGTGCGTGCCTGGGACATGCCTATTTGGTACCTGTCTTCTGTCCACAGTGGTTATACCCAGGGGTATATGACCCAGGATGTCCCAGTCAGGTTGTTTCTCCCATGTTTAAAAACTGAAAATGAAAGAGAAGCCAATCGTCTTATTCCTTTCTAGTCACTAAGCCATGAGAATGTGAGTCTGATGCCAACACCCCTTCTCCCTTCTGCATCCCCAATCCCAACACACACCCCACCAGCTGAGCTCTGGCAGGAGAGAAGGAAGCTAAAGTACAACGACCAATGTATTTGGAGCGGTAGGGAGAGAGTGTCCTGATGGTGTTTGGGTTCCTGGCTCTGGATGTGCCTAAGACCAGCTTCCCTTTGTATGTGAGCCCATTTCCCTGAGCTGGGTCTTTGTCACTTAAAACCAGAGTGTGAACTCAAACAACTTTTGTAATTCCCGAGTCCTGGGAAGATGTGGTCTCCTGTAGGAGTTGGGCAGAATATGAGCAAAACTGCTTATACCTGGGCCTGTTAGAGAGTGGGAATTTTTGAGCACTACTGAGGCCGTGGAGTATGCCCCAGATAGAATTGTCAGTGCTGACACCAGGCCAGGCCTTGAGATATGGTCTCATGGCCCCTTCCCAGCACGTAGCCTTCTTTCATAGAACACTGTCAGCTTTCTGAAGAACAGGATGACCCTGTGAATAACATGGTCGTCATTGGCATGATCCTGACGTTGCTTGGGAAAAACTGTTTTGTCTTGGGTTACTTGTTCTGCAAAAACTGGATGTGGTTAATGTGCTTAAAAGCAGTCCTACACAAAGGGTCGCTGCTGCTCTCTGTTCTCCCTGCGTGGAGAATGGCAGAGTAGTTACCGGGTTGTCCGGCCGCCCGGCTAATAAAGGCTCCCTAAATTTTAATTTGGTCTGGGCTCCAGTGGTCATTCACTCGCATCTGCTCCACAACAGGCCCAGAGATGATGTGTTAAGACCGTTTCTAGGTGGGTAGTAAGGTTGTGGATAGAGGTTTTCTTCTCTTGCAATTTCAGCATGGTAAGCACAGCTTTGAAAATTACTCCAGTGGAAGTAAAGGAGAGATTTATCCAGTGGATAGGTTTGTTTGCACTAACTTTCTCCCTTTCCTCGTGGGCTGTGGTCTTGAGTTTCTTAAGCTTATTTTCAGATTCTCCGTCTTTAAAATGGAGAGAGTATACTATTTCCCATCATGGTTCTCTAAGATGTGATTAATACATCTGGTTGTAAAATACTGATAGATCTTTAAAATGCTGTACCAAAATATTACATTGGACCAGAATTGTCAGTTTTTCTTGTCCTTTAAAAAAAATGTATATATATATATATATATATATATATATATATATATATATAATTGATTTTTTACAGAGAGGAAGGGAGAGAGATAGAGAGTTAGGAACACCGATGAGAGAGAAACATCGATCAGCTGCCTCCTGCACACCTCCTACTGGGGATGTGCCCGCAACCAAGGTACATGCCCTTGACCGGAATCGAACCTGGGACCCTTCAGTCCACAGGCCGACGCTCTATCCACTGAGCCAAACCAGTTTCAGCTTTCTTGTCCTTTTAAAGGCAGTCTTGAACTCTAGTATTTCTGAAGTATGATATTCAAGGAATTGCTATTGACTTGATCATCTGGATTCTCTATGCTTATTTATCAACTCTCATTATCCCAAGAAATCTATTTGTGTGTGCGTGGCAAACTAGTTGTTCAATAAATTTTTAGTAAAGGAGTGAATAAATTAAAGAGCAGATGAATTAATTCAATGGCATGGGATCATAGTCATACACAATTCAATTTTCCCTTTTTAATATGTAACTCTAAATAGTAACAGCAAATAAACACAAAATTGGTTTGGTGATATGCCAGTAACCATTTAGGTCCCCCCCCCCCTCCCTCAAATTGGTAAATATTTTTTAAAAGAAATATTCATTATAACGGGATTGGAGTGATGAGGAATTGGAAAGTCACAAAGCAAGAGAACTTGAAATAACATGAACAGTGGATGTAAGGACCAGCCACACCCTTAGTGCTGACAGAGCATCCAAGGAAGAGGCCTCCAGGACCAAGATCCAGACCTGTGGGGAGGCGCACAGCAGCGGGGCTTGCGGGATCGCAGGAAGTCATGTGGTGCTGGGCCAACAAAACTTGCAGGAAATCTGCCTCTGAGGTGCCAGAGAAAGCTGACCCCTGGGGGAGAGCCACATTTCAGTAGTTGCCACAAAGCCTCCTGGAATGATTCCAGGGTAGCTGCTCACAGGGAGGTGTCTCTTGGGGATGCTCACTGCAGAGCCATCCCAGGGAGTGCTGGGGGGAGCTTCCCGCCCTGGGCCCCGTTGGCCACCAGGCACAGCAGGAGCCAGGACCTGGAGAAGCCGATTGGGCAGCAGTTTCTGGATGCTGGAGAAGCCATGTGTGCTGCTGGGGCTGGATAATGGAGAAACCAAGAGCTGCAGCATCCTTTTGAGAGAGCAACACCATACCAGGAGGAGAAACTTCCTCCTCCACTGTCTCTCCAGCACCTTCTACTGACAACGCTTAGCATCCTACCACGTGGCAATGAAGGGTGGATTTGGAGCTGGAAGGCAATAAATTGATAGCTGGCATAAGCACCTGTTATGAGCAAGCAGCATGCAAGGTGCCAGGGGTATGCAGTGGAGAGAAATAGCTCAATCAAATAATCGTATTTAAGAGTAAACTCATATTGTGTTGAGTTTTCTTTTATGTGAAGGAAAGTATGTGTATCATGAAAGACTGTTCAGAGGGTCTTGAAATTAGATTTCATACTTGCCTCTGCTCAGTACATTTTTAAGTAGGCCACAGGTTGTTCAGTAAAATGTTTAGACAAAAGCAGTTTTTTAAATGAATCAAAAACAAACAAAAAAGCAAAACATGAAACATTGAGATCAAGTAATTTATGAATTAATATGATCTGTACAAAATCCAAAGGAATTCTACCATAAACAATGCCATACTCCTGGTAAGGACTGGTTGGAGGACAATCTCTTATGCGTGGTTTGAGAAAATCTGAAGTTTCCGTGAGATAGAGTTATTGAAAGGGTATGAAGTAGAACAATCCTGGTCCAGAGAAAGGGGCACACCAATCAAAGGCCATTGTCATTTGAGTGTAGAAGTCTTATTGTGGAAGGCTATTACATAGATGCAATCTGTTCTGAAGGGGTCACTTGAAATACTGTGGTGACGCAGGAAATGCAGCCGTGAGACTCGCTGACCAGACTGAGCCAGCTGTGTCTTTCAGAAAAGAAGCAAGTGGGAAATGACCTCATTGTCGTCTACAGGATCACGAGAGGCGGAACTGTTTCAGGGACACCGAGCTGGTGGTGGAACTGGACATGTTTACAGAAGGTAACTAGGGCATAAACTGAAAAGTCACTTCTTATGGTGGAAGGGGAAAAAAATGAGGACTTAAAGTCAGAAAAATAACTGGCCCATGTGTTTATCTCATATGACTTTTTAAAAAAGAAGGTAGCATCTTTCTCATTTTATGGAGACCATAGCACAAAAGGTCATTCTGCCTATCTGTACAGTGGCATCTAGACCAGAAAGAGTAATTATGCTAAAAATACTTCAGTAAAACATTCTAAGAAGTACACCTGCCTAATAGATCATGTTCTGCAAGCACTGATTTTTTCCCCCAATATACAAAAAGGAACCATTTTTGAAACTTTGCTCCACATTCAATTTATGTCTTCAGCTTAGACCATTTCATGACTTGACCTTGTCAAGGAAAGGTATTGATTCATGGGTAAAGTTATATGACATAGGGATTTGCTTAAAAATACCCTGGCAAATAATAATAACAAAAATTGAGATAAATGAAATAATATTGCCAAAATTTGGGTAATTATTGAAGCTGGGGACAATGGGCACAAGAGAGTTCACTATACTATTCACTCTAGTTTATGTTTGAAGTTTTTTATATTAAAAAGTTTTCAGAGGAAGTTTATAAATGCAGTATCCATTTCAGCATCTTTATAATAACCACGGTTATGAATAAGGAGATTTGGTGATGGTCCATTGGATTTTGGATAAGAAATCTAGTTAAGAGGAACTGGAGTCTCAAAGGAGGAGAGACTAAGAGGATGGATTTTTAAAATCAAGTTTATTTTATATTTTTAATCATTAATAAGGTAAATATCAGTTTAAATAGGAGAATTAAAACAAGGGCCAAAAGTATGTAAAGACAACATCATTAGCTATTGGGGAAATGCAAATTAAAACCACAATGAGATATCACCAAACACCTATCAGAATAACTACAATAAAATACAGTGGCAATGCCAAATTCTGGATGTGACACTAAATAAATCCCATATTGCAATTGGGAAAGTAAGATGGTACAGCCACTTGGGAGAGCAGTAGGCAGTTTTGTTTTATTTTTTAAAAACTAAACATACAGTTACCATATGGCCTACCAAATACACCATTAGGCATTTATCCCAGAAAAATTAAAACTTTTATTTATACAAAAAAATACACAAATGTCTATAGTAGTTTTATTCATAAAAGCCAAAGTCTGGAAGCTGGCCTGGATGTTCTTCAATGGGTTAATGTTAAACCAAACTGCGGTAAATCCAAGACATGGAACACTACTCAGCAATAAAAAGGAATGAACTACTGATACACATAACAGCTAGGATGAATCTCCAGGAAATTACGCTGAGCGGAAAAAGCCAAACCTAAAGATTATATGATGTATGATTTCACATCTTTGAAATGACAAACTTTTAAGAATGGAGAACAGATGGTGGTTAGCAGGGGTTAGGGTCCTGGGAGGGAGAGAGGAAGGCAGGTGGGTGTGGTGATAACAGGATCACGTGAGGGATTCTTGTGGTGATGGGACTGTATCATAACTGTGTTGATGGATATATGTACACACACGTGTGATAAAATTGTGCAGAACAAAATATACAGGCATGTACACAAATGAGCACAAGTAAAGCTGGAGAAATGGGAATAAGGTTGATGGATTGTATGAATGTCGTTAACCTGGTCCTGATGTAATATAGTTTAAAATGTTTTTTATTTTTCAATTACTGTTGACATACAATATTATCTTAGTATCAGGTGTATAACATAGTGACTAGGCATTTATATAACTTATGAAGTGATTACCCGGATAAATCTAGTACCCATGTAACACCATACATAGTTATATTGTAATATAGTTTTGCAAGATAATACCTGTTATGAGCAAGCAGCACGCAAGGTGCCAGGGGTATGGAGGAAAACAGGTAATAGAAAATTGGAGATCTCAGTATTATATATAGTATATTTCTTTCAGCTGCATGAAATTATCTCAATAAAAATGTAAATGAAAATAATATGTATAAAAATAACTAAAAGTTCAAATACTGCTTTTTAATCTGCTCAAAACCTTGGTGGATATTCTTGCTGACTTTTTAAAAAATATATTTTTATTGATTTCAGAGAGGAAGGGAGAGGAAGAGAGAGGAAGAGAGAGAAACATCAATGATGAGAGAGAATCACTGACCAGCTGCCTCCTTCGCGCCTCCTACTGGGGATCAAGCCTGCAACCTGGGCATGTGCCCTGACCAGAATTAAGCCATGACCTCTTGGTTCATAGGTCAACGCTCAACCACTGAGCCACACTAACTGGGTTTGCTGGACTTATTTTTTCCACCTGGAATAAAAAAAAAAAAAAAAGTTGTGCATCAAACAGACTGTCAAATTACAGTGGGAAGGCTGCGGAGTGTGTGTGTGGTGGGGGGGGGGGGGGGGGGCGGGGGGGATGGTAAGAGATCAACCGAAGGACTTGTATGCATGCATATAAGCATAACCAATGGACACAAGACACTGGGGGGGTGGGGTGAGGGCATGTGCTGGGGAGGTAGGAGAGGCCAGGGGAAGGTCAATGGGGAAAAAAAGGAGCCATATGTACTACTATTTGTAATACTTTAAACAATAAAAAAAGATGAAAAAAAAGTTGTAATCTCTCCATTAATAATAGGAAGTAGTTCGCTTTGTTTTACCTAGGAATACCACCCACTACTAGTAGGATATCTCCGAACAAGTTTCTTAATCACACTGGCTCTGTTTTCTAATATGTTAAAGGGCTGTTGTTACTATTAAAAATATATCTTAAGTGCCTGATACATGGTACTACTTAAAAATTCTTCTTCATATTGGAGATATTTTTTTCACTTGAAGATTTTTTCAGGACCCCTACCTTTCCACTTTTACTCTCTTTTGTCTTTGGGAATTTTCTTGTATATTTGTGTGTCCCCTGGAACATAAAAAAAAAAAAATTATGTAAATTAAGATCTCTGGTAAAAAAAAAGAAAGAAAGAAAGAAAGAAAGAAAAATTTTCAGAGAGAAAGCTTGAAACTAATGGCCAAAGGAGATACTGGATTATCTGTGGTTTTCAATGATCTGTCCTCTTCCTGGCCAAGTGTAGCATACAAGATCGAGAATTACTGGCATTGAAAGTAACGGCAGTTTAAAAACACTGAACAGTTAGGCCATTAAAGATGAATATACATACCCCTGGTGACCACTCACCAGTCCTCGTTCATCCCCAGGGACACCTGTTTGAAATGTGAAAGCACTCTGTGAGAGCTCGTTTGTGGCCTGTAATGAGAAGTTATGAAAACCCAGTAATTACGTGCGTTTTCAGATCCATCTGCTTTGGTGAAGCAGACAAAGAGCATTTTTAAGGTAAAAGGAGAAAAATAACTCTTTTTAAAAAGCAAGCAGGGGATTTTTCTATTACCAGTAATGTTGGCATAGGTTGCTAATGATAAAACTAGTCACAGAAAGCAACAAGAAACGCTAGGTAGAAAACCCACCCCTGCCCACCTCCACCACCACCACACAGAAAATGTTAGAGAGTGTCAAACAGCACACAGTGTGGCTGCAACTTTCGGAGGCAAAAGAGAAGCATAGGAGGTTAGTCAGATTTTTAAGCTTGACATTCCATGGCATTTCCCCCTTGTGGTATTTGCTAATATATAATATTTGTGAAGGCAAAACACTGGGAAAGTAAATATAAAGTGACAGCTGAGAGTCTGAAAAGCTTAGAAGAGCTTAAACTGCCATATGACTTTAGAGAGAGAAAAATTAGAAATCAGGGTAGCTGAAAAGGGAGGGTCCTAGCCAACAGCCTAGAAATCTAACTTGTTCCCCAGAAGGGCTAACCTGAGAAGTAAGGGGGGACCAGAAATAGACAAGCTTCTGTAAAGATGAAAACATATCTCCAAAACATGTCAGTTCCTGAGTGGGGTAAGGTGATCTGTCTAAAACCTGACTACTCAGCAGAACGCAAACAATAACTCCTTTCAAGCAGACCTCCAGGTATTGCCACAATTTTTCACAGACAGGTGATCCAGATGTTGGAATCATCAGATTTTAAAAAAGA
The DNA here is from genome assembly GCF_027574615.1 of Eptesicus fuscus. Lineage (NCBI taxonomy): Eukaryota > Metazoa > Chordata > Mammalia > Chiroptera > Vespertilionidae > Eptesicus > Eptesicus fuscus. The sequence continues at coordinate 104,442,660 of NC_072476.1, forward strand.
TGAGTATATTCAAGAAAATAGACGATGAGATAGAATTTAACCAGAGAAACCCTAACATATATTGAAATGAAGAACTCAATGCAGCCTTCCTGGGACCACAGGAATCTCAGCTCCCCGGCACCAGACACAGCCGCAGGTCAGGAAGAGATAACACAATGCATTTCTGCAAGAGGCTCTAGATTTCCTCAGAGCCTTGTTTGAAAGACTATTGGCCTGAGAGAACCCACATTCCTCCCTTAGCTTCTGTGTGACCAGGATCACAGATAAATCACTCTCACCTCCAAAAACTGGCTAATAATCTAAATCCTACCTACATTTTGGAGAATGCATTTGTAGAAAGAAATGGATTCCATTCTTCCTCCTATTCTTCTTACCCCCCTTCCCATCTTCTTCCCCTCTGGATCAGCCAAATCTACTCTGGTATAATAATTATTTCCATGTAGTGAATATCTATTATGTGTTAGATCTTGGTGAGAGATGTCATGCCTGTCTTATTTCATATCTTTTCATTTACCCTACAAGACTGAAGAAACAGAGGCTCGGAGAAGTTAGTGAACTTGCTGGAGCCTCTCCAGTGAGTAAATGGTAAAGAGGCTTTGACTGTAGGCATGTTCAGTTCCAAAGCCTGTCATAAGCCTGAGGGAAAACCAGGAGTTAAAGATGGCCTAAACAATTAAAACTATCACCTTGGTTGGCTATTCCTCAAGGGTGCCAATAGCATGCCACAATAGTGGACAATCAGCTGGCTTCTTACAGCTGTATGGAAGTTTCCATTGAAATACAGTTGTTATGAAGATTGCCTGGTTTAGGAACAAAAAGCAAACAAAATCCCAAGCTTTAGCTGGAACTTTGAAGATAAAAAAGCTTTAGAAAAAAAGTAAGAACTTATTGTTTAAAATGCTATTGAATGAGTTTTCAGGAATACCTATTGTTATTTTTAAAGGAAAAACTTAGTGTTCTTTTAAAAGCGTAGGACTGCTAGCAATTTCAGGAGGGATGGTAGAAGTCTTGTTCAATTAACTTTCCCAAATTGTGAGCAGAAATGTTATATGAAGCCCAAGGTAAGAGCTCTCCTGGAAAAGGCAATTGCCAATCAACAGCCATTGTTCATTTGTTTGTTGATTCATTCAATACTTTTCATTTTTAGTGTTGAAATACATAGAGGGATGCATAAATCAAAGGTAATGATTTTAAAGAATGGTTGTGAATCAAACACGCAAGTAACATGAGGAATATAACAATACCAGTTCATTAGAAGGTACCCTCCTCAGTGCCTTTTCCCAATCAGGTCTTATTGAAAAGGTACCTTTTGAGTGATGACTGAAGGAGGTGAGGGAGGGAGTCATGTATTTCTCAGGGAAGAACATTCTAGACAGAGGGAGCAGAGCTTTAACAGCTGTGAGGCAGCAACCTCTCTGCTGTGTTCAAGAACAGTAGAAGTCCAGTTCGACTTGAATAAAGTTAATGAGGAAGAGTTTTATGAAATGAGGCCAGAGACAAAAGGGGGCCTGATCCTGTAGCCTTGTAGGTATTTCAGGACTTTGTTCTTCTTTTAAAAAAAATACTAGAGGCCGGTGCATGAAATTCATGCACGCGGGGGGGGGGGGGGGGTGGGTCCCTCAGCCCAGCCTGCACCCTCCCCAATCTGGGACCTCTCAGGGGATGTCCGACTGCCAGCAGGATCAAGCCTAAACTGGCAGTCAGACATTCCTCTCACAATCTGGGACCACTGGCTCCTAACTGCTGGCCTGGTCACCCCAAACTGACCCCCTTGCTGATGTAGTCACCCCCAATTGCCCCCCCCACCAGCCTGCTCACCCCTAACTGCCCTCCCATGCCAGCTTGGTTGCCCCTCACTAACCCCCTGCTGACCTGGTCGCCCCACGCAGCCTGTGTTCAGTTGTCCATTCAGTTGTTTTGGATGCGATGGTTACTTAGCCTTTTATATATAGATAGATATTTTTTATTGGTTTCAGAGAGGAAGGGAGGGAGAGAGAGAGAGAGAAACATGAATGATAAGAGAGCCACTGATCAGCTGCCTCCTGCACACCCCACACTGGGGATCGAGCGCAACCTGGGCATGTGACCTTACCTGACCGGGAATCAAAAGGTGACCTCCTGGTTCATAGGTTGATGCTCAACCACAGAGTCACACCTGCCCAGCCAGGACTTTGTTTATTCTGATGGAAATAAGAGCCATTGGTGTGTTTTGAGTAGTGCAGTCTCATGAACTGATTTACATGTGTAAGGGATCAATCTGGCAGAGGGCAGAGGCAGAAGATAGGTGAGAAAGACCATTGGAGCAATCCAAGCAAAAGATGGTGTTGGTTTAGCTTAAGTGGTGGCAATGCAAGTAGTGAGAAGAGGTCAGATCATCTTTGTAATTTGGACAGGATTGGCTTACATATCTATGATAACTTACGTATGCTTCAGTATTATGTTCACTAATACCACTTTATACGCTCTTTATTCCCTTTTGCATCACAGATCTATCTGTGATCACATTCCTTCTTCCTTTAGATTTTCCTTTTGAGAAGGTCCTCAGGTAGCCAACTTTTCCTTTCCTGGGACTGAGTTTATTTTTCCCTTCCCTTGGTTGACAAGTATTTTCTCTTAGCGAATCAGAGCTATCACTCCACTCTTCTACAGTGTCCATGGTGGCTGTGAGTCCAAATGTCACTCTTTTGATGGTAATCCTCTTTTTCTCTCTGACTGCCTTAAATTTCCCAGTGGTCTTTGTTGTTGAGCAATTTCTCTATGATATGACTAGATAGGGATTGCTTTGTATTCATCCTGCTTGGTATTCTTTAAGATTCCTAAATCTGTGAATCAATATCTATTATCAGTCGTGGAAAATGTCAGCCATTATCTCTTCAAATATTGCCTCAGTTTCTTCCTTCTTCGCCTCTTTCTGGACCTTCCCTCTGTCTTCTCTGTCTTTGGCTGTTTATTCAGACTTTTCATCTCTTGTCTGTGCTGCATTTTGAAGTGTTTCCTTTGGCCTATTTTTCAGTTTACAATGTCTTTGTTCAGGAGTATCTAATCTGCTGATAAATCCATTTGTTGAGTTTTCTATTGCAGGTGTTATATTTATCATTTCTGAAAGTACTCTTTCATTGTCATTCAAATCTCTTACACTGTACTTTATGTTTCATATTTTCTGAAAATATTGTCAGTTTTGTATTTGATTTATTTTAAATTGTGGGTCTTATTACTTCAATATTTGAAAATTGAAGAGCTTCATTTCTGCTCAAATTTCTGCTCAGTTTTACTCATGAAGATGTGTTTCTTTGGATATTTTTGGGTTTTGACTATGTGCATTCTCCTTACAAAAGTATTGTTCAATTAATAGACTTTATATTTTAGAACATTTTTAGATTCACAGCAAAACTGAATGAAAGCACAGAGTTGTTAACATACCCCCTGTGCCCCCATGCACAGAATCTCCCACCATCAATATCCTGGAGCAATGTGGTACATTTGTTACAGGTTTCTAGTGAATTTCAATTTAGTTTGCAAATCTGAATAATGACCAGCTTTTGTTTATAACTTGTCAGGGACATTTCTCCCTTTTTTGTTCAGCACCGAAGCAACTTTCCTTGAAGTGCCCTCCTGTTGAGAGTAGTTTATATCTGGTCAGACTCACTCTGAAAATGAAGCTTCGAGGGAAGAGGTCTCCCATTAAACTCCCCACTTGACAGCTTTCTGTTCCTCTACCGGGGAGGCCATGAAAACTGAAGTTCAGATTTACAAGGCTTAGCAAATGTTCTCAGGGCAAGATTGGCTTCCTCCTACAAGAAAATAAACTTCTCTGTGTTTTCCACTGCAGGTAGAATTTGGCCTGAAAATCCCCCCTGTACCCCCAACCTTGCAATGTCTTCAATGCAATTAACAAGGCTTAAAAAATATTTTCCTGTCTTTTTAGTTTTCAGTTGGATATCTAACCACACATTTTATCAGAGACAGAAGTCCATTCCTTTATTTGCTCAGTCAGCAAACAATATCTGAACATCTCCACGGTGGTGGATATTTGGGGGAGGCAGTGATGCGTTAGTATTATTCCTGCCCTTGAGGAAGTTTTTTTTTTTTCTTTATTGATTAAGGTATTACATCCTTGAGGAGTTTATAATCAAGTACAGGAGGAAGTGCATAAAGACTACTCATGCAAAATTTTGCTGAACTGTTGAGAAGTTCAACATTATAATGCAGTCTTCCTGTATTTTTCCCAAAGGCAATTGGAGTAATTAAGAACTCAGCTTTGTGGCAAGGGACCCATGAATCATTATTCTGTACAAGCACCCCAGTTTTTCCCAGCTTCTAAGAGATAATAAATCTCCAATAGAAAGGGACCGAGGGACAGAACTGGGGTGGAGATGGGGGTTCCAAGGATGTTGTTGCCAGCATAAACCCCGTTCTCTTGGGCCATTAAAATGCTAATATATGGTCTGCCTTCTCCTGTTATCTGAACCTGCTTCATTCAGGTGAACCATGAGTTTGACCTTCTTGGGAAGCCTGGTCTCCCCAACATTGTCAAGGAGATCTTATGGGTGTCATTTCCCGTACTAATCCTAACAATAGATGTCACTTCGTTGGGTCAATTATTTTAAAGTTTCATGTGATCATAGAGGAGTTCTATGGACATTAAAAATGTGAATGGGACCTGCACCAGCCATAAATATTAGGGTTCATTTGGCACCTTGGGATATATTTTTTAAACCCAGGAAAATACTTAATACATTTTTTTCATGACTAATAGAATCAATTTTATTTGTATAGCAGAGAAAAAAATCTGACAAATCAACTTTAAATGGTGATTTATTTAATACCATATCTATATACACACCATTCTGGGAACAGCAGATCTGAAAGGCAAACCAAGTTCATGTTCTGGCAATCAACTAAAGGTAATTGATTGATATATTTCAGAGGAAAATAAAATTATTTTGACAGTTTTCATTAGGATTACAACATGACAGTCAAAGAACTACCTAATTTTTCCCTAATCATGACAAATTGTTATTAATAGCATCTTACACATGTGTTACACATCTGAGAGACAATCTCTGTACACATTAAAGCACAGATTAGAGGAATGGCCTCCTCCCCACTAGCTAGACCTTGGCATTCTTACAATAGAGATACAACAATAGTTTACTTCAAATAAAGTTCAAAGGGATGTTTATCATCTTAAATTTAGACCATAAAGCAAAGATCTAAAAATATAAGGACTATTGAAAAGTAATGTTCCCGAAACTTTCACCAACTAATTGTAGCCCACATGAGTAATTTTTCTTTCTCTTTTTCTTTTTTTGAGAGAATGACTCACTAATGAGAAAATGTTGCCTTGCTTACAGAATATGCATTACATGCTTGATGCAAATAAATCTCTTATCACTTTAGAATGGGTCATAAAGTCACAAGTTGAAGGGCAAGAAGAAAACTCTTTCCATTTGCACACATGTCCTAAGGTAGATTTGGGAGAGGTTGCTCAACATTCTAGTAAGAGTTTGACAGCTTTCACTTTCCTAAGCCTTGAGTCATGTGTCTGTGTATCAGTGAGTGCTGGAAGAAAGAAAAAAATCAGGGAAGAGAAAGCCCTGGGAGGGGGCGTGAGAAGCTGTATAACTTTGGGCCATTTTTATTCCCTTCTGAGAATCCAAGGAAACTCTAGAAAAGTAGTCTGGAGAGAGGAGCCTGGTGAGCCTGCTGAGAGGCCATCTAGGAAAGGAACACAAAATTGGGAAGTCTGTTTTTGTTGTTCTTTTTTTTTTTAACTCTTTTTTTCTTTTAAAAAATATTTTTCAATTACAGTTTACATTTAATATTATTTGGTATTGATTTCAGGTGTGCAACATAGTGGTTAGACAATCATAAACTTTACAAAGTGTTCCCCCTGATGTTTTCAGTACCTAACTGGCAACCACACATAGTTATTACAATATTATTGACTACTTTCCCTAAGCTGTATTTTACATCTCCATGATTATTTTGTAGCTACCAATTGTACTTCTTAATCTATCATCCTTTTCACCAAGTCCCCAAGTCCCACTGGCAACCATCAATCTGTTTTATGTGTCTACAAGTCTGTTTCAATTTTATTTGTCCATTTATTTTGTTCCTTAGATTAAACAATAACTGAAATCATGTGGTATTTGTCTTTCTCTGACTGATTTCTTTCACTTAGCATAATGCCCTTTAGGTCCACCCATGCTGTTGCAATTGGTAGGGTTTCATTCTTTTTATGGCTGAGTAATATCCCATTGTATATATGTACCACAGCTTTTTTACCCACTTGTCTATTGATGGGCACTTGGGATGCTTCCGTATCTTGACTATTGTCAGTAACACTGTAATGACCACAGAGGTACATTTCTTTCACAGTAGTGTTTTGGGTTTTTTGGATATATACTCAGAAGTGGAATTGCTGGGTCATAAGGCAAAATTGGGAATTCTTGACTAAAGGCAAAAAGCAAGCCTGCTCCTAACATTTGTGTACACTGGGCATTGATAATTATAAATCAATTGACAAACTTTTGAATAAAATATGTTGTATCTTCCTACCTTGAAATTTTACCTTCATAAATGACAAATTGAAAATTTTGTGTAAAGCTATTATTCTTTTTTTTTTTTTTGAGAGTTTTTGTATTTATTGTACTAAACACATCCATCCATGTAGGACAAAATAGTTCCTGTTGGATGGGCAAAAGGAGACAAAGGAAAAGCTCTTGAAAATATTTTTTCTGCTATTTTTGGTGCTGAGTTTTTCCCCCTAGTGTATTTTTTTTTATTGATTAAGGCATTACATATGTATCCTTATACCCCCATTGCCCCCCACTCCCCAACTCATGCCCTCACCCCCCTAGTGTTTGTGTCCATTGGTTATGCTTTTATGCATGCATACAAGTCCTTTGGTTGATCTCTCCCCTTCCCCCCACCCTCCCCTGCCTTTCCTCTGAGGTTTGATGATCTGATCGATGCTTCTCTGTCTCTGGATCTGTTTTTGTTCATCAGTTTATGTTGTTCATTATATTTCACAAATGAGTGAGATCATGTGATATTTATTTTTCTCCAACTGACTTATTTCACTTAGCATAATGCTCTCCAGGTCCATCCATGCTGTTGCAAATGGTAGGAATTCCTTCCTTTTTATAGCAGCATAGTATTCCATTGTGTGCCACAGTTTTTTAATCCACTCATCTGCACAATTTACAATAGCTAAGATTTGGAAACAGCCTAAGTGCTCATCAGCAGATGAGTGGATTAAAGCTACTATTCTTATATAGTATTATAAAACTTAATATTAGTAATTATCAATTAAATTTAAAGGCAAAAATATAGACTAGAATTAATGAATATGACATTTTCAATAAAAATAATTAAAATGAAGCTGATGTTTAAATATATTGTTAAATGTTATTCCATTTTACTAAACATTCTTATAGAACTATTTGCAATTCATCTTCCAACTAGTTGCCAACATAAAAAAATGGTATCATGCTTCTTGGTGTTATGCCTACATGCACACATTTAAGGGAAGAATGAATTGTTTAATATTGCAAAATATTCCTCTGCCAAGTCCAACTCTTAAAAATTTTGCACCAACCCATGAATATCTCCAGAATCATGAATTGGAACGCAAAGAAGAGAAAGAAAAATGATGTTTTTCTTGGGAAATGATCCTTTATTCTGCATGATGCTATTGCCTCTATGCTGAGGGTAAGGTTTAACAAATTAATTTGTCTTAAATATTTTTTTTAAATTTTAGTACATCTGCTGCCTACATCCCCCTTTGGCCCCTAGATAGGTATATCCATATTCACTATCAATAGGGACATAACCCAGACCTTCATGGTGTTTGAGTATAGTGGCTTTGGTTTCTAGGATATAGGAAAACCAATAAGAAGAAACATTTCCCTGGGGCCTGAACCGTGTCAGTTAGAAGCATGGATATTTAAAGTTAGAATTTGCATGTTGAGAACCAGATTCCAACACAGAGGCACCCATGTGTTTCATATCACTTTGTGTGTGTGCTTGTGATATGTGGGGCTCTCTTCAGCATGGAGCCCTGGGCAGGAAACCTTCTTGCTCAGGTCTAGGAGAGGTACTGACGAAAGTGCTTTATGGATTCCAGAGTCATTATATCTGTTTTCAGAGGTTCCTGGGAAACCCACTCATATTGCATAAAGCATTTTCACAGATGGCCTGGGAGGCAGGCACCCAGAGAAACAGCCTCAGGAGGGCTTGCTCTCTGAGGGCTGGGGTGCAGGAGGGGGCAGAGATGTAGGCATGGGTGGGGACAGGAGGAGGGAAAAGCATCATGTGGGGGTGTGACTCTCTTGTGAGAAGGTTTCCATAAAAACAAACTTTGAACTAGACTGGTAATTGTTCACATGGATGTCTCTAGATTCAAACAGTTTGGGATGTTCCATGAAGTGTTTTTTCTTCATCAGTATCTGTCAGGATTCTTCAGATAACCCGGCAACTCTCTCAGCATCTATTAAGACTCTGTCTCAGGAATGGAACGCTCTCCAGAGCACCATTTCAGCTGCTACAATAAGGGAAGATGAAAGGAATGGAAACTACCTACCTCCATGGTAGGCTCGGCTTGGAAAGTATTTGTTATTTCTGGCTCCTTTTTTTTTTTTTTTTTTTGCAAGGATACAGAGATTAAAGTCACGAGAAAGAATAGCACAAAGCTACGTGATTATGAAAAACTGGGCTTTTATTGAACATTCTTTAATAAGACCACTATTTTATGCACATTTTAAATCAATTCCATGGGGGGGGGAGGGGCTATGATTTATGCAACTAACCAACCAGCTGCTTTGCATTTTAAAATGACAATACTAAAAAACCAAAAAGAAGGAGGGTTGGTTGCTATGGAAATTATTCCATGTACTTACGATAGGTGAGTGTCTGGATTTGAAATGTGAGGTGGCCTCAGAAGAGTTTACACTGCAATCACAGTGAAAAAAACATGTCCCCTACCTAACATTGTTTGTGTTGGAGATACTCCCTTACATCCTGACGCTTATCCAACGACGGGAATGTAACCCTTTATATTAACAGTGTGGTCCGAAACTGAAAATCCCCACCCTGTTATTTGTGTTTTATCAGCAGGCACATCAGCACTGAGTTTGGAAGAAAATGAACACACGTGCCCTTTCAGGCCAGGAGTGGGGCTGGCTCACTGATAAATATTCCAACACTGTCATAATGGTGTGGATATGCCAAAATGTCACGGCCTGAAACAAAACCACTATAATGAGCAAATGCGTAGTCTCTAAAGGGGTTTTCTAGACAAATTGAAAAGCCATCTGCTATGTTTAAAGGATTGAGCACAATGAACAACACTTTGAACACAAACGCCCCGTGCTACACGCTGGCTTTATGTTGGTGCTGGAATTCTCACGACACTGGTTGGGAGTGGGGCTGGTTGGAAAAGGCAAGGATCCTGCTGGAAGGACAGGGGGCGCTCGGGGTCTTTGTTAGTAACTTCTCACTGAAGGAAGTTGCTCCTAGACCCGCAATATGATAGTGTCTAAATAGTCTGCAAAGTCTAAAGACTTGACTTCTCCTGGTAGGCTTTGGGAAGGTGTTGGAGTTATTTAAAATGTGTTTGCTGGAGCCCAGCTGGTGTGCCTCAGTGGTTGAGCGTTGACCTATGAACCAGGAGGTCATAGTTCGATTCCTGGTCAGGGCACAGGCCCGGGTTGCAGACTTGATCCCTAATGTGGGGCGTGTAGGAGCCAGCCAATCAATGATTCTGACCCATGATTCTCTCTCATCATTGATGTTTCTATCCCCCTCTCCCTCTCCCTTCCTCTACCTCTAGTGTTTGCTGTAGTTATCAGAGTCAAGAGACTCTGATTGATAAGGCCCAAGACTTTATTATGTAGCAAGAACCGTGGACTTAAGAACAAAAATCAAAGTTCTAGCTTGAATATGAGTGTGCTACAAAAACTCCTGAGGAAAAATCAGAAAAATTAAAATCTCAGCTGCTCACAAACACTAGGACCATGGTTCCCTGTAACCCAATGTACAGATTAGGGTTACCATGTATGTCTCTGTTTTATGGGACAGGGTTATTATGTTGTCACTTGCACTGAACTCATGCTTTTGTGCCAAACACTAAGAGATTGTTTCCAGACAGTGAGGTGTTACCGACAATACTGTTGTTGCTGTGCCCTGGAGAAGTAAAATAGTTCCTGTCTCCCCTGAGTATCAGGAAGTAACTTAAGGCTCCATGACAATGTAGACTCTCATTATTATATTTAAAGATAATGAGGATAAATGTGCAGAGGCCACTGGTGCACGGTGACTGCAAGAGTTCGCCAAGAATGGACAACACTATTTGGCAGGACTACACATGGACACACAGGGAGCAGCTGACAAGCTCCGAGTGCTTTCATTCCTAAATCGATTTGGTTTATATGGTGCCCATCCTCTATTCTTTATGATGATCTGCCGAACATTGGCTGAATCAAAATTGTTTTGTTAGGAGCTATTCATATCACCTTAGGGAGGCTGGCTAATATTACAGTTTAATCCCACTCATAAATTGGCATTTTTATCTCTGTCATGACTGCTAGGAACAGGATTTTAATAATGTTAGAGCCACAAATCTCTTATGTCCAAGAATTTGGTCTCACTAGTAGTTCTATTAGCAGCATGGAGAAACAATGGGTATTCCTTCTTAGTCATTGAGACGGCTATCACTGGTCATGTCAACAGGTTACAGTTGGTTGAAAAGTGACATGGGACTTACCATGGAGAACTCTGGCATCTCTTGTCACCAAAACTATTAATGGAGTGGTTCTTAATCAGGGAAGATTTACCCCTCCTAACCCAGGGGACATTTTCATGTCTGATTGTCATGACTGGGGAGATACTGCAGCCATCTGATAGGTAGAGACCAGGAATTCTGCTAAACATCCTACAATGCATAGGACCTCCCCACCCCCACAACAAGGACTTGGCAGGTAGAAGAGGTCAATAGTGCTGAGACTGAGAAACGCTATCCTTGAGAGTTTCTGAGTAAAGGGTTTCAAAGCTGCCAGGGGGTCGGGTAAAAAGCCACAAGCCTGGGTCAGATCCAACCCCCATTGGCTGGGAAAAAGAATCGGGTTAGTGGTGATAAGGTATGAGCCAGAGCATTCTTGCTATGAGAAAGACAGAAGGCCCCACTCTCCTCTAGGAACCACATCCATACCGTTCACACCTCACTGCTGATTCTCCAGCATAAAAAGCATTCAGTGTGTACTTCCCCTCTTCCTGGTCATCCTGCAGGGAGGAAGGAAATCCAGAGCAATTAACAGCACGCCACATCCCTGTTCACCTCCCATCCAAATATGCGAGGGGCTGTAGGTAGCACACATGTGGCAATTTGCATGTCAGTCTTTAATGAGGAGGCTTGTAGGAACCGCACATCACCTGCACAACAACATATGCAGGTGGTGTGGCCGAGCAGCTGCAGAATAACTAATCAGGCTTCCAGGTTCCAACGGTTATGTCAAGATCCATTCATGTTAAGCCGGCCTGGGACCTGCAATCTACTGTAAACAGAGCTAATTTAATAAGGGCATCTGCTGGGCTCCCTTGTACATTGTGTTCGGCCAGCATTCCCTTCTTATCAAGGGTGAGGTGTTTGTTTTTGTGTCTCCTGACAGCAGCTCTTCCCTCCATGAAGCCCGGAGCCTTTGCCAGCTTTCCAGCACCTTCTGAATAAATCATCTCTGTTCCATCAGGTGGCAGAGAGGGCATTTTGGATTGTCTGTGGCAGATGGTATGACACACCTAATTGAAGTAATATATCTTTCAGGCAGTCTTGATATGCCATAAGGAAATGTACAGCATGTCACCTGGTGACAAATCTCCACTGGCTGAAACAGGAAATTTGGAGTGAATGTGTCGCACTCAACATAGACATGGCATTTTTCAAGGGGAAAAAAACCATCTCTATTGCCACAGTAGCAACAATGAGACCTCTATAACATTACATAATTATCCTTTCTTTTTTTGTGGTTGGAACAATGAAGTTCCAGTCTCTTCTGCGCATCCTTGCCAACACTGGTATCTTCTTGATGGTGGCCATTCTGGCAGGCGTGGGGCAGTGTCTTGTTGTGGTTTTTATTACATTTCCCTGACGATTGGTGATGTTGGATGTCTTTACAAGTACCAAACAAACAACAACATCGCTAGACATCCAGCTTTATTGAGGCGGACATTTGTGCTGGTCACATCTAAGAAGGGCATCCTGAGCTCTATGAGCCAATTTAGGACTAATACTATACTCCACTGGAGAGAAAAGGCCACCTGCTCAAAATTAGGCATAACGCAGAAAAGGAATGGCTTTCAAAAGCCCAGATAGAGATACATCGCTTAGAAAATCAAACTCCCTTCCTGACTCCAGGGTCCACAAGATGGGAATCCATCTTCTTCTAAGAGAGTCTCACCGAGGCCTCATGGGAGGGCAACACCGGCTTGGGAGCTGACTCAGCCAGGGCTTCCAGGCATGCTCAGAACCAGCCGTGGCGAGGACAGTTCCAGGATGAAGATTCAGTCCCACCAAGTGGGGGCCTTTATATATTGAGCCTGGGTCTTCAGGTAGAAGGGGTTTTGGCAGAGGAGCATATAGGTGGGTAGAGACCGGCCCTTTTGCAGAGCTGGGGTGCGGTTTTCTTTAGTGTCATGGGGTGTTTTGGGGGGTTGGCAGTGCAGTGAGGAAACCACTACTGAGAGAACTGCTATCACAGGATGGTAGCAGGGCTGTGGTAAAGAGAAAACCGTACGATACTACATTAGAGAAAAAGGAGACAGAAGAGGATTATGAGGGTAGGAGTGACCAGAGGCCTGCAGCCTCCTGCACCCCACATCTCATCACCGCCCAGGCTGAGCTGATGGGGGGTCAGCCCTTCATCCTGCCTGGGCCTCACAGACTCAATGGGCCTCACCCAGCCCAGACATGCATAGAGAGACAGAGCCTATCCCAGGGCCTTGCTACAATTTCCTCGAGGCCTGGTCCTTATCATTCATTATAAATAATTATCAATGTGGGAGATATTCCCTCCCCCGCTGAGGATTTGCCAATTTATTCTTTTAAAGCTTGCAAGAGTCAGTTACTTTAAGCCCCTTGTGCCCGCACTCCCTGACCCTCCCTCCCCGCCTTGTCAAAGTCCCTGGCTGCTGTTAATACTCCTATAGTAGGTCTATGCGTCGTGCCATGTTGTAAGCCCTTTGTATACACTGAGTGGCCAGATTATTATGATCTCTGAACGCATAATAATCTGGCCACTCAGTGTATATCCTATATAATAAAAGGCTAATATGCAAATTGTTCCCTCGACCAGGAGTTCAACCAGCAGGCAGGCCAGCCAACCGCCCATGTCCCCTCCCCCTGGCCAGGCTGGCCAGACCCCACCCATGCACGAATTCATGCACCGGACCTCTAATATATATATATATATAATGAGTGGCCAGATTATTTATACATTCAGAGATCATAATAATCTGGCCACTCAGTGTATATTCACCTTTTTAATCCTTACAAGCACTTTGAATGGGTTACTAGTTAGTCCTTACAACCTCCTTGTAAGATAATTATTATTCCAGTCTTTCAGAAGAGGAAACTGACTTGTAAGCAGTTAAACAATTATATTTGTATATGGGTTGTATCTCTCTATACATACATGCACACATTGCATATTAACACATTTTTATTCTTGTTTTTTCTTCAAAAATATATGTTTATTGTAGAAAATTTGGAAGTATAGGCCCCTCTCTACCCAAAGAAAGTATTAATCAACCTCATCTTCATAGATCACCTCTATCAACATATTTGGATATCTATTCATGGTCTTTTATGTAACACATTTGTATTTTTTTCACTTTATTTTATTTCATGTTATGTATGAAAGCATGTGTGATGATTTCAATGTGTCATGCACTGTTTTATATATTTTATAAATATTAACTCAGCAATTCTTATAACATCTTTATATAGGTGCTATTATTATGCCTGTCATATAAATGAAAGAGATTAAGTAATTTGTCAAGAGTATCATACTAGTGAATGGTGGAGCTCAGATTCAGACTCAGACAATCTGGTTTGAGTCCCATTTTTAATTATTCTGCCCTACCAACTCTCATATGTACATAGATTGCAAAATTGGCATTGTGTTGCCTTCAGCATGCATTAATATAGCAGGGTTTTATTTTTATTCTAATCCTAACTATTTATGGAAATAAAGATTTCAGCAAGGAATAGAGCATGCCAGTAATAGCAGCTAAAAAATTAGGTAGAAAAAATGTACTCTCCAATACACACACACACACACACACACACACACACACACACACACACTAAACCAAAGAAAAAAGGTTTATATTTCTAGTCAAATATTGAATCATTTGACATGTAGAGTTGTGCTCACATGGGTCACTTAAATAACACCCGATGTATTTAATTGGCTCTGTGTGTTTGATTAACTGCAGAGGGGCAGAGATAATTCACCGGCTGGCAATCAGTTAACTGCTAGGGGCACTGGATATGAACAAGATGCTTGGGGGCGGGGGGAGGTTTAGGGATATGTAGGACAAGTCAGCAGAACTCTTGCTGATGATCTAGCTATGGAGGCAAGACACATATGCATAGAGGGTTGTTGTAGACTGAATGCTTATGTCCTCCTCCCAAATTCATATGTTGAGGTCTCTAGTCCCCAATGTGATGATATTTTGAGATGGGGCCTTAAGGCGTTCATTAGGTTTGGATGAGGTCATGAAGTTCTGACCCTCATAGTGTCCTTACAAGAAGAGAGAGCAGAGAGCTTCCTCTCTCCTCTCCTTTCCTCTCCTCTCCTCTCCTCTCCTCTGCTCTCCAGCAAAATTGGCATCGTGTTACCTTCAGCATGCATTAATATAGCAGGGTTTTATTTTTATTCTAATCCTAACTTGAAGAAGAGGTCAAGTGGACACGGGGAGAGACAGTGGCCACCTACAGGCCGAGGGACTCTGAATAGAGCCTACCTTGCTGGCACCTTGATCTTGGACTTGCCAGGCTCCTGAACTGTGAGAAATAAATTTCTGTTGTTTAGGCCACCCAGTCTATGGTCCGTTGCTGTCGCAGCCTGAGCAGACTAATACAGGAAGGGAATTTTAAAAAGTTGTTTAAGGCAGTAAGTGCTTAGCACTAAGAAAATGATATAATCAATATTTTGGAACAAGGAGGGGGTCTGAGCAGCTGTGGTGGCCTGGTAACGACTTGGCGGGTTTTGGGGAGGGGGAGAAGCTGCAGACTCATGAGGCAGAGGATTCAGTGACTGACCATGAAGAGTCTAAATCTCATGATTCACGTGACCGGTCTGAGCAAGCAGAGCTCCTACCAGGGCTCTGTATTTGCTTTTCTCTCTGAATGGTGTATTCTTCTCCTCTCTTTCCCCGGTCACCTTCCCACCTGCTCAGACTCAGGGCTCAGCTTAAAAGTCTCATCCTCAGGAAACTCCTGGCTGACTCCCAGGCTTGGTTGTGGTCCCCACTTACAGAATTCGCTGACCTTTCTCTTCAGGGCACTTTCCATAGTGATATTTAAATTCTTGATTTGTGTGATTTTTTAAATTTATTTATTTTTTTGGTAATGCTTGTCTGCCCATTAGACTGCAAACTCTGCAAGCACCCAGTTTGGGCTTGTTTCCCTATTATTATCCCAAATCCTGGCACAGTCTTCATACACATTAGGCTCTCAATAAACATTTGTTGATTGACTAAGTGGACGAATGGCTATTACTCTCCAACAAGAAAGCCCTTCCTTGCTGCAACAGTGATATATTTTATTTAATTTATATTTTATTGATTTTTTACAGAGAGGAAGGGAGAAAGATAGAGAGTTATAAACATTGATGAGAGAGAAACATCAATCAGCTGCCTCCTGCACACCTCCTACTGGGGATGTGCCCGCAACCAAGGTACATGCCCTTGACTGGAATCGAACCTAGGACCTTTCAGTCCGCAGGCTGACGCTCTATCCACTGAGCCAAACCGGTTAGGGCAGTGATCTATTTTAAAGACTGCATCTTTTTTTAGGTTGGAGGGAAGGACCACAAATATAGTCAAGATAAATACATCGTGGTCTCCTAGGCCGTGTTTTAAAAATAAGCTGGTTGGCCCTGATCTGTCTGAGCCCTCTTTAGGGCTTCAGTTTGCTGCTGATTTATAGAACTAGAGGAAGGAAGCTCATGGCCAGGTGACAAAACAGACTGGGTGGAATTGATAGCCATATAATAGCTCAGATTGAGCCAGACTGTGGTTCAGATATTCCTTCAAACTTTTACAACCTGTCAACTTATTGGAACAGACTGAGAAGAGGGTTTTCTAAATTATTGTTTTCTTTTTTTAGGGTCTGCTTTAAAATACAAAGAGAATGGACTAACCTGCAGAAATTTGCACTAGCAGCTTTTTCAGGTACTGAAGGTAAAACAAATTTAACTCCATTTCCTTTTGGAGGACCGAGCTCCTTAAGCATTTAGGAAGAGAGGAGGAAAACTAAGCCAAGGATGTTTTTCCTTTTCTGTTGGGTTCTCTGTGAACGTCCTTTGACTATACTCAGCTGCCCCAGTTCCCAGCTTCCCGTGGTATCACATGTTTCTCTCTCCCTCCGGCCTACACAAAGCGTGGCCGTTCATGGCCTTTCCATGCAGATCACAGAAACCAGAGGTGTGGCATGGTCAAAGCACTTTGTCCTTTGGTCTTTTGTGGAAGTGCAAACCCTAGGACATTAACAAGCCTTCCGTCTCCAAGGCCCTTTGTGTAGGAGCTAAAAATGGCCAAACTGATTTTGTCAATGGTCCAATGATCAAAAACAAGACTCAGTATATTGACAGGCTAATAATGTGTAGGAGACCTTTCCTAATAGAGAAATCCCTTCTAACATCTGTCTCACACTTATAATGGCCAGGTGGCTGGTGAACTCTGGTTTTACCAAAAATATGCCATGAACAAATATGACTCCAAAGCCATGTCACATGTCTAAATGTTGGAACACTCCCCTTTTGCACTGGTCACTTATTATATTTGAAATGCAGCTTAGAAACAGCCAGAAAGTAATATTTTATTTATGTATTTAAATATGTTTTTATTTATTTTAGAGAGAGAGGGAGAGAGAGAGAGAAACATTGATGAGCGAGAACCATTGATTGGCTGCCTCCTGCATGACCCCTACTGGGGATCAAACCCACAACCCCAACGTGTGCCCAGACCTGGAATCAAACCAGCAACCAACTGAGCCACACTGGCTAGGGCCAGAAAGTAATATTTGTAAAAATCAAATGGATTTTTCAATACTCATATATTAAGTTCATGTACTTTATATAGCTTCACTGGTTCTCGCTCATCGATGTTTTTTCCTTTCCTTCCTCTCTCTCTCTTTCTAAAATCAATAAAAATATATTTAAATAAATAAGTAAATAATTACTTTCTGGCTATTTCTCAGCTGCATTTCCCTTTGTGCCCAGATATTCTGGCTGTATACAAAATTTTAACAAGCTTAAGCTGAGTTTCCTGCTCATAATATATTGTAAACAATGCATCAGAAAAAGCAAACCCATTAGAGTGAGCAAGAAGTCACAATTGATTGCCAAATTGTGCTGGAGGATGCAGAGAAAAGAAAAAATGCATATTCAAGAACTACAAAGAAACAAACATTGCAGTAGCCCAAGGCCATTTTGTGTAGGGGAGGAGCCCTCTCCACCCTCATTGAAAAACATTTCTGTATTACAATCCTGCAGGGCAATAGGATGTTTATAATGTTGACCCTGAATTGCCGAGCAAAATAAAGGCAAAATCATGACAGGTAACCTCTGTTTAAGAGGCAGAGAAGCATTCAATGTGTTTTAGAAATATTTTCAAATAAAATAGTTCAAATCAGACACATTCAAGGGCTCTAATGGGTAAATCATAGTTATCTAGAAAACTCATTTTTGTGAAACACCATATTTTATGATAATGTCAAATAAGTCAGGTGTGTTATGTGGGGAGAGCTGAAGAGTACAGATGATACAATCTTGATTTGATAGACATACTGAAATATTCAAGAGACATTATTTCCTCAAATAAAATCTAACAATAGTATATTGTCTCGGTTTCTAACGTGTCTGGAGTTGGGAATTAGGGAGAGGGAGACAAAAATAGGACTCTATCTTATATACAAAATGTTTGCACCTACAATTGGGAGGCTCTGGGGAAGATAAATTCTCCAACCTGTGTAAAGTTCAGACAGTCTGATCAACAACAGATTGAAGTAATTCAGTTAGCAAACATTTTCAGTAGAGTAAGGAGTTGCATTTAAACTAAAATCCGGGGAAGAAAACCATAGCGTCCTGAAAAGCTTGGCTCACCATGTCTCAGGATCGTATCGGGCAGACAGAAGGGCACGCCAATCATGCGCACACCCCTTCAGATTCACCTGGCGTCCCTGTAGGACAGCGAGGATATTTCCTCCTCCCCTGTCATTAGATTTGTTTTTGTCTGCCTTCTCAGGTACTATGGAGATAAGTGCTTTGAAATTACCCAGAGAGAAGTAGATTAGTGGTTTTGTTTTTCAAATATCTTAGGAAAAGATTTGAAAATTATTATTTGTAAGGTTGTAAGTAGATACTTAATGAAGCATGGCAAATTGAATATCCCCTCTAGACATACCGAATTAGCACCGTAGACCAAAGACCCACAAAATAAAACTATTCTAAGCTAAAGGCAGAAATCCTCAGGCTTCCTCACTTACCTCTGCTTCCCAAATTTCACTTCTGGGAATGAGCCCTATGGTCAGTTGAGCACACTGTTTTGAGCTTGCTCTCTGTCTCAAAGGGCCTGATGAAGGCTATGAGATGCTGGGCAGTATCTTGTCTGTCATCAATTTGGGGACCTTCCCCACAGGCTATTCAGTCTCAGGGTCTCAGTCATTACACAACTTTTTCATGAATCCTGTGTGATAACTATCTACAGTGATGTGATCAATGAGAATTAGCAATGATGACTTGGGCTCCTCTAAGGACTCAAAGAATCCTTGTAAGTTCTGTGATAAAGAATTGCTTGTGGTAAAATGACAGTCCAACTCAGAGACATCCCACCCCACTCCTATCTGTCCCAGGTCGGATATATTTCCTTTATATCTCTGTGCCACAAATTCAATGGATGCGCCTTATTTTTAGGCCCAAGCCCCTACCTGTAATAATGGCTTCTCTTTACATGTTATTTTCTTAACTCTGACTCCATTGATGAAAGCCCAATTTTTTCACCTCTGGTTCACCAGCTTTGGGAGGGAGTGGACTCTTGGAGTTCAGTCCTGGTATGACTATGTAATAAATGCTTTGGAACTATCCAGAGAGAAGTAGATTAATGGTTCTCCCTACTCTAAGTCAATGATTGAATTGTTCTGGTGGTGAACTTGAATTATTGTGTGCTACCTCAGACTGTGCCCAGCTGGTTTCTATGTACTCATAATTGATGGAGGACTATAGCTCAAAAAAGTGAATGGAAATAACTACTGAGTAATTTTTAAAGACATTATGTTTGAAGCATGTCTATATGTTTGATCCACTGTGAACTTCAAAACAGTCTTGTGTAGAAGGTAGTACAGAGATTAGTTTTATCATCTTTATTTTATAGATGATTAAACTGAAGGAGTGACTTATTCAAAGCCACATATCTAGGAATTGACAGAAAGGAAAATGGCCTGAGACCATCTGGACCAGTGGTTCTCAACCTTTCTAATGCCGCGACCCTTTAATACAGTTTCTCATGTTGTGGTGACCCCCAACCATAAAATTATTTTCGTTGCTACTTCATAACTGTAATTTTGCTACTGTTATGAATAGTAATGTAAATATCTGTGTTTTCCGATGGTCTTAGGCGACCCACAGGTTGAGAACCGCTGCTGTAGAGCCTAAGACCATCGGAAAACACAGATATTTACATTACTATTCATAACAGTAGCAAAATTACAGTTATGAAGTAGCAACGAAAATAATTTTATGGTTGGGGGTCACCACAACATGAGGAACTGTATTAAAGTGTCACGGCATTAGAAAGGTTGAGAACCATTGGTCTGGACCCTTCATATTTCCTACTTCTGGCTGCTGCCTCTCAGCCATTCTAGAGTATCATGTGATGTGATATGCCAGCCAGCACCACAACAAATCAATGTTGTCCACTGGATGTGAAGGTGACGGTATGGATCCCAGGAAAAGCAGGCATGAAACCATTCATCTTCTTGTCCCTTATGTGACAATGACGGACATTTTCAAGCTGTTTGGGATTCATGAGTACAGAAGCCTTGAAATGAGATAAAACTAATTGGTCCCTCTGGCAATGAAGTCTTTGACTGGATGGCATCTGGGTCTATCTAATCAAGAGGACAATCATGGATAATGAATAGACTGATAGCTGCTTCCATTAAAGGGTAGAGAAAACCAGAAAATGCCTACAAATGTATGACATACCAAATAAAAAAATGTTATGTTATGGCTCCTCCTTATTTTATTTATTTTTTGTTCTTTTTTTTACTTTTTTTTTTTTCAATTACATTTGGCATTTAACATTATTTTGTATTAATTTCAGGTGTGCAGCATAGTGATTATACAATCATATACTTTACAAAGTGTTCCCCCTGATATTCCAGTACCCACTTGGCACCTTGCATAGTACAATATTATTGATTATATTCCCTATCTGTACTTTACATCCCCATGACTATTTTGTAACTACCAATCTATACATCTCAATCCCTTCACCTTTTTCACCCAGTTCCCCAAACCCCTCCCCTCTGACATCCATCAGTCTGTTCTCTATATATGAGTCTGTTTCTATTTTTTTGTTTTGTTTTGTTTATATTGTTCTTTAGAGTCCACATGTGAGTAATATCATATGGTATTTGTTTTTCTCCCTTCATTATTTTAAATCTGATGAAATGAATGAGTTTACTTATAGTATGTCTTCCCTCTAGAGCAGAAATTCTGGGATGAAACTGGCAAAGGCCAGGAGCAGATGATTGTGTTACTGATTCCGGCCTCCCATGCTCACCCTCAGGTCAGAAGCACATTTCAAAGGAGTCAACTTCCCCACTCCTGTGCTCCTGCTAGCTCAATTAGAAGGGCCAGCCTGGCCTTTTCATCAAGCCCTGTGGGAAAACCCTTTGATAACCATGGGGTGCTAAGGCTGCTGGAGAGAAAGAATGAGAAGCTGGCTCCAGCCGAATATTTGATCTCAGAGTTGGGTCGTGGTGAGAGCAGACACCACCTATGAGGATAGTTACATGCCAACTGTGGTGATCAGTCCTTCAGTCTCTGCCAGGCTGACTGGTTCGAATGCAGGCATTTACCTTAGCTACACCTTGAATGACGGCCTCTGTATCACAGTGGCATACTCAGTGTGAGCCTGGAGATCTAGATAATCATGCCAGGGCTGCTTTCTAAAGCATGAGGCTTGCTCAGGCTCTGTGTTCGGGCTTCCTGCTGAAAGTGTTACAGAGGACAGGTGTGTTGTGAAACAGACCCCAGAACCTGATTGAGGCACTAAAGCCTTTCAATTGCTCAAGCCCACCCCATCCTTACCCAACTACCACTTCTCACTTAGATCCTGAGAGTACTGGCCTTTTCTCACTTAGATCCTGAGTATTTTTATTTTAACTGAAAGAGAAAAAATAATGATGGAGAAATGAAGAGTAAAACAGGGCACCAGGGCAGATAGAAGAATGAAAACCAGGCAGATTTTTAAAGGGCTTATATACGTGGGCAAAAACAATTCTTAAAACCAGGCCCCATGTGAAAAAAAAGCCTCTTCTTTCCTTTGTGCTCTTGACTTCAGACAGCCAGGTTTCCTTCAGGACAGACTCTACCCTCATCCACCAATATACACCCACGGTTGACCTCACTACCTCTAGTGCTTGAACAGTACACTGAGGACAGTAGGTTCCCAGGAGTGCGTGGTAGAAAAGCCAAGTGCTATCCCTCAGAGAGCAGCAAGGCATGCAGTCCCCTCCCCTGTGCTAATAAATGACCATTACACTGTACACAGAGCAAGCCTCCCTTGGAGGTATCTGCCGGAAGCCATTTCCAGCATGTCATAATTGCAAGAGTTTCATCGAAAGGGTGATGGAACCTGGGAACTCAACAAGGGCTGAGTCACATATGTTGTTGCCTGTTGGGAGTGGCTGAAGGCATTTCCCCAAACCAGAAAAGGATGCATTAAATTGATTGTTTGCTGCCAGACAGCTCAGGGCACCTTAATCTGCATGTTATTGCCTCCTACTGGCCAAGCACCTGAACAGCCTTAGGCTATTCCCCAATCTGACAATGCTTCTGTATGAAACCTTACCCTTTGAAGTGTATTATCTCCACCTTGCCTTAGGACAATTTGTGTTAATAAAAAGCAAGGGGTCCTGAGACAAGGAGAACTTGGTTTCTTCAGCCAGGCTCCTCTGCCCCCACAAAATGCCTTTCAAAATTATGTTTTGTATCTGGACTCCTAATGAATTTATGCACAGCCCCTTCTCCAGATTGCTGAACCCTTCTAGATGCCAGATCAAGACCGCCAGCATTAAATGATGCCCAACATCCGGCAGGTATCATAGTCTGAATGGAGCTGGACTCTCTCTGATGTCCACAGTAGACACAGAGCCAGCCTCTTCTGAAGTACTTTAGTAGGGAACAATAAGGGTACAGAATAAGGAATAAGGAAGTAGTCACCTAAAGTAGATCAACCTCTTCATCTCTATTTGGTCCATCTTTTCAGAAGCCACAAGATTGAAATATGGGAGACATTGTATATAGACAATGTCTATATAGATAGACATTGTATTTGTCATAAAAATTAAGGAAATCATAACATTAGAATTAGTGCTTAGTCCTTATCAATATGCCATATGGTTCATGATTGCCCCTAAGAAGCCCCATATACAAAGATGCTAGAGGAAAGCAACAGATTCAGGTTCATTTCAACTTGGGTTTATGAACAAGTGTGGTGCCTGACCACCCAGAAAAGGAACTTCAGAAATAATTTTGGCTCTCCTGGGCTGGGAGGATTAGAGTTTTGCCTAAATCAAATGGCATTAGTGGCAGTCAGATAGTGTCATTTAGAACTACTACCAGGAGATAACAGGTCATCTCCTATGTGGTTTGCAAGCTATTTCAGAAACATTTGCTTCTGTAGCAATGCATGCTGCTCTGTGGGGTCCACATGAGTTGTTTTCATTTTCACAAGGTAGTATTCTGCTGGGACAGAAATGGAGGAATAAATTATTTTTTCTGGCTAATAGATCAGACACCTTCCTGAATCAAGTATTGTTGCTGGCAGGATTGCCTAAAAGCATAACAGGTGACTCGTGGCATTTAAAACAAGGCCTGGTGTGGAGTTCCATTTTTACCTACTGTGCCGTTTGCACTAATGAGAGCTTCACAAAGAAGACCAATTTGGCCTGGGTGCTTCTAGCCACACCAAAGGGAGGAAGGAGACAGCTATTAACAGGAAGCCATATCACTGGGTTACTTTTATGAAAATAGAAAAACAAAGTGTTTACTGACTTGATTTTTTTTTTAAACCATTCTCTGTTAGGACCAGGAGGGCTTGAGCACAAGACATGCTAGGATGTGATCAAAGCCTGAGTTCAGAGAGGACCTCTGGGTGTGATCCAGGCTAGAATTCATGAGGGTGGGGTACATCAATTCCAGTGGAGCTGGAGTAGGGATATCCCATTCAAGGAGAGGACACAGGGAATCCTCCAGTCTGCGCTTGAACACTCAGAGCTCAAGTAGACATCAACATGACCTTGGAGATGGGACCATGGGAGGGGAAGACACCTGTCCTCTGGAGAAGCCCATTAACAAGCTCCATTAAGGGGTGGGACTTAGAGACTCCATGAGCTGCCAGTGTCCCAAGGCTTCATCCCAATGCCTATCGCCCTCTCTATGTGCTTTTATTTTGCATCTGTCCCAGCCTATAGGATCAGGGAAGGATTGAATCTGAGCCAAAGAAGACTTTACAATGTAATGTGACATCAAGGCTGGGGGATTAAGAAGAAATAAGTGAGGTGAGTCATGCAAATGAAGGATCAGATTTTATTTTATTTAACTTTATATCTTATTCATCATGGAGTTTGGGGGATCACATTTCTAAAAATATTGCATAAAGTACTGTTTATCTTAATTACTGAGTTTTAGTGAACACCCTTAAATTTTGTGCCAAAGGGGAGTGCCTCGCTTGTATCACCTTAGCTCCATGTGTTGACCCTTGCTTTATATTAAGATGTGATTTAAATAGCAACAGCCCAAACTGATGTTTCCTCATTGTATGCTCATGAAATTTAGGGAATGGTATCTTCAGGTGGTGTGGGAATGAGATGGTAAGCAGTCAACAAATTTCTGTGGCTTTGGTTTCTATTAAGTATTGGCCATCTTTGCGAGGTCATTTTTACACCTGAAGATTATTTAAAATCAGTTGATTTCTTTAAAAGTAGAAACCAAGCACAGGCATGTTTCAATTTAGCACTGAAAAAAAAAAAAAAAAGAAAAGAGAAGAAAGGGAAGACAGAAAGAATCCATTGATCTTAGATTGAAATGAATCCAGCAAGTGAATCCATTTGCTTGGCTTAGCAATGAAAAAAGCCTTTTTTAAAACATAAACATGAGAAATGGTTCAAAATTAATTTAAGAGCTCTTAAATGAGTTTACACCTAGTAAAATAGGAACATGGCAGCGAGAAACACTGTTCTGTGGAGAAATAGAAATTCTGTCCTACAGGGAGGACAGCAGCTCCGAGTTGCTGCTTGCTGTGCGGCCTGTGCTCAGACTCCACTGTGGTCAATAAATAGCCATCAGGCCTTCCAAAGGTTGGGCTGAGTCTGGGACCAGTGTGAACACAGTCAGGAGTTTTCTTTTTTGTAATAACCTGCTACCTTTTCCATTTCTTTTCCCTGCCCCTTTTATACCCTGTTCTTATGACCCTATGTGCTCTAGCCAGCAACCTGTGCTCTGGGGGCTTCCTTTTTCTTCCATCTCTCCCTCCTTAAGTCAGCATTACAGTTGGCTGTAGGTAAGAGAATCCCAGCTCTATTGGCTTGAGTAAAGTCGGGTCTACTTTCTTATGTTCTAGTTCATGCTGACAAGGATTATTTTAATTCTGGGCCTATTGTCAACCTGAGCAAAGTTGGATTACTAAAAAAAGAGGAGGAAAATGACTGTTGGTTAGACAAATTTTAGTTTCTGCTCCATACTCCATTAAATCTGACTGTTCAATGCTCTGTTCTTAAAACAATAAAGGCATCATAAAGTCTGTTCTATATGCTTTAAAATATATCATCTCATTTAATCTTTACAATATTCTTGTAGTTATTATTTTTGTTTCACAGCTCAAGAATCCAAAGCCTAATGAAGTTAAATGGTTTTCATAATGCATGGTAGAGCAAGAATTCAAAGCCCACTCTTTGG
The DNA here is from genome assembly GCF_027574615.1 of Eptesicus fuscus. Classification (NCBI taxonomy): domain Eukaryota; kingdom Metazoa; phylum Chordata; class Mammalia; order Chiroptera; family Vespertilionidae; genus Eptesicus; species Eptesicus fuscus. The sequence continues at coordinate 104,468,126 of NC_072476.1, forward strand.
CTTTAAGTCTAATACTCTTTCTATTATATCAATGTGATAAACAGACATGTGACATTACATTAATGGTTTTTGGGGTAATAGTTGGAATTTTATGTCCCTCTTTTAGTGGTCACTACTTTATACCAGAGGAAAGAGTCTAACCATGGAAACTGGGAAATTATATAGGTTTTGATCAGGCAGAATATAGGTCTCAGCTGATGCTGGAGGCCTTAAAAAGAATACTACTGGTAAAATGGGTTTTGTGAGGGCTGCTGACAAACATACTTTTGATGGAGCAAGATAAATCAGGACCAAGGGGAGTGTTTAAAAGCATTGCTTATTTAATCATTGGTTAAACCTGCAACTTCTGAAAAGTTATGAAGTCCAACCATTAGCAGAAAGAAAATGCTTTTACAACTAGCTGATCACAAATTCACAAATTGGAAGGCATTCTATGCTAATGAAATAAGAGACAGAGAAAGACAAAACTGCAGGGTATCACTTTCATGTGGAATCTAAAAAGAAAAGTCAAATTCATAAAAACAAAGAGTAGAAAAGTCAGGTTGGTGCAAGGATACAAACTTTCAGTTATAAGATGAATAGAGGCAGTATATATTTTTTATGGATGAATAACATACCATCCTATATAATAAAGAGGTAATATTCAAAGTAACTCTCATGCCGTCACAAGATGGCTGCGCCCACAGCGGAGGTGGGGTTCCTGTAATGAGCAATCAGCAGGGACCTGAGGCTGCATGGCGCCAGGCTGGGGCGGGGGACCTGAGGCTTCACCCCCGGAACCAGCGCCTGGCTAGGGGACCTCAGGCCAAGCCTCCCACCCTGGCGCCAGGCAGGGGGACCTGAGGGTGCACCAGGGGATCTGAGGCTGCGCCCCCCACCTGGCAGGGCTTGACTGGGGACCTGAGGCTGCGCCCCTCACCCAGCGCCAGGCTGGGGGACCTGAGGCTGTGCCCCCGCCCAGCGGGGCTTAAGGGGGGGGAGGCTGGCTGGGTCTGAATCTCATCCAATGGGAGTGGGGCTGGCTGGGTCTGGGTCTTGTATGATTTTGAGGCACACGCAGGTGGGCGGGGACTTGACTCTGGGTTCCGTGGCACACCTCAGACTCTGAGAGGAAGAAGATTTTCATATACATTTTACTAATTTTCTTTCATTTCTGACACTTCTATTATAGAGAAAGGGCAAATAGCAATATTAAAATATTTCCTCTAATTAATTCCCTTTTAATGTGTATGAATTTCGTGCACCGGGCCACTAGTTTTATATATTTTCCTTTTCCACTTAAAAAATCTATTTATTCATTGATAGATACTTAGGCTGTTTCCATATATTGGCTATTGTGAGTAATACTCCAATGAAAATAATCATCTTCAAGATACTGACTTCATTTCCTTCAAATAGATACCCTTCTGGGATTGCTGGATCATATGGTAGTTCCATTTTTAATATTTTAAGGAGCCTCCCTACTGTTTTCCACAGTGGCTGCACCAATTTACATCCCACCAACAGTGCACAAGGCTTCCCTTTTCTCCACATCTTTGAAATGCATCTTGATTTTTCATCCTTTATTTTTATAAGTTAAATTCAGATATAAATAATTATATATATTGACAAAGGATGGCTACACTTAATGAGTTAAAAGACAAAGGGGGAAAAGTAACTCATTTCACTTAATGAGTTAACTCATTTCACTTAATGAGTTAAAAGACAAAGGGGGAAAAGTAACTGAAAACAGCTGTCTAACTAAGCAATGACTCTTTTTCTTGGTCTATCAATATTTAGGACTTGAATCAAGAGGGTGAGCTGCTCTCTCTGGATGCTGATGATTCTCAGAGCAGAACCTTATCGACTGATGGTTTGGGAGACAAGCTTCTCATATCCTCCAGAAGTAGTTTAAATATATGTGGGGACGAGTGTGGGTGTGTTATTACATTAGACAGCGGATGGCATGGTTTTACTAATGATACAAAGAGATCACACATGTCCCCCTAAAGGGAATTTATTGCCATTCTTCAGGGTAATGTTTTTGATATCAGAATATTTGTTATTTCCAGGGAGGTAATGTTTAAATAAATCAATTGTAATACAGTCTAGGCCTTCTCATGGCCCTTGAGGTTAAGTTCAGCTTTCAGAATTGGCTTTAAGCGATTCACTGCTTGTCTTCTTTTCTGGATTGATTCAGATAAATGAATGACATGGGCCTTGGTAGGTGGGCTTGTCCTGGGAGCTGCATGCTCATGTGGTGATGCCCTTCTGCCATCGCTGACGAGGATTCTTCTTTCTCCTCAATGTACTGCCTTCCTCGATACACACTTGGGCAGAACTGTCCAAGTGACCCAGATCTTAAGTCCAAGTGGAAGGAGGCCAAGGAAGCGCACAAGTGGCTCCCTCTGCTCACCTTCCTTGAAGTTTGAGATCCATGTACACTTCTCAGTCATTGAAAATAGATGTTGTTTTTGGAAAGTTTGCATGGAGGCTAGAAGACTTTTTTCCAAAATTAACCTGGAAAAAGTAAAGGTCAAAGAGATTAAGTGTATTTGTCCTGTTTACACAATGAAGGTTGATTGACTTGGGATCCAGGGGTACAAATAAAAATAAAAGTCATAAATTTGGTATGCATTGGAAAGCAAGCAGTGTTCCCAGGGAGATCAGCTCCCCACAGAGGACCATTAACCAGAAACTCCAGAGGACTTCCACCACAGACAACCTGTGGGACTAGTACAACCCTGAGCCCAGGTACATTCCCAGTTTAATACAACCAACTAGGAGCCATGGAATAGAGAATAAAGTGGAAAGAAGGACTAATCACCCAATTCCTTTTCCTTGGAGGCATCTGGGCTCTAGGGAGCTTAGAAAGATATTCTAATAGCAAAATTCCTGGATTCCAAATACCTCTAAAAAGAAAATAGTCCCATCGCTCTCATTTATGTGATGAAGGACCTTCGCAAGAGGAAAGAAAAGTCTCTAAGTCTCTTTGGATTCTGCCCTTTCCACTTTCAACATGTGTCCTACTTCCCAGGGAAGGCGGCTGGCACTTGCAGAGCTCATCCACAATCCTGAAGGTGCGTCCTCATTGGCTGACATGAGCAGGTCCTATTTGAATGGCTCTCCTCCCATCGCAAGGCCTTCACTCTCAGAACAAGGGAAGTTATCAGTCCTGCTCACAGTGCAAGCTCCCAGGATGCAAACAGGCTCCCCAGCCCTTGTAAATGTGCCTGCTTTCTATCTTCACTCTCTCAAACAGGAAGAAGAGAAATGAGTTACAAGGGAATTTGTGTTTATCAGTCTCTGGGAACCATTGTCTGTGGGGGCTGCAGCTGCAGCCTCCCTGACTGTTTATTTTCAACAGGCAGGAAGCTGGCGTGGGGGGTGATCTGCCTGTAATGGTCTGAGGCAGGACTGCTGGTGGATGGGCAGTGGCGGGGAGAGGGAGGAGAGGGGAGCACCAAAACAGCAGGGAAGCTCATTTAAATTCCAAAGATTTAAGTAAACATTTGCTATTTAACAACATTTGGCAACACAGTGGGGTCTCCAGTGGGGAAGATCTTTACATGACTTCCCACTAGTTCCCAGTAGCAGCCAGTGCCTCTGTCTCCTCTCTGTCCCAACCAGGGTGCTCTGAACACAAAGGAACCCTGGGATTACTCGGTGAAGCCACTCAGTATCCCCAGTACTGAGACTGCTCTTTCTTGCTTTGTGGAAGGACCTCAGCACCATCCACCTGCTGGTCTGCTGAGTGGAGACAGCGGTGTTTGAGAAGACATGGTCCAGAGCTGGGCTGTCCTGGAGCCTGTTCAAAGCCAACTCGATAGACCTTCTACAGTGGGCTCGGATTCGCATCTCCTTGGACAGTGAAATTTTTCTGTTGCCTATTATAAGAAACTAGAGGCCCAGTGCAGGGATTTGTGCACCGATGGGGTCCCTAGGTCTGGCCTGAGGGGATGGGGCAGAAACCGGCTCTCTGACATCCCCCAAGGATCCCAGATTGCTAGAGGGTGGAGGCCATGCCGAGGGACCCCACTAGTATACAGGGCCGGGGAGGGACTGTAGGAGGGCTCCAGGGTGTGTCCAGCCTCTTTTGCCCAGTCCCGATCGGCCGATACCCAGCAGCAAGCTAACCTACCAGTCAGAGCGTCTGGTGGTCCGTGAACGTCATAGCGACTGGTTGAATGGTCCAATGTCAGACACTTAGCATATTTTATTATATAGGATTTTTCTCTCAGTTCTTTTCTTTCTATAGCAGGTCCTCAAATAACATTGTTTCATTCAACATTGTCTTATTATAACATTGATGAGATGCCTAGAAACTTCATTCCTGTTTACATCAATTAGCCTATAGTAAAGTTGACTATATTATGGCTGTTTTGCCTCTGTTCCAAGAACTTAAAGATGATGTTAAGTGAGGACTTACTGTATTTCCTGCCTACTTCCTGGCCTCCGTTCCAATGGACAGTCCAGGAGTTCTCAATATTTTCAGTGTGAGGAGCTACATGAGTGATGAAAAACCAGTCTTGGTTCTTGGGAGCTGTCCTCAGAAGATCTGGAGTAAGGCCAGGAATTAGTATTTCTAATAAGAACCCAGAGATCTGTGATGCAGGAACCCTCAGCCTGTATAATCATAGTGCCATTTTAGCCATTGCTGCTCAAATTTGAGGAGTTATCAGTGACAGTATAATATCTGAATCCATTTTCAGCTTTATTGCTGTTATGTACTTTATAGTTTCCATTTCAGGATTTTAAAGAACAAAAACAAACTGAATACAAAATGCCAGAAAATCTTGCCACTATCTATTTTATCACTGTGTTTGAGTGAATTTTTAAGACATAAAAATATGTATCTAAATATTGCTTCACAAAGTCAACTTCAAACCAGAACTTTCATTTCAACAAGAATGAATCTAAGCAAAACTTTCAGAAAAAAATAACATTTGATCATGTTTACCCCTCTGATATTAAAAGCCTACAGAATGAAATATATTTGGAAATGGTAAAGATATAAATGGAATTCCTGTGAACTGTCAGACTTTCTTTCCAATCTATGAGGTTTGACTCTGTCTCTCTGCACCCCTGTCTCTCTGCATCTATCTCTCCTGTTTTAATTCAGTGAGAGAGCAAACCAGTTGTTCCTACTGGATTGGATTTTCTGCATTCAAGGTAGAGATGAGTCTCATGGTAAAGTTTACTTTAAAGGACACTGAATATTATTACATAGCAAAGGACACGTTTTGCTTTTTAAAAATATTATTCTGGTTAAAAAATTGATAGATTCCTGGAAAATTATGTATTGATTAGACCTAATTTTACATGTATGTAAAAGTTTGCCAATCAAGTGGAATTTTTAACCCTTTGTATGCCATAAGCATCTATAGACGCAAGCAGGATGGTTTCCGTTTTGGACGCGTGGCAGTTAACTGGTTAATACTCTGTGGTTTGGGGCTATCTTGAGGAAACTTGTGGCTATTTTATTGATAAAATGAGCACCAATTTGGTAACGTGGATAGCCATCCCCTAATTTAGCCTATGTACACATTTGGTCATCTGTACACTGTACTCTATAAAGTCAGGTACATGTGGCTGGTTTGAATAACTGTGGTCATGGACAATGAGACAATGATGAGCATGACTCACCTGGAGAATGGGAAGGAGATGGATCTGGCTGGAGTGGACAAGGAAGGAAGGAGGAAGCTGACATCAGTGTCAAGCACTGAGCTAAGTCTTTATATCTGCTATTTTACTAATTATCAAACTCCTACCAGGCAAGTTTTATTATCGTCCTCACTTTATGGATATAAAATTTTTTAGTTTAATGAAGTTGCCTAACGTCATGGAGATGGTAGGTAGCTGAACTTGGATTCCAGTCTAGACCTGATTCAGAACCCCAGGGTCATTCCATTGCCCAGGGTCTGCCTCTGGCACGGTGGAGAATGATCTACACGGGAGCTCGAATGAGTAGGCTGAGGGTTCTCCTCCTGTCTTGTAGTCATAGACTATTCCCTAAATAATGTATGTCTGTTTCAACAACATTCATCATCTAATCTTGTGAGGTCTGAAAATCACCCACTTTTTTAAGAATTTAATTTCTTTATTGTTTAAAGTATTATATGAGTCTTGTTTTTCCCCCATTGACCTCTCCCCGGCTGCTCCCACCCCGAGTCCATGCCCTCACCCCCTCTACTGTCTGTATTAATTGGTTATGCTCATATGCATGCAAATAAGTCCTTTGGTTGATCTCCTCATAGGTTGGACAGTCTTTTCAATGCTTCTATGTCTCTGGTTCTATTTTTGTTCATCAGTTTATATTGTTCATTATATTCTACAAATGAGTGAGATCATGTGATATTTATCTTTCTCTGGCTGGCTTATTTCTCTTAGCATAATGCTCTCCAGTTCCATCCATGCTGTTGCAAATGCTAACAATTCCTTCTTTTTTATAGCAGTGTAGTATTCCATTGTGTAGATGTACCACAGTTTTTTAATCCACTCATCTGCTGATGGGCACTTAGGCTGTTTCCAAATCTTAGTTATTGTAAATTGTGCTGCTATGAACCTAGGGGTGCATATATCCTTTCTTATTGGTGTTTCTGTTTTCTTGGGATATATTCCTAGAAGTGGGGTTACTGGGTCAAATGAAAGTTCCATTTTTTTTTAATTTTTTGAGGAAACTTCATACTATTTTCCACAGTGGCTGCACCAGTCTGCATTCCCACCAACAGTGCACGAGGGTTCCTTTTTCTCCACATCCTCACCAGCACTTGTCATTTGTTGATTTGTTGATGATAGCCATTCTGACAGGTATGAGATGGTACCTCATTGTCACTTTGATTTGCATCTCTCAGATGACTGGTGACTTTGAGCATGTTTTCATAAGTCTCTCGGCCTTCTGTAGGTCCTTTTTTGAAAAGTGTCTATTTAGGTCCTTTGCCAATATTTTGATTGGATTGTTTATCTTCCTTTTGAAATCACCCACTTTTATCCACCAAAACACATGGGGACCAGATCATCTAGGCAAGAAAATGGAAGTCCATCCATTGCACTGCTTTAAAGTAGCTGACAAAACTCTCAATGGATCAATGACATCATTGCATACTGCTTGTGGTCTCTGTATTTAGTTTGCAATAGCTTTTTGAGGTATAATTGGCATACAAGATTCACTTATTAAAAATTCACAATTTGATCATTTCCCCCCCCCCCTCTCTGTCACACACACACACACACACGATATCATAATAAAAACCAAGATAGTAATTATATCCATCACCCCTTTGTAATCACTCCCTTTACCCTTAACTAGAAAGGGCTCAACCACAATTTGAACCAGGCAGCCTGGTCCAAAGTCTATGCTCTTATCCAGAAAACTGTACTGCTTCTGCCGTTTGATTTAGAAATGCTATTCATGCTACTTTGATAAAAATAGAAAGGAGTAAAAGTACAGCAGGGTTTTAAAAAATGAATCCAGGGCCAGGCTTGGAATTAGAAAAAATGCTTGCTGATCTTACTCTCTAAAGCCTGAGACCTGGAGCATTGTGAGGATTAAATCTCTACCCATGTCTTGCATCAACTTTTAAAACGCATTCTTTGGCCGTGATTTTTCCCTCAGGAGATGGTATCAATGGGGGCTGTTTTTATTTGAACCTGGGAGGAATGGGCATTTTGGATGGTGCTTCTTTAATGTGTTTGTCCCAAGTAGATGATGGACATCTATCTCCACATTATTTTTTATGGACAATTCTGAAGAGCGGTAACCATAGTTACCTTATATACGAGCTGCTTGAAGTGACTTGTTCAATGGAAAATCTGAGCGGAAACCAGATTACACGTGGGAGAGAATGGAACAGGAGACTAAAAAGAAGGGAGGGAGTGAGAGCTGCAGGAGTTGGGGAGGAGGGGAAGGGAGCTGGGGTAAACAGGAAAGGAGGGACAGAGAGGTCAACTAAGTAGGCTCGCCTTCAAGTCGAGGAAAAATCACCAAGACCTTCTTAACTGAATACCATTATACTTCTGATCTGGAGTTTCTGTACTGTGTAATTTCCATTAATTTTCAAGTTTGGAATTTTCTTTTCTTTTTTACCTTTTGAGCCCTTTCTCCCATCTATCCCCTCTCCCCTCTCCCCCTCCTTGTCTGTGGAGACCACTAATCTGTTCTCTGCATCTATGAGCTTGGGTTTTGTTTGTTTGTTTTGTTTTGTTTTTTTTTAATTTCTTTATTGATTAAGGTATCACATATTTGTCCTCATTCCCATCCCACACCCCTCCCCACACATGCCCCCACCCCCCTGTTGTCCCCAACTGCTGGTTAGGCTCATATGCTTGCACACAAGTCCCTTGGTTGATCTCTCCCCTTTACCCCCACCCTCCCCTACCCTCCCTCGGAGGCCCGACAGTCTGATCGATGCCTCCTTGTTTCTGGGTCTGTTCTTGTTCATCAGTCTATGTTGTTCATTATTTCCACTAGATGAGTGAGATCATGTGCTATTAGAAATACACTTATAAGAACCGAAAATGAGACAAGCAATAATGGTTATGGTGACAGGAAATGAATCAGTCTGTAGTGAGTTTCTTTCTGGGCCAACAGTTCTTTTGAGACCCAATTACAATGTCCAACAGTTCCTTATGTGTACATGTCGGCACTGACATTACAGTTCTGGATGGTGGACAAATGGTGGTAATGCAGGTCCGACTCTCTCTGGTTTGGTCCTGGGCAACCTGCAGTGATGCACAGCTGCTAACTGCTAGTATGGGAAGACCACGTCAGCCTTCCATCTCTGGACTGCTTCTCTTCTGTCTTCATGGCTGGAGTAGTCCTGTCGATTCCTCTCTGTTGCTGGAATCCACATGGTCTCGGAGTTGTTTTCTGAAAATATACAAACATATTCTCGACCAAAAGTTAATAAAGGAATATTTTCTATAAATTTGACTTGGGATCCTACTTCATTTTTTGCCCAAATGATTTTCCTCTGGCTTGTTTTGACACCTTGTGTGTTTTTCATGGGTGTCTTACTTTTAGCCTTACAATTAATTTTCTAAAGTATTAATTTTCTAGATGTAATTTACTTACAGGTTATTTTTCCTTACATGATATTTTTCTACTATACCCTCCTTTTTTTATTTAAATGTTAGGAGGCTTTTGAAAATTTTATAATGTAGTCTTGATGGCTTTTACATTTTAATTTTTTACACTATAATATTACTGTTTTAGGTTCATTACATGGTGCACAATTTTATCATGAGATGAAGTACCAATAAAAATTTTAGTTAACACTTTAGGAACACCTTTTTGTCCAGTACAATTAATTTTTCTAGAATATTCGCTTGTTTCAACTAGCCAATTTAAATTTGCCTGAAAACTTGACTACTATTTTACTGTCAAATTTATTACTCTAACAACAATCTTATTTTACCCTGTAAATATTAGTGGAAGGGATTATTTGCCTTCTTGAATAGGTCCTGAGCATTCCTGGTGGTAGGCTGGATTTAGATATCGTAAACCCACTTCCCCATGGGTATAAGACAACTCAAACAATTCTTGTTGGAGTTAGATTCCACATATCAGGGAGATTGTGTGGTAGTTGTCTTTTTGTGTCTGATTTATTTCACTCAGCATAATGCCCTTGAAGTCCATCCATGTTGTCACAAAAAGCAAGATTCAATTCCCTTTTTAATGACTGAATTGTATGTAAACCACAATTTCTTTATCCAGTCATCCATTAATGGGCACTTAGGTTGCTTCCATATCTTGGCTATTGTAAATAATGTTGTGCTGAACATGAGGGTGCATATAGCTTTTCAAGTTAGTGTTTTTGTTTTCTTTAGATAAACATCTAGAAGTGAAATTGTTGGATGATATGGTAGTTTATTTTTAATTTTTTTGAGGAACCCCCCTACTGTTTTCCATAGTGGGTGCACCAATTTACAATCCCACAACAGTGCACAAGGGCTCCCTTTTCTCCACATCCTCACCAGTGCTTATTTGTTGTCTTTTTGATAGACATTCTAATAGGGGAGAGGTGATATCTCTTTGTGGTTTGGATTTGCATTTCCCTGGTGATTAGTGATATTGAGCATCCTTTCATGTACCTGTTGGCCATCTCTATGTTTTCTTTGGAAAAATGTCAGTTCAGATCTACCTATTTTTAAACTAGATTGTTTGCTTTTGTTCTTGATTGTATGACTTCTTTCTATATTTAGAATAATAGCCCCTTATCAGATATATAATTTTCAAATATTTTCTCCCATTCGGTAGGTTGCCTTTGCATTCTGTTGATGGTCTCCTTTGCTGTGCTTTTTATTTTGATGTGCTTTTTAGAAGCTTTTCGTTTGATGTAATCCCACGTGTTTATTCCTGCTTTGGTTGCAATTAGGATTTCTTATTTTTTAGTAAGGATTTTTTTTTATTTTTTTTTTTTAGGATTCTTATTCTAACATTTCTACTAACATGGACTGGTTACCATCACCACCACCCATAACTTTTGCAAAGGTAAAATAATGCTTATTGCTTTTTATAGACTCACCTAGCATTTGACATGTGATTTATGCCTTATCCTTCATTTCTTATGCCAGGGACAGGAAAATAGGTAAAAAGAAGCAGACCTTCTACCAGCTTTGAATGACTCTGGTAACATCCCAATGTAATCCTTTAAATCTATGACATACATAACTATAGGGACAGAAAAAGAACAAAACCACTGACAAGAACTCACAGGAACCAGCACTGAAGTAGAGAACTACCTAAAATGCCTTTAGACCTTTCATCCCTCAGCTGCCACCATCCGTTACCATGCGAGGCGATTCAGAGGTCTCTGGGGCACAGCTGCAGTTATAGAAGTGCCAGATGGAACCTTCTCAGCAGTGTGGCAGTTAGGGGAGAATTATTACTCCCTGTATTTTATGGTCTGAAGAGTTCTCAGGAGATGTAGCCAAAATAATAAAAATGATGGTTCTAGGAAGATGCTGCACATGGCCCTGGACCCCTGTGCCTGTTCTCTGCCCTCCTGGCCCCATGTGCAACCAACAAGCCCAGATCCACTTGGTGAATCCTGGTGAATATAGACTTCAGGCATAAGCAGCTTTACTGCAACATCACTGGTGCCCCAACTAGAGTGGGGCTTCTCTTTACCCATGACACCTTATTTCAGAAACGGTCATGAATTTACCACTTACCATCCACAGAACAGTCTTTATTTTGTTTTTTAATTGAATCTATTGGGGTGACATTGGTCAACAAAATCATACAGGTTTCAAGTGTACAAATCAACAAAATATCATCTGTGTACTGCATCATGCGCTATGTTCACCACCCCAAGTCAAGTCTCTTTCTGCCCTCATCTATCCCCCTTTGCTCACCTCCACCTTCCCAAAGAACAGTCTTTTGGAATTGCTCACATCTTCCCAAAGCTAACTCTGGGCTCTTTCTCTGACCCATGTGATCCCTGAATTACACAATAATTCTATAAAGTTCTTGTGTACTTTTTTCAACATTCTTTTTTTAGACCTTGAGGGCTGTCATATACCTTCAGGAACTCTGAGCAGACTTGTACTATCTAGACTTTCACAGATTAGAGCTGGCTTGTCAATCAAGTTTAGCAGCACTGTTTTACTATTATCTCCTAGTCATTCCTGTCTGGTTGGAGCAGGCAGCCATACATACCTTCAGGTAGGAGAAAGTTTCTCATTTGAATGCTCTATTCTAATTCCACACCAAACAAAATCATCCTAGTGGAATTAATCTTGTCAACAAGAAAGGTGATGCTACCTGAACCCATTATTTCCAAACTTTAATTGTGTCTTTTCCCCCAATTCATAAACTGCTTGATGATTAAGTACTATAGGATATGGAGCATAGTATAAAGAAGACACATCCCAACAGCAATGTGGGAGTTGGAGGAAACTGGCTGGTGAGAGCTGATTGTAAATATTCAGGAACTTTGCCAGTTGTTAAAGCTGGTTCATAACTTGAAATCAATCACTATGGGAATATTTACACCATGGAAATGGGCAAACACTACAAATCAGAGCTTTCCCCCTCCTAGTCAGATGGTTTACCAGCACACTCTCTGAGGCTCAGCTATAATGTGTGTGTGTGTGTGTGTGTTTGTGTGTGTGTGTGTGTGTGTGTGACAGACTGGGTGAAGGAGGGGAGAAGTCTCAAAGGAGGCATGTTCTCCAATTTCCCAAAGAAGAAAGTTTGTTAATAAGAGTGTCAAACGTGCAAAAAAGATCACTAATACAAATTCAGAAACATGTCACAGTACAGGTGGTTCTCATAAGTGTAAAAATTTAAATATTTTAATCAAATACATATTTTTATAAAAATGCCCAGGGTCCCTGAACTCACTGTGCTTGCAGGTGAGTCTGGCTAGGACAGCTATTGATCAGCCGATAATATGTTCAAAAGCCACATGGCCATAATACCGATCTTCACTGCAGGATGTGAAGATATCCCCACTTTCTCTTGCCTAGTTATGAACCCATTTGAGGTGCTAGTTTATCACACAACAACAGGGCTTTGTTTTTCAAGGGGATGGAGAAGATTTCCTGACTTCAAAGAAGCATTATTATACCAATAACTCTCAATGCAAACACGTGTTCGCCTCTCCTGGCCCCAGTCCCAGCGGTTTAACAAGTGTTGATATTTTAAGCCTGTTGCCATTTGAACTTTTAGCCTTTCCATTGCAATTTGCCACCACAGTGAAGATACCTTTCCTTTCAATTACATTTTCCCCGGTCTCGTTTAGTACATCAGCCTCTCTAGAGATTCCATTATGTTTCCAGAGTGTGTCCCTGAGATTTCCTCAGTAACAGACACTAAAAAACAAACATATTGTTCTAAACCGTAACTTGATGCACAAATACTGCAATTAACAATTCATTGGATGCTTTGGCAACTGGTTCCCAAGGTGCCAACAATTCTGCGATTTTCTATGGACTCACAAGCTCCAGGAGCCACAGCTGCTTGTCCAGAACCACTAATGGGCTATTAAGAACAAGAACAAAAAAGTAAATGTAACACTTAACAAGATGTGAATCACATGCTACTAGTTCAAACCATGCCCAGGATATAAAAATTAAAGGTAAACAATCTAAAGTTAGTCTCCTTCCACACCCTACATTTGTGCTTTCTCCTCTTGCCCTTTTAAGACATTTGATGACCTCAGATTTTATCTATTTTGTCCTTATTGCTTAAAGAACTAGATCTTGAATTTATTAATTAGGACTATAATTTTCTGTTACCTAATTCATTAATTTTGCTACTATCTCAATTAATTCTCTTTTGCTTTATTTAGATTTCTCTTGTTGTTGAATACTTATTTCACCAATTGTAGTCTTTTTTCTTCATTAGTATAAGACTATAGGGATATGACTATAGCTTTAGTAGAATTCTTTTGTTCTATTTTCAATTTTATTATCTTATAGGTATTGCACAATTTCAGTTTTGATTTTCTTTGACTTACAAATAAGCTTTAAATGGACAAAATGAACATTTTCCAGTCCTTGGTAGGATTTCCAGTTTTGACTTGAGAAAGTAACAACTGATGTATATTCAGTGTTTACTATGGGCTAGGCACTATGCTCAATGCTTTACACGCACTATTTGCTTAACCTTCAAACCAAGCCTTTGAAATAGTTACTATTATATAGTTTATTATACAGCTATTGTTTCCCAATATTAAAAATAAAAAGCCTGAAAAACCTTAAAGGACTTGACTAAGTTCACAACCTCCCAAGTTAACACCGCAGTCTTGATCTGGCATCTAGAAGGGTTCAGGAAACCTGGAGAAGGGGCTGTGAGTAAATTAATCAAGAGTCCAGAGATGAAACATAATTTTGAAAGGCATATTGGGGAGTCAGAGAAAGACTTAGCTAAAGGAACTAAGTTCTCCTTGTCTCAGACCCCTTGCTTTTTATTAACACAATTTGTACTAAGGCAAGGTGGAGATATACACATTAAAGGGTAGGGTTAGGTACAGAATCCATTGTCAGATTGGAAGAATTGCCTTCAGCTGTTCAGTTGTTTGGCCAGTAGGAGGCAATAACATGTAGATTAAGATGCCCTGAGCTGTCTGGCAGTAAACAATCAATTTATGTATCCTTTTCAGGTTTGGGGAAATGACTTTAGCCATTCCCAACAGGCGATAACATATGTGACTCAGCCCTTGTTGAGTCCCCAAGTTCCATCAACCTTTCGATGGTGCTTCTGGCACCAAGTGGCAAAGCCAGGATTAAAACCCAGCCACTCAGAGCCCAGAGCTGGGGTCTTGTAGTTGTTGAAGGATGAGCATGTCTGTTGTACTGACTTATCAGTTAGGAAGCTGGCTGCCTCTTTAATGAAATGGACTCAAGGCTGCTGCCTGGGATGAGCGTCTGTGCAATGTCCCTTTTAGATGTAAGTCACATTCCAAACCAGTAGGCACAGGGAATCCTCCCTGAGTCATTTCACCCAATGGTCCCCCACTTAGATTTATTCATCACCACGAGCCTGTGAGTCCATGGCACTCTGCCTCGTGCTATACAGAACTGTGCATTGACAAGGTGTTGGCTTTGGAGAGCCACGTGATCTGTATTTACACTGACAGGTACATTCCCTGTTGCAGTTCTCAACTTGTAAAAAGGGTATTGATAAGTATTTCAGAAGCATCCTCTTCCGTAGTAATTTTCAAACATGACTGCACATCAGGGTCACCTGGGAGCTTTCAAAAGTCTCAATGCCCAAATCTCGTTCCAGACCAATTAAACCAGAAACCTCTAGAGGTGTGATGAGGCATCAGCTGCTATTTAAAATTGTGAGGTCTTTGACAATGGCAATGTTTATGCTTTTATTTTCTGAAAAACAAATAATGAAAGTATTTGCTCAATCAGCGAGTGTTATTTTTAAAATAATTGTTTTCTCTTCCCAATGCAGAAGTAGTGAATCTTCACTGCCTAAAATTTAAAGAATAATAGCAAAAAAACTGTAGACCACCAAAATATCAATTAGCAAATTAATGATGCGGTAAAGTATAGGCATATTCATGCTCTGAAGGTCTTCCTTAATAAGCCAATGTTGATCGTGTAATTATGTAAGTTTATAATGATTTACTGTGACAAGTGCCAGGAAGGAACTAGAGAGAGCTATTAGAACATAGACCAGGAAAACATTTCAGTCTGGCACTCAGGGTACTTTCCCCTAAAAAATATAACCTTTGAGCCCAAGTGGTGTGGCTAAATGGTTGAGCACAGACCCAGGAACCAAGAGGTTGCCAGTTCGATTCCTGGTCAGGGCAAATGCCCAGCTTGTGAGCTTAATCTTTGGTGGGGGTGTGTGTAGGAGGCAGCCAATGGATGATGTTTCTCTCTTATTGATGTTCCTATCTCTCTATCCCTCTCCCTTTCTCTCTCTCTCAAAATCAATAAAAACATATTTAAAAAAAACAACACAACATAACCTTTGAGTTGAGAACTGAGATTTGCAAAATAAGAGAAGATTAGAAATTAATTAGGCTGAAGAGGTAAGAGGAAAGTTAGAAGGATATTAAGAATGTATAAAGAAGACAGTTGGAATTTTTAAAGGAGTTGTTAACAGTGCAAAATGCTGCAGGCAATTCACCTGAGATAAGGACTGAAAGTGCCCATGCCTTTTAGCAGTGTTGGAAGTAGACCAAGGGTGACCTGAGCAAGAGCCATTCTGGTGAGAGGGTGGGTGCACACTGTAATCAGGTTAGAGTGGCCCGAGGAATGTGGGAAGTGAGGCAAGAGACATGAAGGAAGGAAATTACTTTTAAAAGTTTGGCAATGAATGGGAGATGAGAGACTGGAGCAAGCTTGTCAAACTCACGGCCCATGGGCCACATGCCTCGTTTATTTAGCCTGTGTTAGCCTTTGAGTTTGACATGCTTGCTGTAGTGGGTTTGGTGGCCAAAGAGAAAATTTTGTGTTTTAATATGGGATAAACTTCTTTGAAACAATGATTCAAAAGAATATATGCACTCCTAAGTTCATTGCAGCGTTATTTACAAGATTTGGAAAGAGCCCAAGTGCCCATCAGTAGATGAGTGAATAAAAAAGCTGTGGTTCATTTATACCATGAACTACTACTCATCCATAAAAAAAGAAGAGAGTTTAACCTTTTGTGACAACATGGATGGACCTGGAGATTATTATGCTAAGAGAAATAAGCCTGTCAGAGAAAGACAAATACCATAGGCTCTCACTTATATGTGGAAGCTAATCAACAAAACAATTTTACAAACAAAATGGAAACAGAACATAGATACATATAACAAATGACAGCTTCCAGAGGGGAGGAGAAGAGAGGGGGCTGGGTGAAAAAAGGTGAAGGAATTAGCCAAAAAAGTGTAATATATATATTACACTTGGTGGAGATGGACAAAAGTATGGTGATAGCTAGAGGGAAAGGGGGATAGTGGGGTTGGAAAGAAACTTGACTATGGGTCGTAATTGCATACAGTATGCAGATGACATTTTACTGAGTTGTACACTTGAAACCTGTATGATTTTATTAGCCAATGTCACCCCAAGACATTCAATAAAAGGTAAAATAAAATAAAAAGTAAATATGTAAGAAGAGAAAAATTTACCTCCCTCTCCCTAAAAAAGAAGGTGGGATAGACTGGAAGCTATTTGAAAATTCAGGAAGTGTTATTTCCTGAGAAGGTAGGAGGAAGAAAAAAAAAAAAAAAGAAGAGAAGGGATTAACTTATATAACAAGAGGAATTAGAAAAGTATGAGCATACAGATGGTAATATATATAATTTTTGTAACAGGGCATATAGGGGTTTCTTGTCTGTGAGCATCTAAATCTCTATAAAGTAGCAAGTAAGGTTGTCAGTTGTGAAGGACGATTGGTGGGTTGTGGGATATATAAATGAATGTGTGTTTGTGGGAGGGGTTATGCCGGGAAGAGGGTCAGAGGTTTAAAGAGAGTGGAAGAGTTGAAATAATCATTGTGTACAGTGACAGATTGAGTTGATTAGATGAAATAATGGAATTACCAGGTAATGTTGAAGCCTAGTTGAAGTTAGTGACCATGAACTTATAATAGTAAAAATATACTTGTTTCATTTACTTATTCATTTAACAAATATTTATTGTTAGTGCTGTTCTAGGCCAGTGGTTGGCAAGCTCATTAGTCAACAGAGCCAAATATCAACAGTACAACGATTGAAATTTCTTTTGAGAGCCAAATTTTTTAAACTTAAACTTCTTCTAATGCCACTTCTTCAAAATAGACTCGCCCAGGCTGTGGTATTTTGTGGAAGAGCCACACTCAAGGGGCCAAAGAGCCGCATGTGGCTTGAGAGCCGCAGTTTGCCGACCACGGTTCTAGGCTATAAGAACAAACAAAACAAATTATATATCATTATAGAGTCTACATTCCTGCAGAGGAAGATAAGAAAACATCATATAAATAAATATCATCTATATTATGTTAGGTGGTGATACGTGCTGTGCAGAAACATCATGGACAGTTATGAAAGAATATCTGTTACACAGGGTAGTCAGGGAAAGAGACATTTGAGCAGAGACTTTTAGATATCTAGAAAGAGTGTTTCAGGTAAGGAAATACCTGATAAATGTGAATCCAAGTGTCCTGAGGCAGAAAGAAGGATCAACAATGGGGTCAGAGTGCATCAGAGTGGCTGGGGTCACATGTAGAAAATACAAGGCTAGAATGGAAACACTGGGGCAAATTATAGAGTGTTCTAGAGCATGGAAAGGATTTGGCTTTTACTCAGAATGATATGAGAAGCCACTGGAGAGTTCTGAGCAGAGCAGGGACATGATAAATATTGAATGTTGGGATCTGTCTCCAGCAAAGCTCAGCTGCCTGAGTGCAAGCTTGGAGGAAGTCCAGGACTTGGGCTGGCAAGTACCAAGAGAAGACAGATAGGTATTGAGCATCATTATTGAACTTGTTGACTCTAGAATCTAATTTGGGTAAGGAAGGACATAATGACAAGTAGAGGCCATTAGATATAGATAGGATAGAATTGTCAATGAACTTGAGGCTCATGAGGACAAAGAATGGTCAAACAAATTAGTGAGAAGGAAAGGAGACTTGTCAGAGGAGGATGTGTGATGTTATTTATTTTAAAGGTAGTGTAGCTTTATGTGATGCCAAGATCTATGTGTAATATGGGAAAAGTGGCTATTTGTTGAATTTGACATATTATTATATTTTAATATTTCTCTTAAGCTTAATTTTTTCATTAACCAAACACTTCAAAAGTGTTCTGAGGTACACTATAAACCTTGACAAGCACATTACTTTAAGTAGGGCAGAGCTCAGAGTCCTGTTTAGAATGTTTTAAAAAGAAGGTTTACTTGAGTGGTACCCTATTGAAATAAATTGATGAGGGAGGTGTGTTTAGTGCCTTTGAAGTATGAGTGGGTGAGTTGGGAGATGGGCTATAGTGTTCTTAGCACTGTTTAAGTGGCTTACAGCTGGGAAGTTTAAGAATTGCTAAATTATTTTATCACATTCACTTAAAAATGAACTAATTGAGACCATTTATTGATTCAGACTTAGTAGATTACTGAATCATCTACAGAGCTCTTTCAAAATACAAGTATCCATTTCCCACCCTGGATCTAATGTTGCAGAATTTTTGAGAGATGAAGCCCATGTATGTTTGCATATTTATGTATAAAGCTCAATGGATTATGCATAGCTAGAACTGTAAAAGAAACCAGTGGAATAATGCTTAATGGACAGTTATTGCTCTTGCCTGCACTAGTCTAGGCCCTCTTTTTCTGGTCATGGTGAAGTGCTGTGACTTTACCCTGGGACACCATCCCTCACCCAAGCCTGGTCTGTGTGCTTCCTGCAGAACGATGCTTCTCTGGCTCCAGGTATAGCAGGTTATCCAGGAATGAGTGATCTGGGCATCACTTCCTCTTTCTGTAGGGACTGGCTTAGCAATGGCACAGGGCCTACGTCAAGGTGAGTTTTTTCCAGTCAGAACTAATTCCAGGACTTTTGCTCTACTCATTGAGCCATTCTCTTGACCATGGGTTTAGACCTGGGAAGATGCAAGCTTGGAGCTGCTGACAGGTGTCCTGCCAACATGAGCAAAGCCTCTCTGATAGGGAGTAACACAGAGGAAGGCATGGGCAACATAAAGCCAGACACCGTTCCTGCGAATGATGCTGACTGAATGGAGCCATTTCTGTTTTTTTATTATGAGAATCTACATTTCTCATTTGCTTATGTAGTTTGAATGGGGTTTTCTATCCTTTGCAACTCAAGAGTTTGATACCCAGAGGTTGAAGCCTTGCCCACAGGGTTGCTTGTCTCACTCCAGGTCATGTGATTTCATCCTCTCTGGTAGCCTTTTTGCTACTCTGGCTCGGGAAATTTACCTGCTCAGAATCTGGCTCTCAAGGCAAGGAGACAAGACAATTAAATCAGACCAAGATGGGAAGGAAATTGCTTCTCTATGAGACTATGGTCTCTGGAGACCCCTAGACATGCAGAGACTTAGACATCCTTAACATGCTCAAAGGGTTAAGGAGCAAATGGTCCCTGTTCAAAACAAGAACTCTTTGGGATAGAGAATACTAGAAGTAAGTGACTAGAACATTATGATCTGAACCCAGGTTTAAAATATGACACAGCTGGACATTAAACATATTTCTGTGTTGGCGTGTTTCTCACACGGCTCCTTCTGCCTTTTCCCAGTGGATGCCCATAGGTTATTAACAGTTTCTGGAATAAAGTGCTGAGCACTCCATGTTGTCACAAGATGACTAATCACTTCAGTTGCTAAAGTAATTTTGAAGAAATCAAGCTTTTCTTGCAAGCAATATTGGGAACTATGTTAATATCACCTCCTCCTTGAGTTCCTTGCTTCTAGTTTGTTCTTGAACGTTTAGCCCCTGGAATAGCAGGAGGACATAGTTAGGAGACAGATTTGGTTTTAGTCTCATACTGTAGGAGAAAAGAAGATTGGTGCATCCTTGTTCACCTATGGTCCGCTATTTATTAGGTAAATGACGTCTCATTTCCTTGAAATGCTGGATGCTATCATTTTAGTGTCTGTAAAAGAAATCACTATGACAACTCTGTCCTGGACAAAACTTTGTACATTTCATGGTACAAAGTTCAACTGTCTCATACCTTGAGATGCTAGTCAGTAGATAAAATTTGAAAATGTAGTTCAAAAGAAGCCCTGCTATAGCTAATGCCCTTTTATTTCTCTTGAAAATGATATATCTTATGATTCCTGGTGAAGGTCACATTTAGCTGCTTTTCTCAAATGTCACAATCATTTCAGAATATGGCATAAATACCATTTGGGTATCAGTTTTCTTCCATGAAACAATTTTCCCTAATAACCTGAAACTCCCTTTGAGCCCCAGTGTCTACCTTTCTTTAATATTAACATGAAACTCCATTTTACGGGGGGAAATAGCAAAGGAGAATTTGTGCGCAATTATGTGCTTCTTTTTCTTTGCTATTATTTGTAGCTTAAAAGTAAAATAACTAAAAAAAAAAAAAAAAAAAAAGGAAATAACAGAACACCCAAAATGTGCTAATATGGAAACTCAGGAACACTTTACTTGCTTCCCGACTTAGTACTAAATGTACCCCAGTTAGGACGGAGCAGTCTGGTGGAGAGTGGAGACCGCTTTCATTTGTCACTGTCAATGGAGTCACACAGATTCTAGGGGACTCTGAGAGTACATCTCAGCATGATTAAAACGTCCTGATTTAGCTTTTGTCTGTGCGCAATGAGACACTCAGCTGAAGGCTCAAGGTTATTTCTTGCATTTAAAAATCCAGTGCAGGGTAAGAATAAAGCTATAATGCAACATTTGAAATGCAAAATCCAGGCAACTAATAATATTTTAAAATCCAGTTTTTTCACCCTTAATAAGGATAGACACGACTCTAAACACACACACACACACACACACACACACACACACACACACCTGTACCTACCTTATGTTGGTGTTCAACAGGCATACACACATAGACTTACATGCATGTCTTTGGGAAGGTAAATATCTCATGTTGTCTAAACAAATAAATTAGGAGATATTTTTGAGTATACCAGGGGCTCCACCTTTAGCTTCAGCAGTGTTCTCACTGGGTCTCAGGCATGTCTGGCTGCATCTAGAGTTCTGCAGAGAAGGGCTCGCCTGGAGAAAGGGAAATGGGTAGACTCAAAAGGCATGCTTTTCAAGTATGTGGTAACACAAAGCTAATAAATTTAATGCAATGAGCATTTAGCCCTGGATTCAAAAATACCTTGCTCGACTACTTATGAGCTACATCCAATAATATGAAATCTATAGGCAAAAAAAAGTAAGTTACTGCATTTAGGTTTAAGAATTCAATCTGTTAAGTGTATTTTTGAGAAATGAAGCTACAATGATTCAAGTATAAAAAGAGTTAGGGATTTTAAGTGGCTTGCTTTCTATAGAAACTAATGGTACATGGCCTGCAATAATAAAAGTCTGGGGTTCAAATTGTGGGATGTAGGGGTCTCTCTTTTCTCTGTATAGTTCATGCCATGATGCTCTATTCCATTTGGCATGCTAAGTTCATTTACTTCTCACAAGGGAAGTGAAACATGGTACTGAGATTGGGAAAACATGTCCCATAAAAGTGATTTTGAGAACCTGGAAATATTTAATGTAGAGAAGCAAATGAATTTAATAAAAACATGCTAATTGTTTATCCATCCTCTTCTCCCCTACATCTTATTATTGCTCAATTGTCACAGAGTTCAGTTCCTTGTTTTTCTCTTTTCCATCTATTCTAACTCCCTTGGTCATTGCATCTGTTCTCATGGCTTCAAATACCATCTACATGCCGACAACTATCATATCTATATATCCAGTCTTGACCTCTCCCAGGAACTTTAGAGTCTTGTATTCAACTATTTACTTGACATCTACACGTGGATGCATAATAGATGTTTCCAACATAATATGAACTCTGCTCTACCACCCTGCCTCCCCTTTCTCCTGAAACATGCTTCTCAGGCATTCTTCCCCCTCTAAGTTACATCAATTCCATCCTTAATTTGCTTAGGTCAAAACTACTATAGTCATGCTTCCCTCTGATCATTGCAAAGAGGACATGAGGCCTGACAATGTGTGGGAGGAAGATGGAGAACACGCACAGATAAAGTAGGAGCCAATCTCACCTCGGCAGGTCCATAGGCAGCCTTGGAAGGTATGTGTTGGAGGAGATATTTGCCAGCACTTGGCATGCCTTTCAAGAAGAGCACTGTCAATTCTGTGTTTTAGGGACTCCTTTCTCGGGTCTTTGGCGGAGGAAGAGAAGGGCATGATGAAAATTCTACAATGGGTGGCCTCCTCCAAGAGAGGTTGTTTCAGGGTGTTTGGGGGAGTCTGACTCTCTGAACACACTGGGGCTGGCAACTGTGACATGCACAGTGGTGCCTGTATCTAGTGACACTGAGAACAAAGCTCTTAATGACGGCCTCACCCACAGAGTGCAATGCAAACGCAACACCGGGGACTGCTCTGTCTTCTGTTATTGTGGAAGTAATTACACTCTTCATGGAACATGATACTCTGCAATATTTCTCAGAGAGAAAAAGAACAAACGCTGCCTTTCCTGGTTCCATTTTCCAGAGCAAAATCCAACAGCTTCACTGTTCTGCAGGAAAAACAAAACTAAAAACAAAACACACCGACAACTCAGATGAACAGAAAACAGCTAGGGGTCTCAGTGAATGTATTTATTTTTAATTTCCCTCTCATTTGTCTTTTGTATAGATACAATGTATTTTAAAAGCTGGTATTCAACCTACTATAATTATTTATTGTTTCATGCATTCGATGATCATTCATTGTCCATGTATTGAGAGTGCCTTTGTATGGATATGCAATAGTCAATGCAGCAAAATTGGAGTTTTCATTTGCCATGAGATTTATTAGACACTGCTGAACTATAGGATGTGTTAGAGTTTACTCATGTCTAATATAAATGTGACTATATCAAGCAAAAGAAGACAGGTGGCAATTTTTTGTATGTTACTTATATTAAGGGGGTTAAGCACTTTATTGTTTCACTACTCTTAAAAATAAGCCTAAATAGGTACTACAGTTCCTATTTTATATCTGAGAACAATAGGTGTCCTAGAAGTTTACATGATTTTCTTGAGCCAGAAATTTGAATCCAAGGCTTTTATTTTACTTCAAAGCCTACACGCTTAGTTCCTATACTGTGGTGCTTCCCCATCACACACACAAAAAAAGGGAAAGAATAAAACAGAAGAGTGATATGGCTCAGCCAGCAAGGCTCAGTGGTTGAGTGTCAACCTATGGAACCAGGAGGTCACAGTTGGATTCCTGGTCAGGGCATATGCCCAGGTTGCAGGCTTGATCCCCCATATGGGGTGTGCAGGAGGCAGCTGATTAATGATTCTCTCTCATCGTTGATGTTTCTCTCTCTCTCTCTCTCTCTCTCTCTCTCTCTCTCTCTCTCTCTCTCTTCTCTCTCTCTCTCTCTCCTTTCCTCTCTGAAATTGATAATAATAAAAAAGAATATAAAAGAATATAAGGAACCTAGGATTCTTTAAAGAAAAAAAAATAGTGCTCTAAAGAAACATAAAGAAAAATGAGCATCCTCTTCTCTTAAGGGGCTTGGGGGAGGCTCAGGATAGACAGAGGAGGGCTGGGGTGACAAAGAGTTGAAAGCATTCTCCTTCTCATTAGCCAGCATTAAACAAACAAACAAAAATGATGGCTTGAGCAGGCAGAGGAGAGGGAGATGGTGCCCACCAGCCAGCAGCACTAGTTGTGGTAAACTAGATGCTTGCCCTCAGGCACATGCTTGAAGATTAGGAAATGAGCCTCAGTCCCATGAAGGCAGGGCCTCTCCATTGGCTGCCTCTGCCCTGGACTCTGGGGCAGGTAAGTTCATGGCACAAACCCTTTAAGAGCTGTTTCAGATGCCATAATCGTGCGGGTCCTGGACATGAGCTGCATTGATTTTCAAAGTTAGATGTTTTAGGGACTCCTTTCTCAGGTGCAGGTTGTAAAAGTTGGGGGTCCAATGTGGGGTTCAAATATTTCAGTCTTCAGGGAGAAGCTCATGCTTTAGTAGTTCCCTTCTGACTGTGGCTCACTGCCCTGGGGTTGGGTTTTATGGCGAGATTGTATCCATCCTCATACCTGCTTTGATGTGTGCCTCTATCGTTTACCCTATACGTAGGATCAGACTGTTTTTCATTCTTTTTCAGAGGAATTTGTTCCATATTTTCTTGGAAATTCAGTGTGTTTGCGGGAAGAGGTGAGCCCAAGATACTCCTACGTCACCATCTTGATCCAGAGCCCCAAGACACTCCATCTTAAAAGAAGAATATAAGGCAGGTGAGCAAGGAAGTGTCAGTGAAGTATGTTTGCTTGTGGACATCAGAATGAGAAAAGACATGGAGGATTTGTATATTCAAGTTTAAGAGTAAATTGGAAATAGGTTAACAGGGTAACTATTTCAGAGAATGGCTATCCTACCTTTTGCAGGGAGGTTCGGTACTTGAAAAACGTTCTGAAGAAAACCAAGCAACTCAAATTGTTAACTTCAGGAAACAACTTACTTAGAGGCTGCTTGCTTACTGAGAACTTGGAGTGCAGGCAGGGAGACAGGTGTGTGTGCTCCTGGATAGGTGGGAAGGTCAGACAGACACACAGGATTTAATATAAGGGCAACAGATAGAAGATAATGTAACAAAATGTAAGATTGTGTGGTTCATCTGTTCTGGCCATAGGACTATAGAGAAAGGAGTGACAGGTGCAGTTGGATGATTATGCAGAGCCTGAGTGATAAAGCAGGGCAAACTAGAGATAAAATATAGGATTTGTAATTTAATGCCATTTATAATTATAAATTATATTACCTCAGTATAGGTTGCAATGATGTAGTGGAATTAGGAGCAGGTGAAAAGGAGATAGCTAGCTATTTAGACAACCTTTTCAAGAGTTCTCTATCTTCAGAGATCTGACATTTTCAGAAAAAGCAAGCCCCAAGTTTGTCAGATGTTCTGCTTTGGAACAAATGAGCTTCCTGTTGAGTTTCATTCTCCTTCTTCTTTGCAGAAAAATCAAATTATAGCTTATAGATTAAGAGAGAGCCAGCGAGAAAAGTTCACTGAGGATTCCTATGGTTAATGGCCTTGAGCATTTGAGGAAGACATCCATTAAAATGTAGCTGAGACCAAAAGCCAACTGGTGAGAATAAGAATAAGCAATGGATAATGAATCAAAGAGAAGGGACTATTGGCATTTGAAGGGATGGGGTGAAAGCAGTACAACATTAAAGAGCTAGAAAATGACAGTTGGTGCAGATTCACCATCATGCAGATTCTGCAGTTCTTGCTGACTCTTTTGTACTGTTTCTTAGCTTTGTCCCTGCCTCTCCATACTCAATATCAATGCTCCTGTTGGGATCACATCATCATTCACCTGGACTATTGCAGCATTTGCAGCTTGGCTCTCTGCTTTATGCCTTGCCACTTGCAAGCTTACTGCAATTCATTTTCCACTCTTCTGCCAGTGATCTTTCTAAAATATTCATCCATTCATTCACAAACATTTGTGAAACACCTACTATGAGCTAGGTGCTCTACCAGGTGCTGGTTAGACAATGATTAACTAAGCATACATGGCCTCTGTTTTCAGGGAGCCTAGGGTCCTTCATGGACAGCTATAAACAAGGGTTAGGGCTTTGAAGGCAAAATGTGGGGAGAATGAGAGCACCACCCAGGGTCATGGTGTAGTTGGGAACAGGAAAGAAGCAGGGTTCTAAAAGAAGGATCCTTGAGAGAGTGATATCTGCAGGTCATGTTAGAGATTTTGGTTATTCGCTAAAAGCAATGGAAAGGCTGGTCCAGGGAAGATTGTTGGCAAGAGGAGATCTGAGTTTTGTGAAGATCTTTCTGGCAGCATAATGGAGAAAAGTTTGAAGGGTGCTAATTGAATTTCTTCATTCTCTCTTTTCAAAGGATCCCTAATCTTCAGGTTTTATCACTTGCTTGACTTTTTCTCACAGTTTATACTTCAGATTTCCAATCAAAATTACCTAGGGACATGTTAAAAATTCAGATTCCCAAACTTCATCCCCAGGGATTTAGTTTTATTCTTTTTAGGGTCTGATTTGAAAATTAATATTTCTAAACAGTACCCCATACTGACAGTCTAGACCAGTTTCTGTCTAAGCAGAACTTCTTATGATAAGGTAATGCTGCTCTATCTGTGCTGTCCAATATCATAGCCATTGCCACATGCTGCTAGTGAGCACTTAAAATATGGGTAGTGCAACTGAGAAACTACATTGTAATTGCAATGTATTTATTTATTTATTTATTATTATTTTTTTTTAATTTCTTTATTGATTAAGGTGTCACATATTTGTCCTCATCCCCCCATTCCCATCCCCCCCATCCCCACGCATGCCCCAACCCCCTGTTGAACTTAACCGTTGGATAGGCTCATATGCATGCATACAAGTCCTTTGGTTGAACTCTCCCCCTCCCCCCACCCTCCCCTATCCTCCCTCTGAGGCCCGATAGTCCGATCGATGCCTCCTTGCTTCTGGTTCTGTTCTTGTTCCTCAGTCTATGTTGTTCATCATTTCCCCTAGATGAGCGAGATCATATGTCACTAGATATATACTTATGAGAACTGAATGTGAGACGAGCAATAATAGTTATGCTGACAGGCAAATGAATCAGTCTGTAGTGAGTTTCTTTCTGGACCAACAGTTCTTTTGAGACCCAATTTCAATGTCCACCAGTTCCTTATGTGTACATGTCAGCGCTGACCCCTCAGCTCTGGATGGTGGACAAATGGTGGTAACGGAGGTCCGACTCCCTCTGGTTTGGTCTCGGCCGGACCCAGGGGCACGGCTTCACCTGGACTAAGGGGCATGTGGCCTCACCCGGATCTAGGGACACATGGTCTCACCCAGACCCAGGGACACTTGGCCTCTCCCAGACCCAGGGGCACGTGGCCTCACCCGGGCCTCGGTGCACGAGGCCTCACCTGGATCCAGGGACACATGGTCTCAACCGGACCCAGGGATGCTTGGCCTCTCCCAGACCCAGGGGCACGTGGCCTCACCCGGGCCTCGGTGCACGAGGCCTCACCCGGATCCAGGGACACATGGTCTCACCCGGACCCAGGGACGCTTGGCCTCTCCCAGACCCAGGGGCACGTGGCCTCACCCGGGCCTAGGTGTACGAGGCCTCACCCGGATCCAGGGACACATGGTCTCACCCGGACCCAGGGACGCTTGGCCTCTCCCAGACCCAGGGGCACGTGGCCTCACCCGGGCCTAGGTGCACGAGGCCTCACCTGGATCCAGGGACACATGGTCTCGCCCGGACCCAGGGGTGCGTGGCCTCTCTCAGACCCAGGGGCACGTGGCCTCACCTGGACCTAGGTGCACAAGGCCTCACCTGGATCCAGGGACACATGGTCTCACCCGGACCCAGGCGCGCTTGGCCTCCCCCAGACCCAGGGGCACGTGGCCTCATCTGGGCCTAGGTACACGAGGCCTCACCCAGATCCAGGGACTCATGGTCTCACCCGGACCCAGGGACGCTTGGCCTCTCCCAGACCCATGGGCACGTGGCCTCACCCGGGCCTAGGTACACGAGGCCTCACCCAGATCCAGGGACTCATGGTCTCACCCGGACCCAGGGACGCTTGGCCTCTCCCAGACCCAGGGGCACGTGGCCTCACCCGGGCCTAGGTGCAGGAGGCCTCACCCGGATCCAGGGACACACGGTCTCACCCGGACCCAGGGACGCCTGGCCTCCCCCAGACCCAGGGGCACGTGGCCTCACCCAGGCCTAGGCGCACGAGGCCTCACCCGGATCCAGGGACACACAGTCTCACCCGGACCCAGGGACGCCTGGCCTCCCCCAGACCCAGGGGCACGCGGCCCCACCCGGGCCTAGGTGCACGAGGCCCCACCCGGATCCAGGGACACATGGTCTCGCCAGGACCTAGGGGTGCGTGGCCTCTCCCAGACCCAGGGGCACGTGGCCTCACCTGGACCTAGGTGCACGAGGCCTCACCCGGATCCAGGGACACATGGCCTCACCCGGACCCGGGGGCGCGTGGCCTCTCACAGACCCAGGGGCGCTTGGCCTCACCCGGACCTAGATGCGCGAGGCCTCTCCCGGATCCAGGGACACATGGCCTCACCCGGACCCAGGGGCGCGTGGCCTCTCCCAGACCCAGGGGCGCGTGGCCTCACCCGGACCCAGGACTCAGCCTCACCCAGATCCAGGGACACATGGCCTCACCTGGACCCAGGGGTGCGTGGCCTCTCCCAGACCCAGGGGCGCGTGGCCTCACCCGGACCTAGGTGCTCGAGGCCTTACCCGGATCCGGGGACACATGGCCTCACCCGGACCCAGGGGCGCATGGCCTCTCCCAGACCCAGGGGCATGTGGCCTCACCCGGACCTAGGTGCGTGAGGCCTCACCCGGACCCGGGGACACGTGGCCTCTCCCGGACCCAGGGGTGCGTGGCCTCTCTCAGACCCAGGGGCACGTGGCCTCACCTGGACCTAGGTGCACAAGGCCTCACCCGGATCCAGGGACACATGGTCTCACCCGGACCCAGGGACGCTTGGCCTCTCCCAGACCCAGGGGCACGTGGCCTCACCCGGGCCTAGGTGCAGGAGGCCTCACCCGGATCCAGGGACACACGGTCTCACCCGGACCCAGGGACGCCTGGCCTCCCCCAGACCCAGGGGCACGTGGCCTCACCCAGGCCTAGGCGCACGAGGCCTCACCCGGATCCAGGGACACACGGTCTCACCCGGACCCAGGGACGCCTGGCCTCCCCCAGACCCAGGGGCACGCGGCCCCACCCGGGCCTAGGTGCACGAGGCCCCACCCGGATCCAGGGACACATGGTCTCGCCAGGACCTAGGGGTGCGTGGCCTCTCCCAGACCCAGGGGCACGTGGCCTCACCTGGACCTAGGTGTACGAGGCCTCACCCGGATCCAGGGACACATGGCCTCACCCGGACCCGGGGGCGCGTGGCCTCTCACAGACCCAGGGGCGCTTGGCCTCACCCGGACCTAGATGCGCGAGGCCTCTCCCGGATCCAGGGACACATGGCCTCACCCGGACCCAGGGGCGCGTGGCCTCTCCCAGACCCAGGGGCGCGTGGCCTCACCCGGACCCAGGACTCAGCCTCACCCAGATCCAGGGACACATGGCCTCACCTGGACCCAGGGGTGCGTGGCCTCTCCCAGACCCAGGGGCGCGTGGCCTCACCCGGACCTAGGTGCTCGAGGCCTTACCCGGATCCGGGGACACATGGCCTCACCCGGACCCAGGGGCGCATGGCCTCTCCCAGACCCAGGGGCATGTGGCCTCACCCGGACCTAGGTGCGTGAGGCCTCACCCGGACCCGGGGACACATGGCCTCTCCCGGACCCAGGGGCGCGTGGCCTCACCCGGACCTAGGTGCACGAGGCCTCACCCGGACCCAGGGGCGCGTGGCCTCACCCAGACCCAGGGACGCATGGCCTCACCCGGACCCGGGACCCAGCCTCACCCGGACCCGGGACCCAGCCTCACCCGGATCCAGGGGCACATGGCCTCACCCGGACCCGGGATCTAGCTTCACCTAGACCCAGGGGCACGTGGCCTCACCCAGACCCAGGGGCGCGTTACCTCTCTCAGACCCCTGGTCGCGTGGTCTCACCCGGATCCAGGGGCGCACGGCCTCACCCGGACCCGGGACCCAGCCTTACCCGGATCCTGGGGCCCACGGCCTCACCCGGACCCAGGGTTCAGATTCACCCGGACCCAGGGGCACATGGCCTCACCCGAACCCGGAATCCAGCTTCACCTGGACCCAGGGGCGTGTGGCCTCACCTAGACCCAGAGGCGTGTGACCACACCTGAGCCCAGAGGCTCGCAGCCTCGCCTGGACTCGGGTCTCAGCGGGGTTTCGTCTTCTTGATCCCAATTCCTGTTGGTCAGTTCCCTCTCAGCAATTCCTTCGGTCATTTTCTCAGAGCTCCAGGGCGGCTGCCGCAGAACTCGTTGGGCGGCGGGCTCGGCGAGGCTTCGGTGTGCCCGGTGCGCGGCGGCGGGCTGGTCTGGTGTCGCTGCGTCGGCCCTTGGGTCTGCAGCGGTGGCCGGTCGCCGAGCGTGCGCACCTGGCCGCTTCAGGGCATTGAGATTCTTGAAGGACTCGGAGGTCAGCAAGCACGGAGTCTCCCACCCCATGTCTCCCAGGGGCTCGTCTGTCCGTGCTCGGCAGCGAGTGGAGCCGTCCCCTCAGCCGGAGACCGCCGGGGGAACTGCGCCGAGCACGTTCCAGGCCGCCATTGTGTCGCCTGAGCCGTAGTTCTTAAAGTGTGGACATCCCGCGTACCCCTCTCTTTTATTCTAGTTGTAGAGCATCTGCTCAGCCAGCCCCCCGGTGGTTCTGGCTGGTGTCTGCTCTGCTCTCCCGTCGTAGTCTCAATATTGTTGTGGTAGGCAACGATCAGGCTGCCGCCCTATGTCTCCATCTTGGTCCTCCTTTGTACAGTTAAGTCTTGATTGTTGTTGGTGTCACTGGGAGGAATTGTCCTCCAGGCCAATTGGCCGTGAGGACCCTCTTTGTCTATATAGGAAGAGTTGCTGTGCAGGAGACATGTTTATGGGCTGGGTCTTGATGAAGCAATGCCTTGGCGCTCACTGAGTCTGCCTCTAGAATGCCTCCCTTATGCGAGTGGTTGAAATCTGGTGTCATCTCACACCAACCACTAGATGCCCTCGTTTCTGGGTCTCCAATGTAGTGTGGGTCAGCCACTACCTGAGGCACTCAGCAGGAAAAAGCTTCTGCTCAGCTTGGCTGGGGCGGAGCTACAGGGTGGAGCCTACAACCTTGGCTTCCTGTCAGCCCCGCCCTAAGAGGCTCCTGTGTCTGTGTCCCTCTGTATTCCTTGCAAACACCTCTGAGAGAAACGCGCCCTGGAGTTTCGCCCACTGCCAAACAGTCCAGTCCCTCCCCTAATGAATCTGGACTCCCAGATTCTCGCCTGGAACTGGGTTTCAGTGTAGTTGGAACTGGGTCTCAGCACAGTCTGGCGTCCCTGTCTCCTTCCCAGCAGGGCCACCCAGTGGCGCAGGCAAAAGTCCGTCCTCTGCAGGCCTTCCCGTGCGCGCGTCTGGAGCCGCCGCTCCTCTGTGCCTCCGCCCCACAGCCCAAATTCATTCCCCCAGCGTGCGCCTGGCTTCCCAGGGTTTCGCCCGGAACTGGGGTTCAGTGCAGTCGGAACTGGGGTTCAGCACGGTCCTGAGCTTATGTCTCCTTCCCGCTAGGGCAGTTCAGTGGCGCAGGCAACAGTCCGTCCTTTGCGCCCCTTCCCGTGCGCGCCTCTGGAGCTCTGCCTTCCGCCGCTCCTCTGTGCCTGCGCCCCACAGCCCAGATTCATTCCCCCAGCCTGCGCCTGGCTTCCCAGGGTTTCGCCCGGAACTGGCGCTCAGTGCAGTCGGAGCCAGCGCTCAGCGCACTCCGGAGCCTTTATCTCCTTCCTGCCAGTGAACGCCGGCCAGGCCTTCAGCCGCCCCTTCCTCTCCGGCTCCATCCTCCCCGCAGGCGCGCGTGCTCGTGTCTCCGCCCGTTTCTCCATACCTCAGGCTTTTACGGCTCCCCCGATTGTCCCCGTGGCCTTCTCCTTCCCCCCAGCTGTGGGCATTTCAGTCCGCCAGCTCTCCTGTGGTTCTGGACGATGTCCGTTCTGACCTCTAGTTGTGCCTTTGAAATTGTTGTGCCTGGCTGCAGGTTAGGTGTTTCACCTATGCCGCCATCTTGGTTTCCGCAATGTATTTAAATGAATTAAATTTAAATACTCCCCTGGGTACCAAACTGGAGAGTTCAGGTCTAGACTCTACTTTGAGACACTTCCTATATGATGGCCATACTCAATGTGCTTGTCCCTGCCTCGGGGTCTAGGTACAAGCTCCCCACTTCAGGATTCTGCTCTCCTAGTCACACCCCCTCCCTATACAGTCAACTTCCATGAAGTCTATAGATCTTTCCTCTAAGAGCCCCCCACTTTCAGGTCTGGATTAGATACCCCTCCCCTCCTTCAATGTCACAAACTTATGCCTCTGTCTATCCCCAACACCTTAAGGATACAGTAATCTCTGCACATGCTTGTTGTATAAATAAATGAAGTTTGAGAACCATTGGTTTAGTGGATATTCATAACTTAAAAATATTATGTAATCTTTACAATAATCTTATACAATAGATCATATTAACCCTGTTTACTTACAGAGGCAAATAGAATTGCCCAAAGTCACACAGACAGTAAGTGAAGGTATGAGTTTTTGCATCTACACTCATCTGCATTGAAGCCCACCCTTCCCCACTATGCTATCCTGCCTCAAGCAACAAGAGCAACACGTAAGTATGGATTAGATTCTCTTAGAACTTACCTAATTGTCACCATCTTGAAAAGGTCTAAAATACTACTGAGGTCCAATTTGAAAATGAAACATCTGAAGAGTAAGTATTTTGGATGGAGACTCAAGGACTACTGCGTAAGTAAAGGAGAAGCCGTTGTGTGATACTGCTGCGGTCACCGGGATTGATGGTGGCTTTGGAAAGAAGAGGAGCTTCTCTAAACTGTGTCATATTTCTCTTTTCAATGAGAATATTTTGAGATATTTTTCTGAGTTATTTTCTGGAATCAATTTGATGCAAGTTCTTTTTGCTTTGCAAGTTAATAAGCGAAAATTTATTCAAATGGGAGTGAGATCCAGATTGGCCCCTCCTGCAGCCATGTTGCCTCTTACTGACACATAAGGTATTTAGT
This sequence comes from Eptesicus fuscus, assembly GCF_027574615.1. NCBI lineage: Eukaryota > Metazoa > Chordata > Mammalia > Chiroptera > Vespertilionidae > Eptesicus > Eptesicus fuscus. Next base: position 104,500,945 of record NC_072476.1, read on the forward strand.
GCAACTATGTAGACCATTCCATTATTTTACAGAATTGTGTGTATTATATAGGCCATGTTTTAGTTCAAATGAGATTTACTTACTGCCAATTGTTTCCAACTATTTGCTACCAGCACTTTGAACTAGGACTTCCTGCTCACTCATCGGTCCAGGCCATCTCTTGACCAGTAAGCACCTAAGCATTTCTATGTTTACTCCTTCATCCAGCAAGGAGCCCTAAGACAAGGCTTGGTGAGATCCTTGAGCTGTGTATCCTTTCGATTACCAAGGGAACAGTGATCTACGTTAACTCTGCAAGAAAAAGTGACTATTCTGAACTTATTAAAGTACATTCAAATCAAAAGCATGAAACATTGTCAAAATTTAAGAAACGTTGAGAATAATTTTGACTATATGTAAATTTGGATTTATGAGATACTCATTTGAAGGTCACCTTCCTATGTGATCTGATTTCAATCTTCTGAAATTTTTTCTTTATGCTGAATTGCACCATAATTAAGTTCTCTTGTGTATTTTTTTGTTAAAAGCACAATCAGCACTTTATAAACTGTATGTGAATGTCTCACCACAAATTTAAAAATTCATAGCTTTACTTTTTCTCAATACCTTCCCCTCTCTCTACAACACTGCTGTATGCCCATTTACTACCAGTCTAGACAAAGCATAAATAGAAAAAAAAATCATGTCTATTACCAAAAAAACACAACTATCCATTATAATATCTTCTCCAGCTATTATCCAAGTAGTATACTGTGTATTATCTATGCCAAGGCTCAGCTCCTTTTAGCATGGAAAATTGAGAAAGGACCAGACAGCCAGAATTATAGTGTTTACAGAGGACAACTTTATGAGCTAAAAAGAAGCTGCCCTACATTCCTGCCAATGGCAGGAAGGAATGCCTTCCTCCAAGGCCCAGCCGTGAGGTTCCATCTGCCAGGTGACAGTGCAGAACCAGGGCAGATGATTCTATGGTCTGCCCTGATTTCCCCACATGCAGGGAGCCTAATGTATGGGACGGAACAGGAGGAAAGGCTGAGAACGTCAGTAGTGAATAAAACCTGTCTGTCCAAAGATATTGAAGGGTCAGTACCGCGCTGATAAATGTCCTCTGAAAGAAGTAAGACATTTCACAGTACCTTTCTTAAGGGAACATACAAAAGAGCTGCCAGAATGATAGGAATGAGAACAGTCTTGGCTGAAGACAGGTCTTGAGACTCCTTTGAACTCTTCTCCTCAAGAAAACAGGTCCCCTGTCACTTGCCCATCCAACTTTGCATCATTCTATATACAAGAGCAAGTGGCTCCTGCTGAGTAGGGCCAGTGGGAAGGAGAGTTGGTCTTTGCACTCAGTTAGAAACAAAATAAGCCAGGTCATAACAGGGGTCTTGGAACAACAGATCTCTACCAAATAGAGGAAGGAATATAGACAGTTTTTCGCAGTGGGAAGTTAAGCACCGTATCAGGGATGATTTGTAAGGAATAATAAGAGTTAGCATGACTGGGTACCATGCCATCTATACTGGGATTTGGGCCAGGACTTCAGATTCCAGGAGAATTTTTGGAAGAAAGAAAAAACCTCAGTACTAACAGAGCCAAGGTAAGGATCAGATACAGGGAAATAACACAATCATGTCTCCAAGGGCAGGACTACTAGCCTGGTCATTCTTAGGCTCCATCTTCTGTCTCAGTGCCTGGTGCATAGGGAGTGCATGTGAAACTACTGATCACTCTGCTCACTCTTTCTTGAATACTCACTACTGTGGTTCCGGTGGCATTGCCCCTTTTCTTTAATTCCTGTGACCATGCTTTTTTAATCTCCTTTGAAGGGTTTCTTCTCACCACATATATAACATCTCTATGTGGATGTCTCATTGGTATGTCAAGTTCAATGCATCCAAACCAGACACTTCTCCTATGTTCCCTGCCTCAGTGAATGGCACCATCATCTTCCCCAAAACTTAAATCATAAGCTGGGTGGCAGCCTTTTCTCTTTTACCTCCCTTGCCATCTACATCCAGTCACCAGACCCAATCAATTTGTCCTGAATAACTTTCAAAACTAGACCCACTTCTTTCCTATATGGACTGCACTACCCTATTCAGGTCACCATGACCTTTCACCTGTGTTCTTGTGCTATCTGCTAAATATTCTTGCCTCCAATTTTGTCTATACCCAGTGCATTCCCCCTACAGCAATCAGGCAGATCTTTCAAAAGCACAAATCGAATCATGTCTTTTCTCTGTTGAAATCCTTCAGTTCTCTATTATTCTTGGACTCCCATATTAAGAATAAAGTTCTATTTCTTACAATGATTACAAGGCTCTTCTTTATTTGATTCCTGATTACTTCTCCAGCCTCCTCTTTCAACTACTTCTTCCTTTATAGACCCACCATTCCTTTCCGACTTGACTCTAGAAACAGGTTGGCACCATGCTGTCTATAAAAATTTCAGTCCTTTGCACATTGTTCTCTCTGCCTCAAATACTTTTCCCCTCTTTGTCTGGCCAGCTCCCACTCAGCTTGTAGGTCCCCCTTTATAGGTCACCTCTTCTGGAACATGTTCCATGCCCAAACACCCCATCATAGAACTTGTCAGAGGGTAAGGTGATTGAGTTTCACTTTCTTATATTACCTACCAGAGTACAATCTATATAAGGGCAGAAATTATCTGTCTGCCTTGCTTATCATTATAGTTCCAGGGTCTGGCACTGGTCCTGGAATATTATTCTCTCCTAATGAGTAGTGAATAAATGAGAACTCATTGAACTTACCTGAAGCAATTTGTAGAAATGGGATCTAAAGTAGAGTTTGAACATTAAAATAAGGCAAGACCCCAGAGTTGTGACCATTATGAGTGTGTGGCCTTTTAGGAGTCTTTGAGGAGCAGCATGGTGAATTAAGAATAGCTGAACATTTTTTGACACTCCTTCCACAGAAAGATGATGGTATATTTTCTCTTCCTTTGCATCTGGGCTGGTCTGTGTCAGTTTGACCAATAGACTATGATATGAGCAATACTCTGCACATCTGGACCTGGCATTTGAGAGGACAGGTGGAAGCTTTTAACTTTATTCTCATGGAATCTGAGATGCCATGTCATTGAGGGTCTGAGATGACATGGAGAGGTAGGGGCCTGGTCTTATAGCTGTTCTTGCAGAGATCTCAGGAATATGCTTAAAGGGCTCAAGATCTTCTAGGTTTAAGGAACGAGACTACCAGGCATGAGTGATCCCAATAGACTGTAAGTGAGCAGAATTGCTAAGCAGATCCTTACCCAAATTCCTGACCCCAGATTTATGAAATACTTATATAGTAAAATGGTGGTTTGTTATACAGCAATAGATAACTAGACCATCAAGGCTTCCCTTTCACTGGCTGTTAGAGATGCAGGGTAGGGAAAGGGTTTTCTCAATCCTGCCTTGTTCTGTCTGCAGTAGTTGGGGTTTAGGCTGAAGCTGGGTGTGGAGAAGTGTGCTGAGTGTCCTGAGTCTCAGCTCCGAGTCCATTTCCCATTGCAACAATTTCCTTCATGGCTGGGTTTCTAGACCAGCCCTCAAAAAAATACTAAACTTACATACATTTTGAAGAATTACTTTTTAAACTCACACAAACAAATATTAGGAACCTGATCTATTTGGAAACTTGGAATTGACTGGATTGAAAGAGCTTCCTACCTGTTAAGAAGTGAAAATATTGTATTCAGGGCTCTGAATTAAATGCAAGCCTGCAAAAAGACATTGACAATCGAAGTGGTTGTGTGGAGAGGAGTGGTTGAGGCTCCAATACTTTATTTTATTCCACCCCAGATTCTGGGAGCAATCAACCCTCTGGGCATAGTGAATCTACTGGCTCAAGGAATCTATATCGGTTGGTCTTTTTCTCAAGTGTACTAGGATTCTGGGGTACCAATTCCTAGTTACTTATGGTTTGTTTTCCTTTACCAAGTCATTCATTACCTGTCAGGTAGTTCCCAAAGGTCAAATCTGTGACACCTGCTGCCACACACGTCTTACCTGGTCTGGGCTCTGTATGTCCCCTGATACATAGGTTTCTGGAGATTGCTTGCCCTACCTGTACTTACAACAATATCCTATGCTTTGGACTTTCCCTCTCTTGTCCTTGTCCTTTATTTCCCTTTCCAGTTACTGCCACCAGCACCCCACCCCTCCAAAAGGGTACATCTCCAGGTGGTCCCACTTGATAGTGTGCCTAAGGCTTATGCTCAACTTTGTTCCCAGAATCCCACCTTTTTACAATTATTCAGGATTCTTTCAGTTGTAAGAGACACAGAACCAACTAAATCCCATTTAATCTGAAAGAACAAAATTATTGATTTATTTTTGTATCCAGCAGAGGGAATGGGACCGTCCTCTAGGGCAGCTGGATCATGGGAGTGATTCATAGGATTATCTCCTAATCTCTGACATCTGCTTCCCTCACTCCTTTTTTTTTGCTGTAAATGTCAGGAGACAAAGTTGCCAGAGTTCAGGGTTTGTATCCTTTCAGTGGGAAACCAGAGAGAAAAGAAGGGTTTTCTTTCCCAGCACATGTCACTTGTCCATACTAGAGCAGTCGTTGTAGGGCACAGATGATGGCTGTCTCAGTCCGGCCTGTCTGCTCAGCCCTATGACCAGGTCTGTTACCAAGGAGGGGCTGGACAGGAGAAAGACCTCAGAGGCAATGAGTGTGAGCTAAGGAGACGCCCAAGTTGTATCTGCAACTCTTCTCTGATTCTCTGTGTCAAATGGGATTATCCAACTGGGAGTGATCGAAGGAGGTATAGGTGACGGATTTTTAAGTGCCAAGGAATGAATGTGGAAGATCAGGAAGAGAGCAAGGCAGGAGTTTACTCATCTGACGACGTGCCTGAGATGAGAGAAAATGGAGCAAAGAGGAAGAACAATGTGGGCTCTGCTCAGCCTTTCTTGACTATATGACCATTTCTGAGATTTGTTTAGAATACAACAGCAAAAACATGCATTTGAGGACTGGGATTGACCTGTTTGTTGTTGGTATTAGAACAGTTATTTTCTACAGGTAATTTTGTTGTATCTGAATTGTGTTCATTTACTTATATTGTACCCCAAGGATAATAGCTGGACTTTATTCAAGTCGTTAGCAGATTCAGGAAGGAGTCCTGAAATAGAGTGTGAATGAAGAGATTGTGTTTTCTTTTTTTTTTTTTTTCTGCCAAAAGTAGCTAAAGAGATGAGAAGGTGACTTAAAATAACTGTGTGAAATGATGAAGAGAGGGCAAACAATCTCTTTTTATAAGGAGGAAATTAAATATTTTAAATGAAGAGCCTAATTGCCTTATTTAAGAATATCCTTTTTAACTAAGAAAATAAAGTGAACATGTTTAAACAAATTAGGAGTTGAGAAGTTGCAAAAAAAAAAAAAAAAGGTTTTAAAAGGCCAAAAGAAGGATATTGCATTTTACAATGAATTAGAATACTTCTATCTACTTTGTTGATAAATTTGCATATCACATTACTAAATTGGTTGTCTAGAATATCTTGCCACTCTATTGGTTGAAGCTTAAACATCTTTATAGGTCTTCACTGGTAAGATGATTATTTTGGAATTTATTTATTGAATCATGAAATAGTGCTTTGTTTGCATATATTAAGACAAAATATTTAAATATTTTGTACATATTAGAACAAATTTTGCTTTCTCACAGATTATCCTAAAATTCTAAAATTGAAGTGTCTTTTCTATTTTCTATCTTAATTCTTATTTTAAATCAGGTAAACAAAAGTTTGACAAAAGAGAATAATCTTTCTTTTTTATTTCATTTAAAAATTATTTTTATTTTTCAATTACAGTTGACATAAATTATTATATTAGTTTCAGTGTACTCCCCAGTGATTAGACATTACATTATTTACTCAGTGATCTGCCAAAAGTAGCTAAAGAGATGAGAAGGTGACTTCTCATTCCAATAAATCTCACATTCATTTGACACCATACCTAGTTATTAAAATATTATTGACTATATTCCCTATGCTGTACATCCATGGGACAATTTGGTAACAACCAATTTGTATTTCGAATCCCTTCACCTTTTTCACCCATACTCCCAACTACCCTCCCATCTGGCAACCATCAAAAGGTTCTCTGTATCTATAAGTCTGTTTCTGTTCTGCTTATTCATTTATTTTGTTTTTTATACTCAATTGTTGGTAGATATGTATTTATTGCCACATTGTTGTTCATATTTTTAATTTCTTTTCCTTCTTCTTAAAGAAGACTCTTTAACGTTTCATATAATACTGATTTGGTGGTGATGAACCCCTTTAGCTTTTTCTTGTCTGGGAAGCTCTTTACCTGTTCTTCAATTCTGAAAGATATTGATTTTAGAGAGAGGAAAAGGGAGAGGGAGAAACATCGATCAGTTGCCTCCTGTACACGCCCCAACCCAGGATCAAACCCACAACCTAGGTATGTGTCCTGACTGGGAATCGAGCCTGAAACCTTTTGATGCACAGGATGATGCTTCAACCAACTGAACCACCTGGCCAGGGCTACTAGTAGTTTTGATGTGGTTGTAAGAGAAGGTGAGTACTGCATTTACCTACACCATTATATTGCCTAGAAGTCGAGAATATTCTTCTCTTGGAAATATTTTTGTCCTCACAGAAGGCAATGGCACTATAGTTGGATGTTTTCACAAAGCCTGGCTTAGTGTTTATTGAGACTTCTGTACTCATAACAAATTGACTTTGCAGAGAAGTTGAATTTCAAATATGTCATTCCAGTGAGTGCACACATCCAGGTTAGATCACATGTCTGAGCTTAGTATTCAGAAAACACGGACTTCACACTCAGGCAGCAAGAGTGGTGCAGATTTTTTTTTTACCAATTTTGCCAATTTTCACTTGAAAAGCTTAGTTCAATTTGGCTGGAATGGAAAAACTGTCACACAGTGAAAAGTGACTTAAAGAACACCGGGAGCATGCTTAAAATAGGCACAGCAGTCAGTACCTGAGCCACATCTAGAATTCAGTTTATTTAAATGCAGAGTGGGCATGAGAAACATCATTGTGAACAGTAATTCTCAATGAGGGAGACACTCACAAATTAGTCAATCTGAAGGAAGCGCAGGTTGAAAGGTAATTTAAAGTACCTGTGAGTGTTCTGGGTGGTTTGGACATCTCAGAAACAGGCTCATGGAAACAGATGATGAAAGGCAACAAAAAGGCAAAGTATTTGAGCTGCTCTGGAGGATCCTCTTCTCAGACTGTCAAGAAGCAGGTGAGGTGTAGCTGTCGCGATGCAAAGCCACCTCATGAGACAGGTAGAGAGAGAAGCAGTGTCCGCCAAGAGGATCCACGGGAGCATTTGTCCTCCTTCAGCCTTCATGCTCCCCTTGATTTGACTACGGAAAAGAGGGTAATGGGTCAAATAGGACCCCACCCCCCTTCATGTCCAGCCAGAGCTTCGGAATGTAATCTTATTTAGAAATATGGTCTTTGCAGATGTAATTAGGTAAGGATTTCAGGATGAAATCATCCTAGATGTAAGGTGAGCCCTAAATCCAATGGCTGGTGTCTTTATCAGAAGAGGAGAGGACACAGACACAGGGAAGAAGGCCATGCGAAGACAAGGACAAAGTTTGGATTCATGCTTTCACATACCAAGAAACACCAGGAGCCACCAAAAGCTGGAAGAGATAAAGAAGGATCCTCCCTTGGAGCCTTCAGAGCAAGTGTGGCCCTGGCCTCCCGAAGTGGGGGAGAATAATTTTTCTTGGTTTAAACCATCAAGTTTTTAGTAATTTGTTACAACAGTCTTAGGAATCTGATACAAAGAGGGAGCAACACTGAGAAACTGTCAGACAGTAGTGAATCCTCATTAGGATGCTGCACCTGACTACATATGGATAGACTTTCTCAGTCATTGAGAACCCCTCATTGTTTTTATGTTTTGTTTTCAAATATGTTTTATTGATTTTTAGAGAGAGAGTGAGGGAGAGGGAAAAATAGAAACATCAATGATGAGAGAGAAACATCAACTGGCTGCCTCCTGCACATTCCTACTGGGGACCGAGCCCACAACCCGGGCATGTTTCCTGCCCTGCCCTACAGTGTAGCCTGAGCTACACTGGCAGGGCAAAACCCTTCATTGTTAATAGAGAAGGACCAAGAGCAGATAACCACAGCATGGGTGGGGTGGAAATCTCATTACATGCAGCCACATTTTAAAAAAATTACATGTTGCCAAAACCAGTTTGGCTCAGTGGATAGAGCTTCAGCCTGCGGACTGAAAGGTCCCAGGTTCGATTCCGGTCAAGGGCACGTATCTTGGTTGCGGGCACATCCCCAGTAGGGGGTGTGCAGGAGGCAGCTAATCGATGTTTCTCTCTCATCGATGTTTCTAGCTCTCTATCCCTCTCCCTTCCTCTCTGTAAAGAATCAATAAAATACATTTTAAAAAAATAAAAAATAAAAAAATTACATGTGTATGGGGAGTGGTATATGGGAAAACATTAATATATACATTGCGAATCAATTTTCTAGCTGGGCTCTGACCCACAGGTAAATTTTGATGGAGATTTTGAAAATCTGGGACATGTCTGATGGCTTGAGTGTTGAGTGGATGAGAAATCTGGCATTGAGAGCGTTGCTACATAAACCTGGTGCAGTAGGAACATTTAACAGCAGCTAGAGGCTCCCAAGAATGGGCAGCTTTGAAAGTAAGGTGAAGGAACCCAATGAGAGTTTTGAGAAACATATGTAAAATGTGTAACAAAATGCCTGAAATGTGACAAATATGACAGGTGTTTGATAAATGTAAATGCCTATCTCTCTTCCTTTCCCATGTTGCTAAGCATGAATCTATACTACAGAATTATATAATTCACATATGAAGTCCTTTTAGAACTATCTGCTGTCTGTCTCACAATCAGAGCAGGGTCATGGCTATCTAAGCCAAATCCAAATAGAAATTCTAATCTTTACTTGTCTTCCTGTCAATTAAAATGTCCAAATACCTATTTCATGGCAACTATATTAACTTCTCTTATCTGCTTCTGGTTTCCTCTACCCCAAAGAACTTTGTCATCCATGCTATCCAATCCCCATCATCTCAGTTCTAAAGCCAACTCTTTGTCTATGCCATCTGTGGCCACAACATGTTCTGATACTTCCAATACCTCAGAGGTAGTCAGGCCTCCGGAAGTATAGTGCTTTCTTTTGCACTATTTTCTGAAGAAACTGAAGACGGGGAAAATTTCATCCTTTCTCTCTTTGAGGCAGAGGAAAGGGAGAAGAAAATAACCAGGCAAATGAGGTCAGGGAAAGACTGTGAACCTCTTCACATTAAAGCATTTTATTCCATTATGTACAATTTAATAAAATGATCTATACTTGACATTCCCAAGTAGCACATTTCTCTTACACTCTCAGGCCATTTCAATTAATATAGAGTCTTCATTTTCAACCTATTAGTTAAAATTGCCTGATGCTGTGTGGCAGGTACTAAGAAATAAAAAATTCACCTAGAGAAGTAGCACCAAGACAAAAATTAGAGCTGTCTTGCTACATTTCCCTCTGCCCTCAGATACCATTGTTCTTGCTATACCAAATCCACTCCTACTGACCCGTTAAGGCCCCTTTCATTTTATACTTCCGCTGTGAACTCTCTTCTGTCTCCCCAAGATGTCTGTCATTGTGGCCTTACCTCAGTTATTTCACAGTTATTTCTGTACAAACACTTTGTAAATTGTTGCTGTATCTCTCTCTCTCCACAAAACTATTGGCCCCTTATGGATGAGGACCTTTATTCTTTCACTCAAGCACATACCTAGTAGGTATTGTCTAAATGCTGAATGTAGTTAGAATATTTCTATACTCCGTTTATCTATACTTTTCCATGTACTTTCAACTATTTATAATGAAGGCACTTGGGCCTCTCTGATTTCCAATAAGGGTGATATCTTAACTCACTGATTGGAGGTTTTGTCTTCAGTGGGTTTTGACATGTGGCCTTTGGAGAAAGTGTCCTTTGGGTGGTGGTTTCATTTCATGGTCCAAACGACCAGACCGTCATCATTTTAGTAGGGATATCGAGTATCCGCCAGTGGCTTCTCCTCAGGAGACAGGAGAGGCTGAGAGAGGCTGAGGAGACTGTAGGGAGCACAGATTCAATAAGAGACCATGACAACAACCTCAAATGTGGCTGTTAGAAAAAACCAACAGCCTTTGGTCCCTTTCCACTTAAACCTCTGCCTTTTTCTTCTCAAGGACTGCTCATGTTTAGACTGAGATGAGTCATTTTTGGACCAAGAGCTTTTGATTGGCCTTCCAGGGCTCTGATTCACCCCAAAGGCTGACCTTGTGAGAAGCACATGATGAAAACTGGTTATTTCCTCCCTAGGAGACTATGGGGCACAGGAGACCATCCTGAAGGGGAGTGACAGGAGCTGATCAAATGAAAAACGGTCAAGTGAGAACTGTACAGAAGACTATCCAGCTTATTTCCAGCCAGAATGCTCGCTGTTAATATACACAGCATGGATAACTTAATCTTATATTGGAAAATTTCTAAGTTTGCTTCAAACTATTTTGCTTTTGAACAAATCCTTTCTAAGTTGCCCTCCACTCTGTAATTTACTTGGAGGAAGGCTACCCAATGACATATACAATTGAGTGGTTGAAAGTCCTGGCCTTTAAGGGACACATCCCAAATGTTGCCATAGCAACTAGTGCCCAGATGTGCTATCTCACCGAAAATGATAACAATGGGTTGTTTTAAATTTTGATGTTCTCTGGATGGCAGAATAACATAATAATGATAGCAATTATTGCTTCTGTGAACAGCAAGAATCTCCACAAGTTAAAAGAACTTGAAAAGCGAAATTTAGTGGAAGCTGAAGTTGCAGGAAGAAAAATTAAATGCAATACCATTTGCCTCCCTTTTAATCCTCCGCTGGAGGGAACAGAAGGGCCAAAATTTCAGGCCAAACCTTTTTGTATCAACAGTAGTTACACAAAAAGGGCATCAAATCACTTCTTTTCTTTCCCTTAAGCCAAAAATCAGGGTGAAACTGTTGTGGATATTTTATCCCTTCAGAGAAGCAGACTCTCTATTGCCTACTAAGCACCATTGGAATCTGTAGCTTTGCAAAAGAGATTAGATTAAAGGGAAACATTATTATCTGGCTTTACAGAGACTTACAGCTTTGCTCCAAGTCCTGTGGTTTTTGTTGTGTGTTTTTCTAAAAAATGTAAACAGAAAGGTCAGAAAAGTAGATATTTATAAGGTCAAATGCATCACTAAAGGCAGCATTTGTGAACTTTCAGTCTGGCTTGCACATCTACCCTGGGATCTACTGTTAGTATGTGGCATAGCAGGCAGATAGGCATTGAGCAGGCGTTCTGGAGCTGATATCATGATATGAGGTACAATGGGGCATGTTGTGGAGGAAGCTATTCTAGTTTAAGAGGCTAGAAAAACCTTCCCCAATGAAATCATATGTGAGAAGAAATCTGAATGATGAGTAGGAGTTAATGTTTCAAGTGAGGAAACAAAATGTGTGAAGTATCTAAGCAGAGAAACTGAAAGAAAACCTATTTGGATAGAATGCATAGAGTAAGAAGAGAGAAGAGTGGGCAGTTTGAGGGATACACAGACCTCAAGGGACTCAGAGACATTCTAAGTATTTCGGACTTTATTCTGTAGTAATAGAAAATGACGGAAGAGAAAAACAATCAGTTTACATTTTGAAAAGATCACCCCAACTTAGTAATTGATGCTAAAAGATTGGGTAAAATGCTGTTGGGCATCAGAATATTATCATGGTGCCAGAGAGTCACCTGACAGATCCCTTTCCAATTAAAAAGGGGAAAAGTGTACAGTACAATGAAGAAAGCAGAGAGCTGTCAGTCAGCACCCCAACTAAGTGTTAAAATTTAGCATATCAATTAATGAAGAAATAAGTCAACATATTGAGAATGTGGAACATTCTACAATGCAACTATCTGGAACTTATCAAGAAGTCAATGTCATTAAAAAAATGACTGGGGACAATTCTCAACTAAGATGTAAAAGAGATAACAATGGGATGCAGTGGGTTAACCCAGATGGAACCCTGATTGAAGATAAAGGGATCAGCCATAGAAGACATTCTTGAGACAATTGGGAAATTGGGAATATGGACTGTATATTACAGGATATCATGGAATTATTGTTAATTTTCTTAGATATGGTATTGTGATTATACAGGACAGTCTCCATATTCTTAAGACATGTACACTGAAGTCACAGGAGTAAAGTGTCATATTTTATACAATTTACTTTCAAGTAGTATAGATAAAAATGTGACTATTTTTATATTCATAAAAGTACCTAAAAGAATGAAATAAAGAAAATGTACAATATTAACAATTGTAGAATATAAGTGGAGAGTACATGCTGTTTGTCGTTCATTGTAAAACTCTTTTGAAGGTTTTCATAATTAGAGGGTAGCAATATGGAAGATTAAATATTATGGGATAGAAAGGAATAAAGAAAGAGAGAATGCGGCATAGTTAGGAGACTGTTGCAATAGTTCAGATAAGACCTAAAGCATTAACTAAGGGGTTGGTGAAGAAGATGATGTGACAAATTAGATTATATTAGCTCAGTAACAGAATGGATTAAACAGGATGGAGTAGAGATGATAGTTTGGAATAGTGCTTGGCACCTACTAGGCTCTCAGTTGTCTAAATGCATAAAAGAATGAATGTATAAATGGGATTAAATAAGAAGGAGGAAAAAAGATGCCTTCCAGATTTTTTCCTTAGCAACTGTACACATAACATGACCATTAATTAAAAAACAAGAGGAGAAACATATTTTGGAAGAAAAGAAAGTGATATGAGCAGGTTGAACTTGAAGTTTCCTACAGATCATCAAAATGGAGGCATCAGGTTGATAGTTACATAGAGAGCTCAGAAGCAACTGATTTCAGAATTATTGACCAATGAACTAATTGAAGTGAAACAGTCTCCCAGAAAGAGTTTTATAGAGTGAAAGCTAAAGGAATAAAGGTCAAGGATACAGCCGGAGGCACTCTAACATTTGTGTGGGCAGAGATGGGCAGCTAGCCAAAACCACTGACATTGAGTGACCTGAGAAGTCGCAGAAAAGCTAAGAGACAGTGGCAACAGGGAAGTCCGGGAGAGTACTTGAAGAGGGAAGTACTGGAACAGTGTCAGATGTGATGAAAAGGTCAGGGGAGATGGGATTGGAACAAGAACACATAGACTAGAAGACTTGGGTTGTTGGCCTGAGAGAACAAGTTTGGAAGAGTGATGATGAGAGACATTAGACCACCTTGGGCTCTGAAGTTGAGGACCTGAGAAGAGAGAGCAGCTAACTCCTCTGAGAAACTGGCGTGCGAGAGGAGAAACATGAACTAGGAGTTGGAGGGAGTTATAGATAGAGAAAGGGATTTTTTTTTTTTAGGGTAGGAGACATTTGAGCATATAAAATGCAAATTGTAAAGCCAAGTTGTGAAGCAATATTGCAGTTATGGAGGAGCGAGGGGTTATGGATGATGCAGGGTCTCTGAGAAGCCTGGAGATGGCGGGCTCCAGAGCAGAGACATGTATTACTGGTGAAATGAAGGGCATTGATGGCAAGATTTCCAAGGTTCTTTCCAGCTCTAACCAGTTATGTTTTGGGGTGTCTGGAGGAAGGGGACAGATTTGGAGGGTAGATTCTGTTAGTGGATACAGGCAACAGGACACCATCAAACTGCAGGGTTGGGAATGATAATCCTGGGGTGTCACCTATAGGGAGATGAAGTGAATGAATGGACATTTCTGAAGATAACTCTAAACCCTGAAGTACTAGCTGTTGGAAATATTTCCATCTAAGCAAAAGCAGGAGGAACCAGAAATCAAACTTTATTTCAGAGTTTTATCTATGGCTAGTTTTGCAACTGTCAAAGCTTTAGTCACTTTGAAGGTATTTTTTCCAACTGGTAGTTGAATTTAAAATAGTTTTTTTTAAAGATTGTTTTTTACATAGAACTTTACTAAAAGAGCTTAGACTTCTGTGATGACTGTGTCTGATGTAAAGCCCTGGAGAGAACACAGACTTGGGGTAGTAATAGAGTAAAGAGAGGAACTAGGGACCAAGACATGAAGGTGGCCATGAAGTGGAGCAGAGAGAGATGATGAGATTGGGAATGATGAGCAGTGATACTGATTGTGATTCCTGTAGGGGTCTGAGTCAATTTTCATTAACATTAATATGACTCATAACAATAACAGAAAACTTAACATTTTAAGCGTAAGTAGCACTAAGTACATTAACATTGCTGTACAACCATCCCACCATCCATCCTCAGAACTTTTTCATCTCCTAAACTGAAACTCTGTGCCCATTGAACAAGGCCCAATCCCCCCACCCCTTCTGTTTAGAAGATGATGTAAGACTTAAAGAAAGTAAAAATTATTCCCTAAGGGCATAGAGCTGGTATGTGTCCTTAATTTTAGATTCTGGAATTTATGTGTCTAGAAGAGTTTGATTTTAAGTGAATATAGATCTCCAGACAGAATTGCCAGTCCATGCCTTAAGTTCCGGGGTCACTGAAGAAAGAAGGGTGTGCTAAGGACGGGTAAGTCTGAGTTCTGGAAGACCAGACACCCTGTAGAACAGTTCACATATTACTCTTAGAGTCCTGGCTGAGGGGTTTCCTACTCCACAGTCTTTCTTACTCATGGCCAATGCTTTGGGCCTCTATGATTCTCTTCTACTCACCAAGGAAGTAGGTGGCCACCAGGAAACTTTCTCTAATTACCTTTCAGGCTAGTGTGGGGAGCTACAGAAGAATCTAGTAACATATCATCATTTAATCCAAAACTACAAATCTGCCAGAAATTAGCAATTTATTAAAAAGTAATAGCCTGGCCATCTTTTTTGTTTGTTTGAAGATTTTGTAGTGTAGATAAGAAAAAATGAAACTGTATTATGTAGGAATCCCTTTTACGTCCCGCGTGGTTCAGGGTTCCAGTTCAGAGTTCGAGTTCTGGAGAAGGGCCGCACACAAATGAAAAGAGACTTGAAGAAATTCAATTTGGCGATATGGGGGGCCAGGCGGTAGGTAGTCCACCTCTAGTGGGAGAACTACTCACTGCTCTGGCCCTGCCATCCCTTTTATTGAGGTTTTGGGGAAAACATCTTAGGCAAGATAAACAGAAATTTACATGTAGCCCTTAGGCAGGAAATAACTGAAACTTACATGGGACAAACAAAGGTGGAGGCTGCTTCAGCTAACAATGTAAACAACTAAAGGGTGAGTGGTTAGAGCAATTAAGGTTGTTGACCAGCCTTCCTGGCTTCCTGTCAATATCTCTCTTTTAGTGAAACTGATTTGTTTCCGGCAGTATTACTTTTCCTTGTGACTTTTACTTTGCTTCTTATGCCTTTCTTTTCCCTCCCTCTTAACCTCTTTCTGTAAAGTCCAGCTTACCTACAGACTATAATACATCAATTGGCGGCACACTGTAATATGTTTCTTGGGCACAGATGATTGGATATACAGGACTGCAATCTATACCTGATTCTGTTACTAAGAAAACCAGGGCAGCTTTGGAATTTTCCTTGGGGAATCATGACCACAAACTGGAAAGAAAATCTATTAAGAGTTTTAGAATAAGAAAAATATATAAGACATGGTTTAATTGAACTCCTACATAACAAGTAAATATTTATAAGCTTCTATAACCTTTTCCTGCCTGTGGTATAAATATTGCTACATAAATCTTTTTTCCCCCAGTAAATTTGATCACATTATATGGTATGTGGGGGTGGCCAGGGTACTTAAATATAAATACAAACCACACTTGTAAAACATTTTCTTTAACAAGCTACAAATAAAACCATTGGTGCTTTAAGAGACAACATTTACAGTATTTTAGTTCTACAAACTTTTCTTTCACAGTCAGAGCATGGAACTTAAAGGAGAAGTTCTTTTTTTTTTTTTTTTTATGTCATCCCTCTGGAAAATCGTCTGAGGAAAAGCAAACAAGAAGTTAATTTGCAGAATCTATTTTGTTTTTCCAGCTACAAGGAAACATGCCTGTCTGAGATTTCTTTCCATCCAAACCCTGACAGGTGTCCTTAATATTATTGGGGCTGATGGGGGAGAGGTAATCTTAGTATAGAGCAGTGATGGGCAACCTTTTGAGCTTGGTGTGTCAAACTTCGCCAAAAAAACTGAGCATAACTCGGGTAGTGTGTCACTTTGAGGAAAAAACTAACTCCAAGACTCTCGTCGCAAATGTTTCATCCTCAGGAGCAGCAAATGTTTCATCCTCGGCATGTGGCCACGTGTCATCAGAAATGGCTACGCGTGTCAGTGCTGACACGCGTGTCATAGGTTCGCCATCACTGGTATAGAGAAACACGCTATCTGCCCAGGCTTACTAATAGCACCTTTTAATACGTATGTGCAGTCATGTGCAGTCATGAAACATAGCTACTCATGAAAGTGAGAATGTTCTCTTCCAGATGGTGTCTTCGACTCAGTGTTGTTGTTATAGCTCTGTCATCTTCTAAAAACTGCTGCAGCCCGACAGTAGGAAGTACCTTGTCTCTGAACACAGAGCCCAAGGAGTGCTAAAAAGGGAAATGGAACATATGGTAATAAGCGTTCTGAAGCTTTGATGCCAGGTTGCAATCAGCAACCAGGGCGAGTGCTGCATTGGCAGCCATGATCTTGCCCCCCAGGGCCTCATTAACAAGGCCAACTGTGCCGCAATAGAGGAAAACAGGGCCCACACTTAAAGGAGACCGCAGCCTTTGGGGTGAACCCTTTGGCTGGAAGGGGAATGAACTGGGTGGGAAGGAAGCTTCAACAAGTAGCTGGAGGGAAAACTACCACCCAAGTGGCCCCTTTCCCATAAGTATCTCTGTGTATTTGGACATGAAGTTGGTGAGTTTTTGCAAGTTGACTTTCAAAAGTGTGGCATTTTGGGCACTGACTACCAAGTGCCAGATGTGCTCTCCGGCTACTCCTGGCTCTGACCTTACTGGTGGGAGTCATTCTTCGCTTCAGCTTTCCCACAGGTGGGATGGGATAGGAGTGTTGGGCAGGCCGGGAGGGGATGAGGTCATTGGAGTGGGCTCTAATTCACATGACTTGTGTTTTTATGAGAAGAGACAGAGACACACAGAGAGAATGCTATGTTATGACAGAGGCAGAGATGGGAGTGATTTAGCTATAAGCCAAGTGTTGATGTCTACCACCAGATGCAAGGAAGGGTTCTCGCCAGAGTTCTAGAGGGAGCATGGACCAACCAACATCTTGACTTTGGACTTCTAGCCTCCAGACTAGGAAAAAATAAATAAATTCCTGTTGTTTTAAGCCACCCAGCTTATGGTACATCATTATGGCAACTCTATCAAACTAATGTAGCATGTATCACACTGATGTGATTCTACATATTTATTGTTTGTTGTCTGTCTCCCCAACACTGTAATGTAAGCTCCAAGAGAGATGGACCAATCCTGACACTGTTCCACACTGTTCTACCCAATCTGACTTCTGCCTAAAGATTAATTGGCCCTAAAGCATCATGGGTGAACCTGCAAAGGAATCTCATGAAGATAAGAACTGAACTTAAATAGGAAGTGGAAATCCTAGCTTCCATCTAAAGATAGTAGAAGAGTAATTTGGGATAAGATAGAATTTGGAGACTATACGGGCTATGATGCTACTATGTAGGAAGTCATCTAGTTGATCTCCCATCTAATGTTGACCTTGTGTCCAGACTGCATGATGAAAGGAGTTATGCAAGTGTCTGAATATTAGATGAAAAAATGCTGGTGGATTGGTTGGACATAGAAGGACAGGCACCTCAGATAATTCCTGGAAATTATGAAACTGTTTTATCATATATTTGTCTTTATTTTTTCCTCGTACTGTTAGTTTTAACAGCTTTTAATTTTTTTTTCACAGTCCTCAAAATGACTCAGTAACACTTTGCCCCAAAGGAAAATGTGTTACTTTTGTAATACAATATTATATGCATTATTGAATTCTGAAGCTAAACATATTAGAAAACAATGTACAATGTACAAAGCATTAGAGCATTCAGACTGACACCAAGCAGTTGTCCATCTCCTAGAAGATGCCCTATATTTTGTCCCTGGTCTGTATATATAAATAGAAAATGTTAGGAGGATAAAAGTAAGGAACTAAAAAATAAAATGAAGACTCTCAGGGCAATATAGTGCAACAGTTGGGGGAATAGCCTATGGAGTTAGAGCTGGATTTGAATTCTAATTTCAAGACTCAATAGCTGGTCACTAACTACTAATCCTAAATTTCCCAGCAACAGCCCCTGTCTCCAAGTGTTGATTAGGGTTGTAAATAAAATACACATGGAAAATACTTAGCTCAGTCCTCAGAAAATTGTGCCCATTTTTGTTATGCCTCCCAATGCAATTACTACCTGCAGATGGGATGTATTTTAATATCTTGTGAAATAATATCAGGTGAGAGAGAGCCTCAGCTCACTGATATAGGGAGAGAATCTTCTTCCAGTCACCCATCTGAATGTACTTGCTGACAATGACTATTGTTGTGGGAAGGGAATCATTCACAGCCTCCTGATTAACTGCTATATCACCTCCCCTGATTACCCTTTTCATCTCACTTGACTATAAATGTATAATCCAATGATCCTTTCACTCAAATAGCTCCTTTGATGATAGGCTTCTTCAAAGTGCGTTCCAGCTATTCATTAATTAGGCAAATCCACCCATTTTTTCTAAAGCCTATCACTGAGACACTTGAAGAACTTTGGGGAATAGGAAATCTCCCCTGACTTTCTAGAGAAGATGAACTCACAGATTTCACAGCATCATGTAGGAAGAGAAAGGTTATATTCCAATAGCTAACCTTATTACTGTTGCCTTACTAATTTTGTCACTTTGCAAGTTTCCTTGAAAAGCTTTCACCTTAGGTCTGAATTGACCAGACCTCTGTGACATAACAGGTCAGTAGGCCCGCCTGCAAACTTTGCCTCCCTAATCACATTCCTCTTGAAAGTCTGATATCAGGAATTCTGATACCCCAGCATTAGCTTCATCTCTCTTATTTCATACCATGGCAGATAAAAATTATACAGCGGTTTGTTCCATTTCCCCTGGAACTGGGTGAAACTGGCTGTTAGATAACTGGATTTACAACTGCCTGGCTAAAGTAATACATCAAATTGTAAGTGACCCGGGAACCTGATTGGATCTGCGCTTTGGTTGGCCATTTGAGCAGGGAGCTTGGTTGTCAACAAATGAGGCATGTTTTAATTAAGAATTCTTCTTTCGTCATTACAGACAGTGACACCAGTGTGGTTCTGAGATTGCACCACGGATACTTAAGGGGGCTCTCTTGCTGTGAGGCTCTGATCAGAATCTGACCTTTGCTATTCTAGAAGATGATGGGAAAGAAAATGTGCAATTTTCCGAGGCTTGCAAAGTGGTTAAGAAAATAACTAGATTCTTTGAAATTGCAGAAAAAGTGTCTCTCTTCAGAAATGCTTATTTTAGAAAAGGAGTGTGAGATTATTACTTGCCCGCTGCAGAGAATCCATACCCGAGGATTACGTGGCGTGCTCCTCATATTGCTTAGGTCTCTCTACTCAACTATACCCTCTTTTGTATTTACTAAGGGCCCAGTGCACGAATTCATGCACGTTGAAAGGAACTGTGGGCTGCGAGGCTGCAGTGGGCACAGGGACGGGTCTCAGTCCATCCTTCGGGCCCCCACCTGGCTCCTCCTGCCGTGGCCCCTGGTCCCCTCTTTGCCGGCAGCCCCACTCCGACGTAGGCGCCGCCCCCCCTTGCACTTGCTGAAGGTGTGGAGCAATTGGAGCCAGCGCCAGCAGTGGGTGCAAGCGGAGGCTGCTGCCCCGATCACTCCTCAGGAGCAGGGGGAGGTGGAGAAGCCCTCAGAGGCGATCGGGGCTGGCAGCCACTGCTTGCACCTGCTGATGACGCTGAGAGATTGGGACCAGCACCAGCAGTGGGTGTGAGCAGCAGCTCTGGCGCCAGCTGCGGGTTCGAGCAGGGCCAGCACTGGCAGTGGGTGTGAGAGGTGGCTGCCAGCCCTGATTGCCCCTCAAGAGCAGGGCGAGAAGCCCTGAGAGGCGATTGGGGCCGGCAGCTGGTGCAAGCGGGGCTGGCGCACAGGAGCAAAGAATTTTCAGTAACCACCAGAGGCTTGCCCCATGATAGCAACCAGTGCCCTGCCTTGGTCTGGCAAACCTGCTCACCTGCTCCACCATCCCACCACAGCCGACGCCCATGTGCACCCCCTTGTGGTCAGTGCACATCATAGTGACCAGTTGTTTGGTTGTTCTGCTATTCAGTCTATTTGCATATTATATATATATATATATATATATATATATATATATATATATATATATTTTTTTTTTGTGGCACATACCACAACCTTCTCATTACATTCTATCAAAGTCTTTTGACTTTTACTCAACAATTATTGACTGGAATGTACTGGTGACCACCTCCAGTTCCTCCTCTTACAGAATTCATGTTCCAGTGAGGAGAAAGACAATTAAAAACCCCTACAAAAATATAAAATACAATGTGCATTCATATAATCTAGGAACTTTATTCTTAGTTACTCAAGGAATAGAAATGTATACATATGTTCACCAAAACCTCTACCAGAATGCTAACAGAATTATTATTCATAATAGCTAAAAATAAGGAAGAACAAAATGTCTATCTATAGTAGAATGGGTAAACAAGCATGGTGCATTTATACAATGGAATGCTGCAGGCAATAAAAAAGAATCAACTACTGATTAACGGCATGCATGGATATCAAAATAATTATTCTCTAAGGAGCCAGACAAAGAAAGAGTACATAGTTATGATTTTATTTAAATGAGGTTCAAGGGGCAGAGCTGGGACTAGAACTCATATGTTTTAGTCACTACACGCTCCTTTCTGTGGTTGGAGAGGCAGGACTTGCACAAGCGAAACCTGTTGCTTTTTTTTTTTTTTTTTCTGCAAAAAGCTTTATTGTTTCATTTGGTCCGATGCCTGGGAGAGGGCTTCAGGTGGTCAGAAGAAGGGCAGTAGTTTTGGGGAGAGGCTCAGGTAAAAGCCAGACCCCAGGGGATGCAGAGGGGCTCCTGAAAGGCCTCTGGGCTCCGAAGGCTCCTGGTCCACTTAAGGGGCGCCTTTCGGAGAGATGCTCGCCCAGCCCAGCCCGGGGCCGCAGCCTGAGGGGTGAGGCAGGTGGGCCCCTCTCCTTGAGGAGGGTCACCTGCTCGCCCCGGAAGTGGTTCTGCCGGAAGTCACGGCGCTGAGCGCCTGCGTGGGAGAACCAGGGCCTGCAGCTTGGAGAGGGTCTGGTCAGCTCCTCTCCAAGGCCGGGCGGCTCCCTGGCGTCTTGAGTTTTGCCCCCTCACCCGGGGAGGCTCCAGCACGGCCTGGAGAGAAGGCGGCCACCGCGCTGGTTTTTCCTTGGAGCCCTGGCGCTTCTCCAACCCCAGGAAGAAGCCGCCCCGCCCTCAGAGCCACATCCTCAGGTCGAAATGGAGGCCCCGAGAGAGGTGGGTGTGGGGGCCGCAGAGGCAGGCTGCCGGGCAGATAACCGCAGCCTCCACCTCGGTGGGTGGAATAATTCTGACGCATTTGGTAGCTTATGGTTGTTCGGCAATAAGGAAGTTAAGGTATAAAAACAAACAAACAAAAATGGTGTGTTGGCTGGTCCCGGAGGTGGTTCTGAAGGTGGTGACAGGATGAGACGCAGGAGAGTGGCCGGAGGCTGGAATTAGGGGCGTCCCTGGGTCTGTTCCCCCCAAACACTGTTGAAGCAGGAGACAGATCCGGGTCAGCAGAGGGCACTGCCAAAACCCGTTGCTTTTGAGCTGTCAAATCTGAGAGCTTGAACCAGCAACCGTCCCTTTCTCCCATTTCACGCTGGCACAAAACTTCGCAATTTTTGACTCTTATACGGGAGGTCTTCGTCACACCACGCTCTGAGGTAGGTCATGCAAGGAACAGGGAGATCTTGTTATAGTTCCTCAAATTAATACATAAAAGTGGGGAGTTAGTTTAGAAAGATAAACAAAGCTCCACATTTTGCTTTATGTTTAGAGAATGAGATGGTAACTCATTTCCAACACTTGGGAAGTGGCTATAACTTTATAAAGTACAAAATATGGGATTTAAGTCTAAGAAGGAAAATATTTTAAAACACTAAGTTCTCTGTAAGTTCATTGAGCATCTGAAATGATGAATAACAGATATAATTAATTACCACTATTTCCTACACTATCCACAATATCCTTCTCCATTGTTCTATTAAGGCACGATTTACAGTCAGCAAAATTTATCCTTTTTTAGTGTCCAGTTCTACAAATTTTGGCTAACACATAGAGTTGTGTAACCACCATCCAAATCAAGATATAGATTTGCCCCACTCCTCCTGGGAAGTCTCCTGCACGTCCTGGGAGAGAATGCGGCCACCACGCTGGCTTTGTGTTCAGAGCCCTCTTACTTCTTCTCCAACTCCTATATCATCTCAAAATCCTATATCATCTATTTTATATGACTTTCTATAATTACCTAAAACCATGGTTGGCAAACTGCGGCTCGTGAGCCACATGCGGCTCTTTGGCCCCTTGAGTGTGGCTCTTCCACAAAATAGCACGGCCTGGGCGAGTCTATTTTGAAGAAGTGGCGTTAGAAGAAGTTTAAGTTTAAAAAATTTAGGCTCTCAAAAGAAATTTCAATCTGTTGTACTGTTGATATTTGGCTCTGTTGACTAATGAGTTTGCCGACCACTGACCTAAAATGTTGACAGGCCATCACATCCCAGAACATAGAGGTTAAGATATGTATGTATATGCCCAAATATGTCTATATGTTAGCATTATTTGTCCTTAATTTACAGACTGGGAAATCAAGGCTCAGAGAGGTCAATAATTTTCCAAAGTGGTGAAGCTGGGGTTGAAACCGTACTCCCCAATTCATCCCTCTTCCAGGTACACACTTGAGAACTGCATAGAGAAGGCTAAGGAGTACCCCAGCAGATGTAGATGGACCTAAGAAAGACCCTCCATCCGGGAAGGGTACCTTCTGGAGTGAACTCCAACTTCTTGGCTACTTTGGGGGGGAAAAAAGTGTTTTTTCTTGGAAAACAACACAACCTCTCCTTTGTCAATAATTTCTGACTGAGCCCAGTGTGAGGCTTTTCTCCCCTGTATGAACACTGCTTGGCTTTTACAGTAGAAATCTGTTAGAGAACAGACTTCACAGGACTGTGCTGTACTTGCAGAAATGCTTCCTTCCACGATTCTCTGATTCTGGTTGTGTTTTGGCCATCAGGTGAGGGAGGGCTAGTTTATCAATGGGCAATGTTTCTGGACTGCCCCCCCCACACACGCACCACCCAGAGGAAGGAGGGATGATTGTTCTGACATTAAAAATGTGCTGCTTACGGCAGCCTCCAACTGTGCATGTAGCAAGCATCATTATATTCTAACACGCTGGGAACCCTCGTCTTGATGGAAAGTTAGTCAATCAAAATTCCCTGTTAAAGGAAAGGATTGCTGCTGTGGGGTCTGTTCTTGATTCCTGAAGCGGCAGAGACACACCGAGAATGGAAAGTAAAGCATGCTGCACAGTATTTCATAAAGCACTCTACAGTGCCAAGGAGGCACAGTTCCTTGTCCATCAAAAATGCAGTAAATTTTCTGAAAATTAGATTTCATGTGATGTGTGCTTTTTCCTTCTTGGAACCACAGATTACTCAAATATTTCCTTTAGCTCCAAGACAGAGTGACATGAAAAAAAAAATGATGAAGTGAAAAATTATTATCTATTGGCTATCAGAAGGAAAAGGAGCTAGGGAGGTTTATAATAAAAGTAAAACTCAAAGGAATTCAAACTCATTCCATTTGCAATTAAAGCCCACGTTTAAATCATGAAATTATGCAGCCTTGGCAGACTGAGCTGAGCTAATTTATAGGCATTTAATTAACTCCACAGGGGAGAGCCCCCTGTTGTTGCTGTGTGAATATAATATTTATATTGATAATTATAAAAACTAATTTAAAATACATTAAAGGAGACCTAGGTGAATACAGTACAGCCCATTCTCTCTGACACGCCACATGGCCCATAACAGATGGGGAAAACTGACCCAAGGTCCAGCCATAGCTGTACTTGAGACCTCAGTGGCAGGGGAACAAGGATGGAGAAGGAGAGAAGATGTGGCAATGCCACGGAAATGCCGTCTCTAAAAGACAGACCACTGACAAGCCAGTCAATATTTATTCAATGAAATTTTTTTTTTAATTTCTCATGCATTTCTCCCACTCTCTACACAGGCAATTTTCTTTTCAAAGTTACAGGCCATCACATGCCTTTTCCTTCCTCTTTAAGAACTGACTATTCCAGCTTTTGCTCAAGGATCAGCCCACACAAGCTATAGAACTCAGGGCACTGTGGGCATGCCCTGCTCTCTCCACAGCAGGGGACAGCATTGTTGAATTGAGTTTGGTGGGCAGAACTCCTCTGGAAAAAAATCCATTAAACTGCAACTTCTTAGAGGAAGTAATGGAAACGTAAAAAGAGGTATTAGTTGCCAATATTTACTGAGCACTTTATGGAGAGTGCCTTACAATTTTCTCTGAGCTTCTGTCTTTGGAGAGGAGAGTGGGAAGTGTTATTTTCTCAATTGTCTTGAGTTAAAGCTCTGATTGATAACAAAAAAATAATAGATTAAAGTGTGTAACAAAAATCCAACATCATGTCCACTCTGGAGCAGTAACTTTAAACCCCTCTCTCTCTTCTCTTCTGTCCCCCTGCCCTCCACTCCTCCCCTGACTCTGACCCTCCTGCCCTCCTTCAGCCTCCCTCTTGTAGAGACTCTAGTAATTCCCTCCGATCCACCCAGATAATTCAGGATGATCTCCCTCTCTTGAGATTCCCTAACATATTTACATCTGAAAAGCCTCTTTTTTCTACGTAAGGTAATATATACACAACTTTCAGGGATTAGGATGTGGATAACACACAAGCCCATTGCTAAGCTGTTTTTCATTGGTGATAAATCCACTTTTCTTTATCTCTGATTTGAGATAAGGAAGTTTCTGCTTTAGTAGCTGGTTTTCTGCTAGATGATGCCAATAGGGGGCAGTAAAGGATACTGGAAGGCCGGATGACGTAGAAGGGAGTTAATCCTTTCTGTGCAGCTTGATGCACTTACTGGCATTGCCCTAGCAAGGATCTTCACTGGCAGCAGGTCCCAGGTTTTTCCAACGTTCCAGAATGGCCACACTTCTGGCATCAGTCTCATTGCCAACAGGTTGGGCAATGGATTTCTTCAGAGGTCCGAGTCTCGACTGATCAGAACCCCTGCTCCAAGCACCTGGGATCTGATAACCTCAAATTATTTTCCTTGTTTCTCCAACCCTAGGGATGACAGCAGCTTCTTAAATAATTGCTATAGTGATCATTTTTAGATTTGTCAGTTATGATCAGTTTTTAATTCCCTCAACAAATAAGTATAAGATTAAAAAGTGATTGATAATACTCTTAGAAGAAATAGATAGGAATTAGTGGTGAGGTTAGAGAAATTATCTCAAGCCTGTCTGATGCTGGTTGTTTTGCAGTAAACATGATGGTACAGAAAGACAAGTCTACCTTCCCAACAGAGTCATTTCAAAATTTTTTCTTAATGTGAAGCAACCATAATCCAAAAGACATTCACACTGGCTTTGATTTTTTTGAAGCAGAAAATTTATTCAAGGGAATATAATACAGGATTATTAGAAAGTCTTAATCCATCTTAAAGTTAAAACTATTAGTTTGGCCAAGTTTAATTCAATACATATGTATTTTTTAATGCCAGTCATTTAATAGTCCAACACAGTGAAGATCTTAATAAAATTTTACACACACATAAGTGTGCACATGTGTGCAAGAGAGATAAATATTCAGAGATTTATAAATTTACAGTCTTCAAATAAGCTGCCAAAAGAAACTATCCATTTGAATTTCTAGATGTGTGCTGTAGTGAAACCACACTCTATTTATGACCTCATTAATACATGGTTGAACATTCTTTAGATTACACTCTTGACAGAGATAAATGCACTTGGCATAATATAATAATGTTTCAATCATGGAAATGTGATCTTGATCACATTTAAATCTGCTCTTTATACTCTGACATTAATTACCAACCCAGAGCCCCTTCTAAAGCTGCACAGCCAGTCTTTGAAGAGGTTGTTCATCAGATAAGAATGATGTTTGTCAAGCTGTGCACTCTTCTTAATGGACTTAATGTAATTATTGTTAAATGTCCAGATCCTCTTCTCCCCCCCACCCCCGTCTCCCACCTTCTCAACTTAATGGCCTATATGGCTCTTTAAAGTCATTGAGACACTCAGAGGAGCTAATGTGATACAAATCTACCAGAAGTCAAAGCAATAAAGTATATTCTCATTAAAAAGATAACACCTTGAGGTTTGAGTGGAAGAAGTTGCGGACACAGAGCAAATCACACTAAAGCTTATCCTATCTAATAAAGAGGGAATATGCTAATTGACTGTCATGCCCTCACAAAGATGGCAGTGCCCACAGCCAATAAGGAAGGAATATGCTAATTGACTGTCACACCCTCAAAGATGGTGGCACCCCCAGCCACAAGATGGTGGCGCCCAGTCCCCTCAGCCCTGCTAGGGCGTCAGGCGCACGGCATGGTCGGGCCCGCCCCCAGGTGGGCCCAGCTGCTCTGCGCACCTACCTCCAGAGTCCCCCAGTCCCCTCAGCCCCCCAGCCGCCCAGGGCGGACCCAAGGTGCAGGCTGCCTCAGATGGCAGTTGTCCAGCCGCCCAGGGCTGCCCGAGGCTCAGGTAACCAGGGCCGGCCGAGGTTTGCACTGCCGGCAGTGGCAGCAGCAGAGGTGTGGTGGGGGCGTTGTCTTCCCCTGATCGCCAGGTCACCTCCTGCCCCTGAGAGCTCCCGGACTGTGAGAGGGGGCAGGCCGGGCTGAGGGAACCCCTCTCCAGTGCATGAATTTTCATGCACTAGGCCTCTAGTAATTTATATGTATGTCTGAAATTGGATTATGTAAATAATGGAATTTATAGGGGAAAATAATCCACAAAAGGCAAAACTGAAGTGGTGTGTGTGTGTGTGTGTGTGTGTGTGTGTGTGTGTGTGTGTTTAGAGTAGAAAGTGGATATTCTTGCATTCCAGTACAAGGTCTAGTGCTCACAGTAGGGAACCCAGGGAATGTAACAGAGGTTCAAGTGTGTAGATCCTTTTCTGATGGCTGCTTCTCTGAATTATTGCCCATCTTTCTGGGCACCCTGCTCCTCAAAGCACAGAGCCTCAGGATTACCACAGAGCTCCCCCTTTTCCTTAGAAAGGCATGTTTACTGAGAACTTAGTGAGCTCTCATAATGAGATTAGTTATGCCATTGTTTAATATGTTGACCCATCATAGAAATGACCTGAACAGCCTGAATTATTGTATTATTGTACAATAGAAGAGATTCATAATGTATGCTAGTTAGAAAGGAAAGGAGAACTTCTATGGGAAAATATTAATTTTGATTTGAAAATATAGAGGTAAGGACAAGGACTGTCCTTGGAATTTAAATTCTAGAGGAATAACATCAAACTTAAAGATATTTAGATTGAAAGGAAGATCATAGGAGGAATCAAGTGAAAGAAGAGCAAAAGCCACATACAAGTTAATTTTGTTTATAAATCAGATTCATGATCAAAGCTATGAGCAAAGGGATAACAATGTTGGTGTTATGTCCAGACTCCTATATACCCTTCCCTTTAATATCATAGGATAGCGGGAATGGGAAAAGTTAAATTATTGAAAAAACATAAGAAAGGGATATAGAGAGAAAGTTTGAGTATACTTAGTAAATCAGCAAAAGAAATGTGGAATATGGCTACAGTGAATCAAATAGCAAATAAGTTCAGGTGGATCTATGCCACAGTCTTTTTGCAGCAAGGGTTCGAGAATATGGAGAAGGGGCTGATGCATAAATGGATACACTAGACAAGAAATATAAATTTGGAAGGCATGGGGGAAAGCCAGGCAGAGGCCTCACCCTCTAGTGAAGTGGGCTCGCCCAATCTCCGGATCCACGCTTTTTATTTACACATTTTTCCCTTTAGCAAAGCAAACATACATATCAAAGGTAAGGTTTGGTAAACAATAAAAGGATTATCAGGTTAGGGAATTGCTTTCGGCCATTCAGCCAGCAGCAGGTAATAATATGAAGATTTTCAGCCCTGCTGAACATTGAAGCCCGTCAGCCTTCTGTTGAACTTCTCGCATTTATTATGACCTGCTGGTCTTAGCCTCCAGCAGATATATATCTATCATCATATCTATCATCAGGACCTTTTTCTTTTCCAATGATTCAACTGAAAGTTCAAGCCTGGAGAGAGGACCTTGGCCACCAATGCATTAATGCATCTTAATTCCAGTGTGAGGTGATAGCATCATAGACCTAAAGGGTTGCTTATCCCAACGCTTACAGTATGTTCTAAGGACTCAGTAATGGCACCTAATATTATTAGTGGGCCTTCCTTCGTCCTTGGCAGTGCTTTTCAGATAATGTAGGGTAGGAAGTCTGAATCACATAGTGAAATATGGCTGATTAATGTCTCTTTTAATTAGTATGTCAGAAGAAGGTATATTTTCTGACAGTATTTTAAAAAATATTTAAAGTTTAAAAAAATTGTTATTTTTCACCTTCCTTCGGCATAACATATACCCCTGAAGATCAAAGAAAAATGTATGGCTTGGGTCTAATTTCATTTGAAATTATATAGACTGCCAAAATATCTAAATGCAAAAAAATAAATAATAAAAAAAAAAATCAAGCTTACTGAGACAGGCAAAACACCTGAACAATTAATCACCCCATTTTCACCTGGGTGTTTCGTTAAAAGGTAGCTCTAGGCCCAGCTACATAGAAAGTGAAGTGAAGAAGAACAAGCTAATTAGTGATGTCAAATAAACAGGAGTCTAGAGGTGCCAAACTTGGTATCTTGATCCAAATTAGTCAAATTTTCTAGAGTAATTATAATAAGTGAAAAATTTCCATATTTCAATTTCTCTTTTTGTAGTAAATATGGTCACAAAAGCTCATGACGTATTTCATAGTTACTCTATTTCACCCTTTACTGTGTTTTTCATCTTACTTGTTTTTGTTTCTCTTCTTGGCTTCTCCTACTTTCATTCCATGGTGGTTTTGGCATTTCTTCTCCTTCTGTGTGTATTTTCTGCAGTGTAGATTACACAGGCTTGTGTATAAGCTAATCTTAAAGTGGTTGATACTTATCAATGACAGATACTTAAAATTCTCTTTCATTGGTCTGAAGCCATTGTGTCATATTACTAACGAGCTGACCTGCCAATATTTGTTTCACACAAAATCTGTTCACATAATTTCCAAGTCGTTTGTAATATATTTTAATTACTCCTATAACTATTAACTTCAGCAGATTCCCTGACATCAAATCACATCTTTTTAAACACATTATATGTGGAAATATGCTTATTTTACATAGCCTTATAATTGTTTCCAACAGCTGTTTTGTATAGTTCATTTTAAAATTATTTTTAATTAGGTGATCGCCTCCCAATTCCCTTAGCACCACTGTGGTGAGCTGCAGTCAGTTCAAACCCATTCTTTTCAAACACTGAATGTTCCAAGCCCTCCGTCTCTTAGGTGTAAGCCGGTAGCCACATCTCAGTTCTTTCAAGGTTTGTGAAAGAAGAGCTGCATGAATAATCATAATAGATGTATTCTCTCTTAATCTCACTAATCAAAGTTAATAATGAGGTATAATGGCTAATATCTTTGTGGAAAATTATACCAACAATTGTCATGGATGAAGAATTCAAGTTTTCTAATTACACAAGGCATATGATAATGATGGATTATAATTATCTTGCTATAAATTATTTTAAATAGAAAATTACTTCCCTCTTATTAGCCAGTGAATACTGGGACATTCTTCTGTTGCTCAAAGGTCCATGTCACTTAACCATAACTTTAAGTACTGCATTTTTGAATTTCCATGTGAAATCAAGATCTGTCTTCTGACCCGTGTGTCTGCAAAGCAGCATCATTATTCACTTTGAGAAGTGTGTCCTTTTTCATGCCCTGGCCACATTGGGTTTCCTGCCAATCTCATTAAAATGTAGAAGTTGAATGCTTACTAATTTTTCTGTTTTAGGAAAGAAGTTTCATGTTTTCCTCATCCCACAATGAATCTGTTCATGGTCAGTTAGAGTTGTGGGTAGCTACTCTGAGCATCTACAGTTCATGGCTTAGATGCAACATCCCCTAAGTCAAAGCTTGGGAACCTTTTTTTTTTTCTGCCAAGGGCCATTTGAGTATTAATAACATCATTTGAGGCCATACAAAATTACCAACTTAAAAATCAGCCTGCTCTATTTGGCCAAATATTTAATGAACTCACCCTTAATGCCATGGCAGGGTCAGACCCAATGATTTCTAGGGCCTTACACGGCTGCTGGGCTGGGCGTCCCGTACCCCTGCCCTAAGTTTATGCATTTACTATGATAAATGCAGAGTCTGGACATTTTATTATATCTTTCTTTATTCTTATGTTTTTGAAAACATAAATGATTCACAGATAACTTTATTCATGGAATGAAAATAAGTAAATGCATTCTACTTTGTTTCCCCCCAATCCTACCCTCATCTTTATTTTATTTTATTTTTCTTCTTGTCTCGTGCATGGTTGTGACAGAGCAGTGGTGAGCCAGGCTGAGTGGTTGATGAATTACTCTTGATCCCATGGGTTCTGAGGATCACTATTCAGAGAGAAATGAAGGTGGTGGTATTGCTGGTGCCACAGGCTAATTGGGGAAGAGGACAAAGTCAGGTGGCTCTGAGCCTGTGTGGGACTTAGCAGGATGGAGTTGTGCCTCTGCTCAGACCCAAGCCTGTTCCCCTGCTGCCTGAGGTCCGTGGAAACCCTGATAGCAGGAGGTAAGGGATGAGGAATAGGGGAGGAAGTTAACATTTACTTAGCAACCCCTATTTGTCAGGCACTGTTAATAATTTTAAAAAGGTATCTTGTCCATAATAACCTTTGGAATACTATGCATTTTGCTTTTTTAATGGCTTAAGTCCCAAGCCATTATGGGGAGGGTCTCATTCAGCTACCCTCATCTTTATAATCTTTTTGACAGTAGTGGTGTAGGCAGATATTACAATATTGATTTTAAAAAGTCAAGGCACTATATATGGTGTGAAATAAACCTTTTCAAATAAAGGGGATTTGGTGACATTTCTTATAATGAATGGTTACATTTGAGCCATTGAGCTGAAGCATCTAAGAGTATTTTCAATCTTTTCATTGTTTGTCTATATGATAAAAACAAAAGGAAAAATTCAGGCTTAAGGATTTGGGGTTACATA
Organism: Eptesicus fuscus; assembly: GCF_027574615.1. NCBI lineage: Eukaryota > Metazoa > Chordata > Mammalia > Chiroptera > Vespertilionidae > Eptesicus > Eptesicus fuscus. The sequence goes on from NC_072476.1 coordinate 104,532,426, forward strand.
AAGTTGTAAAGAAAACTTTAGCACTGAATGAAGATGGCTGTCCAATCTTTAGAGTAAACCTTTATTAGAAAGGTATAGTCTTAAATGCTGCTGGACTGGTAGCTAGGAAAACAAGTAAGTGCCATTTTTGCTAATTCAGTGTTAAACATTGCTTAGTGGTCCCTCAACAGCTAGACACAGGCCGCCTTTCACAGTGCCCAGATTTCTGACTCTTCCACAGCTGATCTGCAGTTCCAGGGCTAGGGTTAGACTGAGAACTCATTATCTGACTTTTCTTCTCAGAATCTCTTTCTTTAAGGTGTTAGTGGTGTCCCACAGCATTCATTACCAGTGTCTGTCAGACAGCCCTAGATAGAGACAATTGCCTTTGTGGTTTCCAAGAAGAGACTGGAAAGAAATGCAAATTGAGTGGTCCCTGCAGCAGGGATCATCTTTGCTTCTGTGTACCATGTACCGGTGGGACCATCTGGAAGGGCAGGAGGACACAGCAGGTGTCCCAGGGTATACCTGTGCAGGAACATGCATGAGCTTGTTATATACAAATCTGGCTTTATTGCATCAATCTGCCTGTGCCATAAAGCGTAAAATCTTACTCGTGGGGAATCCATATCAAAGTTAACAATGACATCTGTCATTGACAGAGGTCTACTAGACAAGGACTTTTGGAGCACCATGTAATTACATTGGGCTTGTCCTTTTATTTACTGGTGAGAAGAGGAAACTAGTCCCTGACATCAAGGAGTTCCTGTGGAACTATCAGCCAGGCCTTGGTGTTCACCTGCTGAACACCAGTGTGTTCACGGAACATTAGACAAGACCATTCCATGACCTTTATGAATCATAAAAAAAGAACATAAGCCCTCTGTAATCAGGCCTGAAAATAGACAAAACATTAACATTGCCCATGCCCCCAGGTGATCTGACATCCCCCACTCCCATGAGTAACTGCTGCTTCTTTACTTATCACAGCTCTAGCCTTGGTCTAGTCTCTCCTGCTTCCAGATAAGATTTATGAAGATGCTCATTGAATCCTCCTCCTCACCACTTCCTCACAGTATTCAAATCAGAGCAAAGATCCACTTCCTAACCTCTTCCCGGCTTACCTAACATAGCAGTAAGAGCAAATACCATATGTTTTTACACCCCCAACTGAGATGTCTCAGGCTTTTCATGATGTACATTCTCTTGCACTGCAAAAAGAAATAAACCAATTTATATAATTTCAGGTGTGTTCCTGGTAGTCACTGGCAGGAGGATATAGAATTGCTAAATGGTTATGATGGGGACTTTATAGTTGATAAAATGAGTAGGGTACTTCTGTCTAACAGAGTCATTGGTTATTTAGTTGTTTATACTGTAATAAAATATACACAACATAAAAATTACCATCTTAATTTTTTAAGAATAGTTCAGTGGCATTAAGTACATTTACCTTTTTGTGCAATCTTCACTATCAGTCCTCCTCCAGAACTTTTTCATGACCTTAAACTGAACCTCTGTACCCATTAAGTAAAGTCCTCTTTCTCCACTCCCCTAGCCCGACCACCACTATTCTACTATCCCTATGAATTTGACTATTTAAGGTACCTCATATAAGTGGAATCATATATTTTCCTTTGTGTTTGATTTTACTTAAAGCATTGTCTTCCAAGTTCATCCATGATGTACAGGTATCAGAATTACCTTCCTTTTTAATGCTGAATAATATTCTATTGTATGGTTATACCTCATTTTGTGTATTCACTCATCTGTTGATGGATATTTTTTTTTTCACTTTTTGAATTGTGAATAATGCTGCTAAAAACATTGGTATAATTATGCTCATAATTTTTTTTTAAGCAACGATGAGTGTAATAGTTTCAGGATTTTTCTGAATCTGCATATGACCCTAAAACAGTCACCTTCCTTCCTTCCCTTTTGTCCTCCCCAACCCCCATGCTTGGAAAAATCAAACTTTTTCTAGGAATCTAGAAGAGCACGATATGTTATGTCCAAGTGTCACCACTGACTTACCGACAGAGCCCTAGGGAGGGGGAGAATCATGGAAATATTAAGAGAGGCAAAACAATTCCGAACCATTTTTTCTTTTAAAATACATTTTCAAAACTGAATTATAAGTCTCTTGCTACTTTTTGAAAAGCTAAAAAATAGGCATGGTAAAGGAGGGTTTTGACACAGAACTGAGAGATACAGCCAGATCATTGGTTTATTCAACCATTAAGCTATCATGTGTTGCTCTCTGCCTGAAACACAAGCCCAATGAGTTCAGGGACTTGCTGCTCCATCTTCTTTCACTGGAATAGAGCACATAATAGACACTCAATAGATATTTATGAACTAAGTAAATAAATTATTATAATGAGTCCTTGTATGTCTTAGATACTGCAAGAGGCATTAGAGGGTATCTGACACTATTTCTATCCACATAATGCTTTAAGATCAGCTAGGAAATTAGAAACATACTACAAGATAGCTATAAAAGAACTGCAATTGGTGTACTTTTGGATAGTAAGGAAAATTGCAAAGATGAGTTAGAGTAGAAAGAATTTTTATATATGAAAGTATCAAACTGCACTCCATGTGGAGTTAACAGCATAAGAAAAGGCTTGGTGGGAGCAAGAAACATAATGATGAATTGTAGCTTATTGTGCTTCCATTCTGTTCAATAAACTTTAAATTCTTCAATTCATTTAAGCTTCATAGTGCCTTCCATTTTCCCATGCCCATGAAGAAATAATTATTCTTCACACTCCAGTGAAGGTAACAAAAACACACACAGAAATTAATTGGGAAAATCTGGATTTGAATCCAAGTCTTCATATCCCGTAACTTGTGATTGCAACTGCTAGATTGTATTCAGTGAGTGTTAGTTAGCTTATTTGGGGCTGGCATATAAGGAGTATATGTAGGGAAAGAGAAGAGGAGAAGGACTGAAAACCCTAAAGGGTTAATATGGTGGTGGGAAGTGGGGATTATCACTTTTAAAAATCTTTAATGTATTTTTATTGATTTCAGAGAAGAAGGGAGAGGGAGAGAAAGATATCAACATAAATAATGAGAGAGAATCATTGATGGGCTGCCTCCTGCACGCCCCCCACTGGGGATCAAACCCGCAACCCGGGCATGTGCCCTTGACTTGAATCCTACCCAAGACCCTTCAGTCTGCAGGATGATGCTCTATCCACTGAGCCAAAACAGTTAGGGCTTAAATCTTGAATTTAAGTACAAAACCCATTTTTCATAGTTAAATATAGTACATTTCTTTGAATGAGATATCCAGGTAGAGGTTGTAGAGGATAGTAAAATGCATTGATTATTAATTTTTAATTTTACAAAGGTTCTTTATTATCCCTCTTTATATATTTTAAGTTTGTGAAAGTATATTTCTGAACATTATATTTTTTTAATGATTTGGCTGAATTGTTTTAAACAAAGTTCCGTTTGTAAAATATTATTCAGCTGACCTGTAAGGAACCTTGTTTTTCAGAATATAACTCAGCATCAATTTAATTTGGAAAAAATGTGTATACTAGCTCCAACAATTAAGAAATATTATGAGCTAATGAAAGATAATACATACCAAAGAACCATGTTTTTTTTTTTTTGAGTGGGAGAAGATATAAAGTAATAACATATTCCAAGTGAGTAGCAATGTTTATAAACTGCATAGTGTGATATTGATGGACAGCTGAGGATTACATAAGCTTTAATAACAGCATGAAACCACTGTGATATGTCATTTTTCTCTTTCCACTTATGCTTATCAGAGTCTTTTTAAAAATGGTTGGCTTCTATAGTACCACAATGAAAACTCATTAGTATTTTGTAGTGATAAAACTGTTGATCTATACCTTGAGTTGGCTGGATAGAATAAAAAAACTAAGGTTTTTTGTTTTGTTTTTTGCTATTTCCAGCAGCTATATGTGTGAAAAGTCATCACAAAGAAAACAGGATTATAGAATTATAGAGTCAAAAGGAGCTCTAGAGATCAATAACAAATTCTAGTTTAGTTTGTCAATGGGTATGATGGTTAATTATGTGTGTCCACTTGGCTAGCTGTGATCCCCAGTAGTTTGGTCAAACACTAGTCTAGATGTTGTTGTGAAGGTATTTGTGGATATGATTAGCTACACAGTCATTTGACTTTGAGTAAAGCAGATTACACTCTTTAATGTGGGTGGGCCTCATCCAAGCAGTTGAATGCCTTAGAGAAAAGACAGAGGTTTTCTGAAGAAGAAGAATTCTCATTTAAGACTGAAACATAAAAATCCTACCTAAGTTACCAGTCTGCTGGCCTGCCATTCAGAGTTTCCAGTTCTCACAGTCTCACAAATCAATTGTATAAAATCTCTCCACTAGAGGCCCAGTGCATGAAATTCATGCATGGGTAGGGTCCCTAGGCCTGGCTGGCGATCAGGACTGATCTGAGGAGTGACCAGCAGGGCTATCAGAGGGCGACTGGGGTGACCAGGGGGCGGCACCAGTCTACTCACTGGCCGGCCCCAACCCCTCCCCCGCCATTGCTCCTCGGTGACTGGAGGGTGATCAGGGGATGGGGAGAGCCCATGCTGGCACCCACCCTGGCTGACCTGGGGCCTGCGGGCTGGGGGCAGCTCCTGCATTGAGCATCTGCCCCCTGGTGGTCAGTGTGCATTATAGGGACTGGTTGTTCCATCTGTCTGCCTTTCGGTCGATTTGCATATTAGGCTTTTATTATATAGGATTGCTCTCTCATAAAACTGATTCTGTTTCTCTGAAAAACCCTGATTAATACAGTGGGTAAACTAAAGCCAAGAGAAATTACATGCTTTTCCTAATATTACTTAATAAATAGTGGCAGAGTTGATAATAGAAAGACTGGGTATTTAGGTCATAAAATTATCTTAAAAGTTGATTATAAGCCTGGCCGGTGTCACTTAGTGGTTGAGTGGAGGAGGTCATGGTTCGATTCCTGGTCAAGGCACATGCCTAGGTTGCAGGCTCAATACCCAGTGTGGGGTGTGCAGGAGGCAGCCAATCAATGATTCTCTCTCATCATTGATGTTTCTATCTCCCTCTCCCTCTCCCTTCTTCTTTGAAATCAATAAAAATATACTTAAAAATTGATTATAAGCCAAGAAAGAAATTCAGAACTATCGATTTCCAGCCCTCTCTTTTCTAGTGAGTTGCATGCAGAGAAATGTAAGGTTTTATGCAAAATCCAATACATTAAAAATTCTAACACTCAAAGAAGATAAAACAGGGGAGGGATTACTTGTTTTCTTTACCAAAAGTGTACAATTCTTCATAGAGGCAACTTTCCCCATCAGTTAGGGTGGTTTCATTTTTTTAAGAAAATGCTTTGTAACCTTTTAGAAATTCCTAAGTTCACTCAAACAAGGTATGACATTAAAATGTCTCTTGTTAAAAATATTTCCAAGATTCAATAATTATTTCATCCTCTTGAAAAACAAATATTTTATAAGCATAGAAAAGGCAACAAGAGGAAGAATATGCATATGTCATTGTCTCAGTAAACCTAAGTCTCATATTGTGTGTGATGATTTGCTCATAACAAGCTCTTGCATTCTTTCCGGGAAGCATCACTGTGAATCTGAGTTACTATCATCATTTTCTAATGGAGACAACTAGGGCTGACAGAAACTCAAGGACCTGCCCAGACTCCTCAGAGCCAAAGCATTGGGTTCCCAGGTCTGAGCTCTCCTCATAGCCCTCTGTGATGCCCACGGAGCACCAGCATTAGCCGAAGGGTGGTGTTTGTAGGTTTCTTGACCAAGAATCCCACAGTGAGCTAAATTCTCACTCATCAAAAGGGTAGGTGGCTGCTAGCAAGAATATTAAGATTGACCTTTAAAAAAATCCCATTACATCTCCTTTTCATTCTTAAAGATAACCCTACCATGACCTGTTTTTTGTTTTGTTTTTTTTTTTAATATTCTTTATTGATTTCAGAGAGGAAGGGAGAGGGAAAGAGAGATAGAAACATCAACAATGAAGAAGAATCATTGATCGGCTGCCTCCTGCACGTCTCCTACTGGGGATCAAGCCCACAACCTGGGCATGTGCCCTTGACTGGAACTGAACCTGGGACCCTTCAGTCCACAGGCTGACGCTCTATCCACTGAGCAAAACCAGCCAGGGCTACCATGACCTCTGGAATGATTCTATGGGACAATGGAAAATTTGGTCACACGCATAAGGCATTAGCTCTCCTTTCTCCATGTTTTCAAAGTGCTCCCGTTGGGAAATATTCTTTGGGTTCTACATCCGTGTATTATAAGCAAGCTTTGGTTGTTGTTGTTAATGTTAATGGTCTACTGAAGAGAAATAGTCATCCCCATGCTTTACAGCAGCTGTCTTTCTTACCTTGGTTTTTATGTCCCCATCACATTTGTAAGACTTGATTTCTCTCCTTGTCTTGTCTGAGAGCAGGTGGACCAAGACACAAGGAGTGTCTTGGAGGCACAAGGAGTGATTTCTCTTGAGAGAGGCACATCTCTCTAGTCTGCCAGGGAATGAAAATCTAGACAGTCACACAGATCATTTTGAATGGTGCCAAATAAATTTCACCAAATGCTCCTGTCAATAATTACAGCATGTCCCTGGGAAATGTGGTCATTTTCTTCTAGCATCAGGCTTTGGGCTTATCCTGAGTGGCTTGACAATGACAGAGAGAGGACTCAGGTAGCTTTCTCCATAGAAATCACAAAGAGGTCTCATGATCAGAGCAATGAAGGGGTCGAAGGGCTTCTTTATCTTGAAATGTCGGAAACCGGATGCCAGGCATTAAGTAGGAACCACCTAGAACTTACTGCCCTTTGCCAACAGCACACTCTCGTCAACTATTCCAAAAATTAGGCACAGTGGTGATTGCAGACCACCATTTTGTTATAAGCAGACCTGCGGGCTCCATCAGGCTGGGAAAAAACATCACCTGTTGTAGCTTTCAGAACGGAAAGCTCTTTGGTACGAATGCAAAGTCCTGAAAGCCGGTGTGTGAAGTCACCTCTTGGGGAGAAGATAGCATCCCAAAGTCTACCAAGATTTTAGGCTCAACCACAAGACTGCTTTTTATATAAATAGGATCAGGTAGTCACATCAAAGGGCCGAGCGAGACCATGAACCACGATTAAAAAAAAAAAAAAAAGCCAAGAAGAGCTGCAGGATGGCGAGAAAAGGCAGAGACGCAGAGGAGGGACAGGGCGGGAGGAGGGAGTCTGCGAGGGAGGGGAGAGAGGAGAAAGCTGAGCGCGGACGTCAGGAGCCACAGCTTGGGCAGAGTCTGGCGGAGGCACTGGGGAGCATGGGGTGTTTGGAATAATTATTGAAACCCGCGTGTGTCTGCGCCATCCTGTGGGTGTGGCGCAGAGCGGAGTGTAAACTCTAGCGGGGCTGGAGCAAACGCCGGGTTAGCGGCAGCAGCCTGCCAGCCTGCCGAGCAGTGCGGGACCCGCAGCGCGCACGCCACCTGCACGATGGCCTCGTCTCAGGGGACCAACGAGCTCAAATTCGCCGACTGGATGGCAACTCTCCCGGAGAGCATCCACAGCATCCCCCTCACCAATTTAGCCATCCCAGGTAGGGCGCACGGCGCGCGGCGCCGCCACCTGCCCCGCCCTGCCGATCCGCCACTAGGTGCTAAGTTGCCCCGGTGCCCGCGGGAGGGACACTGGTCCCAGGGGTGGGTCTGGGGCCAGGCTAGCGCTGCCGGGGAGCCTCCGGCCTCCTGGCCTTTCCCTAACCTCTGGGGACCCTGGCGCGGGGGTCAAGGTGACTGCTTTCCCGCTGGGCTTTTGAAGCAGGCTGTGGCAGAGGGCTGGAGCGGGGAAGGGCTCGGCTGCGGGCTGGCCCCTGGTGCCCCCTCCCTCGTTTTTCTCCGCAGACTTGGAGGCGGGGGGCGCCTCTGGGTCTGTGGGGGACCGTGCGCTGTGAGCGGAGCTGGTGTCCTGGGGGCTCCGTCCAGCGCCTGGACCTCCGACTCCATCCCTGTCACAGACTCCAGAGGATTTGGTAGATTTCTCCGTTAGAACTACCTGAGCCATTTCTGTTCGTGGTCCCCCGTCTCCTTTAAAGAGACAAAGCGCTTCCCCGAGAGGGATGAAAGTTGCGGGAGCAGCCGCAGCGTGATCGCTGCCCTTGACCCGAAAGCTGGCAGGGACGAGGGGCGGAGGGCGCCGGGTAGTAGTCTGGGAGGACCCGAGGGCCTGGCCGGGTGGCCACCGTGAGAACCGTGATCCCAGCGCTGTTAGCGACAGTCAGCTCCCGGGTCCTGAAGATGAGCCTTTGCGGCCCCTGCGTGGCTGCTCCGGAGGGAGCCCTGAGCGGCGGCGGCGGAGGGGTGGGATTCCCAGGAGAGGTGATGGTCCTGGCGCCCCGGGATCCCCGCAGCCAGGAGAAAGGGAGGCAGCCCGAGGCTTCAGCATGGCGCGCGCCTGGGACCAGAGGTCTGGGCAGGTCTCCGGTCGGTGCGCGCAGCAACCCCTGGCTCAGGTGAGCAGTGGGGAGGACACTCCAGGACAGTGGGCCACGGCGACAGCCCGGACTCGGCCACACTTCCTTACCAATTTGACTTTGCACTTGGGCTGCAGGAGTGGATGCCTAATCCTTCTAGGGTCGGGCCGGAGGACAAATGACAAATTACGCACAGGTGGTCCACACCTGCCCCTAGTTGAGCCCGATGAGGTTCAACCTCTGTTCGACCTCTTCTTGATTTGCTCCACCCAGCGCCCCCTCTCAGCCGCTGAGGGGAAACATTAATTTCAAACAAACAAACAAACAAAACCAAAAAGCAAAAGTAGGGTTCTCTTGAAAATCCCAAGAGGTTCTAACCAGCAGTGCTGGAATTGATCAGCAGCCCAAATCAGTGGCCCTCAGTCAAGTGGCTGTCTGGCTGCTCTGATAGGCACAGGCCACACTCGGAACGCCACTGGGAAGGGGAGAGCCCGTGTCCTTGTGTCCTGTGAGAGGTAGCTTCCCAAGAGCCGAGGTGTCTCCAGCTTAAAGAACCACCCAGCCTCTCCACCCTACAGTGCCTGCTGCCTGGGCGAGCCTGGGGAGTGCTCTTTTGGAGGAAATGGTAGAAAGTACACAACTTTGTTGGCAAAATTCCACCCTCACTTCCACAGGAGTTCCCATCCTCCTTTTTTCTTCCTTTTTCCTTCGGTTTTAAAGTTACTTTCACATGGCCTCTCCCTGAGCATTTCTGCACACATGGAAGGTGAGAGGGGTGAGCCATGCTTGGCTTCCAATGTGTGACTCTCCAGAGACAAAGGGGTTAACAGCCTAAATTCACATTGCTGGTTCTGAGGGAAGCTACGGCACCCTGTCTGAATCTCTAACATTTCTGTAATACTTGACTTTTCAGAGCCCTGGTATGTATACCAGATCACATGATCCTTCCCCAGACCCCACGAAGCAGGCCCTGCTGGGACTGGGAACTCCATTTCACACATGTAAAAATTGCAGCTCAGTGAAGGCAAATGGCCTAATATCAGTTCAGAGATCTGACCCTAAAGTGGTCCTTAGGGAAGAGCTTCTAGGAATTTTGGAGCAAAATGCTTTGGCGTTTGTATCTGGATAATTCAGCAGCAACAAGTACTGACCAGGTTGAAGGGACAAGGGAACATGCATTAACAAGAACAGGGCAATTTTCCTTTTCTCCCCATGGAACAAAGTCTCTGACTTTGATGTTCTGGTATACTTAGAGACATAAGATGGCATTGGATGCCATGGGAATTTCCACCACCTTCCCAATCCCTGTTAGTATTATATTCCAAATGGACCCCCTGCAGAGCTTCCCATTCTCACCCCCAATACATCTGAGAACTATTTCTTCAAATCTATCTCCCCCCCCCCCCCCCCCCGCCAGTTTCCCATGAGTCTGTAATGTAGATTTGGTAGAACCATACACATAACCCCAGGTCTAAAAATGGATTACGGCACTTTTCTGCATTACTCAACTGTGAGAAGTTTTGGAGGAAAAAAAGACATTCAAACTTTGACAGTCAGAAAAGACTAATTGGAGACTATTAAACACTAATGGAATAATTGCCTTAAAATCATGCTAATAGCTTCCTGGCTGCTACATGTTTACTTGGCCGGTTGCTAGAGCTTGAATTAAGTAATTACCTCCACCATTTAAAGCCACTCCTGATGCCCCACACAAGTGTTCCTGTGGAAGGAACTGCTGCTCTGTCATCCTCAAAACTTCAGGTTTTCAGCAGGTGACAGAATTGGAGCGTGAAGAGCTGCCTAATTAGGAGGCCATCCACTTGGGGCAGTTAAACCAGATGACTGGGGAGGGGCCGTGCTAAGAACAGTGTGCAAGTGTGAGATACTCCCCAGCATGAGTTCATTGCTGGCCTCTCTAAACATTTCTCAGTGTCTGCATCTGGAATGTTTTCATAACCAAATCCCTCAGTGGCTATTTTGCATCTAAATGGCCTCATGATTTGGTATAGACTGACCTAAGGAATCAAGTTAATAATTGGTGTTAGTAGTTTTACCGTCATTTATCTTTCAAAGGGATGGCACTGTCAGGACACAGGGACAGGTACTCAGATCTCAGTCTCATGTATCACTTATTCTTCTCTCTGATGACACCAAACAAGGTTTTCATTCATTCATACATGTTTGTTTAACAATCCCCTGGCAGTCTGGGTGATGAATGATGCTTCTTCCCACCACAAGCAGGTGAGAGAGGATAAACAGGATGGCAGCAGGAAGACAAAGTATAAAATGCAGGTGAAGGGGAGTCAGATGAATTTCTGGTGGACCTCTGGCGTCTTTGAAGCAGAATTTTTAATTCTATAGTCACGGTAGCTCCAGAACCATTGAGAAGAGATCCATCATGGGGCAAGCAAGCTGCTGCTTAATCTAAGGTGTTGGTGGTCTGGGTCTGTGACAGGGGGTCATTCTGTCCAAAACCTAAATGATCAGGAAGGGTTTCTTTCCCATGGGAAGGGTCTGTTATGCATTTTCTGATAAGTGCTGAAAGTCTTCACACAGTAGAGTAAGTTGTGTTTTCTTGGTGTTGGAGGAGTTCATATAGAGGATGTGACTGTCAGTTGACCCATGAGTAGGACTCAGGCAATTGGAGTCTCCTCACCTCCTCTCCTGTCCTTGGAATATTCATTCTGCCCATATTCCATTCCCACAGCCAGAGCCATTTTCAAGGTCATAGCCTTTGAAGAGCGATGTGTTGTTGGGCCGTCTGGATGGTATATGTGGCTGAGCCCAGTTAAGTCCTCTGTACAAGTGTTTAAGAGTCTGGCAGGCTAGTGTGGAGACCTCATCATGTGGCTGCCCAAGACAAGCCTGGTCTATAAGTTCCTTGCTAATGAAAGCTGCCACCTACCAATCTGGAGTGACCTGCCTCTTTCTTCGCTCTCTCTTTGCCTGCTGGGTTCCTTGGCCAATTTGTGAACCAGCATTTGAACAGGGATTATTGATTATACTTTACATAGAAACACAGAAATGCTCCGGGAATCAATAATTGCGCCTGTCAATTTTACTCATTTCTTACAGAAAATGCCAGCACTGATGAAAAAGAACAGTGATACTTAGGCAGGGAAATTAGATGTCCCTACAGCTTTGATTTCTATGTTCTTATGTTTGCTTTTATTACTTTTTAATTTCTTCCCTTGCAGCAATCTCTTCTCATTGTCAGTTTTCCTGGAGCCAACTGTCTTCTTCCTTTTCCGTGTAATTCACTATTTCTATTTTGATTGGAGTGAGACCATCTACAGACAAATCTGGAACTGGATCTGATTGTGCACATTTCTTTTAAAAAGTCGGGTTTTGTGTGTGTGTGTTTCCCCCCATCTTTTTGGTTAAGATGGTTATATGGAAGTTAATTTTTCAAAGCACTCACTAAGCAACAAAAAATGTTTAGGATGAATATCTTTCTTCTTGGCCTTTCCAATTCCCAGTTTTGCTTTTGTTAAAGAGGAAAATTAGAAGAATATCTAAAACATAATTTATTCTACTAGGACTTTTTTCCTGAGCAGTTGAATTGAATCACCAATTATTTTTAATCAATATAATAAGGTGATGCTTATGTCATTTTACATACAGTTCATGAGGAGTTTTCTCGTGTACACATGTGCTTTGCTCATGTTCCATCAATAATCAAAGGCCTTGCTACTCAGAGTTGGGCCAGAGGCCAGCAGCACAGGAGCTTGGTAGAAATGCAGCCCCTCAGACCCCTCCCCTCAGGATGATTTAATCATGATCTGCCTTCTAACAAGATTGCCAGGTGATTTACATACACGTTTAACATTCGGGAACTGCTGCTTTGAGGGATCTCTCAGGGAATCCTTGTTGTAAGTGGCAGAGCCAAATTTAAATATGCATCTTTGACGAAGCTCTTCCTATTGGACCGTGCAGTCTCTCTGTGAGTGTTCAAATTCACCACCAGGCTTAGAGCCAGAGCCCTCTGTTTGCTCAAGGCTAATGGCCCAGGTTGGGAACATTTCTGTTAACGGACATTACAGTTTATCATGCACCTTGAACAATATATGTGATTCAGTTGCTACTTAAGTGTTCAAATTAGGTCCTGTGATAAATGTAAAACATTTCCCTTCATTTCCTTAGAGTCCTGCTGCTCATTGACATCAGCCATCAGCAGCACTTAAATCCACCCACCTGGTGATGCTAGTGGTCACTAATGACGATTCAGAAAACATCTCTGATGATTCTTCATCCATTTGGTCTCATTCCTTGTTGTGATACTGGAATTATATTTATAGGGTGCAGATTCAGTCAATTTATCTGTAAGCTAGAACTTCTCACTATTGCTCTTAAGCAATAGTGGCATCATGAATACAAAAGTTAGTAATAAGTAGCATCAGAAAGCCATAAAAAACAAGGTAATTAGTACATTTTGATGGAAAGAAAATGATCAGTCTCGTTTGTATTTGTCAACCGTGCCTCATTTATTTCAAGCATGGTGTACATGGAATAGAAAGATGCTTAAAGGTGGCTATAACTCACTTGTTTAAATTTTAATTATTTGTCATAATCAGTGTTCTAAGATAGTTTGAAAATGTTAAAAGCCATTTCAAATTGCTAAAATGGATATTGCCATGTTTATATGTTAAAGCTCACATGCTTTGCTCATAGGAAAGTTTCTCATATTCTTACTTAGAGTTTATTTTCTCTTATTTAATTCCAATGCCACCCAAACAAAATAGAAAGAGTAAGTTACAAAGAGGAATAAGACTGTTGAGTGCCATACATCAGCAATAACAACAGGGACTATTCGTGAAGAAAGACTAACCAATGAAAACACAAAATGTAAAATCTTCTAAATCCTCTTATCCAAAGGTAAAAAGTTTCAGCTACTCTGAGGCACCTTCTTAATGGACTTCCAAATAGTTCTAGAAATCTCTGGATAAATTTTTCAGTCTTTTATAAGCCAATTGTGGGGACTACCACACGGTATCTACCATTTTCCTTCTTTCCTGTTTTGGACAGTTGTCACTTTTGCTCCTTTGACCTCCAGAGGGACTGTGCTACCATAGTTTTATACCCCAAACATTACTGCTGCTGGCAGTCCCACCAGGGCCTATACTGTGTCTGCAGAGGCCCAACATTGTTGATGTTAATGTGTAACAAGGGCCCTGCACTCCACTGTGGTCAGAAGGTCCCAGAGCTGGGTCCCTCACTGTGGAAGCTGCTGATGCAGCTGCTACTCCTGCTGACCCTGTGTGTGTGCCAGCACCACTGAGCCAGCAGTGCCAACAATGCCAAACTTGTAATCTATTGCCAAGCATAGATGCCAACAGAAGAACTCTTAGAACTTACATTGATTATTTTGTTGTTGGCCCCTTGCCCTAAGACTCAAGTATGAGTTTATGAGAGCTGGGCAGAGGTCAATATATTGGATAGATTTTATTCTATACTCTGTATCATTCTCAGTGTTAGCTCTGTGTGTATGTATGTTGACTTTCTCTTAAGATAACTCTTTTTTCCAAGAAGCTTCTTGAGTTTTCCTGTAAGTAGACCTCTGATGGGTGCTACCTAATTATTTCTCCAGACAGATCCAGAAGTAGGGATACAGCTGGGATCTCTATTGTTCCCAGTGAGCAGCCTTGGAAAATGTAAATAGAGCCAACTAATCTGATATACTTAAAGTCATCCCTAATAGCTCCATTTTTTTAAAGCACATTAGTAGAGTAATTGCTCTGAGCCTTCAAGAAAAGTTTAAATTTTACACACATGTGCACACATATGCATACATTTTAATTGTTGTTGGTTAAAGGTGTCAGCTCTGATATAATGGAAATTTTACCAATTACCACCAATGAGGCTGGCCTCTTATCCGCATGCATTAGCTTTTGGAAACATGTCTCCTTGGTTGGCACTCAAACTCCTCAAACTCAAATCATGGGATTAACATTCTCAAGAATCCTATATATTCTCTCAGATCTCCTTGCCTAGGTAGCATTAGGATTGGTCTCAGAAGATTGGAGACTGGAAAAGTATCTAAATTATATATTCCAGAAGTCAGAGAAAAGTGAGAAATTTGCCATGGTTTAGACAGAATCAGAACTCTGCCACCAGAAGCTTTCTACAGCACCATATGCTTTTATTATGCTCTATTAAGAGAGGAAGCCAGGTCAGGAAGAGGGGCAGGAGGCAATGATTAAGCATTCTTGAGCAGCAGCCAGGATTAGTCACCTCCAGGGATCAGGTACTGAAACAGATGGGCAGTGACTTGCTAGCTGTGTTCTTATGTCCCCATGTTCCATTACGGATCCTGGGAGTGGACAGCCTTACACCACTCTATCCTAAACTCCAGCTAATAACCATGTTTCCCATAGAATTCATTTTTATGAGGCAGCCATGTTTATCCTTAGTCAACATTATAAAGGATGGTTGGTTCCTTCATTCACTTGGAGAATTTTTATTTCACGAAGGATTGCTATGATGAATGGCAATCCTAGCTGCCTGCTAGGCTTTCCTGGAGCCCCTCTCTGGCTTGTTGGGGGTTGAAGTAGACACACTTGAAGGGGTCCTGATGGGCGAATGGGAACTTATCTCAATGCACATCTCAAGTCATACTTCCCTGTAGTCATACGGAGGAGGAGGAGGAGGAGGAGGAGGAGGAGGAGGAGGAGGAGGATGACGACGACGATGACGATGACCACCACCACCAGGACCAGGACTGCCTTAGCACAGTTAGCCCTAAACACATTCCTGCCAGGACCTGCCCCGAGTTTCTCCCAGAAAAGAAAGGTGGTCAGGGGATATAAAGGTCCTGCCTTAAAAGCTGCTAGGAGGGAAGGCTGCAACTGTGAAATTTTGTTCAGTTTGATTACTCCCTCACATCTTCCTTTCTCTTTATATCAGCTCAAATTCCTTGGGTCCAGTAGAAGAGTCCTACTTTTGAAAATGTCCTTAATTCTCTTGTCTCACTCTTTCTTCTTCTACTTACCTGGAAAAACTCCAACTCAGTTAAATTCAATTTTCTACCTATCCCAATCCCAGACAACTTTGGTGGCCAAACATTTCTGGAAAACATTACACAACCTGGATATCTTGGACTCACTAGAAATTTCTGATCATGAATCTTACTGCACATCCTAGTAAATTTATTTTCCTATTTTCTGAGATGATAATTTCGTACCTCTTTTTGCTCCTTAAATCAACATCTTCTTCCCACCTCACTCTAAACTTATGACCTCACTTCTTATTTTATGTAGATGCAAATAGATAAGAACTTCCTGTTTCTGATCATTAACTCATCAATGCTCCTGCACCTGGATATTCTGCTTTATTTTATTTCATTTTTATTTTGCATTTTTTAAAAGCCTTCTTTGACTGCATACTTGCCTCTCTATACATTGCACTGTTTCTCTGAATTTTATAGAACTATCTCCTCTCTTCAGGTTGTTATTCCCCTTTCTATCCCTAGCCCATGCTAATTACATTATTTTTTCACCACTGCACTAAAATTGTCTTTATCAAGGCTGCCAACGATCTATATTTTGCCAAAGCTAATGGCTCATTCTCTATTATTTTATTTCACCTTTCAGCATCATTTGATGTGGCTGACCACACTTCTCTTCTTGAAACATGTTCTTCTTTTACCTCCTTAATGCACTTTTAATTTATTACATAAAAAAACCATAACACGAGATTAATCCTCTTAGCAATTTTTGAAGTGTATAGTATTGTTTGCTGTAAGCATAATGGTGTCAGCAGTTCTCTAGAGCTTTTCATCTTGGATGACTTAAACTTCATACACCTTAAATAGCCACTCATCATTTTCCCTTCCCACCAGCTCCTGGCAACCACCCTTCAACTTTTTAGTTTGATAAGTTTGACTACTTTAGATACCTCATATAAGTGGAATAATGAAGAATTTGTCCTTTTGTGACTAGTTCCATGTCCTCAAGTTTCATCCATGTTGTAGCATAAGACAATTTCCTTCTTTTTTCGTGGATGTATAATATTACATAAAAGCTTAAAACAGTAAAGTAGGAATACATTTATCCTCAGGGGTGAAAGATCTGTACACTGAAAACTACAAGGCTTTGATGAAAAACTTTAAAGAAGACACGAATAAATGTAAAGATATCTTAAGTTTATGGATCAGAAGAATTAGTATTATTAAAATACTCATACTACCCAAAGCCATTGATAGATTCAATGTAATCCCTATCAAAATTCTAATGACATTTTACACAGAAATAGAAAAAACAATCCTAAATTTTGTATGAAACCACAGAAGACCCTGAATAGCCAAAGCAATTTTGAGAAAGAAAAACAAAGCTGTGGTATCATAATTTGATTACCGTAGATTGATAATAACCATTAGAATGGTTATTATGAATCTACAGTAATCAAAATAGTGTGGTACTCGCATTAAAATAGGCACATTGACCAGTAGAACAGAACCCAGAACCCAGAAATAAGCCCATGTGTATATGGTCAAGTAATATTTGAGAAGGGAGCCAAGAATTCTCAGTGGGGATAAGACAGTCTTTTCAATAAATGGTGCTGGGAAAACTGGTTATTCACATGCAAAAGGATGAAATTGGGTCCATAGCTTATACCATATACAAATATCAGCTCAAAATGGATTTTCTTAAATATAGACCTGAAACTATAAAACTCCTAGGAGAAAACATAGGGAAAAAAAGCTTCTCAATATTGGTTTTGGTAGTGACTTTTTGGATATGACACCAAAATCACAAGCAACAAAGGCAGAAATAAATAAGTGGGACTATATCAGACTAAAAAAATTCCTGCATAGCAAAAACAAACAAACAAACAAATAACAAACAAACAAATAAATAAATCAACAAAATGAAGAAGCAACTTAAAGAATGGTAGAAAATATTTGCAAATCATATATCTGATAAGGGGTTAATTTCCAAAATATATGAGGAACTCCAACAACTTAACAGCAAAAAATTAATAATAGTAATCGGATTTTAAAATTGGAAAAGAGGACCTGAATAGACATTTCCCAAAGAACATATACAAAGGACAAATAAGTACATGAGAAGATGCACAAAATCACTCACCAGGGAAGTGTAAATCAAAACCACAATGAGATATCACCTCACACATATTAAAGTGGTTATTATCAAAATGACATGATCGACCTGGCTACAGATTCTGGGGGTTGTCTCAAACCCCTGCTGGACTTGTGCTGGTGGACTCCTAATCAAAGGGCGTGGCCAGTTATTTCTTTAGGATCTCATAGCCTCTCACTCCCTCTGGTGTCTGTCATCATGCCACGCATTTACGTTTGTTCTCAGCAGTTTCGTGGCATCGATGCCAGGTCTCATCAGAGCTCCAACACAGCAAGACTGCAGCCAGCTCCTTGGGCAGCCCCTGAAAAGCCAGAATGTTGGACACATGCCCTACTTTCTCTCCCCACCAAGGGACAGGCTGCCAAGCTCTACTGGCCTGTGTCTGGGGTACGGCAGGTCCTCTGGAGAAGCAACAGGCCACTCAGCATTTCTGTCCCCAGTGGCCCCTGTCATCTGGAGGATTCTTGGTTTCATGTGTGCTCTAGACAGGCAAGACAGAAGCCAGTTCCTCAGGCAGTGCCACCCTCCCCTCCCCCTGCCAAATCACAACATTACAAATATGGTCCAATCTTCCTCCCCCAAGAGAAGCTGGGAGCTGGCACTGGGAGTTTCCTCCCAATCGTGTGGCTCTGTGCCAGGGGGAGGAACGCTGGTGAGATCGTGCTGCAGATTTTCCTCTCGGCTTCAATGTGGCTGGCTTCACACTTGTGTGGGTTTCTGGATCTCTCCTAAAAGGAAAGGTTCATGTATTGTTGAAGCCGTGTCTCCGCGGGAGGAAGGAGGGTTTGGGGCTTTCTAGTCTGCCATCTTGCTAATGTCACTCTTTACTGAACTCTCTTGTGTTTCCAACTTCACGGGTTGTTTCCTTTAGGTCATCTGTGCTAAGTATGTCTTCTTATCTTTACATATAAAGAAATGCTGGGGTACCCAGGGCTCAGGCCTTGATCCCTTTTTCCTATAACTATACCTTTCCCTTAAGTGACAACATCTGAACCTATGGCTTGACATGATATCTCTATGTCCATGATTCCCAAGTGTATGCCATTGGCCAGACCTTTCTGCTGGACTCTATCCTCATATATCCCACTGCCTCCCCATTGTTTGCATTTGATACCCTATAGAAATACCAGCTTTAACAGGACCCAAAAACTACTGAGTTCACCATTCATTGCCAAGTTTGTTTCTAATCAAGTTTTCCTCATCTAAGTTATTTTGTATCAATATCCCTCAGTCTTTCAAGCCTTCGAATCCTTGGAGCCATTCTTCATTTCTTTATTCCCCCGTCAGGCCTTCTAAAATCACCCTATCAGTAAATCCTATTGGATCTTTTTCCAAAATGTATACTAAATCCTTTTATTTCTCACTACTTCTCCATGACAACCCTAATCTAGTTACTGTCATCTCTCTCACACACATTACTCCAAAAGCATAGATTAGGGACATCACTCACCTGTTTAAACCCTCTGCATTTAGTCACTGAAATTGCTGTCTATCTCTGACCGCAGCTCCTTCCCCCTTTCCTCACTCACTAATCGCAGCCATGCTTTCTGGCTCTCACACCCTCCAGACTTCTAGGCTCAGATGACTGGTCTAAAAATGCTGTCCGAAGTTGGGCCTTCTCAGCCTCTTCATACTTATTTCAGATACTGGATTTCAGATCTGCTTGGATTCTTCCTCCAGAGCATCGGCAGTCTGTCTCCCCATCCTTCTGGCTTCCACGCTGATGCCTTCTCCTCGGGAGACACTCCCTGACTCTGTTAACCAGTGCCATGTACGTTCATCCTCATCACTCTTGCTAACAATTGCTTCATTTATCTTCTTCATGGTGCTGGAGGAAGTAGCAACAACATTGTTTATATATTTATTATCTGTCAACTGAGTAGACTATAAGCACCTTGAGTGCAGGACCTGGTCCCAGAATATGTGTCCTATAGTCAATGTGTAAAATATATTTGACTAACAGATGACAAGGCCAGTATATAGGGATTCTGGTCTTGCTCAAAGGCCTTTCTTCTGTTGACTGAAAACAAGGCAACCCAAAGAAAATGTTCCAAATCAGCTCCATTGTTCGATTTTTTAAAACAAGTCCTGACCAAAACCAAACTAATTTTAGTGAAGGAATGATCTCAAGGAATTTTGATAGAGTAAACTGGACCCAATGTTTTTTGAATGAGACACATGACAATTGAACAAAGTAAAACAGGAGTATGTTTTATATAGCCGTTGTCAGTCATTATGGCACTACATGTTCAACCAATTTTCTTATAAATTCTTTGTTTATATGCTTAATGGTTATTGATCATAGTAACAACTTTGAAGAACTATCAGATTGGACTGTGTCTTCTGAAAAAATAATGATGCTATCTTTAACACTGCTTTATTTTTTAAAGTGTGTATTCTAATTATTTGTAAGTTGGTAATTCAACTTGGTGAATTATTTAGCCAAAATATTCAACCCAGCAATTATACTGAATAATGCTTTATGATTTTGTTAGCCTATGTATTGGAATATGGGAAATTCTATTAAAATAGAACAAAACTGTACATGATAGCCAACAGGCAAAAAAAGAGGATTTGTCTAAGAAACCAATATAATAGATTTAAAGTGCCATTTACAAAATATGTAAGAACTGGCATTTAATTTCAGAAATGTGTCAAGATGGCTGAAGTCAAGAAAGGGCTGGGGCTACACTAGAAAGAGAAAAAGTACCAAGGTCTCTCTTTGCTCTGCTGGGAGCTAGTACAAGGAAGGGCTAGAACATGACCTGGGGCAGGTGGTGTGAAATTAATGGATGAGAAAAAGAAATAAGTACTCTCTAATTCAGGCAGAGGAGGCATAGTTTAAAAATGCAGGCTCTGGTTTCAGATACTGGATTTTGAAGCCCGTTTTTGCCATTTGTTAGCTCTGTGACTCAGGGGAAATTACTGAACTCTCTCTGCGCTTCAGTTTTCTCAGCTGAAATGTGGGGATAATAATAGTACTTCTTAGGTTGTTGTGAGGATTAAATGAGAATACATGCCAAATGCTGAGCAGTGCCTGGCAGACACGATGCTCCCTATTCATATTTTATCTGTGGTTTTTATCAGGATGGATAATCTTTAGTAGAAAAGTGAGCCAATAGTAAGGAATAATGTTTTCAAATGTGGTCAAACTTTCATGCCAAGGCAATATATATATATCTTCAAATACTAAAGGAAAAAACTGATAAAATATCACAGAACCAAACAGCCATTTCTAGAGATTGTAAAAACAGGTGTAAAGATATGTAAATACCACAAGGTCCAAAACAGGAAAAGTGAATGCCAGCAACTTTATAAGAAGATACATGAATGGTTTGTGAGTAATTATAAAAGGAAGTAAAGGTAATCTACATCCTTCGTAAGGGATCACCTTTTATTGTGAAAAGGATATAAGATATTCTTGGAAGATACAAGACCCCAGTTGTAGTCCTGGATCTGCAACCAAGTCTTGGGCAAGTTACTTAATACACCAGGTCTCTGGTGTTACATCCGAAAAACGGCTTAGCACTGGATGTTGTGGACAAACTTGGTTCAAGCCATGGTTCTGCTATCTACACTGACTCAGGGGAGCCAAAAAACAAACAAATACACACACAGAAAACCCCTCCCTGGGCTCAATTCCCCCCTCTCTAAAATGGAGATAGACAGTACCAACCTCACATCCTTTGCTAAGTGTACTCAATAGGATAATATATGTAGTATACCTGTCACAGAGTGAGTGGTCAATAAAGGTAGCTCTTTTCACCATTCCATCCTATCTAGTTGGCCTCATTTACTTTGCCCCTGTTTTCTGCCTCTCAAAGCTCCTTTTTCCTTCATACTTTCAGTTAAAGCCTCTTAACTTTTCTCTCTTCCATTTTCAGACTCAGCACTGCCTTAGGCTCCAGAACCAGTCCAACCATAATCAAGAGAATGTGAAGAGGGCTATGCTAACAGTTCCCTTCCTGTGTCCAGCACTTGGCTCTCTGAAGCATCTGGGTACAGAAAGATGGGCTGTCTTGGTACAGTGAGAGGGATGGACGTGAGTGGCCCAAAGAGGGGAATGGATCTTCTTGTTGGTGGAGAAGATGCTGGCCAGGTAGACACAGTGATTTGGAGAATATCCATATTCATACAGGACAGTGACCAGCAATAATTCTGGTTCAGTAGAGGGAACAAGGTTCATTATATGGGCAGAAATAATAGGAAATCTACAAGCAGATTTCCCAGAAACACAGGGAGCCATCCGCCATTTTGAACTTCCTTGTATGAAGTTTACTTGTCCAAGTCTGAGCTTTGGACACCACTTTAGATGATCAGACGTTTCTCTCTAAGATTAACTTTTGCCCGGACTATACCCACATCCTAGGATGAGAAGAGTTTTGTGAGATCCCTCCTGCACAGTCCCAGAATGCCTTGTACCTAACTGAATGCTCTCTCACTGTGATTTGTGAGAAAACTCCAGTTTGTTATGTTACTGATTGATTATGCTAACTACTATGAACTTTATACTTGCTTCCCAGGTTCTCTTCTAATGCCCAGTATTTGAGATTTGTGTGTGTGGGTGTGTGTGTGTGTGAAATAAACCAGTCACAAAAGGACAAATACTACATGATTCCACTTATGTGAGGTATCTACAGTGATTGAACTCATAGAGAGTGGAAATGGTGATTATGAATATAGTTTCAGTTTTGCAAGATGAAAATGTTCTGTTGCACAGCAATGTGAAACACTTAACACGTTGAACTGTACACTTAAAAGTGGTTAAGGAAGTACAATTTTTGTTATGTTTGATGTTTTTTGTTTTTGTTTTTAACCACAATTGAAAAGACAAACTTGTGCAGTCAGACCAAGATTTATGTTTTTAACCTTTTGCACTCGGATGTCGAGTGTGACTCGACACGGTTAGCATTAGAATAAAGGAATAGAGAAAAAAGCAAGCGAGTGCAAAGGGTTAAAAACATATATATTTATGTAGAGAGGGAAAGAGGGCAAGAGAGAAACACTTATTTATTGTCCCATTTATTTATGCATTCATGGGTTGATTCTTGTATGTGCCCTGACCACAGGATTGAACCCACAACCTTTGTATAACAGAAGGATGCTCTAACCAACTGAGCTAACCAGCTAGAGCTTGGATTTTGTTTGTTTTTTTAGATTTGTGGTTTTTGACATAAGCACCTGGAGGCTTGCTCGCAGTTTTCTGTAGTGTTTGTAATTCTTTGAGGCTTTAACACTAAGAAAGGGCTGCTGCTTTAGCTTTGCTCCCAGCTATCAGGCTAATAATCTTGTATTTCCTTCTTCTTACTTCATTCATGATCTTACTTATTGAAGATGGTAAAATCACATTACCTTCTTAGGTTTCTGTTTCTTTAATGTGATATCACTAATATTCTTTGTCCTCTTAAGTATCCTGCTGGTAAGGGTTAGTGCACGAATATGTGGGAAGCTTTCAAATTCCTTATATTGGAAACATCTTCTGGGTTTGTATACATTTAGGATTCACATTGCCCACAGTTACCTCCCAAGAAGACTTTCTTTTCTTGGGTGGAGTTGGTGGCACCCTACTGCAACTTGGACAAGATCAGAATTCATTTGTTCAGAAATTACATACTAAACATTAAATATATTTCAGGCTGTCCTAAGGGTTGGTTGGAGGTAAAACAAGCTACATTAGACAATTTCTGTCACTAGCAGGAAGGAAACCATAAATAACTACAGAAGAACAACAACAAAAACCTTTGGAAGAATTCACCTAAATCAGAGGGTCATGTTGATTTTTATTGAAATACCTGAACTTCAGGTAAAACAAGTCCTTTGCATGGCTTTTCATTTCACATTCACATTTAGAACATGGGCACAGAGGTGGGGGCCTCCCACGTGTTCCCATAGCACTCTTAAGTCGTTATCCATGTGGCTTGGGACCTGAAGAGCCAATGAAACAGTGAAAATTGCAGTCTTTAGTCCCAATAATCCAGATGAAGGCCCTACCCTTCCACTTTCCCACGGGAGTGTCTGTGGGCTCACTTGCTGTTCTTCTGAAGAAAATTGGGAGAAGGGAGGGGAGCAGTGGCAGAGGTGCCCATCCCAGAAGCCTCCGACCTTCCGCTGACCTTGTTCCACACATGACCTAGTTTCTTTTACAGTCTCCTCCCAGGCCCGATGACAGTTGCATGCAATCATAGCATACCTTTTGTTTACCTGCATCCTCAACTTCAGGCCTGAGCCAGGGTGATACCGAAAGCAAGTGTCTCATCTTTTGCCTGGACTTTTCAGAAGCTGTCGATCTAGTTGGAGAGCACTTGCTGAGTTTTGTAATTTTAAAGAGAGGGGGAGGGCTAAAAATAGCAATCTACTTCTAAATAATTTGAGTTACTTTTGGGAAAAGTGGTTCAAATCATAAGCAAATGGGCTTCTTAATATAGACCTAGCGTTCCACTGCCTTACCTTTAGGGACTCTAATTGTCACCACCTGGCCTAGAGGAAAACAAACATAACACATTCTCTGGAGGGGCAGTATGCCTCTGAAGAGAGAGGCAAGTGGTTCATTTTATAAAGTGATTCGTACACCCTTAGTGGGAAGAACCAAGGAAGTTGGCAGAGAGAGGCTAGGGACCTCAGAAGTGAGGAAGGAATTTTCTCCCCTCAGACACTCTACTCAAGTTTCTACAGGACTTCAGCTTTGTCTTTCCCCATAATCCTCTGGAGGACTAAAGTTATGCCTTGAGTCATAGTTCCCATGATCGATTCTGCCATCCAGTTGGACACAAGGATACCGCCCCTTTCCTTTCCTTCCCTTTCCTTTCCTTTCCTTTCCTTTCCTTTCCTTTCCTTTCCTTTCCTTTCCTTTCCTTTCCTTTCCTTTCCTTTCCTTTCCTTTTTCCTTTCCTTTCCTTTCCTTTCCTTTCCTTTCCTTTCCTTTCCTTTCCTTTCCTTTCCTTTCCTTTCCTTTCCTTTCCTTTCCTTTCCTTTCCTTTCCTTTCCTTTTTCCTTTCCTTTCCTTTCCTTTCCTTTCCTTTCCTTTCCTTTCCTTTCCTTTCCTTTCCTTTCCTTTCCTTTCCTTTCCTTTCCTTCCCTTCCCTTCCCTTCCCTTCCCTTCCCTTCCCTTCCCTTCCCTTCCCTTCCCTTCCCTTCCCTTCCCTTCCCTTCCCTTCCCTTCTTCCTTCCTTTCCTTCTCTCTCTCTCTCTCTCTCTCTCTCTCTCTCTCCTCTCCCTCCCTCCCTCCCTCCCTCCCTCCATTCCTCTCTCTCTCTCCCTCCCTCCCTTCCCCCCCCTCTCTCTCTCTCTCCTTCCTTCCTTCCTTCCTTCCTTCCTTCCTTCCTTCCTTCCTTCCTTCCTTCCTTCCTTCCTTCCTTTGCTTCCTATTTAAACTATCTCTAATTGCCTTCTGGGTTTGTCTCAGCCCCATACCCTGTCAACAAAACTTCATAGCTAAGTATTGTTTATAGTGGGTAATTTCACTCAATATGTCTAAGCTCCTATTCCTTTAGAGGGCCCATCATGGTATATGTGACTCATTATGGTGCAAAAATGGTTTTTTCTAGCTAGTTGTCTTTTAACTTTTCTGGTACTCAGAGTCCTTGTCTTTAAAATTGAGGGGTTGAACTAATTGATCTCTGGATTCCTATCTAACCCTATGACTCTGTAGTAAATTGAAATATTGGCCTGCATTCTTTACCTCTTTATACATCCACTTGGCATACCCTCATACTGACCAGAGGATACTTCCTCTTGACTTCGGAAATGGCCATGTGACTTGCTGAGAATAGGACAGAAGGTAGAGTATGCCAGTTCTGAGCCTACACCTCTACATGTGGAGCAGAGCCATGCAAGTCACTGCTGCCCGAAGTTGGGCCTTCTCAGCCTCTTCAGATTCGTATGGTTGTTGTCACTGAGATTTTGAAGTTCTTTGTCTACAGCATCATTATGGGAATATCTAACTGGTATAGTCTCCATAGCTGGAGTGTTTTGCACTTCATAACACTTGATAAGCATTGTTTGAATGATTTTATTATTGAGCATTGTTTCATTGTACTGCTTTTGCATGAAGCACAGTGGTCAAAATAAAACAATCCTCTGAATTACTACTTGTCTTATTAATCGAAAGTGCAGTGACTAGGGGTGCTTAAAAAACTTTCTGTAAGGGAAAGGGGGGTTACCTTGTGTTATATTTTTCAGGCATTTCTTAAAGTACTTTCACTCCTACAACTGTACCTAACCAGACTCCTAGCCAGGACATGCCTGCCACCAATCCTTAGAGATTCCACTCCCTGCGAGTTCCCTTGAGAAGGTTCTTGAGTGACTTTGTAATTTTGCCAGCTGGTTGTTTTGAGCCATTCTGACCTAGATCATTTGGGGTAGAAAAGAGAGGCTGCTAAAGAAATGAAGACTTAATGAGACTATTTTCACTGGATTCTTTACAAATTAGGTCAGTTATAATCAGATAAGAGAAGGAGACTCTGTAGTGGATAAGTAGAAAATTGGGCTGTGATATAGAACAGCCTTTTCAAAATAACTTCTAATACCTAGATGAGTTTTTCTGGATCAAGCCACAATGCTGAGAAATCCAGACTTTGGAAGTGAATTATGGTACAAGGGGGTTGGATCTTAAGGATCATGGAAGGGATATCTTGGTTCTGAGTAGCATTTTAGACCAGCCATCTGAGAAAAGATGTACCCGATCCTTTGAAATGCCTTTCAAGTAGAACCAGGTAATGAGGATGTTGAAACTCAGAGAAGGCATGAAATTGGCCCAAATTTTCTCAACCACCCAGTGACATCCTGGTCAATGTCTATAATGCTGTGCTAATAAAGTGTTTTTTTAATTGATCATCTGCCATAAGCTCTTCAGTGTATTAAGAGATACAAAAACAAAACAAAATGGCCTGACTGGTGTGGCTAAGTGGTTGATTCCTGGTCAGGGGACTTACAAGGATTGCGGGCTCGATCCCCAGTGGGGGCCATGCAGGCGGCAGTCAATCAATGATTCTCTCTCATCATTGATGTATCTATTTCTCTTTCCCTCTCCCTTCCTCTCTGAAACCAATAAAAAAATTTTTTTTTACAGAAAAGAGATTAAAAAAGACAATCAGATATTATTATAGAAATGACAGCTACTAGTAGTACAAGTGCCATTTCCTGGGTTCTTACTTTGAACTAATTATTTTTATCTATATAATTTAATTTAATTTTCATAATTATACTGTAAGGTTAATAATATTATTCTTATTTTCAGATGAGAAAACTGAGGCTCAGAGGAAAGAAGTAAATTTTTTTCTCCAAGTACATAGAATCAGATATATAAGACACGGGCTCTGGCTTTCCGGAGGTCGAGAGAGTTTGCTCAGGATGACAGGGCTAGGAAAGTGAAGTGTGTGTGGGGGGGGCGGGGGGGGGGGGGAGGGGGGTGAACAGTACCAGTGACATGAGGTTGGCTAAGAGAGAAGGCCTTGAACATGAAAGATGTAGAGAGTGGGGTCTCAAGCTTGTCTGTAGAGGGCTTTGAGGTCCATATAGTCTTTGCATCTACTCAACTCTGCTGTTTTACATGAAAACAGCCATGGAAACTGGTAACTAATGAACATGGATGTGTTCCAATAAAGCATCATATAAGGACACTCAAATCTGAATTTCTAAAAAATGTAAAGTCACAATGTATTCTTCTTTTGCCCTTTTTCAGCTATCTAAGAATATAAATTCATTCTTAGCATGTAGGCTGCCCTAAAACAGGTGGTAGACTGAATTTGGCTTGTGGTCTGTAGTTTACTGACCCCTGGTCTAGTGTCCAGCAGGACATTTTTGTAGCAGGAAATGGGAAGAGCATTGTCATTGAATACTGTACAACAGGGAAATCTCTGGAAATCTCTGGAGATTGTATAATCTCAAAACAGTGGAAGACCGGAGAGTTAAACACTGCTGTGTCACCCAGAATGATGTTTTATCCTTTAAAAAACCTGGATGAAAACTTTGGGATCTTTTAAACTTTCTGCCCTTCAGTTTCCTCCTCGGTGAAATGTGACCAATAAGACTACTTATTCTCTGTGTCTGGTTTCCCAAGTTCAGCAATTCACCAGGCGGAATCCCAGCATTCAGCACATGGTCCTACTCAGAGTTATGATTTACTACAGTGAAAGGATACAAACCAAGATCAATAAAGGGAAAAGGCACATAGGCAAAGTCTAGGAAAGTCAGGACAAGTTCCAGTGGCCTTCTCCCAGGGACTCACATGTGACATGCTTAATTCTCTTAGCAATGAGCATGACAACACATTTGAAATGTTGTACCTAGAGAAGCACATTACAGATTCAACACCTAGGCTTTCTATTGGGGGCAGATCACACAGGCATCCTCTGCCTGGCATGTATCAAATTCCAGATATTCCACATAAAGCCACATGTCTGTACAAGTAGTTTAGTCAGAGTAAGCCACTCATCAGCTGAATTCTGGAAATGGTGGAAACCTTCCTGAAATCCAAGTTCCTAGATGCCAGCCATGAGGGAAACTTGTAAGAAAGTCTTTCAAAGGATAGCAGATAACACTTTTCTGCACACTCTCCCAAAGTGGTGAGGATTTAATGGGATACCATATTATGTTTAATGCCTGGCAGAGAATGAACCCACAAAACTGTACATGTTACTCTCAGCAGACTAACCAAGAGGCAAGGAGGGATAAAGAGAAAAGTCTCAGAGGGCTGCAGATATAATGCATTATTTTGTAGATATATTTGTGTTGTAAGTCTTCACACACTCATATAGCTACCCGGTAAATGTTATCATTTCACATGTCAAGCTGTGTCAATTAAAAATATGGTCTTTCTAGTAATTTCCTGAGTGTTCTGCCTTATTGGCCCAACAGATACTCAGAGCCACACACACGAGACAATGATGGTCAGAATTCCTGTGATAAAGGAAGGATTCTCACGCTTATGGACTCCTGAAGATTTTTTTTTGAAATTAGCAAAGAAGGGACCTTTTGCTGTAAGTTTCCAATGAAGGACCTGAGGAGACATCCAAGTCATTGTGCAATGTAGTTGTTCCCTCTGTGGACTGTTCCCCTATGTGTGTTTCTCTGTACTAAGGAAGCCCAAATATGGAATGGTTTACCAGTTCAGTTATTGTAGTGCTCACAATTGGCACCAAGAAAGGAGAATAAATGTACTATCATTTTATATGAGGGAACAAGTCATTACTTGGCTTTGTGCTGTAGAAATCCCAGTGATCATAAATTGATTCATTAAAGGCCAAATATGTCAGAGTTCCTCTTTTATTCTGTTGAGATACTGTTAATCCTCAATTACCCATGAATGCATTTTCTACTTCATGGCTAATTTAGATGCTAATTTTTAATACCAGGCAGAGTTTCCCCTGCCCTCTAGCATATTTTTCTTCATGTGCAGATTTTTTTAAGACAATAAAAATGCCTTATAAAGTAAAGTATTTCAAATAAATCTTCTGCATAAAGTATCATGTGAAATATTAAGGAGATAGGAGTGGCTTATAATTGTATTTAATATTTTGGATTATCCACCATCTTGATGCTGACTTTTGAGTTAACCACGAGTTTTCTTTTTCTAAAAAAAATGTGTTCTTAAATGGAAGCCAAACACATTTTATTATTTATGCATGATAAAAAATTATTCGTTTGTAATGGAGATGTAATTAAAGATTTATATTACTATCTACAAGGAGAACTTTTTTCCTTCTCTGGTCAGCTAATGAATCTCCTGAGTACTAAGAAATTAATACCAAGCCGAAACCGGATTGGCTCAGTGGATAGAGCGTCGGTCTGCGGACTGAAAGGTCCCAGGTTCGATTCTAGTCAAGGGCATGTACATTGGTTGCGGGCACATCCCCGGTGCTGGGGTGTGCAGGAGGCAGCTGGTCGATGTTTCTCTCTCATCGATGTTTCTAGCTCTCTATCCCTCTCCCTTCCTCTCTGTGGAAAATCAATAAAATATTTAAAAAAAAAAGAAATTAATACCAAGCTAAAGATAATCCATTCTGTAATAATTCTGTGCCTTTTTGGCAAAACTATAACCTCAAACCATCAACACTTGCTGAACTCTTAAGCCATTACAATGTCATCTCTGAATTCAGGCAACCTGGCCTGCTTATTCAGTGTTTCATGTTATCTTACTATATAGAAATTATGGTCTAGATTGTTTAATTATTTTCTTTTTATTGAATTTATTGGGGTGACATTGGTTAATGAAATTATACTGGTTTCAGGGGTACAATTCTATAATACATTATCTGTATATTGTATTGTGTATTTACCACCCCAAGTCAAGTCTCTTTCGATTACCATTTATCCTTTAATTTTTTAAGGTCCTGCTTTAATTATTCAAGGACTTTAACAGAAATCCACTTGGTTGAAAACTTAATAGTGCAGCCATCTTCAATTCTATCATGTACAATTTAATATAGTTAAATTGTATGCTTCTTCATCACCTTGAATCTATTACTGAGTTTTGTAGTCCAGGACATCTTAAGCCATGAGAAAATGGTATTGAGGTAGACAATGAAGAGAAAGAATGGTTTACCAATTCTTAGTCTATAGTCTATTTACCAAATGGTCCAGAGACCAGGGGGCAGATTGGATACAGCTACTGATGTTTACAGAATAAACAGCCTGTCCTGAAATGCATGAAATGGGAGAAGCATTGCAGTTTGAAAAATTAAGAAACACACCGCCTCAACAAAAATATTTTGTAACCACATTGAAAACAACCTAAATATCTATTAGTAGGGGTCTCATGCAATGTAATACTTTGTCAATTTGAAACTTTAAATTGTGAACTCATTACAATTAGAAACTTACCTTTAAGTAAAAAAATAGATCTAGATTTTAATTCTGTAGATTGTTCTCTGGGACTGGGGCAGAGGCTTAGAGTCTTCATTGTGTGAAGGAAATGTGATCATCATTAAAACCCAGCTACACAGAGAGGGCAACAGGAAGTAAAGCAGTGTGAAAAGGGAAGTGTTGTTGGATATAAGCAAATAAATTACAGTCATTCCACATCATGTATTTCTAAATGATGCCTTGGCTAGAAAAGCATTGGGCAGAACTGGGGGTCTGGACCACACCAATGAGGACTTTGAGTTCTTTCTAAACTGGCTCTTGTTGGCCCATTATCACCTTTGGTCCCACCATTCTCATTCTCTCTTTCATTCTCACCAAGAGAAGCAAGATGTTTAAGAAGATAGAAACTGTGGATAAGCTCTGTTGGTACCTAAAACCTTTTGTTAGGGTAAAAAATACAGCCAGAAGAATTTATGACTCACACCACTAAGAAAAGTAGTGAAAACAGCATATGTGCTGATACAGAAAGAACATTTTTCTACCAAAATGATATAAAAAGCCACCCTTTTTTTTCTCATTTATTATTTCATTGATGGTAAGTTTAAAAAAACAAAACAAAACAAAAGACTATTTCTGTCTTGCCCTGGCTGGGTGGCTCAATTGGTTGGAGCATTGTCCTGTATACCAAAAGGTTGCGGGTTCGATTTTAGGTGAGAGTATATACCTGGGTTGCAGGTTTGATCCCTAGTAGGAGCACATTCATGAGGCAACCAATCAATGTTTCTCTTCCTCTCTCTCCTTTTCGCTTTCACTAAAATCAATAAAAACATATTTTTGGGTGAGGATTAAATAAATAATAAATAAATTACTGCTGTCTTATATAAATGTTACCATGATATAATTTTTATAGTACCTGTGATTTTTCTCCCCATGTCACTAGGTTCAATGATTGACTTTGTAAGCATTTTTAGATGTACTTTTTTCTGTCCAGTGCTCAAATATCTCACACATTTGAAGATACTTTTCAATGAAATCTTAAAACAATTTTGTGACCCTTAACATTTGTTTTTATTAAGCACTTACATAGTATTTTAAGGTCAGATTCTTATAAGAATTATATTTGGGGACTCCAACACTTTCAGAGATTAGATACTATTTTTTTAAGTGTTGGTTAATGAAATCTAAGGAGAAAGTAAGGTTTCCTTTTGTGCCTGCAGAGGGATAAGGGGGATAAAAAAGACTTAATTGGGTAGATTTTTTTTTTTTATTCAAAATCTTGTTTTTGTCAGTTAGAAAAATTTGTGACTAAAAACTTTCAGCTAATGTCATAGCAGAAGTTTATTTTCAAATTGAATTGAGGGGAATTCAATTTGAGAATAAATCTTTTGAGGTTAGTAAGAAGCGGGAGCTGAGACAGCAGCTTTTTCCTCAGGCTATTTCAAAAGTCAAGCGCAGAGCTAAGAATAGATGTTTGCACTGGTCAGTCCAGTTTTCAGACCACAGACACATGTTTTCTGGTCCTCAGGCTTGCTTAGAGCATCAGTTTGGAATATGCACTGGTTGGCTATCTCTAAAGAGACTCTGAGTCACTCTCCTACTCAACCTCAATTTTTAAAAGAAATTCTCCTGGTTGATTGTTGGATTGAAAGCAAAGGTGAGACAAGGACCAAGGACAAGGCTTCTGATTCCAGAGAATTCATTGAGATAGAGCACATGCTAAAGCCTCTCCCATCTGCTCCAAACTCATTTAAAAAAAATACTGTGTAAATACCTACACAAGAAAACAAATATTTCAAATGATAGGAAAGGGGAATCTCTGGGGACCACAAATGAAAATGCTTTAGCCTGGCCAGTGTGGCTCAGTGGTTGAGCATTGACCAATGAACCAGGAGGTCACGGTTCGAATCCCTGTCAGGGCATATGCCAGGATTGCAGCCTCCATCCCTAGTAGGGGGCATGCAGGAGGCAGCCAATCAATGATTCTCATCATTGATGTTTCTATCTTTTTCTCCCTCTCTCTTCCTTTCTGAAATTATATATATATATATATATATAATTATATATATATATATATATATATAAAACAATCAAACAAACAAAAAACAAGAATCCACAGGGATAAGTAGGAACTGAAGATTAGGAATGTTCTTAAATTGAGTTTCCTTAACAGGGTTTAATTCTGGGCAGACACAATCAGTGCTGGAGGTCCTCCATGACACTATATGGATTTACACAAAAGATGATCTCCATAAGTATATGAGAAAGTCAACACCATGAAAAACATGCAATAAATTCAACAAGCTTGGGAATCTCCATCCCTCAAAATAGGGATCATTAAACTATCTGAAAATAATTTAAAATAAATACTTTTATATTCTTTAAAAGATAAAGAATGAAATGAAAACACCAATAAAAAAGTATAGGGGATAATACAACAAGAACAAGTGATCATAAAACAAGAAGTCACTTAAATAAAAAGAAAACATAATTTCATACATTGACTAGGAGACAGGAAAGAGCTGAGGAGAGAATAATGTACTAGAAGAACACAGGACAAAGATAAAGAAATGGAAAATATGAAAGAAGAGTTAGGAGACATGGAAGATTTAGGAAGTCCAATACTCGTGTGTTACAGACTCAGAAAGAAGAAAAGAGAATGGTATAGAAACAATGTTTAAAAATGATGGTTGAGAATTCCCCAGAATATAAAACATAAGTCTTCAATTTAGAAACACCTTTTGACTTTCTGTTCATGTCCCTACACAAATCTATCTGGCTGCTCACCATTCTACCAAAAATTCACCAATAACCTTAGGGTGGCGAAGCCAATGAATACTTTTTAACCATCATTTCAGCATCACTTCACAGAGTTGAGCACATCCTTTCTTTAAGAAAATACTTCATCCTCAGGCTTCTGGCACTCATGGATTATCCTCCCACCACTTGAGTCGCTTCCCCTCAGCCCTTCTCTATCAGATTTCTAAACATTTGATTTAGGCTCCTCTTCTCACTTCATATTCTCACTCTAGATCATTGAACACTACCTATATGCAAATAACTCCCAAATTTATATTTCCAGTCAAGATCTCTCCTCTGAATTCTAGGACCACTCAACTGACTACATGCCATCCCCGTAGGACTCTCACATATGCAAATATGTTCAAAACTGCACCTCTGCCCATACCCCATTTCCCTTGGTGTCAGAATCTGACCTTTGGTTAACCTGCTAGCTCTGTTGCCCTGGTAACCTGATCAGAGTAAAATATCAACCCTATTTTTAGGCAAAATTGCTCATGATGAAATGACCTGCATTTCTAAGCTGAATCGTCACTGGGAGCAACCCTATGTACCTGGGTGGACAGCATGGCTTGGGCTCTCCTGAAAATGGTGACTTTTGTAATTGGACCTGTCCATTGTGGGGGTGTGACATCTACTTCTGGGCTGAATGTCCTGCTGAGGAACTAGCCTGGGTGCTTGTGTGACCCCGAGGTCCTCTTAGGCTACTGGGTGCAGGTTTGTACACTTAGTTTCTCAGGGCTGCGGATAGAACAAAGTTGTTGATTATGAGCAACTTGCTTTCTCAATGGATTTTATACCTAAATTAAAATTGAGCTTGTTAATGAAAAACAGAAATATGGGATTATATTATCACAACTGAGTTTCTAAAGAGTTATCCCTGTGGTCAGAGAGGGAGGCTGATGTGTTGGTGTGGAACCAAGTTGAGTTCTGATCACTGCACTGACTGGTCTGCTGTCATTCCAGGGAGGAATAAGCTGCTTCATTCTCCCACATCGCAGCAATCGTGTGACTGAAGGTACCATCCCTTCCTCTTTCTCAATTGTCTTATCTCTTAATCATCTGAAAGATGATCAGACACCTCTGAAATACTGTAAAAAAGGCTGAAAGTAGAAGTATCAGTGTAGGTGTTTTAGTGAGTCAGTAATGGAAAATTCTCCTGTAACTCGTGTCTTAGGAAGAAAGCACCCCAGTTTTGCAGCATACTTTATGGAATAGGGAAAACAAAATTCTCAAGTGCATGTGAGACAGACTGCAGTGACTTGGTTGAGACTTATTACTTCAAAAAAAAAATAAATCACATGATTTCTTCTCTTTTGCAGGTTTTTGAGGTGGGAGGGATAATTTCCTGATCTTTCGTAGGCTACCAGGAAGAAAAGGAAATTGGTTTAGTCATGTGCTATCCACTGTTCCTGTAAGCTTCTCTAATTTAGGATTCCTTTCCCTTCATTCTCAATACATAACATACTAATGTACCCTTTTGGTTTTGTCTGTTGAGGAAGCTAATGGATTATACAGGAAAGTCTGTTTCAATAACCAGAAAGAATATTTCACTTCAGCTTATTTACCAATAAGCCAATATAATATCAAAGTGAATTGTGTAAGTGGATTATCCATTTCAGTTTCTAGATGTGGTCCAGATAACTTCTGGTCCTATTCAGAAAATAACAAACTGATTGTTAGAGGATCAAGATTTGATGCTACAGGAATATTCTTAATGTATTTTCTGATAAAATAGAAATAATTAACTTTGTGCCAAATTCAGAAGCTAGAACTTACTATAATCTCTTTGATAAAAGACAAAATATTTAGGCAAGGGCAACAACAACACAAGAAAAAAACCTGACAATTCCTAAACAATCAAAGAATAGTTCTAATAACTTTACACACTCACAAACAAGAATTTGAAATTACTTACAGAATGAAAACTGTAAGCCACTTGTTAATGATAATACATGACATCTAATTTCAAAGATTTCAAATGAAATTTCATTATATAAGTAGGTAACATAGCTGTCATAAACAGAACAACGAGATCCTTCAATTCTTGCAGAGTGGTGAGGACCCACTAGGTAAAATTATTTGTGTGGAAACATGTTGAATTTCTTGGTTACCAGAGTACAGTGGCACTAAAGTAGAACTGCTCAGAGGCACAAGGAATACAAATGTGTTCCTCATCTTCTGTAGGTATATGTGCTGCTATAGACCACTGTTTGTGTCCCCCCAAATTATGTAAAGTAAAGAGCTGGGTTTTTTAAAGATTGCCAGGCACTCTGTTCGAAGTATTGATGAGATGCAATGAACCCTGGAATTTCTACGCTGGGATTTGACAGCTTTTACCCCCAAATTTCTTTAACTTTAAAAAACCCCTGTAAATCTGATGATGTACATGTCTTAGTCTGTTGGGTTGCTCTAGACTGGGTGGTTTATAGACAACACATTTATTTCCCACAGTTCTGGAGGTTGAGAAATCCACGATCAAGGTGATGGCAGATGGGTGTCTGGTGAGAACCTGCTTCCTGGTTCATAGGTGCATGTCTTTTCAGTGTCCTCACGTGGAAGAAAAGGAAGGCAGCTCTCTGGGGCCTCTCTTGTAAGGGCACTAAGCCCGTTCACGGAGGCTCTGCACCTCCCCAATGTCCTATCTGCAAGTGCCTCTCATTGGGGATTAGTTTTCAACATGTGAAATTTGGGGGGACACAAACAGTGGTCTATACCAACAGAAGATGAGGAACACATTTGTATTCCTTGTGCCTCTGAGCACTTCTATTAATCCACATTTTGAATGGTTTAATTACAGTTGAACAGGAGCAAAGACGAGGTATATTAAAATTTAGCCCATATTGTTGAGAACTAATAGTGTGGTCATTATTGCGGTAGGCACTGAAGTGCTAAAACTAAAAATTCCCTGTCTGTAAAGGTTTACCACCCAAGTGGGAATATAGAGCACCCATAAATAGCACCTTTTAGAGGAGACTGGGGACCATTACATTATATTTTACACACATATATCTTTATGGAAAATCTAGGTTAAGTCTTCTAAATTGTAGTTCCTTTTTCTCTTTGCACTGCATAGTAAAGCTCTTACAACCTTGACCTGGGACTATTTCCTGAAGATATACCTTGACCTTGAGCATTAGCTCCTTGTAAGATTTGTGTGTATGTACAGTAGGTCCTCGGGTTACGTCGGAGATCCGTTCCTACAGCGTGACGTAAAGTGATTTTCACCGTAAGTAGGAACCCACCTACTTAAGCACCTACATCACTCACATGGAGCACATAGAGCAGTAATGAAGTGAAACAGTAAAAAAAAAATTTTTAAAAGAAAGATAACAATTCCTGACCTTTACTTGTGGTAAATACAGTAAATAATAAAAAACATAAAGCACATATTTACATATGTCGAAATGACGGAACTATTTTTTTTAATAAATAAATGGGAGATGGCGACGTAACCACAAAACAACGTACATCGAGCCCAAAGTAACCCGAGGACTGCGTGTATCTAATTATTCCTCCTTCCCTGCTCCTCCATGATACCTTAGCTTTAAAATAAACACAGAATAGATGGCAGTTAATACTTGTCACTTGTTTGATTATATGCGTGATAGAGGTAAGCCTTTTGAGGCACAAAAGAAGTTGGTAAGAAGAGATCAGAGTCTGACAGGTAGATTGAGAGTGTTGACTAAAGATGTCAGCAGAGAAAGATAGACTGAGAAATTGTAGGGAGGTGTTTCTGATGAAATGGAGTGGACTGTGTTAGGAAGCAGTAAGAAGAGATAAGGCCATCTAACCAGTTGGCAGTCTTGAAGCCAGGGCTATGAAATGTTGTTATTGATCTTACAAATATGGTATTTTAGGAATATTAATTTGACTAAGGGTGTCTAAATGGACTTGAGAAGTGTGATCTTAGTTGGACATGTCCCAGTTATTCAAATGAGTTTACCATTCTTTCAAAATTATAGAGATTAAGCTGGACTTAGTGTATTTATTAATTGTGGTATTATTATTTTTTAAATACTAACTATAATTTATTATACAGTTCAAAGTCTATTACTTTTTAAAAAATTAATGAGAGAGAGAGAAACATTGATAGGAGAGAGAAACATCTATCGATTGGGCCTACCATAACCACCTCAACTAGGATCAAACCCACAACCTGACTGGGAATCGAACCCACCACCTTTTGGAGTATGGGGTGACACTTCACCAACTGAGCGACCAGGGTCTGTGGCCCTATTTTTTGGTCCTAGATTGTGATGATTGATTTGTCACCTCCACTTATAGCAATGGAATCTAATGATAGGGCTTTGAAGCAAGCTACTCTGCCACAGTGATGTGGGTGATTTTTATAGCATTTCCGAAATCCTGGAGACTAATTGCTTTCCTTTTGTCTAGACTGAATGCCATTTACATTGGGGAGAAGCAAGACACGAAACCCTCCTAACATGCTCAAACATGAAAGTGGCTGAAAGCATATTTTTGTCATTTGTCTTCTTAAGCTACCTTTGTCTCTATAGTCTTGAACCTGAAGTGACTCAAAAAGAGAACAGAATGTTTAATCAATAACTTTATTCTTTTATTTAGTCATTTTAAAAGGTACTTAGTATTTAAGGGACATATTTTCCTTAGAAAAAATAGATTAGAAAGGAAAAAAAGCAGTACTCTATTGAAATGGCTAAACAAAAGTTTTTCATAAAGAAATAAGTTGTAGGAACAGACACTGAAAAAATATAAACATATTTTTTAAATATGAAAATGTACAGCTAAAATGTAGCATACATTGCAAATGTTTGCATAACACCACCCAATGTTTCTTTGAAAATTATCTAACCGGTTCTAATAGGAAATTTCCCCATTAAATGTAAATGTAGTTCCTGAAATAAATGCAATTTCTGTAGATGCTTTTTGAATGTTTTTTGCGAAATCCTTGTTTTTCACTTCACCCTGTTCTTCCTGCTTTAGCTTTCTTGGGCCTCACAGTGCAAAGACAAGCATTCAGATTTCTGGGAAATTTAGCATTACTGTGAAATGGCCCAACCCTTCGCCCTAACCCTTTGCTTTAAATCTACTGTTTTGTCCATCCTTTGTTTCCAGCACTTGGCACAGTGCCCGGCATAGGACTGGCATTCAATTAATGCTTATTGGATGAAATGCTTGAACTTTCTTTTATTTGCCTCAACTTTCCATGTCACTGATAAATGTTTGCTCTTCAAGGTAAACGATGGTTTATATTTCTTACTCTCCCTGGTCACGATTCTCCTTCCCTCTCCAGAATTATCTATATTTTTACTTCTGGGTTCATTTTGGGTTGTTTGTTTGTTGGTTGGTTGGTTTGTTTTCCTTCTGAGTTCATTTTGAACCTTTCCATTTCAGTGTCTAGCCTTTCATTTCCACTGGAGATGCTCAGGCTGCAGTTCAGCGTGTTCTCTGTTCCTTCTACACTCCTTTAAATAGCAAAGCCCTAAAGCTTCATCCACTTGGGTCACACCTGAACATGTTTTCTAAAGCATGACACTGACCACCCTCTACCCTCTCATCTCTGACCCGCTCATCTTTAGCACCATGGACATTATCTAGAATAGGGAGAGGGAATAGGAGAAACAATGTACTAGTATGTGTGATGGTTAAACATCTTCCCAGTGACAGCTCACATTTGTTCTCTCCCTTTTAAAATTGTCGCATTTTAAACATGCTGCATAATGATGGTTGATTCCCATGATTAAACGTGCTACTCCTATTGGTTATTTCCAGTCATATCTGCACACGTTTTCTTTGCAGCCATCTACAAACAGCCCTATGTCTCTCTGGTTTTTAACTGTTTTCTTTCTCAGAATTAAAGAACATCATTTCTGGTGGATGGGGGAGAGTGAGCTGGAACACAGTGGTCTATGGAGGACGGGGGAAGACCAGTCTTCATCCATTTCCTCTGTGTTCTTCTCCACCCACTGCCCTGTCCCAGTGGGTGACTTCTTCTAGTATGAGTGTTCATGCACCTTCTAAGAGACCTGGTCCCATGGGAGTATCCTGAAACCAACGTAAGCAAAGGGAGTTTCCTTGTAAGACTGTAAAGCACGGCATTTTGAATATAGTCACACTTTTCTGGGAGCAAAGGTCACCTGTACACAGCTGCCTGGGCTTGAATGTCTTGCCAGCATCATATCTAAGGCAGTGGTCATAAGGTCAGGTTCCTCAGGAGTAGGTGGTGCTGGAAAAGGGGGCGCTTCTGGAGCCAACTACCTGAGAGGACAATGGCCCTCCCTGGACCAAGGCTAAGCACTGGGCTCTGTTTCTCTTAGTGACGTGCAGTCTCCACGTGACGTGAGCTTCATGTACAGAACTGACTGTGTCTACCACAGTCACTTTAATGTGTGAATATCTCTCTCTATTATTAGTAGGCTCTTGTCACAGTTGTACCTAATTTTCTTATAATTTAAAATAAAGCACAGTGTTTTGAGACAAAGATTTATGCCATCAACTGTTCAGTGGCTATCGATGGAGAGACAGGATGGCTATCAGGTGCTTAACTTGGTTATTCAATGACATGGAATTCTATGTTTCACGTGTTTGTGTTAGCTTGACTTTCTTTCATTTTTATAACAAAAGCATTTCTAAAACATGTTTTTGCAGAAAGCTCTTCCCATCAGGGCATATGTGTTCTCATAATACACCCAACACTAAACAGGAAAGTGAGCTTCCTTAATAAAACGGTAACTCCAGAGATTGAGAACGCGTATCCTTTTTTCCCACATGAATAGCCATTTTATTTTTTGTTCATTCTTATAAAGATCTTTTCATCTTGAACTTATCTGCCTTAGAAAAAAATCAGTCATTGCATATACATATTTCATACTTAGAAACACATAGAATATTTTGGAACAATAGGTTTTAATGAAGTATGGTTGATATCTATGTATTTGTGATGTGGTTTTACAAAAATCATATACAGGATTCAGGTAGCTTCCACAGAACTGGACAGAATTTAGGATTCCAGGAGAATTCCAGAATTATCGGAACAATTGCCTATTATCTGTCTACATGAAAAAAATCCCACACTTCCTTCAGATCTCTGCTCAAATGTCACTTTCATTAGAAGGCCTCTCTGACCTTCCCTTATGAAATTGAGCCACTCCCACTCAGCACTTACCAATCCCATTTGTCCTATTCTACATACCTTAGCAAGTGGACAGTAGGATTTGAATCTCGATTTCCCTGACTCCAGACTCCATGTACCATTTGCCATGCTGTCTGGTTACCTAGCGACACAGACTGGACAGTAGCAGTAGTAAGTTCTTATATTTTCAATCTCTTTATAGTTTGCAACACATTTTCACATTTCTAAGGAATGTAATTCTTACGAGAGGAAAGCAAGACTTGGCTGACTGTGTGGCAACCAAAATATCACTGTTTCTCAACATAGCCACACAATTGTCCTTCTGTGAGAGTTGGGTAAATATTATACTCCAAGTATCAGGCAGGCCTTGGGAAGCCTCCAAACCAACAAGAAAATGATATTTCATCTTCCTGTTCAGTGAGTCGGTTGATTATATTGTTTACGGAAAATTACTACCTGAAAGCTCTAGAATGAAGTGACAAATGTGAAACACGGGAGAGCCCCGCGGAGAGCAGGTTCTCAGGGCGTCGTCTCTCTCCAGTGTCTTTCATTAGGTGAGTTCATCTGGTCCTTTGCTGATAACAAGGATTAGGGGGTAGACGCCCAGTGGAAAATAAACAGAGCTCAGCTCGACTCTACAAAACAATCACGGCCCCTCTTCTGAGGTGTTTCTCTCAAATGTTCTTGGCAGAGCAGTGCTTTTTCTCCCTGTGTAAGCATCTGGGGCACATGACCTTTTTTTAAGTCATTGTGGTCTTTACACATCTTTTATGCTAGACTGTGGCCTTGTTGACATCAGTGGCAGTCTTGAGATCACAAATGTGGATCAAATTGAATTGTAAATACAATTGTGCCATTTCCCTCCTCAAGCAGAGATCCTTTAGAACATTCCCCAAAGATTATCACATGGCAAATAGTCTATACATTACTTCTATCAAGGAATTTACTGGCTTGTACAATACTCCATATGTGTATCACAGGAATAAAAAAATAATAACAAAACAAATTTAGATGTACATTTCTGCACTTACTTGAGATGTGTCAGGGTGCCTAAAGGTGGTTGGAACCCCTGAGCCTTCAATATCTTATGACGTCTCCTCTTTGATCAACATGTCCCAAAAGAACAGCGTTTCCCAGATGCCATGTATTCCACCTGAAGTGTGCCCCAGGAGAACCTGCTCTTGACTTGGAGGCTCCTTTAGTCCAGAGCTGCGGACCCAGTGCTGCACTCTGGGGTCTTACTAATTTGGCGCAGAGACAGCAGTAGGCTCCAGCTCCAGCTCCAACTCTAGCTCCAGGCCTGCTACTCCTCTTCCCTCATTTTTCGGCTTCTGTCCTTCCCACTTTCTATGCTGCAACCCATCTCCTCCTTTTCCCCTTCCTACCACCCCTCTTCCTTTTGTTATTCACTGTCTGGGAAATCCCTTGAAAGGAGAGGAGGGAAGGAGTTGATGCTGCTCCTCACATCCCTCAAGGAGGAGGACCAGCGTGTAGGTATTAGAGGCTGCCCAAGGATTCGGGAGACCTGCATTTAGAAAGTGTACCTCTGATAAGGAACATCTAGAGAAAGTCTTAACAGGAAAAGCGTTCTTCCGAAGATGCGAGTTAAATGGGAAAACAGTCAATTAGCTTCTCTCTTTGTTGCTGGAGAGACCTGAAGTCAGCTGTGTCTTTGCAAAAGACTGTCAACCTACTTGTGTCAATGGTGACACTCTTGTAAATTGTGTGTAAACTATCAGCAGCTCTGACAGGGCCACTTTTTCCAGGAAGTGCCCAGAACTTCCTCTTTAAAGTATTGATGAATAGGAGGTTGAATTTTAATTCTCTGTCAATTGAAACTTGCTAATTAAAATTCCATGGTTCTTTTATCATAGAGACCTTTGAAAATTGGAGTAAAGAAGCTTGTCTAGAGACGACATAACTACCACCTGGCTTGAAGCTTTGGTGCCTAAGATGTTTTAAATATTAATTTCCTATCCATTGCAAGAAAATCATCAGTTTTCTGCTTTGCTTGCCTCGGTCTTCTAGACAGCGACTTCCTAGAGGTATCCTCTGCTCTCACCTTTACTGAGCTCCTCAAAATCTTGAGGCTGGGAGGGTAATCAAGCTAAACCCCAGGGAAGCTTGGAAGATGGAATAGAGAAGCAAGTCACTTTCTTTTCTTCAGTTTATTTGCAGGGGACCATTTCTGTATGTAGACATATTTACTGTACTTTTGATCTCTTGTGTATTCCTCTAAAGAATGCCATTAGTATCTCCTTTAGAATTACATTTATTAAGTATTTGGTGTCAATACCATTTCTCTGGTAAAAGTTATACTTACACTTTAAGAAATATGATCTAGCAGATATTATTTGTGTTCTGCCTTTATCCCCTTGGCACCCCCATTCTTGTGGCTTCCACATGCAAAACTTCTTAATGCAAGGTGGATTGGGGGTGGGGTGCAGGCAGAGCCTTAACTGATGACAAAAGGAAGTTGGTAGATAAATAGCTCAGCCTCCTGAACCTCCTAGTGAGACAGCTCTGAGGCATGGTATATTATATCCCAGACGTTCCCAGTGGTATTAAAATCCTAGGCTTAGCATCTGCTTTTGCACAATCCAAACTAAGCTGCAAACTGAGATTGTATTTTATTCTCTGAACATGAAAATCAGTAGTGTCATAGACAATAGTAGAAAAATATGTAGTTCATTCAGAAAATTAGAATGGTATCTTGAAATTAGACCCGGGTCTATGTGCTAAGATTTCTGCTTTACAATCTCAGCACAATCATTAGTTACTCATTTAAAAAAGTTTTTTTCTGAGCCCTGATATAAAAGGCATTAATGCAAATCGCTAGGAGGACATCAATAAGTATTTCTTTTCCTGTTTATAAGAATATTAGATAGTACTCTGGAGGAGAATAGGGGAAAACATAACAAGTTAAAAGATAATAGATAAAATAATATGCAGAATGTGAACATGTGAATGTTAAAAGTAACATGAAAATTGACACCCTACATCCTGCAGGAGGTTCAGAGAGGAAGGCATGTGTAAGGTGGGAGATGTTCTGGAAAATATCATGGAAGAGAATCCCTGATGGGCTAGAGCAGTGGTCGGCAAACTCATTAGTCAACAGAGCCAAATATCAACAGTACAGCGATTGAAATTTCTTTTGAGAGCCAAATTTTTTAAACTTAAACTTCTTCTAACGCCACTTCTTCAAAATAGACTCGCCTAGGCTGTGGTATTTTGTGGAAGAGCCACACTCAAGGGGCCAAAGAACCACATGTGGCTTGCGAGCTGCAGTTTGCCGACCATGGGGCTAGAGGATTTATAGGTAAGGAGGGAAAGTGCACGTGTGGCACTCTGGGTCTGGCTGAAATGGAAGGTTCTTTTAGGGAAGCAATGAAGTTAAAGATACATAGGTACATTGTCTCTTAAGTTATGAAGAACATGCATATCAGGCTAGGAGTTTGGGAAGTGAATACAATGTTTGTTTTTCTTTGTTGTGTGTGTGTTTTTTTGTGTTTTGTTTTTTTTTTAACAAAGTACAAGCATTCATTCATTTTCTCATTCATATGTTCATTAAACAAATACTGAAGTTCTGCTCTACTTAAAAGCATACACTGGGTTTTGTTACCTGGTGAAAAGAAGAAGAGGAAGTAGAAAAGGGGATCAGAGTTTGGGTGCTTGGGAAGTTAGGAAAATTAAGGGAGAATTGAGTTTTGTTTTAGACAAGTTTTGTATTTATTTAGTTATTCACTAATTTTTCCAGATAGATTCAAGGCAGGCCACACTGAACCTATGTACCAGTCCGGCGTGTTTTTGCAATGTGAAAAGTCTTGCCTATTTATCTTACTTTCTTATTCTACCCATTTTCTCAGTTACTTTTGGAAGACCTAATTGGCACCAATTCTCAAGGCACTTTCCAAAGGATTGAAGTGTTGGCTCTTTAGGATGTGGGAAGTAGGAAGACTCCATCCAAAGTAAATCTGCCCTAAGCTTGACCCCAGACCTCTCCTCTTCAAGAGCAGGTGGCTTTCTCATCTTTCT
Source organism: Eptesicus fuscus (assembly GCF_027574615.1). Classification (NCBI taxonomy): domain Eukaryota; kingdom Metazoa; phylum Chordata; class Mammalia; order Chiroptera; family Vespertilionidae; genus Eptesicus; species Eptesicus fuscus. The sequence continues at coordinate 104,576,721 of NC_072476.1, forward strand.
CAGCTTGTTGAAGTCAACAGGGGTCCTGGCATGGATCAGGTCTGCAGGCTCCAGGAGTAATGGGAGAAATGGGCTCCAGATACCAGTCAAGAGCACCTTGTCAAATGCATTGATTTCACAAAGATTTTGATGTCCATTTGGTCTTGAAGATCTGGAGAAATATGATCTATGTTGCAATTCTTTATGGAGTCGATGTTGCAATTCTTTATGGCATTTTAAGAGCTGTTATGAGGTTATCAGTTACAGCTGCACCAGTATCTGAGGGTAGGCTTCTCTCCTCCTTCTTTATCCCTCATAATGTTGGTGTGTGAATGCCTGCCTGGTGGTGTTTGTACTGTTGTATTGCATGTGAACCAACAGCAGCCATAATGCGTCTGAATCTGCATTTAATTTATCCACAGCACAGTGTGCAGCCAGATGATGATGGCAAGTTAATGGGCTTTGACTTAATGAGATAAATGTTAGCCTCCCAGGTTTGGAGATTTATGCTACTTTTATTTGTCAGCCTTACCTAAGTGGATACAAGAAGAGGTTGTAACTTTATGCTGACATATTATCAGGTCCATTTGCAGAGAGAGACAGATGTGATGACCTCCTCCTGCTGGTCTTTGAGCCATTTCAAGTCCCCCACTATTCTAGGAAATTAAATGGGGCTCACCATGTCACTCAGATGGAAAAGCTATTCAAGTTCCACATTCCATGTAGTTGCATCTTAATTCTAATATGCTGTTACCACACAGAGTATATAAATGTACTGTCTTTCTTTTCCTCTTTGCTTCCTCCTTTCCTCTCTTTTAATCCATCAGGATCTAGGATCCTGGAAATAATCTATATATACAAAAGGCTAAGTGTTCGTCCGTCTGTCTGACTGGTAGCTATGACACACACTGATCACCAGGGGGCAGATGCTCAACGCAGGAGTTGCCATGATGCACACTGGCCATTTAAAAATAAATGGCACCACAGACCTGGTGCCAACAAACCAACACTCAGCTTCCCCCAAGTGGGACACAGGCCCCGCCACCACCCCGGAACAACACCCCACCAAATCGCAGCCAACACTGCCAAGACCCCATGGCGCAAAATGTGGCCCACAGCTCAGCCCCGCCTGGAAATGGTCATTGTGGGCTCTGGGTAATGATGTCATGTAGCAACGCCCAGCTTCCTCTCCCTAGCGACTAGCCTCCTTGGAGTTTCTTCAGCCCAGGAACCTGACTTACTTTATAGCCAGGTGCAAACATTTCACAGTTTAATCAAATGTTTGTAAAGCATTTTCCTGTGCCTCATCTTACTTGATCCTCACAGAAATCCTGGAGTAGGTAGATAGGAGACTCGGTAGAATCCTATTTTCCGTTCATTAGCAAGACGTGAATAGTGATATTAAAATATTTCTTCTAATTAATTTCCTTTCAATGTGCACGAATCCATGCACTGGGACACTAGTATTATATGAAGACCTAACACCTCCCAAGGGAAGAGAAATTGATTAGATTCTTGGCCTTAGCTTTTTCAATATTTTGGCCTTGTCCTTTTCTTCTCAAATTCTTTTTCTCCATTAATTGCAATTACTGAGTCTTTAACTCTACTAATGACCACATCTTGCCCATCCTGCCTTTTTGGTAACTTATTAATGTTTAGCAATGAGAAGAAAAGGGCAACAGCTCTGTTAACCGAACCAAATTGATTCATGGTCAGACATGAAGGAGGAACTGGGCAGGAGTTTTATAAGCATTAAAGGTTAATGGAATAGTTCTCTAGCCTATTTTTCAAACCAACCTTCCTGAGTTTTTCTGACCTCCACCCCCCGTCACACAGCCATTGCATAAGAGCTTTTGGCGTAGGTGGCATGTAGGTGGAAGTTACTTATGAACATTAATAGCTTTTTCAACTATTGAACAATTATTAGAGTGCCCCTACAAGTAGCCTTAGTTAGGTTTAAAATAAAGCAATTTTATAGTTAATTTAGCATTTATCTGAAAGAGTGGCTTCCAAATTAAAAAGCTTGTTCAATTGAAACCAGCACTTATTCATTCCATGGGGATTTTTAAGCTTGCTCTATTTGCCAGTATGAAACACCCATGCGAACCTTCTTTCAAAATTGACTAGTTGAGTCAGATCACAACCCAATCAATTTCAGAATGAACAGCCCGCTGGATAGAAGCCACACTTTCCATTACTGGTTAATTGCTTTGGTATGAATGTGATTGACTAATCCATCCTCCAAAGCCAAAGAGGCTTTAAAATAGTTTGTATGTGGTAATTCACTGGTAGGAAGCCAACAACCAATGACACACCTCCTCAACATTCCCCCATGCATTGTTATCGGCTGGGTCTAAAAAAATAGTTTCACTTTCCCCTCTCTCTCCCAAAATATGTTTTGTATTGCATTTTGGTTTTAGGAGACAAAATTTCATTGGTCTTTTCCCCAAAGAAGACTCTGCTACAGTTTCAGAGAGGGTCTCATGGATGTCTTTCCTCCCTGAATTTAATTCTAGCTTCCTAATGACAGTCAGTGGTGTCATTGCCATATCCCCATTGAAGGGGTCTTGAAGAAATTCATAATTCTTTACCTGCTTGGTGATGCTCTGGTTGAAATTCTGCCGTGCATTTGAGATGTGCTATTAGTTTTCCTTTGACTCACTGGGTAAAAGGTGGCATAATAAGGACACCCTGGTCATCATAATTCCTGTATTGGGAGCCTGATGATCTGATTTATGTAAGCTTCCTTAACAAGAGACCCTGAACACTGGATATAAATAAATTGGTACTTGAAAATAGTCTGTCACCAGGAATTACTCCGCACAATGCCATAAATCAGCCTTGTTATTAATTTTGTTGGCAGGATCCTCAAAGTCACAAATCAAAATTGACCTTACCCGGGTTGACTGTGCTCAGCACATTATTAGAAAGAAATGGGTTTCTCCTCAGGGCCATGGACTTAGATTCTCATCAGTGGAGAATTTTTTCCTGAGCTGGGTCCAGGGAGAGCATGCTACATATTTGCACATTGTTACTAGCTGTCTATGTCACAACAGCTTATTGGATAAACTCTTTTTCTTCATTTACTTCAAGAATAGGAACCAATTATTACTTCATTCTCTCCCTTTTCCTTTTCAAAAATATAATACTCAAAGCTACTCTAGTAATCCTATTGCCAAAATGAATACCCATAGTAACAGCAGACTCTTATATAGAGCTTACTCTTTGCTACCATAACCAGAAAGCTTACCAGGTGCTAATAAAATAATGTGCAGTTTTGCAATGAGTCATTTACTTGTGTCTGTTTGTTTAGATGCACAGTTAATGGGCATCAGCCTATTGTACGTATTTAAAATTGAATTGACCATTTCATTATTCATTTTTATTAATATAGTTATCTGCAGCTATAAAACCATTGTTTAAAACATGTCCTCCTTTATTAATTCATGTGTTATTAATCACCCAGTGTGTATTGCAGCTTAACGGGTATTATAGGACCTGAGTCATTTGATTAAGTAATGAGGACAAAAAAAAATTAGGCTTATATTTCAGCAGGCAGAATTTAGTTCAGTTATAGAAAAACTGGCTATTCTTGGCAAAGTGTATATGACTGCCAAGATAGAAGCTATTGGCGAATAGAAGTGTTGAATGAGGCCTTCTGACCCCACCCAAAACAAGACCCTTCTGTTTCTGCTGACACCGAAGTGCTGTCATCAGTATTTATTCCCTGCTTCTAACTCTGCCATCCTCAGACAGAATGGCTACAGCATCGCTGCTCCTTAGGAAGTTCAAGGAGTCTTGGAGATACATATGAAGAAACCTTAACCTTATTCATGGGTAGACGAGGAGACATAATATTTAAAATACCAGATAAATAACCAAATTGTTGTTACGTGAGAAATGGTTGTCACCACTGTTCACTTTTTCTTAAGGTCATCAATTACAGGATGAAACTTGATTAAAGATTCTGGCCTAGAGATGAGTAACAAAACCTGAGAAGAAAAATATCCATGGGCTGAATTGCACCTCACTAATTTTCCCATTTTACAGAATAGTTAAAATAATTTAACTAGGGGTGGGGGGAAGCAGATTCCAATTTTTACCAATAAAATAGTTCAGGAAAAGTATCAAGACAGAGCAGGGTTTAAAAAAACCTAAAAGGTATGGAATAGTGTACATGGATTCACAGACAAATTTGTTATTTTTTAGCACAATCATAGGCTGTCTTAGTACTTACACCTAAGTTTGGTCTGTGTGTGCTTTACCCAGCCTGCCCTGAAATAATGTACAGTTTTACAATGTTATCATATGTTAACATATTTTATTGTTATCATATTTCTTACATAACAACAATTTGGTTATTTATCTGTGCCCTGAAATGCTTGTCAAAAAAAGGTAATCATTTTGTTTCATCAACACATCCCAAGGTTCCTAAGGGAAGACTCAAGTCAGATTTCTTCCTTCAGACTGCTAACCATTTCAGCATTCTTGGAAAAGGTCTGTACAATCTTACCACCCTCCACAACAATATACTGAATGCTTACTAAGTCCCAGTAAGAGATGACTGCTTCTGTCTGTCTATCTATCTATCTATCTATCTATCTATCTATCTATCTATCCCGACAAATATTTATGTGTGAGGGTTCCCTGGACCTCCTCCTTCTCCACCTCCTCCATCTCACAATAAGGAGAATTCTGTCTTTGCTTGTCTTTATTTTGTCACTTGTGTGGCTTGGAGTAAAGGGTGAAGGGAAGGACTAAAACAAATCATGACAAGTTGATTGTCACATTGGATGATATAGAGAAGGTGAAAGAACTGGGGACAAGAAAGAAAAGTCATAGGGTCAGTTTGGATTTGAGGTGTTTGAGTGAGGGAGGGGCAGCTGACGAGATTGTGAAAAATATGAAATTTTCTCCTGTGCAGTGAATGGATCTTCCTTTTGGCATTGTTTTGCCACTGCAAGACAGTTTTTAAAGTTTGCTTAATTTAATTATTTTTGGATGTTGAAAAAGTGTTACTTCTCAGTGTGACTCTGTGCTCAGGCAAACCATAAAACACTGCAATGATATACACTGAGTGGCCAGATTATTATGATCTCTGTACACATAATAATCTGGCCACTCAGTGCATATATATATATATACATATACACACATATATATATTTCAGTGTATAGCATTCAGTGTATATCATTGAACCCTCACACATAAATATTTGTTGGGATAGATAGATAGATAGATAGATAGATAGATAGATAGAAGCAGTCATCTCTTACTGGGACTTAGTAAGCATTCAGTGTATATCATTGCATAATAATCTGGCCACTCAGTGTATATCATTGCAATGTTTTCATTTCTAATATATATATATATATTAGAGGCCCAGTGCTTGAATTCGTGCATGGGTGGGGTCCGGCCACCTGGCCAGGGGGAGGGGGAGGGGACATGGGCGGTTGGCCGGCCTGCCTGCTGGTCGAACTCCTGGTCAAGGGGACAATTTGCATATTAGCCTTTTATTATATAGGATATACACTGAGTGGCCAGATTATTATGCGTTCAGAGATCATAATAATCTGGCCACTCAGTGTATATGGTTTTCATATTCATGATCTCATTGAATCTTCACAATGTTAACTTACTTTCCTTCCACTTAACAGATGAGAAAACTGTGGCTTAGAAAGATGCTAACTTGGGCAGGTTGGCAATAGCTTAGTTTGCATGTATATTTATCATTATTTTAATGTGTGTCATGATATGTAAAGGGTTGAGATTCACTGACATACTAGAACATGCTTTGAACTATCTTAAGCAAAAACCAAATAAAAGAAAGAGACAAAGGGAGGGAGGGAGGGAAGGAAGGAGGGAGGGAGGGAGGACTAACCAATGAATAGACAAATGGACAGAATTTAACTAGTAAGTGGTGGAACTAGGACCTGAACCCAGATGGTCTGGCTCCTAAATCCATACCTTAATCATCATCCTCAACTACTCTTTATAAATGGTCATCCTGCAAGCCAAGCCCATGTCTCACCTGTGTATGAATCCTTCTTCTATCCCTGTCCCAATTGACTTCTCCTTTCCACTTCTGAAAAGCCATAGTCACTTCTATCCAATTTAACACTATTTACTGTTATTTTTTTTTACTCTTTTTTCCCCTCTAAATTCTGCCTGCCCAACTAGCCAGGCTGAATTTATGAAGAGAGATAATGTTTTATATTTGTTTGTGTATTTCTCCATGGAGAATGTAGTACTTGATAAAGAACCAATGTACAAGTCAATGTAAACTTGAGATACTGAAGATTTTAGAAATTAGGTTTAAATATATGGGAGAATGTTAATTTAGGAGTAAGTTTCATTTCATATAACAGGGGAAAAATCCAAAAAATAGTAGCTTAAACAAGTTTATTTTTGTTTCACCTGAAGGGAGTTTAGAGGAAGTTGTTCTAGGACTAAAGTGGTAGCTCTAGGATATCTTCAGGGACCCAGGCTCCTATCTTTGTGCTCTGCCATCCTTAGTACTTGGTGCCCATCCTCAAGGCCACCTCTTGGTCAAATATTACAAATGTGTTACAGCTTGTGGAGAAGAGGAAGGGTACTCCCTAATGGGAAAACCTCTTTTAAGGGAACTTTCTGAAGGTCTCAAATAATATTTTAGCTTACATCTCATTGGATGAAACTCTTCATGTGGCTACTACTAGCTGCAAGGGAGGCTGGGAAATGTAGTCTTTCATTTAGCCCATCAATGTACTCACCTACAAATCAAGGTTTTAGTAATGAGTTGGAAGGGGAGAATGGGTGTTAATTAGGTAACTAGTAAGTTTTTCCACAAGAATAAAAACAATCCATCAGTTACTTCTTAGTTGCTTTTTATGGAAAAATTTTCCACTCATGACCCATATAAGAAATTAAAGTGTATTCCGGGTGGCTCCCAAGAGGTGCAGGATACCTGGAAAGCAGCACAGTCTCCTTTCTATGGAAATGGTATACCAGGAAATATCCCTGAGCCCCACTGTGGCTCACCAGCGATGCTGTTTTTGTTTGCTTAGCTTGTTAGAAACAGGGGCTCTCCTGCATTAAAACAAACAAAAAGCCTTGAGATTTACTTTGATAAATGTACTTTTATAGTTTTAGGAATAAACACATGTAATGCTTGTTTTCTTTGGCTCTGTTCCAAGGAGAAAAACATTTGGCTGATCACTTAGATTTTTTATGCTCTGTTTCCAGTTGATAAAAATAGCTTGTAAAGTTGCTTTTTCTAATCACAGGTTCAATACTAAACAGTCATTTCCAAAGCACGCAGCCCAGGTTAACAGCCTTGGCGATTTCTAATGGAGAGACTCTCCCTTGTGTCAGTGGCTGCTCTCATTGCCTTGTGCATTAATTAAGTTAAAACGATTAAGCTGCTGAAATAAGCCCACCAATACCCTGAATTAAAAATGAGAAATTTAATTTCCCTCTCACATGAAAGTTGAATGTGAGGGTTCTAAATCGGCGGCAGCTTTGCTCAATGTAGTCATTCAGGGACTCAGCAATGATTTGTCTAGTAGTCCCTTTCCCAGTCAACTTCAGGCAGAACAAACAGAAGCCTAGAACTAGGGGCTTCTTCCCAAACAAGTTATTTTCCTTACGTTTCAATGATAAGCATTACCCATGGCTTCAGAGAAGCTGGGAAATGTCCTACAGTCTGTGTCCAGGAAGAAGGAAAGAGAGGATCTGGGTGCATGGCTAGCAGGATTTATCAGACCTCAAAGGACAGTAGTCTTCCTTTTTCTACTCTGAACCTCATAAACCAGTTTTCTCCAATACCAAAGAGGGCTTTTGAAAAAGTAAATTATACCATACTCTTCTGATCCAATCTCTCCAATAACTGCCCTAACAAAAAGTCCAAACTTTTTGCCAATATCCACGAGACATGATATCACAGGGTCAACGACTCTTATTGACCCCACCCTTTCCATGTTTGCATCAGTTGGGTCACAAATTGGCCATATTGGCTTCTTTCTATTTTTGGACCTCACCAATCTCTTCCCACATTGAAGCTTGTGAGTGTGCTGTGTTGTGGGTCTGAGATGGAGCACTCTGAGAGGCTCACATTGCTACTTCCTTTCATCACCCCAGCTTCTCTTCAAATGTCACCTCTGCAAGAAGGCCTTCCCCAACCACGTCCCACTGCCACCAGTTACCATCACAAGACTCTGTCATTATGGTCTTCTTTAAGAAATATTTTCTGAAATTGCCTTCTTTTATGCATTTACTTATTTGTAGTATTTGTTTATTTGTGAAGTGTTTACCACCACTTAGTAGAATAGAAAGTTTACTGTGGCCAGAGCCTCTATCTATATGTCTGGCTCATAGCCCTTTCCAGTGGGCCTGATGTTGCAGTTTCTCATATTTCTATTAGTTTCATATATGCTGTGTTGTCATTGTAGTTAGATTATAAGCTCCATAGAGACAGGAGTGATATCTCCTGACTTAATTGTGTCTTTAAATTCCCACTGGAGTAAGTTTAGTAAATGAAAGATAAAAAGGTGAAAATACAAGGTGTTTGTTTGTTTGTTTTTAAGAAAATAAGCTGGGGCATAACATTTCAATCTGAAGGTAAGAGTTAACCTATCTCCCCTTTCTAACCTCATGAAATTCTGTGCCAAGGCTGGCCCATATAATGCTTAAGTAAAAGAGCTTTCATAAAGAATTAACGAGCCACTTTCTTTTAAATTCATACTTTTTCCTGGACTATGCTAAACATACAAAGGCACAGAATCCAGGAAATAAAAGAACTGAACTTTAGTTGAATTCTACAGATAAATTATTTTACTTTTCAGTACTTTAAGTTTTGTTTTGAAAACTCTGTTTTGAAGTAGGTTTTTGTCTCTTGTCCAGTGCAGCCCACAGAACTGTGAAGTAGTTGTTTTCTGCAAGTTCTGGATTTGGCCCTCTGTACCCCCTTGCTGTGCACCTTCTAAGTAAGTGCTTAGGAAGTGGTGATGGTGTTGAACTCAAAGGTTTCCTGGCTGCTTATCATAATATTCGAGAGTCACAACTTTTGACAATTGGAATTTCTTAGCAGAGTGTCTGCTGGTTCTATTACAAAGAGATGCCTCATAAGAATTTTTCATATAGCACAGCAAAAGTAATAGCTAACATTTATTGAACATATAAAGTAGTGAACTCTGAACTTGTGAGTGTAATTAACTGTTTAACCAAGTCTCTGCTTGGAGATGAGTCAGCCGAGGTTTAGAGACATTAAGTAACTTGCAAATGATCACACAGATGGTAAGAGATGAAGTCAGGATTTGAGTCCGACTTCACCTAATAACTGATTCAATTCTTTTAAACAAAGCTAACTTGCCTTGTATTTATGGGCATAGTGTTCAGTGATATATTTCTTAGGACATGCTAAACTAGATCATTGCTAAGGCAACTTTCAAGGTTGATATTTATGAGTCTCATCAGTTGTAATATTTAAAATATGTATCAGGCATCCATTCAGAATGGATATCCAACTAATCTGAGTGGATGCCAGTACATCTTACCTGGTGAATGCTTCCTGAACGTCATTGCTGTTCCAACCACTCTTTCAATATCTACACCCTCCTCAGGGGAAACACCAACAACCTCTCATCCCTGTGAGCCTCCTGCCAATGTGTTATGTTAGGACTCAGTGGTTTCCATAGCCCGGCTGCCAGGTGCAGAGATGCCATCCAACAGGTAGCACAGAGTGACTTCAAGGACCATGAGACCACAAGGTTCCTGTGCTGCATGATGCTGAATGGTGGTTCCTGTTTCTTCATGGGAGAGTCTCCTTTCGCTGCTAAATTCTAAATAAGGATCTCTACTGCTTTAACCAGTCTTCATAAATCTCATTTTCCAAGCTTTGTCCAGTATTTTGAAACTTATTTTACAATGGAACCATGATGTTTACCAAAGAACACCTATTGACTTTGCTTAGAATTAGTATTTTGGGAAGTTCTATATAAGTGTCTTCCCCTACTACACATGCCCACCCACCCCAACCACCCTCTGTCTCATTTACATATGAAAATTTCAGATTCAGATAGGCCAGGGCACTTTTCTAAGATTTCTCAGGCAAGAACGAGACTTGAGTTATCAAAATATTTACCATCTAGTCCAGTGCATTTTCCACTATCTCTCTGCCTGCACAGCACAGTTGACCAGTGTCCATGTGAGTAACACCCAATGAAGCTCAACTATCTATATTATAAAAAGCCAGTGACCATAACACCGTAATGACCAAACGACTGGTCACCAGGAGGTGCATTGATGGGTCTCGCAGCACAGCGGGTCTCTGGGTCCGCCCGGTGCAGCGGGTCTGGGTCCTGCGCGATTTTGTGTGCTGGGCCTCTAGTCTACACTAATAAAAGAGAAACATGCAAATCAACCATCACTCCGCTATGCCAAGCCACTCCCACCAGCCAATCAGGAGCAAGTATGCAAATTAACCCAACCAAGATGGCAGCTGGCAGGAGGCTTGGGTTGCCCCAGCAATGGAGGAAGCCAAGCTTCCCGCCCTGCCCTGGCCGGCCCTGGCCTCCACTCAAGGCTACAAAGTTTCAATTATAGAAGATAAATGAATCCCAACAAAAATGGCGGCGGCCACGGAGCTGGAACAAGCAGGAGTCTTGGGTTGCCCCCGGCGATGGAGGAAGCCAAGCTTCCCACCTGCCCTGGCCGGCCCTGGCCTCCGCTCAAGGCTACAAAGTTTCAATTATTGAAGATAAATAAATCCTAGATCCTGGCCTCCACTCAAGGAGGCGCTGACAAAAATAAAAAAAGGAGGGCCTGGGACCTTGGGTCGCTGCGGGGTGATCAGGCCAGGATGGGACGGCAGGGACCATTGGGGGTAAGCAGACCAGCAGGGGGGCCAGTTGGGAGTGAGCAGGTCGTCAGTGGGAATCAGTTGGAGGTGATTAGGACAACGGCGGGGGGCGGGCAGTTTGGAGTGAGCAGGCCAGCAGGGAGGCAGTTGGGGGCGATCAGGCTGGTGGGGGGCATTTAGGGATGAGCAGGCCGGTTGGGGGGGCAGTTGGGGGCAAGCAGGCCAGCAGGGGGGGCAGTTGGAGGTGATCAGGCTGGCAGGGGAGCATTTGGGGGCGAGCAGGCTGGTGGTGGGGGGCAGTTGGGGGTGAGCAGACTGGCAGGCAGAGTGGTTAGGGGCATTCAGGCAGGCAGGCAGGCAGGTAAGCGACTGGAGCCAGCAGTCCCAGATTGTGAGAACGATGTCCGACTGCCAGTTTAGGCTCAATCCCTGTAAACCGGCAGTAGGATATCCTTCAAGGGGTCCCAGATTGGAGAGGGTACAGGCAGGGCTGAGGAACACCCCCCCCCATGCACGAATTTCATACACCGGGCCACTAGTTAGATAATAAAACAAGACACTAATCTGGGTTTTCAAAGGCAAGTTGACTTTTTTTTTTTTTTTTTGCATATTCTGTCTTCTCTAAGGATACTTATCAGAAGGTTATTTACAATAGTCAAAACTTGGAAAATAATATCCTTCAACATGGGACTAGTTGTGTGCATTGCCATACAATCATATAGTGGCATCTACCATCTTCATAAAAATGATGACAAAGTTATATATCTGCTGAATTAAAGAAATGCACAGGGCACATAAAAAAAGTGAAAAAGGCAGTTTACAAATTAGTATTCTCAATATGAGACCGTTTAAAATCATATGCGCCTTGTCTGTATGTATTGATACACATGTTTATGCAAAAAAAATTATCTAAAATTCTATATGCCAAAATACTAATAGGCAATTCTTTGAATAGTAGAATTATATGTAATTTTTGTTTTTCTTCCTGTACTTTTTGCACACCTGGACCTGTTTTATAATGAGCGTGTACTGCCATTACAATTAAGAGGGAAAAGCTATGAAGAGATTGCCATTAAAAAAACCAAAACCTACGACCCCTTTCCTCCCCTATTTATCAATTCCAGCCTACCTGCTTTTTCCTAGTCCTCCACTGGACCTGCCAATACCAGCCACAGGCACACCCCAGGGGCCTCCCCAGACAATTCCTCTGACTTCACTCTCACTGGGCTCACTTCCACCAGGTCCTTGATAATCCGTTTTCCACTATTTTTTTTTACACAATGCCTGTCTTTTCCCCTTTCACCGTAATATCCCCATCCACCAAAATTCTATCCACCTTTCAAAGATCATTTCAAGATTCACCCCTGGATAATTTGGACTCTCAGTGCCTTTGAAATCATTGCATCGATTGTGTTCTTGTTCTGCTTTGAGAAGATTTGGTCTCACAGGTCTGGGTAGAGGGCCTGTGGGTTCACTGTACCCTGCAGAAATGCACATGACTGAGTGGAGAACAAAATCCAGGCAGCAGTCATATCATCTGGCTGGGCTCTCTGACCTCTTAACCAGGTCAGATCCTTCTGTCATTAACCATTGTCTCCACTGCAATTATGAATTATCAATACCCATCTCTTCATCACTTGGTGAGAAGAGGTTCACCGTGTCAAGTGACTTGTCCAAAATCACACACAGAAATCAAACGTGGAATGCTTTGTAATATAGTACCTTGGATAGCAGCCACCAGGGCTCATGGAGGTAAGCAAAGAAAGATAAGTAGAAAATCGACCCAGGACCTTCCGCAAGTGCTGTGTGAGCGCCCCCTGCTGATCCGTGTGCAGTGGGAGAGGAGTCAATGGCTCTGGTGCTGCTGCTGTTTGCAATGTGTGCCCTCTCCCTGCCCCCCTGCCCCCCATACAAACGCTCCATCCAATGGCTCCAGTCAGATCCTATCACATCACAGCTACATCAGTGACCCATCCTCTTCCCCTTTTCACCTCAGGCTTGTGATGGGAGGAGATTAGAAGACATGGAAAATGATCTCACTTCAAGGGAGAAGAGTCATTTTATGTTTTGTTTCTGTGCATGAAAGAATTGATTCTCAAGGCTTGAATGCATGACCTGATATCGCGACAATGTACTCCCCTACTGTGAGCGCACCTGTTAGATCATCTCAGACAGCAAGGCTGCGTTCACACCCCTTCAATCATTCTTAGGAGGAGCATTTTATGTCCTAATTCCTACTGTCATCTCTGTGCGTCAGTAATCGAAGAAAAACACCTCGGCACCGGGAGCTCAGGTCTCATCTCTCCTGCGTCTGAGCAAACATGGAAAAATCTATAACCTTGTCCTCAGAGGTTACTGAGAAATGAATCTGGCTGCCTCTGCCTGTGGACTGAGGAAAGGGGTGTGTTCGGCTATGGTAGAGTGGGGTGCTTTGCAATTGGGAGGTTTTTGAGAGCCAACATCAGCCCATATTTTGACTTTCTCTTGAGCACTTCTTAGGTACAGGGTAGGGGGTTAAAGGGAGCAAACGAAGAGAGGTGTCTCTCTTCCGGACCACGGGGCGTGTCCCGGGTTATGAGCATGAGGGACTGACTATCATGCGATCCTCCACAGGACGATGAGGCCGGTTGGATTGTTTTCACTTAGGGAGTGGATTCTGAGGCTCAGAGAGGCAAAGATCTGCCCAAGGTTACCCGGCTGGGAGGTAGCAGCATCCGAATTCTCATCCTGGGCTGATTCTAGCGGAGGAGCAGCCACAGAGAAGGCAGGTTGGCATGTGCCCTTCACTTCCAAACTCCATGTCAGTGAAGGGGAGAGCTCTGCGATGGACACTGGGCAGAGCAGGCCGGGCTGGTCCAGAGCGCCCTCAGCACCAGCTCACTGCCCCGGACTTTGAAAACAAGGTCAAGTTCCGTGACGTAAAAAACAAGCAAACAGGTTCTGGGCTAAAAGAGAACTACAGGAAGACAACTGTGCTGTGGACAGAGTAGGCAGCGCCCTTTCTCCTTTCCCTGGCAAAGAAAAGCAGCAGCAATTCCACCTGTAAGCAGGTCGGCTCCGCAAAAATATCAAGAAAGCCACTGCAGCCTGGGCAGCTATTTGTTTGAGGCAAAACAACTGGTTGACGGCATTTTTTCTTCTTTTTCTCTGTTCGTTGCATTTATATGAAAATAAAATAGATCTTCTTGCCCCATTGATTTACTCAGTAAAGGTTGGTTATTCACTGACCGTTGCCCATTCTGCTGAGTGCTCAGGCCTCATAGTCGCGGTCCTGACCCTGTAAAACTGGGCTCGCTCACTTGCTTTTCTCAGGCAGGCTGGACTTGGAAAGGGGCTGTTTTAAAGTATTTTCTGGAGTAGACATTTAAAAGATGGCATGTAGTTTATCACTGAAAATGTTAAGACCTTCTCAAATAAGTAAGGAATAAGCAACCTCAGTTCAGGACATCTTTTTCCCCTCCCCTCCCCTCCCCTCCCCTCCCCTCCCCTCCCTTCCCCTCCCCTCCCCTCCCCTCCCCTTCCTTCTCTCCTTCTTACTTCCCTTCATCTTTTGAATAAATCCATGCCAGCTACCAGAAAAGCAGCTGGAGCAAAGAGAGTTTTCAGCTTTGATAAACGTATTCAAATTTCACAACTGGAACATTTAGAAAGAAACTCTTCAACTTTAAGCACCAGCATGAAAATTGCAATTTGTACATTAAAATTGTTTTTGTTTTGAGTGACATAATAGGGGGAGAGGGACTAGTAATATTATTCAGGCTGTGGGGCATTGCTCTAAAAGTGGTAATCTGCTCTGGAGTATGAAGTCAATACAAACAATTTTACAGCCTCCAAAGACAGGAAACCAGGGAACATTGCGCCCTTCCTGGGTGGACACTGGCTTGTTGGGAGAAGTCCCTATTGTCTCTCCCTCAGGAATCAGTCAGCTCTGCTTGTCTTTCTGTCCCCTCCGGTCTCCTCCTCCCCTGACCAGCTCCTCTTCTCACTCATCCTGCTCAACGTCCCATGTGACTGCCTTGGGCTCCTCATGCACAACAAACCTCATGGGCCCCACACCCATCAGGCCACTTAGAAGACAGTGATTTGAAATTGGAGGTAATCACATTACTTTTCCCCTCCTAAATTTCTGAAAACAGTGTCCTCTGAATTCTGAAACTGTCTGCTTCTCACCATCAAAAACCTAGTTTCTATTAGAGATTTGTAAGTCTCAGCAAGTCAGCCAGGTCAATGAGACCTCCCTCTGTGGATAAAATACTCCACACATTGTCTGAAAAACAATCTAACAAAAAGGATGATTGGATTTTGCTCTGCTAGTATTTTTCTGAGTGGAGAATAGGAAGGTAAAATATAAAGGCAGGCAACTATTTAATGCAATGCCTAGTGAATAGTTCCCTTCTAATTCATGTTGTATAATTCCTAGGACCTCCCATTAAAATTATCCATCTTGACAACGAAATTTAGGGTACACTTGTTAGGAAAATGATGGTGAGATATGAATAAATCTGTAACTTAATATAAAGTTACCACCAAGTAATATATGAGAATTTAAAGTCTAAATACCAAAAAATGTTATGGATATGCTTATGGCATAGATTGTGGTGATGGTTTCATGGATGTATCCTGATCTCCAAACTCATCTATTTGTATACATTAAATATGGATGGCATTTTGTATGTCAATCAGATCTTAATAAAATGGTATGAAAAAGATATATTAAGAATTTTATATACCTTTACAAACTCTCAGTGGAGTGTCTCATATACTCATAGGAATATACATAAGTAACGATTTTTCTCATTCCTATTCTACCCAGAGAATAAGCCAGTAGTTCCATCTATGGCTACTTTTTAATTCAATAAACATTTTTGTAATAACTCCAAATCTACCCAATCAAAAAAATGGGCAAAGGACCTAAATAGACACTTTTCAAAAGAGGACATACAGAAGGCCAAGAGATATATGAAAACATGCTCAAAGTCACTAATCCTTCAAGAGATGCAAATCAAAATAACAATGAGGTACCATCTCATGCCTGTCAGAATGGCTATCACCAACAAATCAACAAATGACAAGTGCTGGCGAGGATGTGGAGAAAAAGGAACCCTCTTGCACTGCTGGTGAGAATGCAGGCTGGCGCAGCCACTGTGGAAAACAGTATGGAGTTTCCTCAAAAAGTTAAAATGGAACTCCCATTCAACCCAGTAATCCCACTTCTAGGAATACATCCCAAGAAATCAGAAACACCAATAAGAAAGGACATATGCACCCCTATGTTCATAGCAGCACAATTTACAATAGCTATGATTTGGAAACAGCCTAAGTGCCCAACAGCAGATGAGTAGATTAGAAAACTGTGGTACATCTACACAATGGAATACTACACTGCTATAAAAAAGAAGGAACTTTTACCATTTGCAACAACATGGAGAGCATTATGCTAAGTGAAATAAGCCAGTCCAAGAAAGTTGAATATCACATGGTCTCACTCATTTGTGGAATATAATGAACAACATAAACTGATGAACAAAAACAGATCCAGAGACAGAGAAACACCGAACGGACTGTCAAACCTAAGAGGGAAGGCAGGGAAGGGGATGGGGGGGAGGGTGTAAGAGATCAACCAAAGGACTTGTATGCATGTACATTAGCATAACCAATGGACAGGGACACTGGGGCGCTGAGAGCTTGTCCTGGGGGGTGGGAGTGGCCGGGGAGGGCTCGATGGGGGAAAAGGGAGACATATGTAATACTTTAAACAATAAAAAAAGAAAAAATTTAAATAAGAAATAAATAAATAACCCCAAATCTAGTGCTTGGAACTCAACATCTTGCCAGGAGAGATGAAATTTCTACATGGAAATAGATGGATGATTTCCAGCCGGGGAGCTGGCATGGATCTCCACTCGCTGTTGTTTCTGTGCACCTGCTCGCTGACTCTTGCCCACGGTCTAATGAGCTCCTCAGTAGAGAATGCCTTTTTTGCTTATTTCCAAGTGAAGGCAATTTGGTTAAAATACCCATTAGAGGACAACCAACTGGTGAGCCAAAGCTGAGGGGAAGAGAATTGTCCCTAGAGCCAGCTTGGATAAGCTGCAGATGGGAACTGTGTGTTGGGCTGGGGGACAAGCTCAGAGGTGCCAACATTTCCTCCATCTTCCATGATAACTTCTATTTCCTTTACACTTGACAACACTATTTTAAGGCTGATTTCATTTAAACATTTTATTTCCCCTTCCAAAGCTTTTGGGTAATTTATAGCTTCAAATTATGTGAGCCCCACATACTGTGAGACCCCTTGAAGGCATCGTAAAAAGAAACAAGCGTAGGTCACTCAACAAATACATGAGTCTTTGCCTCCACATGCAGCACGCACCAGGCCAGAGGATTCTCTCGCTGGCTGGCCAAGGTAATTTTGGACAAGTGATGGCCCCAGCAGAGAGGCAGGTGAAAAGCCAACCATGCTTGTGAAGCGTTTTGTGTCTTTCCTAAACATTCCTGCCTCACAAAATTCCATTATCAGAGGAGGATGTGGAAATTTTTGCTGCTTCAAGCTGCAGCTATTTTCAATAAATTGAATTACTGCTGTTTCCATATTTAACCTTGGAAAACTACAGACAGTCCAATTCTTTATGAGTTCACTATTTTGGTTTTATAATCTAATCCCACTGGGGTTCCAAGCAACTGTTTGGTTCACTTCAATTCAGCAAAACTTCCTTGGGTTTATTGTTCTCTTATGGAAAACAAATTAATTAAATATGTGCACTTACTTTATTGACAAGCATGTATACAGCATTTGCTGTATGTGAGGAACTGCTAAAGTGCTTTATAAATATTAACTCATTTAATTCATAACAACTCTATAAGGTAAGTACTATTATTATTCCTACAATGTAAGTGAGGCAACTAAAGCTCAGGCAGGTTAAGTAACGTGCTCAAGGCTGCACAGCTAGCAAGTGGCAAAGCTAGGATTCGAACTCAGACTTGCTTGCTCTAGAGTTTGCTCTCTTGCTTTGAGTCACTGTCACTGGGAGGTGCCTTGCCAACTTGGCATTAGGCCCCATCTTGACATTTGCTTTCTTCTTCTATAAATAAAAGTGTTTCCAGAGGCATCAAGGTTACTGAGAAGCTAAATATTTTTCTAACATTATGATACTTGTAATTAATTGGTGCTGAATAAGGACATTAAGCAGAAGTTAACTTTAATAGATTTTTGGATCAATTTGGATATGAATAGATGTTATCTATTACAGAAAGGTCTCAGAACTTCTTCCTTCCTCAATTTCTTTTTTTCCATCCGCCCTCCTTATCACATTTTCTGTTTCTCTTTTTCAAGGACATTTATTTCCCAAAGCGCCCACATAGTCACAGCATCCATTCACAATAAACCCAACTGTGCTTCCTTTTATTATTTGAAGTCATATTAACACATTCATGTTCAAAATGGTTGGGAGCCCAAATTCAGTGCCTAGAAGTCCCAGTCCTGTAAGATACAAATCCACAAGCTCTTTCTTAAGTGATTTGGCATATACTACCATTAAATCAATCTGCAATTCAATTTGACCAAGTAGTTGCTAAGGTCACACAAGATAATATCATTAATGTTTTCTCTCATTCTCCCTTCCTCCCTCCCCCATTTATGCCTCCTGGTAGATTATCTCCAGATATTAAGTGAGTCCATTCCCCCAAACACACACACACACACACACACACACACACACACACACACACACACACACAGTAGGAGTCCTGTTCCACTGAGATTGCAGTGTCATCCATTCCTGACTTCATTGGAGGATCACTTGGTCTTTCTTAAACAAGTCCTTGTAGAAAACAGGCCCTATGTCCAGTGGCTTCTCTGAGTGGTGAAAGTTTTCACTAGATTACCTTGCAATTTTTATTTTGGTAATTGACAGTATACCTAATGTGATAGAATGACTTATTTCCCCATTGAAGAAAATCCCATTTGGGCTGATTTCAGAGAGAAGGGAGAGAGAGATAGAAACATCAATGATGAGAGAGAATCATTGATCGGCTGCTTCCTGCAGGCCCCACACTGGGGATTGAGTCCGAAACCTGGGCATGTGCCCCGACCAGGAATCAAACCATGACCTCCTGGTTCATAGGTTGATGTTCAACCACTGAGCAATGCTGGCTGGGCAGCCAACACAATTTAACCAAGAAAGGGAAGTAGACAGGTAAGACCCATCCTACCCAGATATGCAAAGAAAGTGGTTGATAAAATTTGCAAGGCCCTGGAGTTTAGTAAAAGGCAAGTGCTAGGATTAAGTGCTGGTTTATACTGCTGCCATGTTCACACTCTTACCTTCACATAGTGCTGCTCAAGGACATTTAAGTCATAATTTAAAGCCATTTCTGGGATTGATAAAATGGAAGGTGGGCTAATAAAGGAACAGTCAGGGACAGGCAATTGTTATGAGAAAGAGCAAGCTGATAAATTTGGCTGTTGACCAGATTGAACCTACATTATGAATAATAATTCTGAGGTGAAGAGTTCTAAAAGTCTTTAAATAAAAATATGTACTTTCTTATGGAATAAGAATAAAAATATGATATGCATGTTAAAAAGAATACATATATAAGTAACTCTTAAAGCAAGGTTGGTAACTTTTATGTGCATTAGAAAAATATATTTGAAACATATATTAGAAAATAACATATAAAATATATTGTGTATTTCTTCATGAGTGATACTGAGAATGACAGTAAATATGTGAAGAAAAGTATGTCATTACATCAAACTTGTTTTATTAATGGGTAACTAGGACATGAGAACTCAGTGCCCAGGACACCTGAGTTGACTTGAGTCTGAATTTTTGTTAAAGTCAGGTGACATTAGTATGTGCATACACAGGGTGTCCCCAAAACTGTATATATACTTTGAATAATTATTAATTCCAATGGGTTAAATCTGGAAAGAAAGAAATATCAACTGAGCTATCAGCTGTTAAGTGTGTATATACATTTTTGGGGGGAACACCCTATATTTAAGTTTTCCTTCCATCTGGTTTCTGCCAACTAGTTTTTGTTTTTAAATATCTGCTAAACATCTCACCCTATAACTCCCTAGACCAGTGGTCGGCAAACTCATTAGTCAACAGAACCAAATATCAACAGTACAACAATTGAAATTTCTTTTGAGAGCCACATTTTTAAAACTTAAACTTTTTATAATACCACTTCTTCAAAATAGACTCACCCAGGCCTGTGGTATTTTGTGGAATAGCCACACTCAAGGGGCCCAAGAGCCGCATGTGGCTCGTGAGCTGCAGTTTGCCGACCACGGCCCTAGACTATCAAAAGAAATATAGTTCATGGGCTTACCAACCTCAAATTACTTATATTTTAGAAATAAGTTCCAGGATACCATTAGCAAGGGTTTAGGAACTGAGCAATGTGCTCTGACAAATGTTATGAAAGAGATGCGCAGTGTCAGGCATACTTTCCCATTGTCATGTTACTGGAAAATGACTTCTCTAGGATACCAGATATGGTTGCTGGAAAGATCTTTGCTTCACTTTAGGAGAGCGGAAGAAGATCAGGGGACTACTTGGTGTATAGGATTCAATTGAAAAACAAACAAACACAAACAAAACCCACACAGCTCTAGCCAGACTGGCTTGGTGGATAGATTGTTGACCTGTGGACTGAAAGGTCCTGGGTGGGGGACGTGCAGGAGGCAGCTGATCAATGATTCTCTCTCATCATTGATGTTTCTATCCCCCCTCCCTCTCCCCTCCCTTTCTCTCTGATATGTGTGTGTGTGTGTGTGTGTGTGTGTGTGTGTGTGTGTGTGTGTGTAAAATATATATATTTTAGAGGCCCAGTGCATGAATTCGTGCATGGGTGGGGTCCGGCCAACCTGGCCAGGGGGAGGGGACATGGGCGGTTGGCTGGCCTGCCTGCTGGTCGAACTCCTGGTTGAGGGGACAATTTGCATATTAGCCTTTTATTATATAGGAATACACTGAGTGGCCAGATTATCATGCATTCAGAGATCATAATAATCTGGCCACTCAGTGTGTGTGTGTGTGTGTATGTGTGTGTGTGTGTGTGTGTGTGTGTACACACACACACAGAGAATTCAGGGGAAATGCTCCATCTGTGAACTTAATGGCTAGTATGACTTGATTACCTTAGCCTCACATAATGGACTTAACTGGTCACATGATTGCAGAGAAGCTGCCTGAGTTAATATAGTGGAAACAACCAATAACTTGCTGACAATGTAGAGGTGGTGTGACAAAATTAGGGGGTGGGGGCAAGACTAACAAGACGAATAATGTCATTTTGTATCTGGGTTCCATGGCCTGGCCTGTTGTCTGTAATTATCCTGCTGTGTAAATATAAATTCTCTCCTGAGAACTGCAGGGGCTGCTTGCCACAGAGGAGCAGCAGGGATTGGATTGCTAAGCACTGTAGGTTTGGCAGAAGCCCAGCCCAAGAGATCTAACCTGTTGGCTGACTAGCAAGGGAAGGAGTTTGGTAGGTAGGCACATCCAGGTTAATTCCTTTGCGTCTTTTCTTGTTACCCTTTACATTCCTAAAAGAAAATGTGATTATCATAACCTTGAAGTTGGCTGTTTAAGAGGATGAGGAACACTGAATTTGTGCCAATAGATCTGTAGATTGTTGCATAGCTTGGGCTAGGATTTCCATAGTAGCTATACCACTCTAAAAGATGTGTACATTTGCCTTGGCTAGTGTGGCTCAGTTGGTTGGAGCATTGTCCTGTACACCAAAAGGTGCTGGGTTCCATCCCCAGTTGGATCACATGTAGGAGGCAACCAACTGATATTTCTCTCTCTTACTCCTTTCCTTTCTCTAAAAATCAATTAAAAACATAAATAAAAGATGTGTACGTTGGGGCTGAGGAAGACTCAAACAGACAATAGATTAAGTATGTCACATTTAGTGATGCATATGTTTTCTTCTATTCCCTTTTGTTATAACCTCTAATTAATATACATCCAAAAGTTTCTTCTTGTTCTATGGATAGGAATTAGATATAAAGAGAAGTCCATTTTAAAGCTCATAAATGAAATAATCTACACTAATAAAAGAGTAAGATGCCAATTGACCATACCTTCACAATGCCCACCAGCCAATCAGGAGTGAGTATGCAAATTAACCCAACAAAGATGCTGGGTTAATTTACATATGCAGGTGCTGCATGGCTGGGGGCGGGACGCTTGCATCATCACCATGGTGATGATGCAGGCTTTCTGCATTGCCCCAGCCACTCCCTGCCTCTGGGCAGCATGGGAAGGCAGAAAGGCAGCTCCGGGCCAGAGCAAAAAGGTGGCTCCGGCCAGAGCGAAGGTGGTGCCCGGCAGCCAGGGGAAGGAAGGCCCATTCTTGCACGAATCTTCATGCATCGGGCCTCTAGTATAGGTATAACCATAGTCTTTATTTTTATTTATAATTTATACCCCCTACACTTTTTGAAAAAAATTTGAGCATATTATAGCAATTACACATTTGACACAGAATAATTAAAAGAAATAATTAAGGGAGCAATAAAAAAGGAAGAACAGTTCCAGGTACCACTAACTTGGAATATTTAGCTTCTAAAGGGGTGTGCTGAGGAAGAGCAGAGAAATAATTTCCTGACTATAGTCACAATAGTGGATTCTTTTGTCATGTCAGCACTGTGCCACATACTTTATAAGCATTACCACATTTAATTGAGTGAGGTTGGTTAATGGTATCTTCCCCATTTCACAGTGAAGGAAACTGAGGCACAACACGATGAAGTCATTTAACCTGTTGTCACTTAGCTGAGAAGTAGTGGAACAGGGCAATTGAATTCCGGAATCCATGTCATTCTCTCCATATGACTGTCGATGTGGAACGATTTTGTGGGTAATAAGATTATATTATTCAAAAAAAGGTGAGGATTTTGCTCTGGCTCTTTGATTCTAATATTCCAGGAAATTATTCTAAACAATGAATGTACTGTATAGGACATAGGCCCTAATTTTTTGTGTTATTCTTTTGTTATCATTAAACCTGACAGTAGGGAGTTTTATCCCTGAGGACAGGGAGTTTTATCTGATTTGGGGGAGACTTGTGGCTGCAGAATCTTGAGCAGACTCGGGAAGGGAGGGACCCTTGCTGCCGGCTGCATTTCCCATTGTTTCTCTCCCTGAGGACCCATCAGGGCATTTCTCTCAAAATGATTACTTCCCAACTCTTCTCCTGCCAAACTTCCAACTTTTCTGTTTCTAGTCTACACAGGAGAGAAGAGGGAACTGATCATTACATTAAGACCTACTGTCCACCCATCAAGGACTGCAGCCTGAGTCATTCCTCCGAGATGGCAAGACCTAGAACTCTGTTGCCTGTGGCTCAACCTTGGCCTCCTTCTAACTCTATTGCTCTCCTCACACAAGGAGTCTTTTATGATAAACAGTGTAATCTTTGGGGGTGTAATGATTTACCATTTCATGGTGAATCATAGGGAATGACAAAATATTTGGGGGTCATATTCTTTTAGAAAATGGTGGCTGATTCATTGTCACTGCTGGAGTAACAAAAGGTTTGGATAATTTATGAGGGGATGGTTTTCAGTTGGAAGCTGGGGTGGAAGATGTTTTTTGTGGGGGTGGCAGGAAGAAGAAGGGGAATAAGAAGATATTACTTCTACTTTAGGAACCATTAATCTAGTTTAATTCATAACCTGGAGGACTTGTGAATGAGGTTATGTAGTATTCAACTTTGTGTTTGGCTCTGTGTCTAGGATGTTGCCTGGTGCATGTTAAATATTGAGTAAATTTTACCAAAAAAATTAATGTAACATATGTATATTTTGTCAACTTCTAGGTTTATAAAAGACCTTCCAAGTTCTTTTCACTGCCTGTTGCTTTGCTTCCACATAGGGCTGTACATAACCAGAATTCCTTAGAATTTTCTACCCAAGTAATTGTAATGGCTATATTTGCAGCACCCAAGCAGGGGTGCATGGGTCTGTCCAGAGTCACTTGCCACAGGGAGAAAGTCTTTGACTCCTCATGTTTTATCTTAAAATCAAAAGAAAAATTTGTCCTCTTCTCCTTTGTGTGTGTGGTACAAAAATAATCTCTTCCTCCTTCAAATAAATATATCAAATAAAATTGATGTCCTAGAAACACATACCGTGCTTAAGAATTGGCTTGTAGAACACCACACTGTCATCTACCTACATTTCAGTTTGAAGAGACTATTCCAAGCCATTCTGGACAATTTTCTTTTTTCATAATAAAGAGGCAATTACATTTGTTGTCTAATTGTTTGATAGAGCTTAGATTCGGACACCTTACCATGCCATTTGAATTCTGAAAACCAATACACAGATATAGCAAACTATTAGTAAGTAGTGAGCTGAAACAACACCTGAGGATATTCTCTTTCCTCAATCCCACATATCCTGATCTCCAAAAACCTTCTCAGCCTGCTCAGCCAGTCTGACATGTGCACAAGATGAGGCTGCACTGTGGGCAAGTTTCCTTGGCTGTGCTTTCTAAGTACCCATGGTTACCTTACCCAGGTAGCCATGGCCTCCTTGGAGAAGTCAAGTCATTGCAGGCTTATACAGCACAGGTCTGTGCCACAGCCTGACAGCTCTCCTAATTGTCAGGGAAAAGGTCGGTAAACTCTTTTGCAACAATTAGCTGTTAATCAGAGAGTAGTTAATATTAATGTGTTACTCTATTCCAGGATTTTTTTTTCCCTTCCCTTGGGATGTCTCCAAGGATTTCTCAGAGGCCTGATTGCCCCTCTCCTATTGATTCTTCAGCCACCAGCTCTGTCTTCTTGCCTCACCAAATAGAACAAAAGACAAGGGAGTACTTTTTCACAGTCTGATCAAACAGTACCCTGAGCCCTTCGCTTGGTATTGAGCCAAGTGTCATCACCTGGTTCTAGGTACTGTTTCCTGGTTTGGGAAGGAGGAACCTGACCCAGGAATTCAGCGGGGGGTCTTGAGAAGACACACTCTATGACCTTATCCACCCACTGCAATGGGAAACTCTCTTTGTAATGCAGGCATTAGCCATGAAACCATCTCCCTGGATGGTAACCACCCTAAGTGGTGGAAATGGGTATTCCTTCCTGGGACCCTTAGGTAGCCCACAGTGGGTAATAATAACAAATGTCATATGTAGAGAGCCCTAGAGTTTATAAAGTGCTATTTCACCATTTCACTTGATTATCATAATTGCCCAGCAAGGTATGTCCACAAAGGAAAATGGATACCATTAGTGTTATCTACAGATTTGAGAAGGAAAGAGAGAAGTCTAGAAAACATCTCCTATGTCATCCTGAAATATCCCACCTTTGTTCTTGTCCTGTACATGTGTGTCAGTGTTCTCTGTCTGATGATTGGTCCAAGGAAGTGGCTGTTGTTCATATTGGATTAATTGGTATTTTGGGGATTTTGCTATAGTGAAGGTTTAGGAGAGCTGCCTTCAAGCCCACAAAGAGGTGTGCATCTACTCTTTTCTTCTGGAGTTCAGTTCTACCTCTTACTGAGGCAGGGATCTTAGGTGTGGACCAAAATACACCAACAATTCTTGAACTTCTTCACCTACCAGATCTCTCCTGACATGGAGATATGCTTCACAGAGTTAACTAAAAAAATCTGAAAACTAGCATGTCCCTTAAACAAGACCAAATCTGTCTTTGGCTGTGGTCCTACACTTCACAGAGTATCTGGTCTGCCATATGCTTGGTCATGTCACTGTTTAGCAAAAGAGGATGCTGAATGGATCTTGTTGTTTGGAACACTCTACTCACTTGGCCCTGGGCACTACTCTGGCTTCCCATCTGCTTCTGAGTACAGCTCTTGGATCTGATTCTAATTCTGAAAGGTCTGAGAACCACCCTCTTTGGGCCCTGACTCAACATTAGGTGCCCAGAGATTCCTTCTTGTTGAGGAGTTTTCATTCAATTCAGTTGAACTCAACTCATTAGGCGTTTTGAGCAATATGAGAAGAGTTATATTTTGGTTGATAGTGGACTTAGAAACAGGAGAACTCGACTCCAGCTAAAGCTATATGTCCTAGATATTACTTCTTTTACCTCCATATCTCCCCACTGTCCTTTACCTTGCCCTTGGCTCCAGGTGGCTGACTGTTATAGAATTCATTAACGGGGTTCCGTGTTCTCAAACTTACAAATGGGTTTGACCAATGGAGGTACTTTGAGTGGATATAGGAAAGTGATGTCGGAGTGCATTGCCCGGGATCTCTCTCTGAGCTTGTTTTGGGACGGGTGAGTCCTTTCACAGAAGCTTCTTTCTGTATCCTTATCCTTTGTTGTTACTGGGCTTGAGACAATATATTATAATCTATGGTCCTTCTATACCCCATCCACATGGTCTCATTAGAAATAAACTCTCCTTGAATTATCCCAACTGGATTGTGACAATGGTTTTCTGGTGATACTCTGACAGATAGTCACTTCATAGGACTAGTTGCCTCAAATGTAAGTTGACAGGTTTAAAGCAGATAATATTCCTTCCAGCTGCAAATGTGCTTGACAGTGTAGGGACTGCAAAAACAAATCTCTTCTTTGGGAGCTTTGGGTCTCGTTGAAGTGCTACTCTACATACCTATCAAATGCAGAGGAGAACTAAGTGTGTGATTAGGGGGTATACATGCTCTAAGAATTCAGAGATGGGCATGGTCAGTA
This sequence comes from Eptesicus fuscus, assembly GCF_027574615.1. NCBI lineage: Eukaryota > Metazoa > Chordata > Mammalia > Chiroptera > Vespertilionidae > Eptesicus > Eptesicus fuscus. Next base: position 104,603,227 of record NC_072476.1, read on the forward strand.
CGAATTGAATAGTTGAATGAAATATGGATCTGCCAGTAAATTCTGCCCCAACTCCAAAGAACCACTTGTTGATAGGTTTTCTGATTTAGATCCAAGATGGATGTTGTCTTCAAGAGTGTATCAAGTGGTCGGCATGGCTCAGTGGTTGAGCATCGACCTATGAATCAGGAGTTCACGGTGGTTTGATTCCCGGTCAGGGCATATATCTGGGTTGCAGGCTCAGTCCCCAGTGTGGAGTGTACAGGAGGCAGCCAATCAATGATACTCTCTCATCATTGATGTTTCTATCTCTCTCTCCCTCTCCCTTCCTCTCTGAAATCAATAAAAATATATTTTAAAAAATGAAGAACTTTTTTTTTTTTTTTAAAGGCTTATTAAGTGGAAAGCCTGTTTTGGATCTATTCCAAGAAGACACACAATATTGGTTAATCTTAGGCAAAGCATCCTGGCAATTATTTACTGAACTCAGCCACCTGCCATGATGAAATATATAACTTCTAGGATTTCTTGAATTGAAATATTCTTTTTTTTTAAAGTGTAGAAAAACAGGATTATAGTTCAATATGAGAGGGTGGAGATCTTAATTGGCATTAATTAGCCATACCTTAAATGTTTTATAATCTGAAAGTAAATCTTTTATTTGTCATAGGCTACTTCTGTTTTTTTTCCTTTGACTCAGAAATGTGAAGGACATAAACACTGACAGAATAAAAATATAATAATCACCCTCATAACCACCATACAGATATCTTAAATCCTCCAAACAATTAAGTCACAGTGTACCATTTCCCAGTTGGATACTTTTTCCCCCACCAAAGGTAATTCCTACTCCCTCTTTCCACCTACCAGCCCCAATCTAGAGCCAGGCCAAGACAGAAAAATTGCTTTCCAACTCCCTTGGTGTAGAGAAGCCTCACTTTTATTGAGAGTAGGAGGTTATACTATAGCCCTTGGGGAGGTCTTAGCTTTATGTGAACACTGCTTGTTCAGGCCGAAAAAATCCAAAGCCCTAGGTTTTTATATTGTTTACTATCCTCATGACATCCAAGGCTTCAGGGCTAACTTAGCGTACTAGATTCTGTCTGCTCTTTGGTTAGGTTTTGCATGTTGGAGATTTTCCTTATATTCTTACTAGCTCATCTGTGCATTTTTAAAATAAAATGTTTTAAAGATATATGTTCATGTATTTTTTGTAGTAGGAGATTTTTTAAAAAAATCTGTTTACCATGTTGTGAAGTGCAGAAGCAAATGCACTCTGCTTAGACTCAAAGACTACTCATAGTGATGCTTATATCCTCCCACCCCAAAGGCAAGATGACTGTTACCTGAACTAATTATAAAAATAGAAAGACGTTTATAGCCAAGAAGCTAATTCAGCTGATCCACTAAGAATATTTTAAAGAAGCAAAACTGCGTTGCTGCCCGAGCACAGGAGTCAGTCCAGCTGCGGCCATAGCTCTTCCAACAGCCAACAGTGTCATCACATTTAATAGAGCAGCTGCCACCCCTGTGAGGAAGGGCACAGCCTTGACCCCGCCAGCTGACCTCACCATGAGCAGCAACAATGGCAATGATCCTGGCAATGGGGGGAAAGGGAGGGGCTGAAACAGCTCTGTTACTCATCTTCTATCCACTTGGAGACACGGAGAAGATTCTTTTGGATGCACAACAAGAATCAGGAAGAATAGTTCACAAGACGGTTCTCACGGTGGCAGCTCTCCCCCAGAGGAGCATGGAAATTATGTTTGATGTAGAAATGCACAGTAGCAGGGACCATAGCTCCATCAGAAGTTGTAGAAGGAGAGAAAGAAGATGATGCTTTGAAGAAAAGTGTAGACAGGGTGTCCGACCGGTCCAGTGAGCCTGGAGATGTTCTACCTAAGGAGTTCCACTGCAGGCCCCCTCAATGTTATTTCTTTCAGCACGAGCAAAAGAGGAGCCACGAGAAAGGGGATTTCTCTGCAGAATTGCTTAAGGTTTCCTCTATCTCTCTTCCTCTCATGTTCTGGCTCTGGGAATAGGCATCTACTTTGGAAAATGATGGCATGCACTTCTGTTAGCACCTAAGCCCCTGGAAGAGCATGGGACCCTAGAAGTGGTGTGTTGTCATTGTAGTTGATTCAAACTTGGGACCATTGTAAGCATGATCCACCCTACAACCCTATTTTTACATATCCAAGCTCCAGTAACTCTCAAATCCAGGACTTTATTCAAACCTCATTCCCTTTTTGGCCTATAAGACACTTTAACAGAGTTTAGTGTTATTTAGACATTTGCAAGGGCTTCTTCTCCGCAAATGGCACCAGCAGATAATAATTCTTCCCACAATGCTATTGTCTCCTTTTACTTTCATCAGACTTAGACCTGTACCATTCATGGTATAACTGTTGCTCTTGCAAGATAACTACATCTCTGTCTTAAAACAAGGTCAGGTTAGCAAATGATATGAAAACTTTGCTATTTTGTTTTCTTTTTCAAGACAAAGGCAAGCTTCCCTAAGCTTAAATCTATAGTTATTAAAAAATAAAACAAGGAAAAAAACACAAGACACAACAATGGAATCATTAAAGAATTTATTAGTCTATACAATATAATGCAGTCATTTAAACTGCAGACTGTAATACTATAGAAAATCATTGATGACATAATTTAATGTATTTGGTATATACTGATCTAACTATGTAAAATATGAATGCATATGGACCCAAACTCAAAGGATGTGTGGGTAAATGGATAGAGGGTATGAAAATTGCACATTTTTTATTTTTAAACTATCCCTTAATATTATCACATTTGTTTTTCAGCCAATAAAAACAACATATATTCTGTCGTGTAGAAAAGGGGGTAGGGTAGAGTTGGTGGAGAGCAAGACCACCAGTCCCTGAGTGAGTCTGTGGTATCATTGCTCCCAACATTTCCTTTGCTGTCTTGTTTGTACCACGAGAGACTAAAGAATGTCTTAAATGTCAGAGAATCACTGTCTTCTCTAACATCCAGGACTAGCATAGGGCAGGACGTCAACTAGGTACCTATTAAATACTTAATTAATTCTTAAGTATTCAATTAATATATTTTAATGTCAGTGCATAACTTTTTACCTTCACAAACAGCAACAGCCATTACCCCTTCTAGATACAATGTAGATTCATGTGTTTTTCATTTTAAAGTAAGAGAAATAAGAGAGAGAGAGAGAGAGAGAGAGAGAGAGAGAGAGAGAGAGAGAGAGAATATCTCCATGATTGATGCTCTGTATCACCAACATAACTGCAAGAAGCAATGCTTTATATAAATGTGTACTTTGAAGCGAGTGGTTTGGGAATGTTTGTTTGGAATGTAATGCAAGTGCATGTTCTTGGATTTATGGGACACAATTTCCTGTAGTGTTAAGGTGATGCTATTCAGAATCTTTTTAGGTCTAATAATTCTATTTTTTAGAAATGAGTCTGTATATGTGCCCCTGATCCACAGATATTGCTTATTATCCCAGCTTTGCCATGAGATTGAAAACAAGAGGAGATAAGCTGTTCTCAACATATACAGATCTCAAGTCCCAAGGCTGGAGGAAGTGAAAGAGAGATTGGAAGAAAGACCAAAGGGAGAAATAATCCCCATGCTGCAAACATTTGTTTGATAAAAAAAAAGATCCAGCTGTTGGCAAGAAGTGGTGTTTTGTGAGGGCATCATAGAATCAAAGGCTTATATTTCAAGTAGATGTTCTTTCTGTAGCACAAACATGATTAAGGGTAATGTAGTGTTATTTCAGATTTTCATTATTTATAAAAGGAAAGCCAATACTGCCAGACATGCAAGAACAAAGCTAAATCAGCTTCCAAAGCCTTCTGGCTCTTGAATTTAAGAGAATATAATAATTGGACTGTTTATTTGCCATGTTTCATATGTTTTCTTCTTAGAGGAAAAACACAATAGAGGTTTTCTTCTTTTCTTTCAGAATAGTTGGTTTTAGTGATATGGATTTGGTTTTATCTAATCTGCTCCTTCTCTTCCCCAGGCCATTCATTCGGTCTGCCCAGAGAATCAGAGCTGCTCCTGTTTTTACAGATATTCAAGGCTGCCCCAAGCTTTGCATGCTGCCCCTACATAGAGGTTCTAGTGGAGAAACCAGGGGAAGGAGATGACATTTAAAAAATAATAAAATATATCAGCACCATAAATACCATGTGATTTTACTTACATGTGAAATCTAAAGAATAAAGGAACAGACAAAATAGAAACAGATTCATAATACAAAGAACAGATTGATGGATGCCAAAGGGAAAGGAGGTTGGGGGGCTGGATGGAAAAGGTGAAGGAATTAAGAAGTACAAATTGGCAGTTACAAAACAGTCACAGGGTTGTAAAGTACAGCATAGGCAATCCTATATAATAAAAGCCCAGTGACCAAAACAGTGGAATGACCAGAACGAGCAGAGACCAGAATGGCCACAGCCCCTCACCCTGGCCAGCTGCCCCCCAGTGAGTGGTTAGGGGCAATCAATTAGGCAGACAAGCAGTTAGGGATGATCAGGGAAGCAGGCAGAGTGGTTAGGGGTTATCAGGCAGGCAGAGACGGTTAGGGGCAATCAGACAGGCAGGCAGAGGCGGTTAGAGGTGATTAGGCAGGCAGAGTGCTTAGGGGTGATCAGGCAGGCAGGCGAATGGTTAGAGGTGATCAGGCAGGCAGAGGTGGTGAGGGATGATCAGGCAGGCAGAGGGGTTAGGGGCGATCAGGCAGGCAGGCGAGTGGTTAGGGGTGATCAGGCAGGCAGGCAGGCATAGTGGTTAGGGGCGATCAGGCAAGCAGGCAAGCAGTTAGGGGCCAGCAGTCCTGGATTGCGAGAGGGATGTCCGACTGCCGGTTTAGGCCTGATCTTCAATGGGATCAGGCCTAAACCGGCAGTTGGACATCCCCTGAGGGGTCCCGGATTTCAAGAAGGTGTAGGCTGGGCTGAGGGCCTCCCCCTTTCGGTGCACAAATTTCATGTACCAGGCTTCTAGTATAGTCAATAATATTGTAATAATTATGTGTGTTGCCAGGTGGGTACTGGATATATTGAAGGGAACACCTTGTAACCTATATGATTGTCTATCCACTGTGTGGTACACCTGAAAGTAATACAAAATAGTGTTGAATGCAAAGTGTAATACTAATAATAAAATATCAGAGTCTTAAACCACTAGCTTCTAAAGAGGGGTAGGAAAGACTGGGCTGTGTGTCAACCACATCTCTCTTGTCAACTTTTTTCCTTTCCCTCTGAGGTACATTGCCTAGACATGATTGAGTCTACTTGGCTTGTCACTAGTTGCCCTTGATGCTCAGTTTTAAGTAACCTGTCCCAAGTATAAAACTACCAAGGGAAGAGCTGTCCTACACTTGCACCCCCTACAGATGGCCTGGGTTGAGGGAAAGCTGTGGTAGTCTGTCTGTCTCTGGATATCAGGACACCCTATACTTGTGCTAAAAATCTGGAGTGACATGTGCATAAGGATCAAAGCCTTCCAGAGATGGTGGGTCTTGGTGTTGTTGCATCTGGTACAGAAGAGGCAACTTAGAGCCAGGGAATAAAAAAGAAAGAGACTCTAAAACACTTTATCTATCTAAAGCACTGTTGGATACTATGGCTATATTTTCATTGAGTAATTCTCAGAAATTATGGAAACTATAGTGTTTATAACTTTCATTAATTCATTCAGCCAATATTTGGTGATAACCTACTTTGTGTCAGGCAATTAGTTCTCAGAGTTAATAATGCAAAAATAATAATAGTGATAATAAAAGCTAGTATTTATCAAGTACTTTCTGTGAAACTTGTTTAGTGCTTATTATAGATTTTATTTTATAATCTTTATATATAGATAGCATTATCACACCCATTTACAGATGAGGATATTGAGGTTTAGAGAGATGGAAAGATATTATGTCCTACAGAAATATTTATTGAGCATCTTTTATATGCCAATCATTGTGTCTTTTGTTGGGAGTATGGTGGTGAGCAATAATTTGATTCTAATTCTCATGGAATTTAAATTCTAGTGAGAATAGATAGACAATAAGCAAATAAGCAATTCAATAAAATGAAAGTTGAAGCTAGAGATACATACCATGAAAAAAATAAAACTTGATCATGTGATAGGGACTGATAGATAGCCAGGAGGGTGGGATGAATTAGCTACTTTAGATACAGGAAGATTTACTTAAGAAAGTGACATTCAAGCTGACACTTGAACGAAAAGGTGCCAGCCATGCAAACCACTAGGGGCAGAGCGTTGCTGGCAATGGGAATAGCAAGCACAAGGGCTATGTTGGGATGAGCTTGGTGTATTTGATAAGCAGAAAGAAGGCTCGTGTAGCTGCAGTCCAGCAAGCAAAGGGAGAGTGACACATCTTGAGCAGCTGTAGGACCCTGGGCCATACGCTACTACAGACTCTTGCGAGTCCTCTTCTTTCAAGCTCATTGAGCATCTTTGGGGGCAGCAAATAGGGAAGAACCAGACAGTCTGCTGTGCAAATCAGATTCTTTTGTTTCCTCCTATACAAAGCACAATTGTCTGTTAGGTCCAGACTTGTCCTCTGCGTCTAGGGCTGTCCTGACCCATTGGAAGTTGAGGCAGAGCCGAGTACCAGGAGGAGCATGGTCTTCTTCTGGTTCTCTTCTGGATTACTCGTCAATACACATGTCCCTGTTGAGTTCCTCTCTAGGCTCTACTAAAACAGCCCAGGCCAACGTCACTGACAAAATATGCCATTTTCTCCCTAATCTTTGCCACACTGCTTTCATGGGCACCACCTTTCATTTTTCTTACTCAGCCATCCTTGATTCACCTTCTCTCTGACTCACTGCCTTTGGTAGAATGGTCATTACGAATGTGGAAACACAGAGATTTGAAAGGTCCTCAAGTGATCCATAGGCACCTTAACATTAAAAAGGAATAAACAAACGTAATGATTACATGTGTTTGGGCTTTTATTCTTGCTCTTCAGCTTTGGTTATTGATGATCACTAGAAGATCTTATAGAGCAGGACTGAACTACTGTTTTATCAAAAGGTATCACATATAATTTATCATAGCATTTATCACACGTTCTGAGAGTGGTGGTTTTTGTTGCCTATTTCTCTCCACTATGATATGAACTCCACAAGGACAGAGCCTAGATGAGTCTTGTATACTATTTTGTTTCCATATTCCTGACCCATATAATAGATACTCCATACTTACCAAATGCTTAATACTACAGAGAAGGAGGTAAGGCCTAAGAAATATTGATAGAAGGGACCCCTCTTCTCTTCCCTTACCTGATAAGTGCTGTTATCTCAATCTCCCTAACCCCCATCTCTTCTCACCACATACACATCTCTCATCACAGTGCTTTGCACACAGTCAGTTTATTTAATAAATGACAGCTAGATAAATCTTGTCCCCATAAAACCTGTGCCACACAGGGGCCTCTGGAGTAGAGTGAGAAATCAATGAATAAAAGGTACCTATCTGGATGGTTTAATTTTAGCCTGAAAGATTTATCTTGAGAACTTGTCAGAACCAATGAAAGACATTTTGAAGTGAAAATCAAGCGATTAGTAAAAACCAGTACCAAAGCCACATATTCCGTTGGGTTTCAAGCAAACTCAGAAGCAGTGCTTCATGTGTGATAATTTTCAGCTGCTATAAGTGTTTAAAACAGCTTCAGAGGAGAATGGCAGCATGGGAAGTGTGAGAGGTGATTATAGGTGTGAGAAATGTGTGTACTACAGGCAGAGGGCGGCAATTCAGAGTGTGTGGTTTCTACCTTTGGAAATGACTTTATCTGCCTGCATAGTTTCCACTAGAACAGACTTTCTCAACCTTGTTCCCATGGATATTTGGGGCCGGTTGACTCTTCACTGTGGGAGCTGCCTGGTGCGTTGTAGGATATTCACCAGCATCCCTGGCCTCTACCCACTAGCTGCCAGCAGCCATTCAGTGATAACAACACAAACGGTGTCCATATGTTGTCAAATGTCCCCTGGGTCAGAATTACCACTGGTTCAGTACCCCTGCTCTAGGGGAGCAGCGGGGTCTGCTGCTCTTTCTAATTACCCGACAACTGGTCTTCTTAAATCTTCACATTTTGGATATAGATTCTTCCCAGTTTCAGAACCTTTTGTTTTTGGAAGCTGCCCTCACTGATGTTGTGTTGCCATCAGAAGGCTCTGATGGTGTTGTCGTTGGCTTAGCAGCATGGTGTGAACAACCTCGGATTCCACGTGACTATGCTCAGAAGGGTCCAATCTGACGGATGCCCAGAGGAGAGGGAGAATGCAGAGTGAGCTGGTTTAGACAGTCATTTAGGACTGCTCCACTTCTTGGGGTCTCTTTTAATTATTATTTTTTCTGGCATGCATATTGATTGTCCTTGAAAAGAAATTCATGTGAAAAGAAGTCTTAATAGTTTCAACAAGGGTGGCCCTTGGAGCGAGCTCTCTTTTCTGCCCTCCTTGATGGGAACACCCACCGCTGCTCTTAAACTATTCACTGACAGCTTATCCATTGGTCTAAGGAATCCACTCAGGAAATTTAAAGAAATTGTGGTGAATATTGAGCTTCTCTACGCCTGGGAGGCATCGGTGTAATAGGGCTTCTCAAATTGAGCCTCTGGGATCCTTGATCAAAAGACTTAAGCAAGGAAACCAACCTGCTTTCCTTCCTCTCACTGCCTCTGAGATGGGCTGAGGGAGAAGGCTATTCACAATATGAAAGACACAAATTTACCCAAAGAGAAACCACAGCATGACTATTTTGATTTTTTCTTTACAAAAGGATTCATCTCAGTGCTCTAATATACTGAAATATATTGGGATTATTTAATATTTGAAAATGTATTTTCTACATGATTTTTATGTCAAGAGAAGTATATACATTAAATTACAAGTGTGTGGTTTTTAATGATCTGTTCAATTCTAGAAGTGTTTTGGCTTGTGGTGCATTGCGTGCATTTTCTCTGATGACACAAAATTTCCTTTTTTTTAAAAAAAATATTTTTATTGATTTTAGAGAGGAAGGGAGAGGGATAGAGAGATAGAAACATCAATGATGAGAGATAAACATTGATGGGCTGCCTCCTGCACGTCCCCCTACAGGGGATCGAGCCCACAACCCAGGCATGTGCCCTTGGCCAGTATCGAACCTGGGACCCTTCAGTCCACAGGCCGACACTCTAGTCACTGAGCCAAACTGGCTAGGGCCACAAAATTTCTTATATTGTCCACAAAGACACGGTCATGCCCTGGAGACTGAGGCAAGATTATGTACCAGAAATAAGGTTTGGTCTTTGTCTCCAAAAAAAAAAATCCAAATAGCTGATCAGTTTAGTCAGTGGGGTAAACAAAAATTAATGAGATTAATTGTATATTGTCACATAAGAACTAAGTAATTAATTTTAAAGTTTTTTTTTTCCTGTCAGATTCAACACTATGTGTTTACAATTAGAAAGAACTGATTGACTTCCAAACCAAATAAAAGTGATTTGATAGGTCATTTCAAAGACAGCTGTGGGACCAAAGCCAGTAGCTCTCAATGCTGTGACCTAAGATTGACCTAGGATGTAATAGACACTCGATTGCGCTATGCTTTCCCAAGGAGATATAAGATTTAGCTACTCATATCAGTGATTGGTAATGTGGAAAAGTAAATAAAATGTTTCCTAAGTCTTTTAAAAAAGTGATTTGAGAATTAATACTGTTTCCATAATTTGGGTATTTTCTCTCCTCCATGACAGTTAGAAACCAAGAGTGGATTTCATTTATTTTCAGTGTGGTCTGGAATGGGCCTGTTGGACTGAAGGCCTCAATTCCTAGTTTGCTGGTGGCTGGAGGCCATTTCCAGTTCTTTACTACATGGGCCTCGCCAACATGGCACTTTGCTTTGTCAAAGCCAGCAAGGCAGCCTTAGCCGGTTTGGCTCAGTGGATAGAGCATAAGCCTGCGGACCAAAGGGTCCCAGGTTGGATTCTGCTCAAGGGTACGTACCTTGGTTGCAGGCTCCTCCCAGCCTGGGCCCTGGTCAGGGTACGTGCAGAAGGCAACCAATCGATGTGATAGGTGTTTCTTTCACATCGATATTTCTCTTTGTCTTTCCCTCTCCCACAAAAACAAAACAAAACAAAACAAAAACAAAAAAACAGCAAGGTAGAGAGTAGCAAGATGGAGGTCACAATCATTTGTTATTTAATGTCAGAAATGGTGTCCCATTGTGTTGGTGTTATTTAATTCATTAGAAGCAAGCCACTAGATTGGGCCCACACTCCGGGAGGGATGTGAATGCCAGGAGGCAGGATTGTTGGGGTCCATCTTAGATGAGTGCCTATTGCCTCAGTGAGGGAAAAATCTAGCATACTGAGAAGAAACTAATAAAAGTGCCTGTTTCTAAGAAATGAAAGAAAAGAACCTTCTCCATTCCATTCGCTCATTCAGAGCCAAAACAAATGAACTTGATTGGGCTGGGTTCACAAGGGGAGTGGTCAGCTCTATTCTGAGTAGAGGTGCAAATCAAGCTCAAAGTTGAGAGGCTCAGTTCAGAATCGGAGGAACAACATTAAGTAGCGGGTCCAAGGTATGCCTTTGGGGCTATGGACAAGAGAAGGATAAGAGGTCAGAAGCCCAGTAATACTCAACCAGTGTAGAAGCAAACTATTAGGCCAGATAATCAGAGAGGTTGTGGATGCAGCCAAGAACAGTAAAAATGATGCTTAGCACTGTCTTGCTGGTGGTCAGGGCTCCGTGGCTTTAAGGACACAGGGCTGGTCCAGACTTTGTCTCTGTTATTGAAAGGTCATAAAGTACTGCTGTATTTTTGGTTTAAGTTCAAATAGAAAGTTTAATGGTTTAGTAAAAATGATAAAATTAGGGAGGAAGTACTATTCCAAATGAAATTAAAAGTCATGAAAATACTACTTTTTGGGCCAACATTAGATATGTATTTTGTCCTAAAATGCATAGTGTTTTGTATTGATTGATGATTTAATTTTCCTCTCCAAATACTGTTTGTATCTGGGTACATAATTCAGCCCCAAACACTGTACATGCACCTCAGAGTCATCTAGCTTAGAACAAATATTGATGGGGGTACCAATGTCTTCTCCTGACCATTAGTTATTTTTAATTTTTATTTTGACACTACCTTATTTTGACCTTAATAACACATTTTCCTTAAATGTCAACAAGTAATTTAACTAGAAACTATAATATCCTTTTATAGGATTTTCAAAAGTGATGAATTTCCTAGGCTTTGAAAAAATTGGCATATAGCAATATGATAGAATGTTGAAATTAAAGTCATATTGAAACAAAAACCCACTCATTTCTGGAAAAAGAAATCTAGTTATATTTAATTCCATTTCTACTTGCTTCCAGTGATGTCTTCTATTAGATTACAGAAGTAACCAATTACTCTCATCCACCCTTTTTCACATAACTTGAAATTAAATTTAAATTTTTTAAAATTAGCACTTATATTGAGTGTTCATTTATTTTATACCTAGATTATTTAATTCTAACACTTCTTAAACTCACCTATGTATTTCTTTCTTTACACAGACTCTCTTTTATATTCAGCAATAGTACAGAGTGTTTAGTTTCTCAATTTATATTAGCAATTAACTGAATAGCAAATATTAATCAATATATAGCAATTTCAATCCCTATTAAAACTTGCCAATGCCAGATCCAAACTGCCAGTTTTGCATATTGAGAAAGTGCTGACATTTTCTCCCAATACCATGTACTAAAGATAACTATATCAGGCAGTTCCAGATTAAATTAAACATGACATTTCTGTACTTGGGGGTTACCTTTAATTATTTGAAAAAAAATCTTATAATTCTAAAGAGTTATCTGTTCCAAATCTTAAAGGTTATGATTGGCAAGGCATCGAAGTATTTTTCAAAATATTTTCTCTAACAACCTACCATGGTGGCTGAAATCCATATTCTTATGATTTCTATGGACCATTTAATGCTAGACATAGATATATACATATATAGATATAGATATAAATTAACATAGATATGGAATAAAATCAAAGGTAAATATTGCATCATTGAAAAAAATCACTTCAAATAGCTTATCAGACAAAAGCCAAAAGGTGATAGATGATCAATTTAGAGGGCCATGAGTGTGCATGTGTGTGTGTATGTGTGCGTATGTGTGTTTGGGTGGCAGGAGTAATGACCTAGAAGAAGGTGTCCCTTAAGGAATATAGATCAGGAGTTGGGCCACAAGGTGTGAAGAAGCATAAGGACAGATGGGGAATGATGACATCTGCTAATGTGTGAAAAATCCAGGATACATTAATTTTACCTAGATAGTAGATCACACCCAAGAATTAAAGGAGGCTTTAAGAATAAAATTATGACTTGAAATAATTTTTCTCTATGGGGTCCAATAATATTTTAAGTGGCTCTCTGTACTTACACGCAAATCATACATTAGTTGCTACATATCTGTAGTTATTTAATTTCTGCCAGAAATAAAGAAATAGGTTGTCCTTGTTCTTCCTAGGAAGAAATTCTTTTAAATTGGGAAGCCAACTCCCAAAAGAGACTTTGCTATTAAGAGGAAGTATCTAAAGAAAATGGCCTCCTAGTTAATTTTTTAATATGCTCAGTTGTGGTAACTTGCAACCTTATCTAAGATGACAGTTGCCCAAATGCAGGGTCAGAAACAATGTTAAACATGTCAGCATTGGACTGTCCTCTTGCCTTAATTCTCCTTTCTTCTACCCTTTGACCTCTTGTGTTTTCCAAAGGGTATGAGGTTGCCATTCTTACACTGACTGTCTGCTGGTGGAAAGGGCTTCTTTATTCATTGAAATAAGCAGAGCTTCTTTATTCGTTGAAACAAGTCTTCTAGGCTTCAAATTAACCCCAAATGAAGAACAGGGGCAACATTATAGACAAAGTATTTGGGAACTGGTAGGTCCCCATAAGTCCTATATTTGAATGGTCAGTATGTGGAAAACCAATCCTAATGAATACATTAAATTCTTTGTTGACAGAAGTAGAAGATGATGATTTGAATTTTAAAACGTTGATCAGAAGGAATTTTTTATCACTTCACAACCAATTTGCTCTGTTATTATACTAGGCTATAAAAAAACTCCCTGAGGCATGAGAATGAACTTGGTAAATATTGCTTAGTGCTTCCTTTGGCTCATTTGAGAGAGAGATATAGACATTGCAAGAGGGAAAGAGGTTGGGGAGGACGAAGGACTGAAATGTAACCACACTGTGCCTTGTTGTTTTTCTAGGATCTCACGATTCTTTCAGCTTCTACATCGACGAAGCCTCTCCAGTAGGGCCTGAACAGCCAGAAACTGTCCAGAATTTTGTCTCTGTTTTTGGAACTGTGGCCAAAAAGCTGATGCGGAAATGGTTAGCCACTCAAACGATGAACTTTACTGGTCAGCTAGGAGCTGGGATCCGTTATTTTGATCTTCGAATTTCCACCAAGCCCAGAGACCCCGACAATGAACTCTACTTTGCTCATGGTTTGTTCAGTGCCAAAGTCAACGAGGGCCTTGAGGAGATCAATGCATTCCTCACAGATCACCGTAAGGAGGTCGTGTTCTTGGACTTCAATCATTTTTATGGAATGCAGAAATATCACCATGAAAAATTGGTCCAGATGCTGAAAGACATCTATGGAAATAAAATGTGCCCAGCGATTTTTGCACAGGAAGTGAGTCTAAAGTACCTGTGGGAGAAGGACTACCAGGTGCTGGTCTTCTACCACAGTCCCGTGGCTCTGGAGGTGCCCTTCCTCTGGCCTGGACAGATGATGCCAGCACCCTGGGCCAACACCACAGACCCGGAAAAACTGATTCAGTTCCTTCAGGCGTCCATCACCGAGAGAAGAAAGAAGGGCTCGTTTTTTATATCTCAGGTGGTGCTGACGCCCAAAGCTAGCACTGTGGTCAAAGGAGTGGCCAGCGGCCTCAGAGAAACAATCACAGAAAGGTAAGTGTCCTTAAAGTATCAGGGGGAGAATGTTTAAATAATTCATAGAGCTACTAAGTGACAGAGCTAAAATTCACATCTAGGTATATTAACCTTCTGCACTTGCTTGCTTTTTTCTTGATTCCTTTATTCTACTTGGGATTTAATTTTTTATATACCCCAGATTTTACAAAGCGCGGCAGTAGAATAAAAAAACTGGAGTTTCTTTTCATACAAACTTACTTATTTGGATTTTTTAATATTTCAAATTATTGATACATTCAATAATTTAGCTACCGATGCTAACCGTGTCGAGTCACACTCGACATCCGAGTGCAAAAGGTTAATGTCCTACGGCAACCATAACTAAGTACCACAAATTGAGTGGCTTAAAACTTACGCTGTAGTAGGACTAAAGTAGGACTTGCGGAGGAAAAATCAAATTAGTTAGGGAAGTGTGGAAAATGTTTTTATATATTATATTTCCACAGCTCTGCCAAGAGATTCACATTGCACATTAGCATATAAAAGGCACTAACAAGTATTTTAGTGGTGAGTCTTGTTTAAAGTTAACTAATTCAATGTTTTCTAAGCACATAATTTTTTTTTAGACCACACTTATTAACAGCCCATGAAATTAATTTTGAAAACTGTCCTCAGCCCTAGCCAGTTTGACTCAGTGGATAGAGTGTCAGCCTGGGAACTGAAAGGTCCCAGGTTTGATTCCCGTCAAGGGTACATACCCAGGTTGTGGGCTCCATCACAAGGAGGGGCATGTAGGAGGCAGCCAATCAGTGATTTTCTCTCATCATTGATGTTTCTCTCTCTCTCCCTCTCCCTTCCTCTCTGAAATCAATAGAAGTGTATTAAAAAAATACACACAAAAAAACAAAAACCATCTTAGCCATCTGCTCTCATTGAGAACTTCCCACTGGCCTCTGGCTTTGATAGCTGGAATAGCAGAGCTGTATCACTGAAAAGAGAAAGAGAAGTGGGTAACAAGAGAATGTTAAAAGCAGAAACGAAGACCCTCTCTGTAGAATCAACTTTCTTCTCTCTAGGCTTATGTGAAATCCTTGCAGATACATCTAAACATGCCTGTGATGCTTGTGCCATAAGCATTCTAGAATGGAGCTTAGTCTCAGAAGAAGCAGAAAGACCTCTTTTTAAGACCTCTGTTGCAAAGCGTATATCTGAGAAGGGTGTTGATGTGAAACTCAAAGGTGTTGTTTCGTCCTGTGTCCATGTATTTCAGCTTTCTGGATGAGGTCTAGAGGGAAAGATCATTGTTAGTGTTGCCTAGTGTCTTGCAAAGGTAATCAACTTACCTCTGAGTCAGTCAGTGAAAGAACCTTTATCTCCCCAAGAACACATTACCTCTCTTCCCTCCGCAAGTGAAGAGGCCCACAAAGGACACTCTGCCATTTTCCTCCTGAGGTTGTACCACAGCTGCCCATTCAGAAATCCTATATTAACACCACAAAGTGTCATGAAATTCTCCTTTGCCACCAAAGGAGAAGCCGCTGGGCAATGTGAAGTCCTTTCTGGGCCTTAAGAATTTTCATCTGCACATGAAAAGATTATTAGCCATGCAAATTTAAACCGCAAAGATATCATTCTACACACTCATTTAAAAAAAAAAAGAATTTTCATCTGCAAAATTGGGAGTTTGAACTAGATCATTTCCAAGCTCCTTTTCTGTTCCTAATTCCTACAATCCTAAAATCCTGCATTTGACTAGCTTCTCTATAATTGTTTGATGATGTCTAACAGGGTTAGGAAAACTCTGAGCACATGCCTTTAGAAAACAGTGTTTGCAGGTGTGGGTGGCTCTCAGGGAAACTGATTTAGGTACCATAGCTTCCAATCTGGCCACTGGTTCCAAATACTGCAGATGCGTTTTCTACATTTGAGCAATGCCACAGGATTTTATTTCCTAAAGACCTATTTTTAATTTCTTTTTCATACACCAGTTTTTGCACCTCACCCCCACGGAATTCACACGTTCTTAAAAAGAAGGTGTGCAACTTGAGTCAAGTTCTTCCCCAATTTGTGGAAGTTTATACATTATAGGTGTTTGAGTAGGTTTTTTTGTTGTTGTTAAAAAAAATTGTCAAACCACCTGTCAGAATTTTTAAGGAGCAATGCATCTTTGCAAATAAATTGATGTTAAATTAATCTAGATAATATTTATATAGGTCAATAATGTAGATGATGATGATGATGATGATAACAACAAGCTATTTTTTTAAAATATACATTATTGATTTTTTACAGAGAGGAAGGGAGAGAGATAGATAGTTAGAAAACATCAATGAGAGAGAAACATTGATCAGCTGCCTCCTGCACACCCCCTAATGGAGATGTGCCCACAACCAAGGTACATGCTCTTGACCGGAATCGAACCTGGGACCCTTGAGTCCGCAGGCTGACACTCTATCCACTGAGCCAAACCAATTAGGGAAACAATAAACTATTTTAAAGTGTTCTCTATCTGTTCAATCCTGTGCCAACTGCTTTATATGCATTGATTGATTTAATATTCCCAAAACTTCCCTCAAATAGCATTGCCATCCCTTCATAAATGAAAGAATGGACCCTTAGTAAGTGAAGCAATTTACCCAGATAACACAGTTCAGGAAAGGTGAATTTAAGATTTAAATCCAGGTTTCTCCATTTTGTGTTTATTTATAAAACAAACATGTCTGGATGCCTACTCTTTTCAAGACCCTGTATTCACCGTGTGACCTCGGATATGGAGTTTTAAAACCATTACATCATTCTATCTCCCAGCTACCTGTGAGCACTCCTAGTGGTGACTGCCCATTTGTTTTCGTCTTATTATATGACAACATCTACATCAATGGTTCCCAACCTTCTCTTGGCCATGTCGCACCTAACCATTCTAAAATCCTGATGCGCCGCCCCTGCCCCCGCCCCCTGTGACATATAATTCTTATTATTTAAAAAGTGAACTGCTATTCACATAGAGGAAGCCTAAAAGGCCATTAACTTGGTCTAAACAAGCTTACAAAGAACATGGCATCCATGAGAGAGAAAAATAAAAGAACAAAAGGACAGTTGAAGTACTGAGAAAGAAATCACTAAGAAATTGTTTAAAAAAATAATAATAATATGAAGTGATATGAAAAATAGCAAATAAAGTTTCAAAACATAATAGAGAACTGAAATGCATAAATATGCCACAATATATATTTATATACTGTATATGAGGCCCCTAGAACAATAAGAAATGCAAAAACTTCACTGTTAATAACTCATTCTCGAATCGCCCCCCTTAAAAATCAAATTGCCCCCCTGTGGGGCGTGTGCCCGCGTTGGGAACCATTGATCTAGATGAAGTTGGCAGTATATTCCGCTGGAGGGTTCGATTTAGTATGCACCTGTCGAGTAGCTCCTGTGAGTGGGGCTCTGTATTAAGTGCTGTGAACATATTCAAATTAGTAAGATGCTATTGTTCTCCTCAGGCATCAAGGATGTTTGAAAAGACAAGATCATATATGACCTAAATACAAATTGGAAAAAAGAGAAAAATTGAAGGCCAAGATCTATAGTGATTTAAAAGCAAGAGATACCTGGAAAGATTTTTGTCAGCTTTGAAGAGAGGACAGGCTTGTGATGGGCAGAAATGGGCAGTGTGGCTTCCCACACTGAGGGAACAGCAAGAGAAAAGCATGGAATTAGGAAATCTGGAGGATCAGAAGTCAAGGTTGGCCGGAGCAGAGTGAGATGTAAAGGAACACGAGAGGTGAGCTTAGGAAAGGCCCAGGGGAAGATTATGCAGGACTTTAAATGTAGTCTGGGGACTCTGAGTTTAAGTGAATATGTGCTGGATGTACTAGGAAGATATTGAAGGGACCAGTCAGAACTGGACCTCAGGGAATGACACTGAACAGACTGCATAGGTCGCATAAGGATAGAAGATATGGAAGATAACTCACCAGTCCAAGGTTGGAAACAAAGTGAGATGTCAGGAAGTGTTTGGGAGGCGAGAAAGGTAGGTGTGGACATCTCAGCACCACTGACACGCTCCCCATTGGAGCCCTGGGGGTACATTCTGTTGAATGACATCCTTAGAGGTGGACAATGTGCAGCCCTACCCATTGACTCTCAGGATTAGTCACTGCCTTGGAGGAAAGGCAGAATTTTCAGGGTGTGGTTGGTTGTAAAGAAGCACCAATATGACCCAGATGGGAAAGGAAGGCAACCATAGTTGTTGAGCTCACATTATGTGCCAGGCACTGTGCTTTATAGGAACTGTGTTCATTTAATCCTCCCCACAGCCTGACAAAGTGGGTATTAGCAGATCCATTGTAGGTGGAAATGGATCTTCTAATATTAGAAGTTGAACGTATCTAGTAAATTGCTCAAAAAAACCCATGTTAATTTAGCAAAGCCAAGATTATAATTTGGGTCTGTTTGACTCCATGTCTCATGCTTACTCCTGCAAATTAGGGAAAATTTACATTTTCTAGGAGTGGGTGCATGTTATACAGTATCTCTCATCTTAGAGGGGAGATTCACTCTAAGGATTTAGGAAGGTAAGTACGCTGGGCTGGAGGAGGTAGAGGGTTGGGGAGTGGGAAGGCTGTGAGAAGAGCAGGTCGTGGAGTATATGGCTTTGTCTCAAGAAAGCAAACCAAGGTGGGACGCTGGCATGGGGCCCCCAGGCCAGCACTGCCACAGAATATGGATAGGAAGGGAACTTAGAGGTAATGGGGCTCAATTCCCCCCACTGTGTGCTTGCTGCCCATTTAACTGTTTTTCCATTTAGTAAGAAAATTGGGCCAAAGGAATGCTAAATGATTACCCAAGTTACCGAGCTAACTGGCAGCAAAAGTGGGATTAAAATCCAGGTCTCCTGGCTTAAAGGCAGAATTTTGTCCTCCACACCCCAGGGAGGGATGAGGACAGAGGACGGGATGGACAGGAAGACCAAGCAGGGTCATAGAACAGGCTCAGGGACAAACATGAAAGGTCTGCACCGTGCACAACATACCGTGGTACCTGGGGCCCTGACTGAGGGTCAGAGGTCGGGCCTGGGGTTGGGCCATGGATTTTGTGCAGGGCCAACCTTCTCTGGGTTCTCTCTCTTTCTGCCTCACAAACACAATGGACTCTATTTTTTCCATCTAATCAGGACACGCCGCAGCTCACACCAGCACCCCAAACAACATTACTGCTGCCCAATTTACCTGTCATTGCCTGGGCCCAGCAGGTACGGGGCTGGCCTCTGGGAAGTTGTTTGCCTGCAACATCAGTCATGTCAACAGCTGTGCAGAGCCAAGAGAAACTCACTGAGAGGTGGGTTGGAAGGCAGGGTGACATGAGAGCGTGTCAGTCTCCATGAAGAGCAGCTTTCTGCCTGTGTCCTCCCAGGCCCTGCCCCCACGGATGTAGGCACTATAGCAGCTGATTGTGGACCAGCCTATTCAGTAAAATGGGAAGCTGTCTCCTTGGGTTCCATATGCCTGTAGAGAGAGAATAACAGGGAGACCGTGGAAAACCAGCATTAGAATAATCATTGTTTACCAGGCACTTTCATCATAAGATTGTTTCTTCAGCATATGTTTATCTGAGGCCTCGTTTGTTCAATAGGTGTTATTTCCAACTTGCAGTTTAGGAAACTGAAGATCAGAAAAGGTAAATAATGTGTTTAGTGGCACTATGAGCCAGTGCTGGGATCAATTCAGAATCTAGGTTTTTGAACCTCTAGAGCAGGGGTCCTCAAACTACGGCCCGCGGGCCACAGGCGGCCCGCCGAGGACATTTATCCGGCCCGCCAGGTGTTTTTGCCACCGCTGCCTGTCCTGCTTAGCAGCCAACTTAGCAGTGTGCATAGGAATTTGTTCATAGTTTTTTTTTTTTTAACTGTAGTCCGGCCCTCCAACGGTCTGAGGGACAGTGAACTGGCCCCCTGTTTAAAAAGTTTGAGGACCCCTGCTCTAGAGAGAGGATCCTGGCTTGGAAATGGAAAGGAAACTCCAGAAAGCAACCCTTTTCCTAGCCCGAGGCTTGGCCAGCTGGAGAGTGCGTATGGAGACTTTGTTAAAATGTGAGTTCCTAAATGCTGCTCCCCAGAGGTTCTGATTCAGGGGTTGGTGGCAGTAGTGCACATAAAAGCGTTCTCTCTCCTTTATTGTGCTGAAGTTGTAAGGTTAAAGTGCAGGCAAATCCTGGTAGGTACCTTTTATTATCTGCATCAGGAGAGTTGAAGACTGGAGAGAGTTCTAAGCTGTTGGGAAGTCAGATACCCATTCAGTTCCTAGTGTTGTGCGTGTGTGTGTGTGTGTGTGTGTGTGTGTGTGTGTGTGTGTGTGTGTTTGAGAGAGAGAGAGAGAGAGAGAGAGAGAGAGAGAGAGAGAGAGAGGGTGAGGGTGGGGGGAGAATATGCCTATTTTAGTGACTCTGGGTATCAGTTGTGTTATGTGGAATTACTGGGCAGATTGAATTTAATGTCTGAAAAGGAACTAGCCTAGTCTGTAGCCAGCACTCACAGAAAGATGAGAGCAGGTAGTTGATGGGGGTGGGAGGAGGCATAGGGAATAAGGATGGAGTGCCATGCAGCAGGGATGTTTAGTCACTCAGGTTGTGGCACAATAGTCTGGGGACATCAGCCAGCAAGTAAGGGGAGGAGAGGCTTGTTTGAGATTGGAAATGAACCAAAACATGAATTGTCAGTAGATAAACAAGTAAGGTATCTGAGTCTAGAAGTAAAATGGGCCGGATCTGGACAGCTCAGGCCTTGTGCTGTCTGCCCTCTGTAGACAGGGCTCCTTGGCGTGGAGAGCAAGGCCATTTATCCAAGGAGGAATAGCTCCACTCTGCAGAGACCTTCTGACTTTACAGTGGGGAGAAGGGCATAAATGTTCTGTGACGGCCAAATCATCAGACACAAGTGTATAATTGAACACCCCGAGTTCATTACTTGCTGCAGTGAGGTTGGACCCACACCATGGAAACCATGAGACTCCTAGTGAGCAGGTGATGGAAAGGACCTCTTGTGGAACTGGGGCCTTGGGGGGTCACTTGGGGAGGCTCAAGGAGGAAGAGATTCTCTCTAGATTGGATGCAGCCAGAAAGCAAGGACAATTCTATAACTGGGTCTTTCAATAGGTCTTACCTATAGGGCTAAAGGGAGAATAAACTATAATTGGTTAAAAAAAGTCCCAGTCATTCATTTAGTCTAGACAGATAAATGTTTGGCTATTCTGTGGGTAATTTTGTTGTTGTGCCTAGACAAAATTACCAAGTTTTTGTTTTTATCTTACTTTTCCCATGATTTTGAGTAACCTCATAGGGAGGTTGGTGTTCTGGGAGATTGTGTATCTGCAATCAGAGAATAACATGGCCTATTTGTGAGTGTCAGGGTAGCTTCCAGATGTCAGGCGTTACTTTTTAATTTCTTTCCCTCTTTCAGTGCAATGTGAAGGAAGAAATAGCACTTATTTCCATTTGGTTTTAAAGCCTCTGATGTGAATTAAGTTTTCTGTGTGTTTTTTCTTTGTGATTCTTTTTCTCATTGAAACAGTTGAGGCTGTGTCTATGCAGAAACCCAGACCATTGTGATAATGAGGCAAATCAAAGAGTTGGTGATACCCTAGTTCAGGGCTTGTCTACTGAAAATGTAGACTTCCAATTGAGTCATATTGATCATTAGCTTCACTTTTTTTTTCTCTGTGATCCTAAGTTTCTTCCTCTGTCATGGGGCAAGGATTGGACGTGACTAACAAGTACAAAGAATCCCTGGTGGTGGAGGCCGAAGGGGTTGAAGGTGTGAAAGAAATGTGAGAACACAGCATTTTGTAAAGGGAATTAATTGCTTATTCTTTATTATCTGTGAGCATCCCAATGTCTTTCCCAAGGTCTCACTTCTCAGGGCACAGAGGAGCAGAAGGTGAGATGGCCAGTGGTCCCTGAATTGTTCTCTTGCCCTTTGTGTCAGGGGAGGCATTTTTTTCTTGGCTTTGTTTGAACGGGCACCTTGAATGCTATTTGTGTTGGGTGTACTTGGTAGACACGGCTTTGGGTGACTGACCTATTGATTAACAAAGTTGACTCTGACCAGTATAAATGCTTATTTAACTGAGGTGATGTAAGCTGAATCCTCTCTATCAAAGAATAAAAGGGCAAGGAGTTGCTTTCAGTGTGCCCCACCTAACAAAATTGTAACAAAAATCTTCAATAATGTACACCCACCGCTCTAGATCATGACATTTCAGCTTTTAATATATCACATTCAGTTGATAAAAAATGTTTTCTTCCATAACATTTTCAGTATAACAACAGCAGTAACAAAAGCTGTGAATATGACATTTTCTCTGAATATCTGGCCTTGGAGGATTTCAGAAGAAAATACTACATGCCCTGCCTGATATCTGGCTTCACTGTGTAGAGTACAGGTCTCCTGGCTCTTGCTCTATTGTCTGGGATTGTAGCCTTTTGCTAATGAACTTACTGGAAAGTACTAAATATAATTAGACAGGAATAGCTAGAGACTTGCCTGTCATCGTTGATTTTTATCTGCAGAAATCACAAGTATAGCTGGAATTTTTGCTTTAAAATATCCCTGCCTCTCACCCCCTCATCACTCATTTTCCTGTGACCTCAGCTATTAAGAGAAGAATCTTGCGACTTGTTTCTGGATCTGTGACATCCTGCCCCGATGTCTGTGGCAGTGAGACAGGGATGTGTGACTTCATTAGTGAAGGCTAAAAGCACAGGCTGCCCTTTGGAAATGTATGTGAGATTTGGCCAGGACAAAACTGAGCGAATTCATTCATTTAGTGAATACTAAACAGAAAAGCCAATGTGATTTAGCTCAGGTTCAAAAGTGAACCAGTCATGACATAATTAACACAATAATGATATAAAGGGTTACTTGTGAAAATGCATCCTTAAGATTTTGGGGGTATATTTTTGGAGGGTTTCATTTTTATTGCCTATTTCTCCCAATAAACTACTTGTAATTTGAATAGCTTATCATGAATGGATGTAGAGAAACTTGGTTGAGTATATAGTTTAGTCTAAGTTTGTCTGTTAACAGAGACCATACGCGGACTCAGAGGAGACATGCTGAATCTATGGCTAAAAAAGCAAAACCTGGAAACTTCATTTTATTCTAGTCTCCATTTTACATTTACTGGTGAGCAGTTAAGGGCTATTGAATAAACTTGACTCATGGTCATTCACAAGCAGAGCAGGCAGCCATGTGCATTTCTACATGGTTTTCTATGATTGAAGGAGGATTTAACACTTTTGCAATAACACATAGCTCGTTGCTGCTGGCTATGTGCTTACACTTCACCCCTGTGTTCCAGCAACCCCCAAACAGGACATAGCAGAGAATCTTGTATCTGAGAGGCTCCTTGATGCCACAAATCATGAGCAGGGACATTTCAATGTCTCCACAGCATGGGCTGTGCATATAAAGGCTGTTTCAATGGCCCACCATTTCTGCTCCAAGGGAGCCAGCTTTAAATTGAAAATGTATATGTGCCTGCCTGGTGTGTGTGTGTGTGTGTGTGTGTGTGTGTGTGTGTGTGTGTGTGTGTGTTGAAAGGGGTGGAAGAAGTAAAGAAGTTAAGTAGGAACCTAGTCTTCACTCAGCGCCTGGGAGAGTACATTGTTTTGCTCCTGCTCATGAAGGAAGGGTTTCCCAAGTAGTGTGTCTTTATCTTCCAACTGAGGGTAGAGAACAATTGCTCGTCTACCCAATGTGGTACTTTCTCACCAAGTTTCATACATTTACTTTCTTTTTGCTTTCTCTAGACCTCATATTTTCTTTGGTATTTTGAGGCCATTGTAGTTATGAAAGTGGTGTGTGTGTGTGTGTGTGTGTGTGTGTGTGTGTGTGTTTTCTGACCCAATGTTGCATGACTTATCTTTGAGATATTTTGGGGCTTTTGTCCTTCTGTAGCTCTTGATAAAAATTCAGACAGAACTTAGATATGATGGGGTGGAGAGGGGAAGAAAGGAATAGAACCCACTTGGTGTCTAGGATGTCACTTATGTTATGACTTGAGAGAATTTTAATTTCTCTTCAACAAAGTGGACCAAAGTAGTTTTTCCCAGTGTCCCATCATGAGAATTCATCCATGTCATGAGTCAGCCAGTCCCTCAGTTATGAAACTCTGAAGACCATGCTGTGGGCTTTGAGTGGGGACAGGAGAGGGATGGTGTAGTGTCTTATAAGATCTTGCCTTATGACCCTTGTCCTGGGGTTACAGGGCAGTCTCCCTGGAATGTGAGGTTTATGTAAGAGTCAGTTAGGAATGGTACAAGATGGAATTTTCAACTGAGCAGTAACATGACCTGCAGATTTAATACCCATAGAGGCTCAAAGGAAAGAAAGATGACAAAAGTGACTTCTCCAATATCTCAGGACAACAATGCACTCACCTTGGCTGCCATTTCTTTCCTCACTACATTGTAACGTTTGGCTCAAATATCAAGAGCACGTCTTATTTTCTCTACTCGAAGAAGATCTACTTTTGTGGTTGTCCAACCATTGGCCACTGAAAATGATAAACAGCATCTTTCCTAAGATAGAAAATTATGCTTGATTTGGGGAACGCTTCCAGACAATCAGGTTCAGACGAGGCCAGCAAGTGAGAGTTCTGTGGAGGTTTGAAAGACCAGCCACGGACACTCCACACTGTGTGCTTATCGGTGTTGTTGACAGCTATTTAGGTGGGAGGCAAAACCATTATGTGAAAGGGTTCTCTTTTGACCACAAAATTCAGCAAGTCCTCTGAGAAAATTTAATAACTGCATGGTACATATATTATTTTAAAAGTTAGAGGTGGAAAAGAAATGCTTTTAGGCTTGACATTCTCTCCTACACAGTTTATACGCCAAGATCTATCCTCTATGACCAAGAGTGCTTATCAAATGAAGTGCATTCCTTCCTTTATTGAATTAACTTCACAACAAGGGAGCCATGTTGGGGGCTTCTGAAGGACATGGAGGAGCAACCTTTAGACAAGCGTAGTTGGCCTTGGTACTGTTTTTTTCCTTTCTTCTTTCTCAGTTTTGTAGTGAGAAGGGACAAATTTATAGCAACTTGCCAAAACGATAGTGCCGGAAGTCCCAGCTGCTCTCGCCCCAGCTGTCTCTGTGATGTAATAATATGGAGTGGGAATAGCACATCGCCCCGAAGAGCACACACATTTTAAGTTGCTTTAATTTTCCTGCCAATTAGACTTTTAACATGCCGAATGCATCTCCAGGCAACCTCTGTGACCGTTTGGTATCCTTTGGTAAAGGAGCCCAGGGCAAAGGGAGATATTCAAGTGGCAAACATAGCATGAAAAACTTTACTCTTTCATTCCCAAAGAAAAACACATGTGGAAGCGTTTACTTTTGGAAACGCAAGGACACAGGGATAGTCACACAGACCTGAGTGAGGGCAACTAAACAGACTAGGAGTCAGAATTCTCAGCCTAGGACAGAGTTTCTCAACCTCAGAATAACCGGCATTTTGGACAGGATATTTCCTCATTGTTGGAGGTTGCCCTGTACATGGTAGGATGTTCGGCAGTATCTCTGGTCTCTACCACATGATTCCAGTAGCACGTACCCCTCCTTGAGTCATGACAGTCAAAAGTGTCTCCAGCCTAATTGGTGTGACTCAGGGGTTGAGTGTCAACCTATGAACCAGGAGGTCAGGGTTCAATTCCCAGTCAGGGCACATGTCTGGGTTGTGTGCAAGAGGCAGCCAACCAATTATTCTCTTTCATCATTGATGTTTCTGTCCCTCTCTCCCTCTCACTTCCTCTCTAAAATCAATAAAAATATATTTTCTAAAAAGTGTCTCCAGATATTGTCAAATTGTCACCCCCTGGGTGTGTGTGTGTGAGAGAGAAAAAAATGCCCCTGGTTGAAAACTACTGGCCTAGGGCAGCCACTGCACAAAAGATCCCGTGACAGTTGCTTTTCCTGGATCTTCATTTGTTTTCTTGTTAAACAGATGATACCAACTGCCCAGGGATTAGGAAAACATGAAATGTTTAGTTATATGGCTTGTTTTTTGCTTTAAATGAAGATGCCAAAATGTATACATTCCAGTGTCTGCTGCCTTCAGATTAGTCACTTTGGGGATTTCTTTATCTAGCCAAGTGATGCTGAAGCAATTGTAGGATTGTTTGAACAACCTGAACTCATTCAGAGCCAAGTTTAGTAAATAAGATGGGGGAGCCAAGCTGATGAATGTTGTTTGGAGTCAAAATCCAACTGGAACAATAATGAGATCGCTTTTTCTTATGTGTCTCATGAGCATGCTCTGAAGGCAGTTTCAATAGAGGAGCCCTACAGAGATTTGGAGTCAGCCTACCATTGATGGGATGAGTGGACAGTCATCCCCACAGTAACAGTTCTGAGGGATATCTTACTTTCAGCTTCTAAGTCTTGGGGTGTTTGTTATAAAAAGAAACCCCCCTACTTTAGAGTCATAGAATAAGATAATCTATGATAAATATTATTGACTAGAGGCCCAGTGCACAAATTCATGCATCGATGGGATCCCTCAGGGTGGCCTGCGGAAATCAGGCCCCAGCTTGTGCCCCCAGCCTCGCAACCCCATAGCCCTGCCTGGCACTCTGCTTTGGCCTGGCGCTGCCCCCTCACATGTTCCACCATCCAGCCTGTGGGGCGATTGATTGGGGCTGGGGAGGGGAGGTGGCCCGCCTGGCTCCCTCAGCACCTGGGAGCCAGGAGGCAGCCCCACCCTCCACCGCCACTGCTGGGCGCCATCTGCGGGGTGATCAGGCCCCGCTCACACCTGCCTTGGCCTGGCGCCATTCGCTCACCTGCTCCACCATCCCGCTGTGGTCCCACTCTTGTTGGGGCCTGTCGGGGCCCATTGGGGCCAACAGTGCCTCCACTGCCACTTACATCATAGCAAGCGGACGAACTCTCAGTCTCCCAGTCGAACTCCTGGTCAAACGACTGACCAAGGGGACAATTTGCATATTAGGCTTTTATTACATAGGGTTCTTGGAAAAACTCACACGGGATATTTTCACTTCTATTTTATATGTGGAAAAACTGATTAACAAAGGAAACCCACTGGCCCAGATTTACACAGCTTCTATGGTTTCTAGAGTCTGGTTTCAGAGTGTGTTGCTTTTTCTTACCCCCTACACATCGCCCCTCCTTTAGAGTTGTATATGGTTAAGTTCTGAAATTAGATGATTCTTTTCAAAGCTAACCCAAAGCAGTAATATAAAAGTATCACATATTTACGAACATCTGCAAAATCAAAGAGAAGAAAATGTTTATATCTACTTCCAAATTGAGGGATTTCAAATGACAACTTCAGCTTCTGTCAGAAGAGCAGCTTTTCTCAATGTGTGAAGATGGCTTCCAAGGCCTGTCACTGATTCTCACCCAGAATATTTTAATTCCCAGCATTTCAGCGGTGGAGGAAAAGGCAATCCCATTTTCAGATGATCGCCCTTGTTGAGGCACTAACATGCTAACATAAAAATAAATGTGGTGTTTGCTGGCTGGACCAAAGAGCAGCCTCCTCCATCCAGCTTTTAAACTTCAGCTGTGAGAGCTTTGGTGATTCAAGAGTTTGCATATTATAATTGTGACTAGAGGCCCAGTGCATGAAAATCCATGCACTGGAAGGGGGGGGCCCTCAGCCCAGCCTGCCCCCTCTCACAGTCCAGGAGCCCTCAGGGGCGGGAGGTGATCCGGCAATCAGGGGAAGGCGACACCCCATCACACTTCTGCTGATGCCACTGCCGGCAGTGCAAGCCTCAGCCAGCTGTGGTTACCTGAGCCTCAGGCGGCTCTGGGCGGCTGGGCAGCCACCATCCGAGGCTTGCCTACACCTTGGGCCAGACCTGGGCAGCTGGTTAGCCGACATCTGAGGCTTGCCTGTGCCTCAGGCCAGCCCTGGGTGGCTGGGGGGCTGAAGGGACTGGGGGACTCCAGAGGCAGGCCTGAGATACCACAAGCTCCTTGCAAACAAGGACTACCACTGGGCACCGCCATCTTGTGGCTGTGGGCACCGCCCATCTTTGAGGGTGTGGTAGTCAATAAGCATATTCCCTCCTTATTGGCTGTGAGTGCCACCATCTTTGAGGGCAGGGCAGTCAATTAGCATATTCCCTCCTTATTGGCTGTGGGTGCCGCCATCTTTGCAATGGCATGAGGGTCAATTAGCATATTCCCTCTGTATTAGATAGGATAATTAGTTTAAGATTAAAACAGCCAATTAAGTGAAATATCCATTTTAACTATATTACTTTTATATCTTGTAGCTCTTTTAAACAAAATTGTAGTGAATCATAGAGCTAAAATGAACAGCTGAGATGTGGCCTCCAGCAGAGTGGCAAAGCAGTCTCTCCACTCATTTCTTAACTCCTTTACTTAGTCTCCATCCTGGGCGTGAATGAGGTATATTCTTTTTTTCTTTTTTTATATAACTTTTATTTTTTATTTATTTTTTTTTTATATTTTAATTTCTTCATTGGTTATGGTATCACATAATTGTCCTCATCCCCCTATTCCCATCCCGAACCCCTCCCCATGTATGCCCCCACCCCCCTGTTGTCCATGACCACTGGTTAGGCTTATTTGCATGCACACAAGTCCTTCGGTTGCTCTCTCCCCTTTTCCCCCACCCTTCCCTACCTTCCCTCTGAGGTTTGACAGTCTGATCGATGCTTCCCTGTCACCGGGTCTGTTTTTTGTTCTTCAGCTCATGCTGTTCATCATTTCCCTTAGATGCGTGAGATCATGTGATACAAGAAATACACTTTATAAGAACCGAAAACAAGACAGGCCATAATGGTTATTTGCTGGGAGGCAAATGAATCAGTCAGTAGTGAGTTTCTTTCTGGGCCAACAGTTCTTTTGAGTCCCAATTTCAATGTCAAACATTTCCTTATGTGTACATGTCAGCAATGATATTTCAGTTCTGGGTGGTGGACAAATGGTAGTGATGCAGGTCCGACCGTCTCTGGTTTGGTCCTGGCCAGACTTCAGCGGCGCACAGCTGCTGTCTGCTAGCATGGCAAGGTGTTGTTAGCGTCTTCCATCTCTGGACTGTTTCTCTTCTGTCTTCATGGAGGTATATTCTCTTATTCAGAATCCATTAGGCATCTTGTTCATGATTCTAGTAGAGTTTTAGTGGCTCAAGCATTCCCTTTCGAGGCAGAGCTGGGCTTGTCCTGACTCTGCCACTGGCCATTGTGTGATCTTAGGCAAGTTCCTTAAACTCTCTGAGCTTCAGTTCCTCCTCCATAAAATGGGAATAAAAATGCACGGATAGGGCTGCCGTGAAGCATAAGTGTGATAGTCACACAAGGTGTTTAGCTTGGTGTTTGGTCCATAGTGAATGATCAATAAATGTTGACTTTCATTATTATTATTAACAACAACCACTTTGTAAAGACACTCAATGGTACTCTGTGAAATTAAAAGAGTAAATAATCCTCTTCAATAAACTAATTTCCTAGGAAATTATTGAGTCCAATTATATTTACTTTAAATAGAACCTTATTGTAATAAAGCTTATTATGATGATTTGGATATTTTAATAGATGTAGTCACACATAACCATTCCATACACTAATTGCCAAAAGTTATATGGCCATCTTGCAACAGTTATATTGGGGTTTCGTTTTTCCTCTAACACTAATATTATAAATTTCTATTGTGTTTATTGTTATTTTCATTTTGTTGTAATCATTTTTAGAGCTAAGCTTAAATTGGTTACAATGATTCTGTGCATCAGAATTATGAGGGGGACTTTACAATCTACATGTATTAAAGCCCCATCTCTGGATCCCAAGGTTATTTTGGTGTTGGGTCAGGATTGAAAACCACTGATTGACTTATACCACAAGCTCCTTGCAAACAAGGACCACCAGCTCTTCAGTTTTGTATCCCCTAAAATGCCTTATAATAGCTTGTAAGTATTTACTGAGCAGTTTTGAGAGTCAGAGACCCTGGAAGATAATAAAAGAAAAAATAAATTCCATATTCAAACAGAAATCAAGTCTTGCATGTTTTAAGAAACGAATTCATATCAGACAATTTCATAATTGGCCAGTGCCACTTAAATTATGACAATAACAATTTTTAAATAAGATTGCTTTCTAAAATTCAACCTCTAGTATTTTTCTGACATCTATATTGGTTTATACCAAGGAGCAAAGGCTAGCCACAATTAACAAATAGTTTAAATACCTGTCCCTCAGGGATCTATTGACAAGATGGGCTACCTGGATAAGGTTGGCAAGGCACCTTTCTGAGATAGACGTGTGGTTGTCATTAGTCACATTTTCATTATTTGAATACATCAACCAACCCAGCAGATTTTGTTGCAAATAAACATATGTCCATCTCAGGGTGAGGTCATACATGTCTGTATACGCATGGTTGTTGTAGTAGAACTAAAAATGGTTCATTAAGTTGCTTCTAGGATCTCTGTCATCCTTGTTGTGACTGGGGTAATTGTGCAGCTAATTGCAAGAGCTAATTGTGGCCCCTGGGATGCAAGTTTCCCACACCCCATGCAGCCCTCCTTGTTTGCCAGATAGCTTGTGTTAACAACATGCAAACCTCCAGATGGGTATGGCCTACTGAATCTTTCCCACTTTGGCTCCATCATCAGAGAGAAAGGAAGAAAGAAAGCAAGGGTTCCTAGCATATGTTTCAAAATCCTATATGTTAAAAGTCTAATATGCTAAGTGTCTGGTCATCCAGTCGGCTGTTCAACCAATCAAAGCATAATATGCTAATGATATGCTAAGGCTGCTCAACCAGCACTGACCACCAAGGGGCAGACACTCCAACTGGTAGGTTAGCTTGTTGCTGGGGTCCAGCCAATCCGGATTGAGTGAGACGGGCTGGACATGCCCTAGAGCCCTGCCGCGGTCCCTCCCCGGCTGGCCAAACTCCAGCATCCCTCCCTGGCCCCATGCAGGAGCTGCCCCCTGGTGGTCAGTGCACTCCCATGGCAGGGGGGGGGGCACCGCTTAGCCAGGAGCAGGGCTCACAGCTGGCGAGCACAGCGGCAGTAGCAGGAGCCCCTCCAGCCTCAGCTGCAGGCAGGCAGTACGGAGTGAGGGGTCCCAGACTTTGAGAGTCCAGGACTGCAAGAAGGATGTCTGACTGCCAGCTTAGGCCCGATCCCCAGGGGTATCGGGCCTAAGCTGGCAAGTGGACATCCCCTAAGAGGTCCTGGACTGGGAGAGGGAGCAGGCCAGGCTGAGGGACACTCCCCCCCTCCCCCTCAGTGCATGATTTTCATGCACGGGGCTCTAGTACATTAATAACAGAAAGGTTTGGTCAGACATGGTACTCTGTAAACTGAGTTATATATAAGCTGAATTAAAATGAGAGGCCATTTTCATTTTTCAAAACAGGGATCAACATAATTTGGGAATTGCTGATACTCCTGATGATAATAAGCTTAACATTTGTATTAATGAGGGAACAATGACAAGGAGTCACCCAAAAGTGAGTTGATAATAATAGCATTCAACAATTTCTGGTGCCTACGCTCTTATATCCACACACCTGAAATGACTTGCCCAAAATCACTAGTTAATTTTTACCCAGGTCATGCCAAGTTTTCTATTGTCATGCCAAGTTTTCTATTGTCATGCCAAGTTTCTTCTATTGTCATGCCCAGTTTTCTCTCCACTAATGTAAGGCCATCTCTGGGTGGTAATGCTCATCATTGTAGTAAATTTCTCAGGAGCATCAAGCTGCTCAGTAATCTTTTAAGGAGAAGGGGCTGGGTAGTGAAAATAAATGGCCTGGTTTTGCAAACAGTCATTTCATATAAGTTAAAAATTGAAGCCAAAGGAAACCACTTGGTGTCCAGAGGAAAAAGAGACACCAGTGGGAAGGAAGTAAGTCCTGAAGCATAGTGAGCAGGGGTTATTTTCTTCTCCTCCTGATATTATCCTCACTCATCCCAATCCAAACTTAAGCTTGACCAACACTCCGCCATGCCCCTCTCCATGTCTTACATACAACCTACTCCTGTGGCTAGGGCAACGTGGATGGGGAGACTCATTTGGTGAATAAAAACAACTCAAAGAAACCCATTTCCTTTAAATGTACATAATATGTCTCAAAGCAATTATAGAAAAATCCCTAGGTACAGTCTTCTAGCCGGAATCGACATCCTCTCCAGGGGAGGCAGGGAAAGAGTTTGGAAGAAGTGTAAATGGACATTGACAGTCATGGCTCTGGTAAGAGTTCAGAATAAGGTGGGGCTTCCGGCTGAAGCAGGAGCATGCAGGTTGAAGGAGACATGGATTGTGATGTTATTACTGCAGACAAGTGCCTTGCTGCCTAGAAAGATTATTATGTAACTGAAAAGTGTTCGAGAGAGCATCTTCCCTGTTCTGGTTTGGAAAGTGTTGCTACAGGTGATATGTGGCTCTTTGTAACTCTGTAACTTGTAAAATATGATCTCTAAAGACAGAAGAATCATTGGCATCACATAAGCAAATGTTGGGTTAGGAGCTGTGGTACCTAGAATTCCAAGGGCACTTTCTAGGTCTAAGGGGCTGCCTTTTTGTACACTGTTAGTAGATGGATACCTGGTGCCAGTGTTAGGGGAGGGAAGAAGTGATAGTACAATGAGGTTTGTCTTGGAGTAAATATGGACACATTTGGGGTATCAGAAGCTTGGTATGTGTCTGTCTATATTTTGTTGGGAGCTTTTTCTTTAGACACATTGAACTGCATGCTTCTGGATGTAAGAGAAAATACACACTGCATTAGGGAACTTGCAAGGGGTTCTGTGTGCTGTAATACAGCATTTGGGAATAGAGTAAGAGATAAATCTAGGGAAAGAAAAACAGTGCCCCTTATGAAGGACATTCCTTGTATTTCATGCTAAGAAATTTGAGGGATCTTTGAGAACTGATTGAACTAAGGGAAGCAATATGATCAGAATTGGATTTAGACAAATCACTCTCTCTACAGCAGAGGAAATTGATGTGAGTGGGACAATGCTATAGGCAGGGAGGCCAGAGAGCAGTTACAGACCAAAATTCCAGTGGAACAGGGACTTTGTCTATTTTTGCTCCTCAGGATCTAGGTATATAATAGGTTCTCAATAAATGTTTGTTGTTGAAGCTGTAGTAGGAATTTAGAAACTTATGGTGATGGACTAATCTGATGGCTGTAGGGAATAAAAGAGAAGAGGTTGACAGAGATTCTAAAAGTGTTAGCAAGGTAGAATCTACAGGATTTGGGCAACTGCCTTGTCATAGGGAGAGAAGGGAGGGAAGTTGGAGGAATAAAAATAAAAACACAGGTTTCTGGCTTGGGTTACTCAGGATCCCATTCAGTGAGGTCCAAAACATTGGATGTAGAATGGGCAGAAGAAGGGACAATAATAGTTTGCTTCAAATGTGTAGACTTTGAGAGGTCTATGTCCAGCTGACCGAAAGGCAGCCTGGATTGAAGGGTCTAGCGCTTTGAAAAGTGATCTGGGTGCAAAAGTATTTGGGAGATTTCCATCATATTGGAAATAAAGCTATGGGAATAATGAATCATTGAGAGAGGGGTTGAAAACCCAAAAGAACTGGGAAAAACTCTTAAGAACTACCAATATTTTAGGCTTGGGCAGAAAAAAAAGTGGTTGCAGGAAAACTGAGGAAGGACCAAAAGTTGGAAAAAAAGACCTCATGGGGTATAGCATCCAGAGGCTGAACAAGGAGATTTCAAGTAGGAGGGCATATATTCTAGCACTCAAGACACAAGGATAGAAAACAAAACAAACATTCTTCTTTGGACAACTTCAAATTCTGGTGAAGGAGGAGACAATTAAGTAGATCATTCAGAGCCACTAATCCTCACAGTAGAGAAATAGGAGCCCAGAGGAAAGTTCTTCCACCAATCTCTTTGCTCCTAAGTCTACAACCAAAACAGACCCAGAAACAGAAGAATCATGAACAATTGCTCACCTGGTGCGTGGTTTCATAGCACAGCATAACTCTATATGTTACCTAATAATTTTCAGTAAAATTGAAACTCCACAAAGGCATGGATTTTTATTTCTTTTGCTCACTTGTGTGTTCCCAGCATCTAGAACAGTGACTGGCATGTAGTAGATGCTCAATAAATATTTGTTGAATAAATAAAATGTCAATCATATATATGAACTAGATGTGTACTGACCTAGACCATATCCAGGAAAGCCTATTTATATAGAGTTCCCAGTATGAATTCATTTTCTTGTGTTTGGCTTTTTCTCTTAAAAGCTAAGACTCAAAATATTGGTTCTGGCTGAAGTTTTCAGTGTGCCATGCTTCAGTTAACCAAGAAATCACTGTCATAAGAACTAGTAAACACTGCTAGTAAAATTCCTTAGCATGATGTGCATGGTCTTTGATTCACATGAGAAAACCCTCATTATTTTCTTGCTCTTTACAGGTTGTTTTTTTTTCTGAGAGGTTCTCTTACAGATAGGTCCAACTCTGGGAAGTATTCTCTGGCTGGTGATGAGTATGGGGACTTTTTTCACATTAATTTCACTTACGTAGAACTCTTTTAGAAAATTACCTGAAACCTAAAAAAAATTCTCATGGCTCCAAAAGAATGACTTGCTACAAAAGCATTTGTCTCATTTTAAGCTCTCTCTCTCTCTCTAAAAAAAAAAAAACGAAAAAAAAAAAAAAACCCACACATTTTTTAGCTGTTAAGAATTGTTCAGATGTATGTTTTCTTTTTGCTTGAATAACTGAAAGAAAACTAGGTCTTAATATTTTCAGACTTCCTAGTGCAGAATGCTGAGTATAGAAAGGGGTTTTGTATAATAGATTGCTACCTTCATTCCAACCAAGTACATGAAGAAAAACAGGTAGAGATTTAAGAGTAGGCTAATCAGCATTCATTCATATCTCAAGCACCTGCTTTTGCCAGCATTTGCGCACTATTGTTCTTTTAAAGTTAAATAAGATGCTGTCACTGCCCTCATGAACCCAGAGGTTTCCAGGAAAACTACAGAGAAAGTGATTTTTGATCTTAGCATTATAATGAGTAGGAATTTGCCAGATGAGTCTGGAGAGAAAGAACTTTTGAGGCAGGAGGAATACTAATACAAATCATGGGAGGTGTAAAATAGGCAAGGATGTTTATGTTCAAGATGGACAAGGTCTTTAATGGGTCTTGAACCTGAGTTCATGTGGGAGAGAGCCAGAGAAAATAACCCAGAGGCCAGACAATGGGGTGAGTCCCTTATATGCAGAGCCTTTTAATTGATAAAGGAGACAGGGCCCTTTATTTTATAATTTTAAGTGCATATATGTGTAGGGAGACTGTCTTATTGTCAGGCAAGCTCATTGGTTAAAATTATCAGGATCTGGCCATTCTTGGGAACAGGCTATTTCTGGCCTCATTAAGCCCACATGACTTAATGCTGCAGTAAATAGGTTAGGAGAAAATGACCGAGTTCTGAAATATAATAATCACCATGAAATTTAATATTCACCAGGCCAGAATGCTGCATTTATTTTGTTCCCTTTTTCAAGTATCTTCAAAAAATAATAAATGACATATTTTCACATGTTTCAAAGCAGCAAAGTGAAGCGAGGAAGTTGAGTGATATAATTTAAATGAAAAATAATATAGACTCAACATCATGAGACCAAGATCTGTTTAGTCCTTCAAGTGTAATGGGCAGTAGTAACATTTACATTGCTTATTCATTGAATGAATGAAGAACCATTTATTACACGGGCAGCAGTGAGAACCTGGAATTTAAAAACTGGAAGGATCTTTACTGTTCTCCTTATCTCAGCTTCACTTTAAATATGAAAACTGAGGGCTACAAGTCAGAGTTAGGCTTTGACTCAGAGTTGTCCCTAAAATCCAGGCTCTTGGGCTGGGAGTCCAGTGGTTCCTTTATACTATTT
The DNA here is from genome assembly GCF_027574615.1 of Eptesicus fuscus. NCBI lineage: Eukaryota > Metazoa > Chordata > Mammalia > Chiroptera > Vespertilionidae > Eptesicus > Eptesicus fuscus. The sequence continues at coordinate 104,639,116 of NC_072476.1, forward strand.
GTGTCCCCTCATCACTGAGGTTAGGTTTGACCTGTCTCTGTTCTGCAAGAGGCCCATGAAGGAAGCGGGGTGAGAGCTCTACTTCCCTTGTATGCTTTGAAGTCCATTCTATGCTCAGACCTCCTGCCAGGTGCTGGGGAAACAAGGATGGTTAAGAGGAAACAGGTCCCATACTAGTCCATAGCTCATGCTTCAGTGAGAATAAATATTAGTGTGGTATTAATCAAGTCACATTGGTGTGAAATGACACGCTGGAAGGAATGCTAAGTGGGAAGGTATATGGTCCAATGTAAGCACATATCAGAGGGACCTAGTGATCAGGGTATTTGCTGATATTTTTATTGTCTTAAAATTCCTAGCAGTCCAGCTCAGCCCATTAAGCATCGACCTATGAAGTCCGAGGTCATGGTTCGAGTACCTGTCTGGGAACATGCCTAGGTTGCGGGCTCAATTCTCCCCAGAAGGGGGAGTGCAGGAGGCAGCTGATCAATGATTCTCATCATTGATGTTTCTCTCTCAACCTCTTCCTTCCTCTCTGAAATCAATAAAAATAAATTATTTTTTAAATTCTAGCAAAGGTTAGAGCAAGTTTGCCTCGAAAAAGTATCTGCTCTGAGGACTTGGAATTTCTTTTATAGTGTATGAAACAAATCATCACCTAATTTAAAATTTTTCTAGTCCTTGCCATAATGTTATGAAGTATAGTCTGGTGAACTCTGCCCACTGTAAGAACAGAAACCAGTTCTTTGCAGAGCTTTTTATTTCAAGGTGCTGGTAAAGGCATAAAATTGTCTAAACTAGTCACCAGTCCCAAATTTCAAAACCCAAAAAGCAAAGAAGATCTAACAAGAACTTCTAGTAACAAATAAGAGATTTTGATTTGTTTGTACAATATAGTTGTCAGATTTTAAGAGGCAATTTTCTGGGTGAAATAATATTGTCTATAATTGATCTACTTTATGAATATCCGGGAAAATTTTCTTGAACTTGTTTTGGGATAAGATTGTGCACCTGATTTTTCTGATCTATGTTACCTGCTTAGATCAGCCTTATTGTGCCCCTTTAAGCATGGTTTAAGAGAGAAGAGCTTTTATCTTAGTTACCCAGTTCTCCATTCCCTGACAGTGCTTCTAATGGAATGCATATGTAAGTCCTAAGATGAGAGGTGGAAACCCATGAAAATTCATAGTACCCTCTGCATAATGGGGATAGGACCTAATATGCTGAGATTCATTCCCTTATGTAAGTGTTAGGTGCAGATAAAGAGAAAAATGGAGGAAAAGAGCAAGTGAAGAGGGAGTCTCAAAAAGAGATGGGGTGAGCTGTGGCCAAGGGGTCGGGTGGTGGGAACTGAAGCAAAGAGAGCTCACCCAGGGCTTCTGTTATGAGGTCTAATGTTGATTGGGCTGAAGTCAAACCCCCCCCCTTCATTTTCAGTGAGCAAACAGAGAGAAGAAACTAAAAAGTCAAGAGAATTGGGCTCTTGCTGGGTGGGGGGCAGTGGGGGAGAGCCTCGGCCAGGTTTAGGATGCTTCAAGTGCAGTCATTTGTAGGATCCTCACTGTGGAAATGGACCTTGAATCTTTTAAAGCAAGGGTACTCAACCAGCATGTTGCAAACTGCACACTGAGCTGTCAAATTGTGATCAATGTGCAGAAAGCATTTAGACTTTGTTGGGAACACGAAGAAGCAGGCTGCCCAGGATGTTTACCACATGAAGAAAAGATGGCGGGTATTTAGCTCAGAGGAGAATGATTCGGCTCCCCCAGCTTTTTGGTCCCTTGAGGTTAAAACTCTTCTATGTGAATCTACTCCAAACCTTGAGGAAGTGGGAGCTTGTGACACAGGGGGAACAGTGAAAGCCTCTGGCTCTGGACGAATGAGTGGGGTCTTCACCAACCTCATCCATGGTGGCATCGCAGATAGATCTCTGCTTAACTGAGTGCACTGGGCAGCACAGGGTGGAGCTGGGCCTGCTTTCTTCCACCAAAGGGTGCGGTGCGGAGCACTGAGGGCAACCCACAGCCTGCATGTTTTCTGGGTCGTTCCAGACCTCTGCCTGGATGTGTGTGGGCACAATCAGGGCAGTCCACACAGGAAGCGCAGTGCTAAAGGACAACTAAGGGGCGAGTGCTCCATACCATAGGATGGCTTATAGACACCCCGATATGTGGGATTGTGATGGAATAATTACTCAACTTGCTTCGTGCTGTTTTGTCTTTGACTCTCCCCAAGTGTGCAGCAAAACTTCCAGCATTTTTAGTATTTAAATCTGTAAAGTACAAGAAGCGTTGCTTTAAGCCCTTGGACCATTTATGTAGAGAAGGTGACAAACCCTCACCTCCATCCCCGCCCCCAGGGATTTAGGACATGCTCTAGTTGCCACAGTTTAAGGGAATGTTTATTCCTCAGGTATAATGTACTTTTAACACCCTCTGTGGCAGAATTTAATGTAAGGACTCCGTACACTTTCCCCAACATGAGTACTTGACTCCTCTGAATTTGGGAGGAGTTATTTGCCTGAGAATGACAGTCCTTCATAGAATAGAAGCTGTTTGATTATCAAGTTGACATTTTTCATCCAGACATAGCACTTTGAACTTCTGATTGCTCCTTTGTTGCTGGTGTCATGCTTAGTATCCTAACAGTCTCCAGTGAGCCCAGCCATCCTTTTAAAAAGTAGATCTTGAATTGCATACAAAAGAACAAACATGAGAACAATGTTCTGGGCACACGAACAGTTCCTGGGTAGAACTTGGGTCTTCATCTCACACATGTAGAACTGGTAACATATTGGTGTGCAAATGAAATCTTTCTCATATTTTTGCATGGATGTTGTTAATAAATCATTTGAAAAATTAGCAAATCATGTTACAATCAGCCTAGGGATTTTGCATTATGTGTTTTAGATGAAGTTACTGGATAATTCAAGCAAGTCCTGGGATGTGTGATTAGTACTTGACCTTGTTCATTACCCTTGGCCCAGTGTGTCCATATTCTCTCTGGCAGTGGTGGCCTGTTCTCATTCTCAGGCAGTTTAAAAGTCACCCTTCCTCTTTGCCAAGCGTCATGGACCACCACAGGTCTTGCTCTCTCTCAAAGCCGTTTACTTAGCCTGCATTTGCGAGCTGGCCAAGCACCGAATGTATTCAGCATTGCCTCTGGCCCAATGCTCTGGGGATCTAACACAAAACCAAGACCCCAGTCATTTGCTCTATTTGTAAGTTGTCATTTTATATGATGGTTATGGCATTTCTGAGGGACTATCTGTTACCAAGTTGGAAGACCTTTTGCCATAATATCTGCAAAAGCCTCTTTGTCTTGCCCTAGCCAGTTTCTCAGTGGTTAGAGCATCGGCCCTCAGACCAAAGGGTCTCAGGTTTGATTCTGGTCAAGGGCACATACCTCAGTTGCAGGTTCAATTCCTGCCCCAGTCAGGGCACAAGTGGGAGGCAACTAATCGATGTGTCTCTCTCTCATCTCTCTGTCTCTGTCTCTGTCTCTGTCTCTGTCTCTCTCTCTGTCTCTCTCTCTCTCTCTCTGTCTGTCTCTTCTCTCTCTCTCCCCCTCCCCTTCTTTTCCACTCTCTCTAAAAAGCAATGGAAAAATATCCTCACTTTTTTTAAAGCCTCTTTGTCTTGTTAATTAACTAGTTAAACTATAGCAATAGATGGTGAGATTGCAAAAGGTTCCTCCCAGGGATGGCTGGATCCCTGGTTTCTCACACCAACTCATTCTTGTGACATCAGATGAAAAGATACAAAACGCTGAGTTTCCAGTAGGATTTCTCAGCCATCCTGTGATTATTATCTCTTTTCATCCTCCTGCGTGTATTTAAGGTGATGGGACACTGGGGTCCCTTTGGCACCCTCATTAGGCCATAATATCACACAAGCAGTCATGCCTTTGTTTTGAAAATTGTACCCACAACAGCAGCTCCCCTTAACTCATTTAGGAAATGAGGCTGATGCTATTAACGTACCTCACAAAATGAGAAGCACTTTACAATAGAGAATCCCATGACGTGTTAAACAACCATTTGGGGAAAGTATTTGTTTCTCCAAGTACCCAACCAAGCTGCCAGAGAGCATTTCTAAATATCTCCATAGCCCCAGTTCTACTTAGTGCTTCCAGGGAGCCCTGCGTAGTACTGGCAGGGTCCCCACGATCCCTGACAGGGTGACGTCCACGACAGAGGCTGTGTCCTCACCACCAGGAGGTGGAAGCTCAGAGTGATAAAGCCAGCTACTTCCATTTTTATGGACTAGTTACTCATTTGGGGCCTATTTGTTTTTCTCTCTCTCAGTGTTTTCTTTCTTGCCCCTACTTGGTGATTCTTTCAGTCGATGTGATGTTAGAACAGGGAAAGCATGGGATGATTGCAGCTCAGGGTAAGGTGAGTAGGGAGAAGATGGTGAACCCGAGGCCAGGATGAGTTTGAGGTGGTCTCGCATGTCCTCTACTCACACCTGTCCTAACCAGGAACGACTCTCAGCTGCTCACTGGTCACCGTTGCATAGACTCTGTGCTAGGCCCAGGGATGTAAGGCCAGAGACATCGAGCTTCCTGCCTTCAGGACCTCGAAGTCCAGTGAGAAAGCCTGGCAGAGCAGTAAACTGTTACAGTGCCGTGTGATATGTAAGCAATGTAAATATGATCAATAATGTTGCCTTGGAGTGAACAGTTCAACTATGCAGAGCACAGGGCAAGCTTTGCTGACAGTGGACCAGAGATCATTGTAATAGCGAAGCTTTTCTTTTTCTGTGCTGAGGCACCTCTTCAGCCTTTTAATTTGGAAAGTTTTAGAATACCCATTCAGTAACACAATGAGATACCACTACTCCCGTATTGGAATGACTAAAATCCGAAACAACAACACCACCAAACAACAACACCAACAACACCACCAAACAACACCACTAAAATCCGAAACAACAACACCATCCGAAACAACGACACCACCAAATATAAAGCAACAGGAACCCTCCTTCTTTCCTGATGGGAATGCAAAATGGAACGGCTATTTGGAAAGACAGTTGGGCAGTTTCTTAGAAAGCTAGACCTTGTGTGAATGTATGATCCATCAGTCTCACTCTTAGTTACTTAAATGAGTGGAAAGCTAGTGTTCACACAAAAACCTGCACACATATATTTATAGGAACTTTATTCATAATTGGCAAAAATTGGCAACCACCAGCAGAATGCCCTTCAAAGGGGAACGGATAAGCAACTTGTAATTACACTTATCTTTATAATTACCTTGATACATCCATACAAGGTAATATTATTCAGAGATAAAAAGGAATGAGCCCTGAAAAGGCATTGAGGAAGCAAGCATGCATGCTTATACGTGAAAGAGGCCATTCTGAAAAGGCTACATATTCTATAATTTCAACAACATGACATTCTGGGAAAGGCAAAACTACAGACAGTTGAATAATAGTGATGGTTGCATAACTATGTGAAGGTGTTAATGTCCACTGAGCTGTACACTTAAAATGATTAAAATTGAATATGTTATGGTATGCGTATTTTCACATACACATACAACTATGGGGACAGTAAAAGATCAGTGGTTGCACAGGGTTTAGGGGAAAGAAAGGTGGGTTGAATAGGTGGAGCACAGAGCATGTTTAGGGCAGTGAAACTGTAACTATGACATTGTAATGGTGGATTCAGGACATTGCACATTAGTCAAAACCCGTAGAACTGTACAGCACAAAGAATGGGTCATTGTAAACTATGGACTTGAGTTAATAATAATGTATCACTATTGGTTCAATGATTATTACAAATGTACCACGCTCATTTAAGATGTTAATAATAAGATAAACTGTATGTGGGAAGGTAGGAAAGAGTGCATATATGGGGACTCTGTCCTTTCTGCGTAATTTTTCTGTAAACTTAAAACTTCTCTAAAAAATAGTCATTAGAAAATATTTCACATGGATAAAGTCAAATAAGTATACAGCAAAAATTAAATATGGAGTTGGCCATGAGTTAAAGGCAATTTTGATTTAAACAAAAGAGCCTAAATCTATAAAAGTTAATGTCTTTAAAACTGAGCATATGTTCAGTACTCATATACAGTTGAGGGGAAATAATGAAACACAGTATTTGGTGTATGCATTGTTATTTTTTTCTTTCACAAGTGACTTGAGCTGAATGTCAAGTTGTGCTTAGAAAACAATAGTTGCTTCATGAATATGCATCAGAGTAGATAACATCAGATAAAGCAGGCCCAGATGGTACGGTGAGAGGGGTGCACTGTGGACAGGATTTTAGTGTCACGGGGCTACCATTTCATCTCTGCTGCTGAGTGGGAACAATGCAAGGGCAGGCTGCTCACCCCTCCTCATGCTAAGTTTCCAATAGCAGGGTTGGACTATGCAATGTCCAAGCTTCATTCTTTCTGGCAAGTTCTTTTGTCTTGTCTAATTAAATTGAAAGAAGACATAATTTGGAAAATCTCAAAGAAAACCTATGTCTAGAGGATCACTTTATTTTGAGACAAATCTAACATTAATTTACTTCATCAATTACTATCTAAACTTCTAAAAAGAAATTTCCCACATTGGTACATTGACTACCCTGATTGGGTCACTATATACTTTTATAGGACCATTTAACTTCCTTTCATATCTATCACTGACTTGTAATTACACTTATTTTTATGATTACCTTGTTAATTGCTGAGTGTGCATACACACACACACACACACACACACACACACATACACACACATACACACATCACTACATTGTGAGCTATGTGAGAGCAGGGGATGCATTTATTTTATTCACCTTTAACTCTCCAGTAACTAGAGCCCAGAGTAGGTGGGCAATACATGTGTCTAAAATTGAATGAATGAATTAATTATTATATTAATTGAATGCAACACAAATATAATTTTAATCATATGAAGTAAAAGAGAATGTGTGGCTTACTCTGCATGAATCAGAAAGTTTTTTCTAAATGATAGCTAACATAGGTTGCAATTGAGCTGAAATTTTTCTAATAGAAACTTAGGAAGTTTAAGTTTTAGTAATCAATACTAATTTCTTTTACATAAATGACCTGCTATTAATGGATGTGACCCACAGGCATCAGTCGCATTTACATATTTCTCATCTAAAATAATTCCTAGGCAAACTAATTGAATTTAAATAAACTTACAAGAGAAAATTAACAGGAGCTATGCTGAGCATGAAACTTATAACAAAAATAGCTATTTCCTTAAGTGGCAAAATGGAAATAGATTTTTCAGTTTTGATTCAAGTATTTCTTTAATTAATCATTTGGAGTTCGTATTTTCATTTTGCTGTGGAAAAAGAAACTGAGAAATGTAAAATATCTTACCTATTATTCAATTAAAAGCTGAAGAAATCTGAAGTCTTCATTATTGAGCCTATTCTTTTAAAAAATAAGTTACATTTCTGGATGGTTGACTTGGCATTTATTCTTTTAGTCAAATATGTCCATAAACTATTGGACACACTTGCCTTCTTCTATCCTGTGTTCATGGAGATGATTCTAAATACCAGCTTAATGCTTGTCCTTTATGACCAATTTATTATTCATGTTTTAGAAGTCCATCTGAAATCATTCCTTTTAAACATGCCCATTAATTCAGAGCATCAGTTTAGAAAGATTATTTCTTCAGTCCAAGATAATGTTTTATGGCAAATGGAGAATCATAGAAGCCATTTAAGACTTAGAGCAAATATAAGATGGTAAAAAAGCAATAGTTTTTTGTAAGTTATATGAAATTGAAAGAGATGCCTAAGGTGTAAAGGAGAAATTTTCTTTTCAAACAAATGAGCCAGCCAGCTCAGCTTAAGCAAGTAAATAATACAATTCATGAAAATGTTTGCCTTGTATATGGCAAATATATGCTTGGGCTTTAGGGGAAAATGTTTTAACATGACTATAACTTGACATTGAAAAACATTTTCATTAAGATCAGGAAAATGTCAGAATTCACTATTAGCTGATGTCATTCTTTATTTTCTCCAGGTTTAAGCATATTGGATTTTCATTGTGACTAAAAATATTCTTAGTCTAGACCTGTGTTATGTTTTTAAATTATTTAAATCCAATGCTCAGGGTGCAGATACATACCGAGTTTAGTGATTTTTGAGATTTTACAAACATGAAACCACCTACTGGGATTAGACATTTTGACTTTAGAACTGAATTGACCATTTATTTCAGCCAAAAGGAAGGCATATACTTTGCATATAAACAAAGCTAATTTTCCTTTTGCCTAATAGCAATTCATTTTTTAAAAATATTCATTGGGCACTTGGAAATATTTTGTTTGGGCTTTGAACTGCTTTTTCTATTTATGTAAAAGATTTTGAACCAAAATAACTAGTAAACAGAAATGTTCAGATTGTGTAATAAAGGATGATTCCTTTATTTGAAGGGGAAAACATGCTCTTAATATCTTTAGTTCAATTTCCCTGTATCACTGTGGTGTATAAAATGTTCTCCACATACTCATACCCTTAGAGGCCAGTTAGTAGGTAAGGATAGGGAAGGTAGAGCTACCTGGGCCTGAGGACCCTATAGTTTGTGTGAAGTGGGAATGGCTTGGACAGTACAGGTGTGTTGATGGCAGTGAATTCATTATCATTAGACTTTTACATGCTTCTGATGAAGAGAAAAATCTATCCTCAGTCTGTACTTACATTCAGGTAAGTATAGCTTTCTGAAGCTGCAAATTTTTCACTTTTGAGAACATGCAGACTTCTAGGATCCATCCAGCCATCCACCATTATTTTTACTTTTGTCCAGAAATCATCCTTCTTAGTAAAATGCAAAAACAAAAAAACAAAAAACGGAAGCACCATTGCGCATGATTTTCTATATCTGAAGCAAGGATTTTAGCTATTGAAATAGCTAAGTACATTACAAAATCTTGTATATTTGAATTTTAAAATCAATCATCTCCTTTTTTTCTATTGATTTACATTTATTTTTATGCCACACTTGGGAGTTTTGCTTCTACTTTGAAATTTTTCCTACAACCGTTGCTATTGATATATTAAGTCAATATAGAGAATGAAATGCTAGAGCTGATAATAGAATATCCACGTTAAATATTCAAACACAAAGCATTCTGGACATCTTATTTTGTATGTTCAATAAGACAGAGTGAGTGAACCTTTATCTTAATCATCAAACAGCCTTTTGGGATCAGCTCTTTGGGGCCCAAACATCCTATACCATTGATAGAGCGTTTGGTGGAGAGAGTAAATAACATCTAGCTACTGCGCATCTGGTGAAACTGAGGCCATTTCCTGAGTACATGCTTAGGTTTTCTGGTTTAAACTAGAAACTTTAAGGTCTCATTTTTACATACTTTTCTGAGCTCTCTGTTCACACCTGGGACAGCGCCTCCATTGCCTAGCACAGTGCCTGACACACAGTAGTGTTTGGTTTAACGGGATCAAATGGAAGCTATGGCATCACTCACCGGAAGGATTCCAGAGTAGGATGCTCTGCTTGAGCTGTTGCTACCATGGCTTGATTCATTTGAGAATGTATGGGACACCCTGTTGGGGACAGTGCTCTCAAAATCACAGCCACATGCTGCTGTGCTCATTTCCAAAAGGGGCAGGTCCCTTGCTGGCTTCCCAGATTTATTGTTGAGTAGATAGAAGACCAGGGCTCACCAGACCTCAGCCCCATAATCCATTCCCATTTACTACAGTGATTGGAACAAAGCCCTCTTGTGGATGGTGGAAACTCCAACCAGAGAGGGCTGTGAACTCTCTTGGTCAAGAAAACATGTCTAAAATCAGCTCCTTTGCCACTTAGTCAAGCTGTTTGGTCCCAAAGCAGTATGCTGGCACCTCAATTTATAATCTATAGGTGCATAGTAACTAGACGGCTCCCATTAATTTTAGATTCAAGTTACTGGAGATTAGTAACATGCAGGAGATTCTAAAAGAAATGGAAACAGAAAGTGTGCTAGAAACTCTTTTCTACCATGACCTTGACTCTTTCTCCTCCACCCTCCCTGGCCTCAGAATAAGGTCAGAGAACGGATGCTCAGCCAAGGCAGGTTGAGTGCACAAACACGGAAAAGCCAAAGGCAGTCCAACCCTTTTACCTGTGAAGAGTTCAGCTGAGGGCCAGGAGGAGTTCCAGTTTACATAATTCCAAATAATTTATTTAACAACTTCAATTGGCAGGGCACTTTGCAGTTCTCAAGGGTGTGCACAGTCGTGATTGTATCTGAGCTTCCTAATAACCCTGAGTGGGAGTGATGCGTTTTCATCCTGCACTTTGCACAGAGAGCCAGGGCCTTGCAGACATGGTTCAAGTGGGGTCACAGTACGGTTTCAATAATGACGTTATAGTCAAGGAAGCTGCTCATTTGGACGTAGCCATGTAGAAATGTGGTATCGATGGTCTTGTCCTCTATGGACAGCTTGTTAGGAGCAGAGCCAGCTGGAGAGTCAAGGATTCACGCTTCTCAGGCCAGCCTTACTGATTCTGTTGTCCATTCAGTTCCACCAGATGTAACAGTATAATGTAGCTATGAAAAGCACTAGGAACCTTTCTTTATTTGCCAACAGACGTAGTAACGAGCCACATTCAAACATGGTATTTGCACAGCAACATCTTTCACATGTACTTAAAATACCTTACTTCAGTGGCATGTTTCCAAGATTTTTGTTTGTTTGTTTAATGCCAAACCCTTTTTACCCCTTAAAATGAAACTTCGCACCAGGAATAAGACCTGTTATAAAACACATGCTATTATTAGTAGCTAAGAGAGCCACGCTTTCAAACGATTTCTGGTTAAGGACTTCCAGTGGGACACGGGTTCCTAATAAAATGAGCAGTGACGTTGTTGAAGTTCCCTCCTGCTGAGTAGTTGAAAATAGCACTGTCCCTCTGAAACAGGTCCCTGTCCGCGACTGGCACCGGGGGAGAAGGTTCCTCCGTGGCCTCGCCTCTCCCGGGAGCAGTGGCCCGCACAGTCCAGAGATGGTGACCATCACCAGTGCTACTGTCTGATTCACCAGCCACTTCCCTTTGTCAATTCCTTTTCGAATGTGAACTGGGCTTGTTTGAGGTTTTCCAGTCCACAATGGTGAAGGACAGATGAGATCTCTGTCATTGTACTTCTAGTCTAGAGCAGAGGAACTGCGAACCCCTGGCCTTCACGTCATTTAACAACTTTGGTTTAATGAATATAGTGTGTCAATTATATCGAAAATACATTTTGTTGCCTCTAGGATAGTTTTGATATGTTAGTATTTTAGTTATTTCCTTTCTTAGTGTCATATTCCAAGTTTTTCAGAGACACTGTGTGCAGTCAAGTTCAAATTCAGTTATAGGCAAGTGCGCTGGTATAAGGCAGATTGTGGTGTGCACTGGTCCCCCCATCCCCTGGATGAAACTGCGGCTTCATTGTCTCACAGCGGTGCTTTGGAGGGAAGGGCCCGGAGAGCAGCATCTCTGTAAAACCAGGCGGTTAATGCAATTGTAGGTGTGACTATGGAACTTTGGAAGTTAATTAAGATTCCAACACACACACACACACACACACACACACACACACACACACACACGACCCTCTTTTCTGAATTTTCAACAACTCTTCATGTCACCACCAGAAGGCTCCTCTGCCTTCTTTATGCCAGTGTCTTTTCTTCTTCCAGCCTGAATAAATTCTGTAACAACTTTCAAACACCCAGCCCTGCACACCTCCCCTGAGATAACCCAGAACTGGTCTCTCACGAGAAAGCATTTTATTTTACGTTTTTTTTGTTTTGTTTTGTTTTGTGATGGAGCAATTATTTTCCTTTTTACTTAATTTATTGGTGTGACACTGATTAACAAAATTATACAGGTTGCAGGTGCACAATTCTACAACACATCATCTATACATTGTATTGTGTGTTCACCAACCCAAGTCTAGTCTCCACCCATCACCATTTATTCCCTCAATACCCTCCTCCACCGCCCCCTACCCCAGCAATCACCACACTGTTGTCCATGTCTGTGAGTTTTTTTTATCTTTTTCCCCTCTTTTTCTTCAATCTGTATACCTACCCCCCATGGAGGGACAATTTTATAGCATTACAGATTAATGTAAAGGAGGTTGGGTGAAAAACATGAAGAGATGAAGCAAAAAACAAAACAAACAACAACTACAAGTTGCAGACAAAAGTATGGTGATGGGCAGAGGGAAAGGGGAGGGAGAGGAAGAAAAGGGTAAAGGGGGATAAAAGGTGACAGAAGGAGACTTGACTTTGGGTGGTGAATGCACGATGCAGTATACATATGATGTATTATAGAGCTGTACACTTGAAACCTGTATAATTTTAGTAACCAATGTCATCCCAATAAACTCAACAATAAGTAGATAAATAAATAAATAAATAAATAAATAGAAAAAAAGTGTAGCAAGGGTTCTTTTAGGACCACATTTCAAACCCTTCCCTAAAATACAACCAGACACAGTTACTAACAATGCTCCTCTTTCATAAAGCACATTCTAGGTTCAGGGACTCTTAGACTCAATAGCTAGTTAATTAATGACTTAATTAAAGCTAGAGTGAGCACCAGCCCTGAGGAAGGACAGCATTATTGTCATTATGTCACCTCACCAAACCCTGCTTCTGCAACATGCTAAGTGCAAACTCAATCAAGTCGGCAGATAATTCACACGACCAAGTATTCACATGCATATGAGATTACAGATGTTGAGGGGGAAATTATATTACTTAAAACATTTCTTTGTATCTGCACAATTGTTCTGATGTTGAGATCTTAACTCTAAAACAACCCAGCAGAGACTTACCTGAATGGCTAACATCCCCTGACAATACCGTTGCTTTGCCTCCTAAAGGATCAAAACTTCCATGTTTCTCATCTGCTCCCACTTCCCAATCTTCAGCCCCTCTCCAGCCTCAGACCACTCTCGAGAACTGTGCTACAGTTCAGGGACCTCAGCTTCTGCATGCTCTGTGTCTTCTTGGGCAGCAGAGAGAAGATTCCCTAAGCTGGAAGGAAAAGACAAGTGTAGAAATAGAGTTGCTTTCCCTCCACGGCACCTGCTTCCTTCAGAAGAAGCTGTTAAAGAATTTCAGGGGAAAGGTGACAATGGAATGACTTTGGTGGTAACAACAGAGAAATAGTCAGAATGCTCTTTGGCCATAATAAAACAACAACAGTACCCAGAATGAGGGTGGAGATACTCTTATACTCTGCACCCAAGTTAGAAAAGTGCATTATTTTCAGGTACCTCTTTTGGAAGAAGCATAGACAAAGTGGAGTGTTTAGAAGAGAGTGACAAGGACAATAAGAGGGTTCCAAACAGAATGATTTAAGGCAGTGGTCGGCAAACTCATTTGTCAATAGAGCCAAATATCAACAAATTGAAATTTCTTTTGAGAGCCAAATTTTTTAAACTTAAACTTCTTCTAACGCCACTTCTTCAAAATAGACTCGCCCAGGCCGTGGTATTTTGTGGAAGAGCCACACTCAAGGGGCCAAAGAGCCGCATGTGGCTCACGAGCCGCAGTTTGCCGACCACTGATCTAAGGAAAGGAAATGGGTATTTGAGATGGAGAAGGGGTGATGCAGATGGTGGGGTAGGAGAGTCCCAATTATTGTCAAATATTTAAGGGAATATCATGTTGAAGAGGGATAGACTAGTGGGTGGTCAGAAAACTTCCAGTAGCGGGAACAGTTCAAAGATGAGAGGGTCTGCCTCAGGGGGCTTGTGAGAACTTCAAGTCCCTAAAACAAATGGCAGAGTTGATCCCTCGAAAAGGACCCTGAATGACAATAGTTCCAGACAGAGTTCTGTAGAACATTAGGTCGTCTACATATCTATTGGTCTCTAAGAAGAAATAAGAAGAGTATGTGTGTGTGTGTGTGTGTGTGTGTGTGTGTGTGTGTTTACATGTGTTGGTGGTTGTGAGACTATTCTTGGGGACAGATAAGTTTTAACTCAGGGAAATACTAGTAAGTTCTTAACTTATTCCAATAACATCTCAAAGTCCTTAATATGTTAATACTAGAGGCCTGGTGCACGAAATTCATGAATGGGGAGTGAGGGGGTGAGGGGGAGGGTGTCCTTCAGCCCAGCCTGCACCCTCTCCAATCTGGGATCCATCTCACAATCTAGGACTGCTGGTTCCCAACTGCTCGCCTGCCTGCCATCCTGATTGCCCCTAACCGCTTCTGCCTGCCAGCCTGATCACCCCCTAACCACTCCCCTGCCAGCCTGATTGATGCCTAACTGCTCCCCTGCCAGCCTGTTTGCCCCTAACTGACCTCCCCTGCAGGCCTGGTCACCCCTAACTGTCCTCCCCTGCAGGCCTGGTCCCCCACAACTGCCCTTCCCTGAAGGCCCGGTCACCCCCAACTTCCCTCCTCTGCCGGCCTGGTCACCCCTAACTGCCCTCCCCTGCAGGCTTGATCGCCCCCAACTTCCCTCCCTTGCAGGCCTGGTCCCTCCCAATTGCCCTCCCCTGCTGGCCATCTTGTGGTGGCCATCTTGTGTCCACATGGGGGGAGGATCTTTGACCACATGGGGGCAGCCATCTTGTGTGTTGGAGTGATGGTCAATCTGCATATTACTCTTTTATTAGATAGGATAGAGGCCTGGTACATGGGTGGGGGCCAGCTGGTTTGCCCTGAAGGGTGTCCCGGATCAGGGTGGGGGTTCCTTTGGGACATGGGGCAGCCTGGGAAAGGGGCCTGTGGTGGTTTGCAGGCCAGCCACGCCCCCCGGTGACCCAAGCAGAGGCCCTGGTATCTGGGATTTATTTATCTTCTACAATTGAAACTCTGTAGCCTGGAGCAGAGCCAAGCCTTCTGCTCGCTCCATGGTGGCAGCCATTTCTGTTAGGATTTATTTATCTTCTATACCGTATTTTCTGGAGTATAAGATGACTGGGTGTATAAGAAGACCCCCAACTTTTCCAGTTAAAATATAGAGTTTGGGATATACCCACCCTATAAGATGACACCCAGCATATAAGACAACCCCTGACTTTTGAGAAGATTTTCCTGGGTTAAAAAGTTGTCTTATACACCAGAAAATACGGTAATTGAAATTTTGTAGCCTTAAGCGGAGGCCAAGCCAGACCAGGGTGTGCGGAAAGCTTGGCTTCCTCCATCGCCGGGGAAACCCAAGCCTCCCTCCTGCTCTCTCTGTGGCTGCAGCCATCTTGGTTGGGTTAATTTGCATACTCACTCCTGATTGGCTGGTGGGCGTGGCTTGTGGGTGTAGCAGAGGTATGGTCAATTTGCATATTACTCTTTTATTAGATAGGATGCTATCATGAATATTGTGAACATCAAAGAGGCTTCAACATTACCTAAATGTATTTGACCAAAGGAATATTTATTTGTTTTGAGAATATCTTCCAATATCCGATGAGGCATTGTTCCATGGAAACATTTAGGAAACATTTTTACACAGAATGTGGTGACTGTTTATAAACATCTGAAGGGCATTTTCAAACCTGATGTCCTTTGACACTTTTGTAAAGGTGGCAAGGAGGACACATAAAAGGAAGAGGGAGGATGTATTAACAAATAAGATACACACAGGGCACCTATATGGTTTGGGAATATTTATTGCATGTTATTAAGTTCCTAGGAATTTTCTATGTTGTCAAAGCATGCTGAAGTGGGCAATTTAAATAAGTGTCAGGTAACATGATTTCACAAAGATAAAAGCAACAGATAACACAATGGAAAACACTCTTCTCGGACTAATTGACTTAAAATTTTGTACTCTTTTGGGACTAATAAAAGACGCTGACTTTATAAGACCACTTTCAGGAGGAAATTAAAGAATTAAGATCTTAATGAGTATTATTATCTTACAGAGCAGATGTCATACTCCTCTACCCTTTGCACCTGCTGTTGTCACTGATTAAAGGGGAAAAGGCCAAAGAAATCACCTCTGATGACTCTGCAGGATTACTTTGGCCCACAGACACAGGAACACATTTGTACCTAGAATATTGTGACCAAATTAAATTCTGTTTGTGTTCATTCTGCCTGTTAGCATTTTCTCTAAGGAATGTGAAATTTCTGAATTTGGCTCTTTGGAAATTGAACATCTACTTTGGATGCCATAGCCACACTCTCTTTGAAAGCACACGTCACAGACATGGAAGTGCGCAAAGTACTATACGCCAAAGGCTGTGATGAGAAAATACATACCCGCAGCTTCTGTGGGGCAGCTGGGACTGGAAAAGTCTCCCATCAGAGTGACCATGATTTCTTTAGAAGTAGGTGCAGGCCTTCGTGAGCCTCTGATCCATGATTCAAAGCCTCCTTACAGAGGAAGACTGTGTGGTCACTGTTTCTAAGTAGTCCTGTTTGGGTGGCCTTTCTGCTTTGCCAGAGGAGGTGGAGGCCCCCAAGAAGTCTGCACAGTGCATAGCACTAAACATAAGTGTGGTTGTTCTCAGGTGATTCCTCTCTCCACCCTTAACAGCAACAAGGAAAACACCCTCAAACCAGCCTACAACCTACCTTACATTTTTGAAATGGAAATATGGTTTTAGTTTTCTTATCTCATTAAGGTTGCCAAAGG
This sequence comes from Eptesicus fuscus, assembly GCF_027574615.1. Lineage (NCBI taxonomy): Eukaryota > Metazoa > Chordata > Mammalia > Chiroptera > Vespertilionidae > Eptesicus > Eptesicus fuscus. The sequence goes on from NC_072476.1 coordinate 104,655,705, forward strand.
CCACTTTTGATTTTCAGGGCAGGGAGAGGGAGGCAGGTGGGGTGGGGGGTGGACATAGAGGGTGGGGCTGGGGGACGAAAGAGAATCTAAGGATCACAACTTCCTGCCATCAAATAATAAACTTGGCCCAGCCAGCATGGCTCAGGGGTTGAGGGGCAACCTATAACCAAGAAGTCATGGTTTGATTCCCAATCAGGCCACATGCCTCGTTGTGGGCTCGATCCCCAGTAGGGGGTGTGCAGGAGGTAGCCAATCAGTGATTCTCTCTCATCATTGATGTTTCTATCTCTCTCTTCCTCTTCTTTCCTTTCCTCTCTGAAATTAATAAAAATATACATATTTTTAAATGGTACACTTGTAGGTTGGGTTTCCCCAAAAGCAGACTCTGGGATGCTGAGATTTGTATGCAGAGTTTTATTCCGAGTTCCCTTGGGATCAGGGTCCAACGGGAGAGTGAAGAAAACAGGGCAACAGGCTGCAAGACAGTCACTACAAAGGTTTCACCCAGGCCTACAGGACTAACTTCGTAGTCACTTAAAGTAATGGAAAACTAGGAAATATGAAGGCAACTAACATTCACTGTCTGCTATGTGATAATCACTTTAAGCATTAACACTAAAAAGAGAGTAGCAGCTAGGATCTATTGAGTTCTGATCTCTCAGGTAGTATGTTACATTTTATATGCATGTTATTCCATTTAATCTTCACATGAATTTACTCTTTTTATTCTCTTTCACGAGTGAGGAAACTGAATCTAAAAGAAGTTAAGTGACTTCCTAAAGTCACACAAGTCCATAGAACTGAGTGCAGGGATCTGAACTCCAACAGTCTGCCCCAAAGTCCTTATTCCTAACTTCTATGTTGTACTACCTACCTCTACAGTGCTGTTCTATTTCATTCTTGCAAGAACACTATGAAACGTGTACCATTATCATCCCCATTTACAATGAGGAAAATAAGCAGCAAGGGAGTGAAGTACCCTTCCCGGGGTCACGCATTGTTAGTATCCCAAACAAGGCCCTCCCACTGCTCCTGTATTGATTGCAGACAGTCCATTAAAACCGATAAGTACTCCTTAACTTAAGAGTCCTTGGATAGTAGACTTTATTTAGCCTCATGAATTTATAAAAGTCCATGGAATCTTTCCATAGGAATTGGAGCGTGTGCCAGGAAAGAGGCCAGCAGCTAGTGCATGACCCAAAGGAGGCTTCATGGACATCATTTTTCAATGTTTTCAGGCAAAGCTATTCTGAGCAGTCCAGCAATTTCTATTTGCAACAGTTCAGGTAATTCTAGAATTAGTCCCATCATCAAGGCAAGAACCATGTCTGATTTATCCCTGTGTCTGCCCCAGCCACTGCCCCCTTGTAGGTACTCAGTAAACATTTGTTGACATTATGAGAAAACAGATGAATGTGATAGAGAACAATAGTTCCCAGGATTTCACCATCCAGGACCATTTTTCTTACACCATTTCCCCTCACCGAGCCCTTCTCCTCTTCATAAATGTACATAAGCAATAACTCATTTCCCTGTGGTTACAGTTAAAGGCATACAGAATTCCACTTGAACCTCACATAAGCAATAGGTAGTCAACACTAAAACTGAATTGGTAAAATCAGTGGTCGACAAACTGCGGCTCGCGAGCCACATGCGGCTCTTTGGCCCCTTGAGTGTGGCTCTTCCACAAAATATCACGTCGGGCGTGCACGTACAGTGCGATTGGAACTTCGTGGCCCATGCGCAGAAGTCGGTTTTCGGCTCTCAAAAAGAAATTTCAATCGTTGTACTGTTGATATTTGGCTCTGTTGACTAATGAGTTTGCTGACCACTGGATAAAATGATCCTGCCAGCAGTAAACAAAAGTGGCATTTCAGTTAACGGGTGTGACCACACTTCATGGGTGACTGATTTCTGTCGGGCTTCCAACACGACTACCTCTGACAGCCAGGTGCTGGGCCCCCAAGTTGGGAACCACTGCAAGCCAAGGGACACAACTCGATTGTCCTCCAGATGTTTGTCCCAAGCAGAAACAGATGTGCAAACTTTCAGCCCAGTTTAGCAGCAGCTCCAGAGAGGAGGAGGGCAGCGCAAGTGCCAGCAGACAGAAACTTTAGGATTTAAATAAAGTAAATTGCTTCTGAATTTTAAATACCCAAACTCCCTGAGCATCTGTGCTGAGTGGGGGCTATTTTACTGAGGAAGAGCCTGAGGTAGGGATCCCTGATCTCACACCCAAGTGTTCATTGTATTGAGACTCCACTCTGGAGAAAACCCATTGACTGCCTCCGGGAAATCTAAATCTGAATGTACTGAAGGGTCTCTTTGTCTGGAATTTGCAAAGCTTCCTTTCTTCCTGGGCTCCCTTAGAAATTAGCAGACAGAACCGTCTGGGCTGCTGGAGGCCGTGGGAGGGCTGGCTCAGCGCACAGACCGTCTCCTCACCGTCTAGGGCTTATTCTGCAACCTTGGCTGGGAGCACAAGACATCTTATGAACTCTACACACCATTTTTCCTGGAGGTGGTCTTATTTTAATTGAAAGTGGATTTTTAACGGTTTTCTTCCATGCCTCAGTCAAAAGGGCTCGTGTTGCCAACACCAAAGGAAAGGGACAGTGTCTTTTGCTTCCATTTTGATTTGACTTCATTGCTTTTTGTTAAACAAACACAGAAATAAAATAGGCTAACAGCCTGCCAGGCATGGGAAGGAGGTGAAGCAACTCCTGTGGACTCCTGAGGATTTGAAATGTATCCCTTTGACAACTTAAAGCAGCTGGCATGGTGAGGGTGATGGCGAAGGTTAGTCCATGCCCAGTGCCCAGTATTCCTGGTGGGACAGCAGCTCATGTGACTCCCGGGGCGTGTCTGCACTCATGGCTGTGGCCAAGCCTTTATGATGAACTCCGGACCTCACATGTGAATCAGTGCCTTCTGTGCGGCCATGTCCACCTCTGAATGTTTATTCCTAATTTTACCATTAGGGGACATTGGGACTCAGGATTACAAATAAAACCCATTGCTACAGTCGGGACCAGATTCTCCCTTAGCGCCAGTAAAGTTGAAGTGATCGTTTTGGTTGTTTTAATAAATTCCTCTCTCCCCTCCTGGACCGCAGGTACCAGGAGGGCAAGGGCTTCATCTGTTTCTGAGCTCCATCGTGTCCTCAGCACACAGATTACTGTGCAGCACAGAGAGGTGCCTTATACATACGTGTTAAATAGATGTCTCTGTCAAGCTACACATGGAGTTTGAACTTGATTTGAGCAGAGTATCTGGGAAAATCAAGCAGAGAAGGATTTCTTTCTCTCACAGCTACAGAGTGAAAATTCAGATTGACTGTAGGGTCACCAGCGCCTTTAATTCTTTTCTGTTTTACACCTAAATAGTTGTAGTGATTTAGTTTTGAAAGCACATGGCGCAGGTCATAGGCAGTCTTGGGAGGGCTTTAGTGTCCTTCCAGGAGAGCGCAGGTCTTCTAAAATCTCCACAGTTGCTGGTTAGGCCATTGTTTTGCAGATATTTCATGACTTAATTCTTTGTCTAAGTGCAATTCGAGGGGAAAAGATATATTTTTTAAATGAGCTTTTTTCATCAGACATGCATCAGATATGCTGCTTTCTGAACAGAAACAGTGTTAGCAAAACTTGATAGGCTATGTTTACAGAAATTGTGATTTATGACATACCTGTGCCTGTGTGTCTACCTGAGGTTATTGTGAAGCCCCTCCTGGGGTTTAAACCTACAGGTGCAAAGGCGCTGCTTTTTATTGCTGGGTGTGTCAGTGCATGAAATGCCAGTCTTTGGGGCAAGGGTTCCTTTTCATTTTGTCTTTTTCTTCATTTTCTGGTGAAAGTTCCCAACTTTCAGAAATGGCCATATTGACAGGAAATCACATTTTAAAATATGTCAGATTTGATTTCAAATAGTTGCTCCTGGCTGACTCAGTTGTTCAGGGTAAGAAAGATCTGTGGTCATTATTTTAAACTTTGTTGATCAATGAAGTCTCCATTTCTCAGGAGAGGCTAGATTAGGGACAAGCAGCAACAAGGCTCTGACACTTTCATAGTCATCTTTATCCCCAGTGCATCAAAGAGGTCGGTAAAAATTAATGCGTTGATTTTGAAGATTCTATTTCATTCACTAAAAAAAGAAAATCCATTTCAATAAAAAATAAAATGAATGCTTTCAGCCCAGCGGGTGTGGCTCAGTGGTTGAGTGTCAACCTATGAGCCAAGAGGTCACTGGTTCAATTCCCTGTCAGGGCATATGCCTGGATTTTGAGCTCGATCCCCAGTAGGGGGCGTGTAGGAGGCAGCAGATCAATGTTCCCCTCTTGCATCAATGTTTCTATTTCTCTCTCCTTCTCTCTTCCCCTCTCTATCTCTCAAAAATCAATTTAAAAAACAAAAATCAATTTAAAAAATCAATTTAAAAAACAAAATTTGCTAAAAGATGTTTTATTATCTACAATTGTTATTCATTACTACAAAACACAAGTGTAAGGAAGTTAGAAAAGTAGCACATATAAAATGCATTCATTGTGAAAGTGTTACGTATACACACAGGCACACCTAAATATGAATTTCACATGCATTCCTCATTAATGTCTAATACATGTAAATATTAAATTATGTAATGATATTTAATAAAAATTAATAATACATTGATAACAACTAAATTAAATCTGATGAATTAAGTTTAATTCTAATAAACTTTATTTTTATGAAGGTGATGAAAATGCTATCATTATCATTAACACATAATCTCATAGCACTAGATGTATAATGTGGGGAGAGTTGCTTTGCACATTGTTTGGTGAATTCAAAAATTTGCAAGTGAGACCTGCCAAATATAGAAAAGTTAAAGTTCTTCAAGTTAGTTTAAGAAAAAACTTTTTTTTTCCAAACAAATAGCAGTGAATTCACAAACGGAAATCTATGGCAGTAGCCAAAGTAAGGAAAACAGTAGCCTTTTCATGAATTATATTACTGCATATATTCTATTCTAAAAATAAAGCTTTTGTCTCTAAAAGTAAACCCTATTCATGTATTCAACATGTATTTATTGAGTACATAGTCTGCCAGGCACTATGCTAAGGACTGGGAAACCCTGTTCATGTATTCAACATGTATTTATTGAGTACATAGTCTGCCAGGCACTATGCTAAGGACTGGGAATACACCAGTGAGAAAGTACACAGCCTGGTGCTCAAAGAGATTGCAGTCTAGTTGAGGAACAGATATCTGTCAAATACACCAATATAATTACAATTCTGACTAGTGTTTTGAAGAAGTGACATTTAAAATATCACCTGAAAGATGAGTGGGTGGTCCAGTGAAGGGGCGGGGAAGAAAACCACTCTTTATAAATAAACGAAAAGCAAAGCAAACAAATAACAGCAGCATTTACAAAGTTCCCTGAGGAAAATTAGGCTGCTCGAGATGAGCAAGACGGGGGTGTGATTAGAACTTGGTGATGGAGAGAGTGACTGGAGTTGACATGACACAAGAGAAGCCCCTGGTAGCCATTGTTCAGGGCCCTATAGGTTAGTTAACACTTTTTGTTTTCATCCTAAAAGCACTGAGAGGTGATTGAAGTATTCTGGGTAGGAGATTGAATTAATCTCATGACCCTGACATGAATTAATCAGTCAAGGTCAGCGCATTGAGGGCTACTGATCTCAGCATTTCCACCTCCTAAATCTTTTCAAAGCCAGTTCTCAAAGCCAGAACATTAGAAGATCTCTGGCTCTCACATCTCTCACCTCCTGTTGCTTTCTTGGAGGGAGATTTTCTGACTCCTGTAGACTTACTTGTTTCTCTTCTAAGAGACCTGGAATCTATTTGAAGATGCCTTTCCTCAGGAGAGTTCCACATTCCAGAGGAGGGCTTTGAGGCTTTGTGTACCAAGTTTATTCCCCAGCCCCCTTTCTGACTTTGATTGGAATTGTGAAAGCTGGATAGAAAAACATCACAACTAAGTATAATTTCAACTTGTAAGTTTGCTATAAATCATGCATTCTCAATGTCAATGTTGCCCCCAAGAGGGCAAAACTTGTGAGGGCAAATAAAAAATTTATACCCAGCCGGCGTGACTCAGTGGTGGAGCATCAACCTATGAACCAGGGCACATGCCCAGGTCGTAGGCTCGATCCCCTGTGTGGGGCATGCAGGAGGCAGCTGGTCAATGATTCTTATCATTGATATTTCTATCTCCCTGTCCCTCTCCCTCTCCCTTCCTCTCTGAAATCAATAGCCATTGTTCAGGGCCCTATAGGTTAATTAAGGATTTTTATTTTCATCCTAAAAGCACTGAGAGGTGATTGAAACATTCTGGGTAGGAGATTTTTTATTGTTGATATTACAGATGTCTCCCACCACCACCACCACCCCCCCCCCCCCTTTATCCTCCTCCTCAGGGAGGCATGGAACAGACTGACATACCTTGATGTGGGGTTGAGGGAATGAGAAGAGATAAACCAAATAACTTATATACTTATATGCATAGCCCATGGACACAGGCAATAGGGTAGTGAAGAGAAATGGCATTTTAAATGTAAAACTTGTATTTCATGTGAGGACTACAAGCTATTCCAAAAGGATGTTTTATCAATCCTCAAAGCAATCTATTTTATCCAGAAACACAGACGAGCACTCTTGTGTTCTCCTAATGTCTCTCCATGGGGATAACAATTAATTGTTTTCAATTCAGGCCCAGGAACCCTAATCTTTGAGTAGCAGAGGCATCTGAGGAGGTGTTTCTGTGATGATCATGGTTCTAAGGTGGGAGGTTGGTTGCTCAGGAACCGCCCATGGCCTGGTACCCCCAGAGCCTAAGGCACTGATGAGCTAGACACTCAGTTAAGGTTAATACAGAATCAGCATTGGCCTCAGCATCACTCTTATCTACCCCTTCCTCTCACCTCTCAACCTGAGCATATCTGTTGAACAACCATCCTTCCCAGGAAATGCACTGGTTCTTTCCAAAACTATCTGCCTTTCCTAAAATGCCAACATCATGCTATATTTGCAACAGGAATATGTCATCTGCTCTAGCAAATCCAGAAAGTAATGGACTTCAAACCCGAGTGGCTGCACACACATTGCCACAACATCTGTCTTTCTAATGACTTGAATATGCTTGTGTCTCTGCTCTAAGGATCCAGATTTTTCATTTTAATAGAATTCTCTTAGGAAACTATTGCCATGAGGGACCAAATTTCTCCACCTGCCAGTCTATTTTCTGAAGGCATTGGGCACTTTAGATCCATTATATGCTCCTTTAGAAGGAGCTGGATCCTTCTCTATGTGTATGCTGAAAAATATGGATCAGAATTTTTATGGTATTTTACTCATAAGATTAATGTAGTTCAAGGCCATTGACCCAGTTTTGCCTCAGTGAGTTGAGTTTATAGACTAGATATACTTTCTGAGACCCAGGGAAATACACATGTATTTCATTCCATGCTTTAACCTCAAGAACCCACAACTTCTCTTTTTCTTTCCTTTCTCAGGGCTCTTCCCGCCATGATGCAGTGGGTCAGCACGCAGAAACCAGGAGAGAGCGGCATCAATATTGTCACTGCCGATTTTGTAGAACTTGGTGATTTCATCAGCACTGTCATAAAGCTCAACTATGTCTTTGATGAAGGAGAAGCCAACACTTGATAGTACCATTTTGAGCATTCATGAATAAGATAGAGAAGATTCATTGTATTAGGCATATTATCTAGAAACACTCTGATCTTCCTATTCCACTGAGTCTCTGAGGGAATTAGGGCTGGCAGTGGGTGGGAAAAGGGGAAATCCAATTCTTGAGTGGTTATTATCATAGTCTGCATTAGTATAAATATTTCATTTCCCATTTGATGAGCAAAATCTACTTCTAGTGTTAGAGATTTTAAAAAAGACCAGTGAAATTTGTTTTTCAGAATTAGTCTTTGTAATATATAACTCACAAGTGTTTACTTGATTGTGTTTCTGATTTCAACCTAGATCTGCTATGCTCTCTGTATCCTCTAACTGAACCTTTTCACCCTGCCCCCTTCGCTCGCTCTTCTTAATTAGATGCTGTATGGGACTCAAAACAATTGACTGTCCCAACAGAATGTGTATTACATTGTTGTAGTGAAATTTATTTGTTGCGTGGGACATGGTATAATATTCTGTTGTCATCTGCAATTGGGCAATCATTGCTAACTCTTTGTCATAGAAAATATGCATTAAAATAGTTTCCCTGCATCAGTAATATTGAAGGCCATAATCAGTGATTTTTTGTGTTATACAAAAATAATAGTGTTTCACTGTATTTCTATTTAAGGCAGCTATAAATATAGAGTAAACAATTCTTTGGAAGAATTACTTGTGCCAACTTTAAATGGGGGACTGGGAAGAGATGGTTGCTAATTTAATTCAAGAATCTCCTAATAACATTGCCCTACAAATGCCCAGTAAATGAAAATTATGACTGAAGAGTATGTTAAAATCAGAGAACTCTGCAAAGAACTCTTACAAAAGCTCTCCTAACTATTCTCTGGATTGAAAAGGGGTTGGGGTGGGGGGAAGAAAAGGAAGGAGAAAGAAATGAAAGATTGTGCAAGCTTTCCTATCAAATTAGGATTTCTAAACATGTAACTTTAAATCCCAGATTTTGAGGAACATATTTCAAGAAGCTTGACTTGGAGTTTTTTTTTTTTTTTTTACTTAAAGTTGAAAAAGGAGGAAGGGTGGCAGAAGGAGTCAAAGCAATGCTTTTGAAACTCTGTCCATGAAGTTTCAAGAATCATGAACCATCTTTAGCAGATTCTCAAAGAGGTGTGACCTGAGCAGACTACTGAAAACTGACACAGACTCACCCCTCTGGGTCCCATCCTCCCCTAGGGTTGAGAATGAGGTGAAAGTTTCTGTAGCCAACATTTGACTGTCCATGTCTACAGTGAAGAAAAAAGATAATGCAACTATGAGTATTGCTTCCTCCTTGTTGTCTTTATGATATTTGACAATGCTAAAATAGTCTTAAAAGAGCACAATAATCTTTACCTATATGCCTCACAGGAATATAGTGAGGCATTTATAAAAAAATTATAAAATTTTCTGAAATTCTTATGAATTATTGTATCTTAATGTTTAGAAATAACCATGCATCAATCATTTCCTGGGAAAACACAGCCCACAGAAATAGAAGCGTGCTCTCAGCTTCTAATTAATCTAAATGTAAGGCATGTGGTTAAATCTCTGAGACCTAGGTAAGGGAGTTGATTCTAGGATTATGTGTGTCCAGATTATAAATAATCAAGAGTTGTTTACATGGTTATAAATATTCATTATCAGAAAATAGTATTTATTGGCAATTGCAGGAAAGATAAATTGTTTGTACTGAAGAGAATGATTATGAAAAGTATATAAGTAGATGTGATAGACCAAGTACCATGAAAATACACGCAGCAGCTCTGATCTACATTCCACTTGTGTATGTTTTGCCCTACACAATATATCAATACATACCCACTCCTATGCAGAGAGATTAAAATTCACACAAACACAGACATGGACAGACACAATCAAATTCTTTTTTTCAAGTGAAAATATTGATAATATAAAATAATTTAATGTTAAGACTGTGAAACACTTAACAATGTATAAAAAAGAATGATAAGACCTTTGAAAGTAGAGTAGCTGATCATATTCAAATATTTTTGTAAAGATATTCCAGCTTGGGACTTAATTACTTGCAAATATTGTTTTCTTTCTGCTTTGCAGTTGTATTGTCTTCCTGTGTCTTTCACTTGTTCCTTGAGTGCAATTGAATATGAATCCTTTTTAAAGGACTATGGATTATTGAGATTTATGTCCTGTAAATTTGCTTTTTGGGCAAGTTTTCTCGCTGACTATCCATTGTTCATCCCTCAGGAGGATCTTTAGCCAAGCACACTTGAAATGACACAGGATTTAACTTATCAATATGACAGGAAACAGATCTTTCAACATATTCATGAAAATTAGTGAAATAGAGGTAACTATGTTGTATTTTCTTGAACTTAGATGCTTTCCTATAAAGTTTGCTTAGAGTATTGCTTTGCTGTATTTGTCATTTCGGTGCTGGGGAAAAAAAAAAAAACCCTGCTGAAGGATTAGACTAATTGTGCAATTTCTTAACTGGAGAAAGTTTTCTATTGCTACTAATGATATGCTTGACAGAAGGTCTCTTCAAGCCACTGTTACTGTTTCCACGTGGACACAATGCTATGTAGCAGGCACTGAGAGAAAAGGGACTTGCCTTAATTTCTAATGGAGAGAGCAGATAGAAGTGAACTGTGGGTCTTCCAACTAGGTAGAGAGTCCACTAGAAGGAATTCCTTTGAAAGGGGAGAAAAGAGAAGGTGCCTTTGGCTGTCTTCTATTTGTTGGCCCTGCCCAGAGCACTTAGGGAGCATGCTGGGCAGTGGGGGGTGTGGGTGGGGGAGCGGTGAGGGCTAGTAATATGCAATCAGAACTTCCCCTCAGCCTGTGCTTCTTTGTCTTAGCTGGGCAGTGTCTTTCCAGACAAGCTAGGAGTAAAGGGCTACCAAGAGGCCCCAAGATGGTAGGAGATACATCTTGGTGTACTTTTTGTTCTGCTTGTTTCTTAAGACTTTATGTCACAAATTCTGCAAGGCAAAAAAATATAGAAACAAAATGCAACTTTCATCTAATCTACAGCAGGAAGTCAAAGGAGTAGGTGGATGGATGAGGGAACTTATGCAAAGAGAGTCATTTTTGGTTTGCTTTCCTGTCTGTAATTTTGAAGGACTCAAATGGAATGCTCCTGCCATCATCATTTATGTCTCCCTTATTACTACACAATCATGTGAATGCAGAGAATGAGGAGGCATTGTTTCAAGGCCTTAGGATATTCTGTATGATGACCTCAATATTCACTTTCAGCCATATTGGGAAAAGTCACTTTCATGAAGTGCCACCTAACAGTGAATGTATTAGAGCATAAAATGTTTGGCATGTATATGCTGTGTGTCTTCACACACACACACACACACACACACACACACACACACACGTTATTCAAATTGAAACTGTAATCACTCAACCTAATTCTTTTGCCATTTTAACTCTTAAAATCAATATTTCCTACGTGAGTAGGCATAAACATAATTCAAATATTTAAATATTCAAGAGGAGAAAAATCACTAAGAAACCAATGAAAAAGTAAGAAGATCATAAATAAGAAATGCCCAACAATCATAGTCTAACTACACTGTCAATTATACTTCAAGCTAGAGAATGGAACAGGGATTTGAATGTAAATTACAAACAAGTCCTCATCTTCACTTAAAGTTGTTTTGAGCTCTTTGAGGTTCTGACCTGTTCAGGTTCTCCCCTGTTAGAATTTTAGTCTGGAAAGTTGGAAGCCTCAGGAAATGCATGTTTTCGTGAGTTTTTCAGTTCTACAGTTTTTCGGATCCAATGACACAATCTTCTAACCTTTGGCCACTCAACTCAATAAGAGCTCCGTAGGTAGAATGCTCATCCTTTGAACTGCTCATAGAAAATGATGCACAGTGTCCCTCAGGATATGCTAAACAAGGTTTTTAAAAAGTATTTTATTTTACAACATTTTAGTCTTTTCAGCTAGACTTCAGTGACACAATGGTGTAAATGCTATATTTGCCATAACTCATTGGTGGCTCCTGTGTTACATGCGGTTTTAAATAATGCTCTAAATTGTTTGTTTCCCTAATGACAATGATAAAGTGTTCTGTAGAATTTGTAAAATGTGTTGATTGAGTCTGTTGATAATTGTGTAATTTTTATTTCATTTGTGGGACTATTTTTAGGTATTAGTTCTAAATATATATTTGTATGAGTCAAAAGTATTTGCTGGTATGTGGTATGTGTGTGGAAGTGTATTATATCTTATTAAAAAAAATCAAAGTTATCCTAAAGAAAAGGGCACATTATGACCAGCCTTAATCCATTGCCATTTTGTTGTTGTTGTTGCAATTTGGGATTAAAATTTAAAGAGAAATTATGTCTTTGTTAGAAATGGCTTTTTAACAAAATGATACGAGAAATGTACTTTAGAACTTACCTGAGTTCCCACCACTTGTGGAGCACCTGATGCTTCTCAAAAGTTGCAAACGTCCATTAACTTATTAAACTCATAGTCATACAATGAGACTAAATTCCCATTTGTTTCTATCACCAACAGAACCGGTTCACCTCTAAAGCTGTTCTATGCATCGAACCCATTTTGCTTATAAGTTTCCCATGAAAAGTTGTTTCTCCAAAGCTTTACTTTTTAAAATGGGATCTTCTCAAGTAAGATGAATTGCCTTGGCTCCCTGAGGGTCGCTCAAGACCCATCAGCATTCAGTGATCCCAATGTGGTTTCCTTTTCAAAAAACAAGCATGCGACACTCTCACCCTTTTGCTATCTACCTACCTGTGGTCTCACAATAGGAAACTCATGTCTAATCCGAGGATCTGCACAGGTTCTCATGCTCAAAGCAAAAAATCCATAATCTTCCTTTGGCTGGGATCTGGGTATGGAATATTAATCTTCTTATTTCCTCTCTTCATCCTCAATTACCTTTTTTTTTTTTTTTCATATTTAGCATTGCCAGATAAAATGCAGAACACCCAAAGTTTCTTTATATCCAGTGGAAAACCCAATAAAGTTCTGGTACCAGAACGTAGGAGATAGTGATTTTCAGATAAACAATAACTATTTTTAGTATAAGCATGTCCCAAATATTTCATGAGACATACTTAAAAATTATTCACTGTTTTTCTGAAATTGAACTGGTGTCCTGTAATTTTTCCCCCCTTATCTAGTAACACCATCCATCCTGGCTCTCTTTTTCAGCTGGGCTACCTAAAAGGGGTGAAATCCTACCTCCTTCCACACTCCCATGTTAAGATACCTCATGAAAATCAGTAGTCCTAATGCCCTCCATTAAGGAAAATCTTGATTCATGCCAAGTCCCACAAATACTTTATGAAGGACCAACTCGAAAATAGATAAAATAATCAAGTATGTACCTTTATAAGTTTAATGCCACCACATTCAAAATGTCCCTTCACTGGCCTGTTGTGAGGTGCAGTGTCCCCTTAAATAACATTCCCCAGTAATTGGGACAACAACACCCACACAGGAAAATGCCTCTGGAAAGTGGTGTCATCTTCTAATGCAGTACCAGGATTTCTTTGAAAATTCAATCTCTCCTCTTTTTTTTTTTTTAAAGAGAGAGAGAGCGGTAACACTTTCTTGACTGTTGGAAGAAGAGAGAGGGTCTGAGAGATGGACACAGTCCTGTTGGCGCCTCCTCAGGAGATTGGGTGGGGGTTGGGCAGCAGATGGGTGACCAGGACAATGAAGTTAGCACTCAACAAAGAGACTTGCCAAACCAAATTATAACAACCAGCACTTTTTCTGAAGAATTGAAAACCCAAGACACCCCAGAGTAAGAACAGGGAGATCTTGGGCCCATTACAGAGAATAAAACCATGGTGGAATTCCTAAAATAGAGTTTTCACTCAACAAAGAGTGGAAACACTGTTGTATCCAACAGCAAATCCTTGACATGTTCTGAAAGTGGATGGAATTTTGGAACAGTTTTAGTACCTACCTCCTCTCTTGAAATTCCCATAAGTGGTAAGAAAATTCCAATCCTATAATACAACATTTCCACCCCATGGCCCCACTTGCACACCTTTGTGTGGGTTTGCTTCATTTCCAAAGGACGGAGATTTGCAGAGCTGGTGACATTTCCTTCACTGGATACTGGAAATTCACCAGAGGGAGACAGATCTGTGCCTTCTCTTTTTAGGATCTGGTCATTGATACATTGATAAATGTGGTGTAAAGAAACTACATGCTAACAATTCTGTTTAGCAAATGTGATTTTTTAAAATAAGATCATGTTCTTAATGTAAGAAAAAGTTTCTTTGTATCTAGTGAAATGCTGAATAAAGTCCTGGTACCAGTTCTACTTATATTTTTATTTCATATTGATCAGTGCTTCATTATAAGCACAAGTATGATCTCTTAAATAGGACGACTCAGAATATCAGAAAATATAATTCTATTTTAGAAATTATGAGTCACTGTACTAGGATTTCCTCAGTGAAAGAATACATTCTCCACCAACAGAAGCAAGGCCATGAGCATTTTCATTACATCAAAGTCAGGTGTGTCTGAACCCTGATGCTCTTAGAGTCTAACATTGCCACAAGAAAGCCAATGTCAATATAGCAATATTATATTAATACTAGTGCCCGGTGAACAGATTCGTGCACATTGAAAGGAAATTAATTAGAAGGTGGCTGGTGAGATGGGACTGGGTGAGATGGGCTGGACACGCCCTGGAGCCAACCTCCCACAGTCCCTCCCCAGCCAGCAGCACCAGGGCTTGGCTCAAAGGGCATCTGTGGAGTGAGCAGGGGTCCCTCCGGCAGGTGTGGTCTCTCGGCCTGGCCTGCAGGGATCAGGCCAAAACCGGTTCTCCAACATCCCCCAAGGGGTCCCGGATTGCAAGAGGGTGGTTCTCAGATGATGCACCCAGAATTGGGCTCCCTCCTCTCTGGTGCTGGGGTGCATCACTCGAGAACTGCCGCTGCCAAGTCACCTCAGCTTTGCAGCTCCTGCATTGAGCGTCTGCCTTTTGGTGGTCAGTGCGCATCATAGCTACTGGTCAGAGCATCTTCCCCTTGTGGTCATTGCACATCATAGCTACCAGTTGGATGGTCGGACAGTCACTTAGCCATAAATAGATAGATGATAGATAGATAGATAGATAGATAGATAGATGATAGATAGATAGATAGATAGATAGATAGATAGATAGATAGATAGATAGATAGTCTTGATATTATAAAACACCATCTTGAGGTAAAAGCTTAAGGTGAAGAAATCAACTTTTGCTGAACCTCAATCATGCCCAGTACATAAGACTTTTCAGGAGTAAAGTTGCCTCTGTATTTCACCAAATAAGTCCTATGTTCAAATCATTCTTAAAACAAACAAAAGCATTGTGATAGTATTATAAAAATAATCCAGCAAGAAAAGGTGTGGTCCAAGGTTATATTTGAAGTTGAACTTGGACATAAATCCTCCAAAAGGCTTTGTTTATTATATACACTAGTAGGTTTGTGACATTAGAGGATTTCTATTTATAAAGTTGTAATGATCTTACATTTATGGAAAAAGTCTATATCTATAAATAGTGCTCCACATAATCATATTTTTCCTTAAGATAACAACATTGCTATCATTTCTTCAGAGCCATTATGTATTTCTTCATTCATTCAGCAAAAATTTGCCTAATGTCTGCTAAGTACTACAGATATTCCTAAAATGTTTTTTAGGAAAATGGATGAAGTCCATCTTTGCTAGTTTCTCACTAGAGCTAATAGGTGGCACTATTTTGTCCTCAACCAAATAAACATAAATTCATTCTCAATGACCTTTATTCCCAGATAGTAAAACTGAATAGTTATTCCCAAAAGCCTGAGAAGGAAAAAACAATTTCTATTATTCCAAGAATAATTGGGAAGCGTTTGTTCGTGGCCACATAATGGTATAATGCAGAGTAGGTCCCTCCCCTCTCAGGCCACAATCCGGGCCACTGTAGGCAGGACACGAGTGAAGGACACTGTGCAAGCTCAGATACCACATGCTATTGGAGCTCACCTCCAGGGCTTCTGATGAAACTGCTTTTCCTTGACAGGAAAGGCTGCCCTCACACAGTAAAGCAGACCCCACGCAATAGAGCAGAGTCTCCCCGACCCAGCGTAAACATGATCCAATTGGGCATCCCAGATCGAGAGGGAAAACGTCATCTGGAACTGGAGGAATAGTCCTTTTGAAGTGAAAGTGATACTGTGGCTTACTGTGATGTGATGGGAGGTCTCGACACTGGCTCTCTACATATGGGCCAATATATGACCTTGGTATGTACCCTAATATTGGCTGCACTGGAGTCAAGAGCAGAAAGTGAACTTAAATGTAACGAGGCACCTTCTACCATATTCAGCCTTTAGTCCTGTGGATAGAAGTGTTTCTAGAACCATGAGGAGCCATTTAGCAAGGTGAACCACATCACATTCTAGAATCTAGATGGTGGGATGGAGTGCCCTCAGTGCCAGGGAGACAGAGTGGTGAGAGGCCAGTGCTGGCAGTGCCTGAAACATTTCTTGGAAGAGTGCTATTCTCCACTCACACTCTTTTCCCCATAGGAATGCGTAAGCTTGACCGCCTGGGGTTTGCTGAGAAATAATTAAGAAGAAAATCTTTGCCTCAACACAACTGCTCAGCTACTGTTAGATTATATTCTTTTATTTAGGGGAAAATGTGCCTGCAAACTGGTCTCTATGTTGGCACGGGGAAAAGGCAGGAAACAATAACTTAGAACCAATGATTATTTTTAATTGGACTATAAGATTACTCATCTCTTAAGCTTTGAAGGTAAGAAGCACATCTTAGCAATTTCAGCATTCCCGGGGCATGGCAATTATTAAAACATGTTCAGAAACAATGAAAGGAAAGTGTGACTGCTTGTGACCCAATCAAATGGTGGATACGGGCTTGATAAGGGCCATGAATATGCTGAGCACCAGGTGGTTATAAAGGTTCAGAAAGTCCCAGTCCTCCACCTCCTGTGTTCCTTGGAGAAATACTGACAACACTGAGAGAATTGAGGGGAAATGCACTGCATGACGTTCTCCCCAAGAACAGAAAGACCCGGTTTCTTAGCTATAAAGTCAACACAAACCCCGCAGACTATTTATCCAGGGGAACTTGGCTTCTGATGCTACTTAAAAGGAGCTGAGAAAGGGTGTGGGAAGGTATTATATTCTGAGATTCAACACAATCTCTTGTTGAATTTTTCATTCCTCATCTACTCCACGGCCCTGCCCACTGGCTACTGTTATTTTCTCATGTCGATGTCCACACAGTCTCCGGCCTGGCCGCCCCTTCTCCATCAGACTCAGCTGCCGGCCAGTTGGCACTGCTCATCCCAGCTCAGCATCACTGCAAAGGGCAATCCTCATGAAAGGGGTGAGTGTTCTGTGGGCACGTGAAGGTGCGGAGGAAATGTTTCTCCTCCCTCCGTGATACATTCTAATAGAAGGGCTCTTGTGTCCCAATAATTACCCAAGATCAAGGGCTAAAGCTAATTCAACTTTCAGATACAGCCCTGTCCCCTTATCTCTGTCTCTCTCTCATCTATGAGCTCAGGACAGAAGTTAATTCCAGGGAAAGCCACCACGTTGTCCTCAAAGTCACTGCTCCCCTCTGAGGACCGAGGCTTTCTTCCTGGTCAAGTTTATCTTCCTGAATTTTTCTTCTTTCATGAAATTATCAAATAGGCCTCTGATGGACCCACCCTCCAATTTTGTTACTGAGGCCCATTCTAGAATCCCAGATGCATGGGCCTAAAAGAATGAGCATCTCCTGCCAGCAGCCATCTTCACGCATGGACAAATGACAAAACTGGGGAGGGGACTTTGTGTCCAAGTTCCCAACTTCCCCTTAGTAGGAGTCTCCCTTCCCCTACCCACCCCAAACAAAACCTGTTCCCTCACAAACAATGGGATGAGCTCAGTCACAATAGGGCTATGATAGTGGTTTTCCAATGTTTCTTCCTTTAAAGGAGCATTTGCAGAAAACGGCAACTCACAGAACAATGTATTACAGGACAGCTTTCATAAGGGAAAGGCCAGTAGCTTTGTGTCCCCCTTCCCTACCGTGACATTTTCCTGGGGAGCCCTATGGAAACGCCTAGGACTTCCTGGAGCTCACTTTTTAAAGTTATTGTGAACACAGTTATCAGAGCTTACTAAAATGCAGATTCTTATCCAGCAAGTCAGGGAGGGGCCCCACATTCTGCCTTTCAGACAAGCTCCCGAATGAGGCTACTGCTGCTGCACAGGCGTCCCACTCAGAGTAGCTAGGCTACGCAGCCCCGTCTTAATGCAACTGCTTCAAACTACTGACTTTCCCACGAGACATTTGGTAGGGGAAAGACAATAAATGAGAAGATCTCTCATTATGAACCAATTTGCGTGGTGGGATTATTATAGGAAAGAAAGCTATAATAATTAAAACATTTTTGTTTCCCAAACCTAGTCGACCTAAAACCACCAGCAACTACTCGTGGCCTGATGAAGTCAGGTATATGAGAGGTCACCCAGAAGATGAAATACAGGTCACCTCACCAAACAAAGGAGAGCCCAGAGTCGCTATGGAGTTCTGTGAATGGGTAAGTCTGGATGAAACGCAAGCGCAACGCTATTTTGATGGGCTCGAAGCAAGCTAGGACTGTCAGGGTCTGGACTGCAGAGCAGGCCCAAGGGCCAGTTTCCTTTGGCCCCACAAAGTTGAGGCAGCTGTGGAGGGCTGCAGGCAGAGACCCCTCATCTGAAGCTCTGCTGCCGGGTTGTGAATTGAGGCTGCTTTCCTGGGTCAAAGTGACTTAGATCCTGCGTGTCGAGTGGAATGTCTCCTTCTTACTGGTCTCCTTTCAAACAGCCGTAGCCACTCAAGACGGGGTCATGATGACACAGAGCTGCAGCGCGTCCTTGGGAGAAAGAGCGTTTCCTGTTCACTGTGCCGAGCTGCCTTTGTGTGTGCCGTTATTCCAGCCTGGTGCATGGCCAGGCAGATTTCACTCTCTCAGTCCAGGTTCACTTTACCTTCTTAGGAAGTCATAGAAATCCAACCCACATTAATTTAAGCCAAACATTGGGGACATATTTTTCAAGCTAATTGAATCTGAAAAAGAAGTAGCTTTGGGGATGACAGGATCTGGGATCTCACATAATATCAGCGGAGCTTGATTTCCACCATCTCTCAGTTTACTTTCTTCTGTGGGGAGTATATGCAAGTAGGATTTTCCCACACTGAGTCAAGATGACCAAAGAGTACTTCTTTTCCCAATAGTTTCAACCAAGAAAAAAGATTTGAGTCTCCCTGATCTGAGTTGGGCCTGAACTCAATTTCCCAAGCAAACACTGCACCCCTGAGAATGGCCTGAGAATGGGGAATGGTGATTTACAAGGAAAAGCAAAGCTCTGCTACTGAAAGATGTAAGAAGGTGCTCCAATCAGGCACAAGTACAGATGTCCTCCACAAAGGCTTCCCAACACCCCTGAATTCGCACCCTGGAGGGCCATTGCCTTTATTTACCCATCAGGTTGGCTTGAATGCCTTGATGTCAGTTCTGAATCCCAAGGATGAGAAAGAATTCAGGGAGGGGCATCACAGAGGGTAGAACCTGGTGAGGTGAGCTACTCTGCCTGGTCAGTTCCTCTATTTTCCATGGGTCTCTTGGGAGGGGGCTAAGAGTGGGATCTATCTTTATCACTTAAAATCTTTTTAGCAACAATTCCTCCATCTTCATGTCCAGTCCCTGGTCCAGATTAGTTCTGTGTGTGAGTCGGGCAAACCTTCTTTTCTTACTTAGAATGCCTGTCCGAGAAAAAGTGGAACCAATTTGCTCTGGTAGGCATCAGGAGATTCTGGATATTTCCGTGATGCAGGAGGAGTCCAAGGAGTTCTTCCTCCCCTTGAGGACACCTACAAGAAAAGTATGGTTATAACTTCTATGTCCCAGGAAATCCTAAGGCTTGAACAAATATTGATCTCCCTCCCCTCCCTCTGCTTCCATGGGCTGGCCTTCACTACATTCTTTCCCAGATACAGTCTGTGCCTCTTCCGCAGGTGCCAAAGAAGGCCTTCTATTGGGAACCACATTTTGCCTTCTCTTATGAAAACACACACACACACACACACACACACACACACACACACACACACCACAATGCTTCCCCTGTTAAATAAACTTTACACATGCATGCTCTCATTTAATATGCACAAAACCCTAACAGAAAATACCTCATTTTATAAATGAAGGAAGTGGGTTCAGAGATGTTAGATGACCTATTCAGGTTTACATGGCTGTTGAGCAGAGGATGATTCTTACCCATATTCTCTTACTACAGATCTCATGGTTTTTTACTAGGCTATGTTATAATTGCCTGCCTTTCTGCCATTTATCTTCCTCCCTACCACAATTATACCCACTATACCAACCCAATGAGATTCTAGATGAACTCAGCTAATCTAAGCTGACACTCCCCAACAATAAATTGATTAACTGTAGACATAGCACATGGTAGAAAAAAATCCTAAACTCTTCAGTCGATGTAAACAGATACTTTATCAGAAAAATGGAGAAGTAGAATTTTTTCACTAGTTACCAAATGTGCTTAAGGAAGGCTTAAATTTCCCTAAACTCACAGGATTCTGGAGACTCTGGAAGCTAATATTCTAGCTAGCCAATATCCTGGAGATTAAAGAAAGTCACCATGCCTGGTTGGTATGGCTCAGTGGGTGAGCATTGACTTATGCACCAAGAGGTACATGTACCCAATGAGGGTACATGTCCCGGTTGGGTCTCTTGGGAGGGTACATGTCCCGGTTGTGAAAGAGAGAAAGACTTCACTGAAGGTCTGAACTAGGGCCATGTCCATGGGCTGGAGTAGTTTAATCAAGAAGGGGAAGATGATATGATGCCAGTGTGGTTGAGCAAAATGACAGGGTGAGGAATAGGGAAGGGACTCTAGATTGGTGAAAGGGCAGCAGATTTGGCAAACTCCCGAGCCTGAACCCATCTGGTACTTTGCTACTCACCCCTGGTGCCGGGTATTAGTTACACCTCCTGGAAAGAATTGTAAGTGAGCCTCAGCACCATATTACTTACTATCCTGTGTTTCCTATGTCAGTGCCTTCCAAAAGTTTCAGCACAAATGCCTATAGTTGGAAACAAAAACAATCAGAGCTAACCCGTGGGCTTGCATTTGTTTGAGTCTACTGAGAAATTTCCAAAGGCCCTCCACTGTCCATTCCCACCACGTCCACAGGATATGAGCGCTCCTCAGATGTGGCTGACCTTTAGAACAGGGTTATGTGCCATGATTTAGTGAAAGAAAACCTTGAGCCTTGGTCCCATATTAGCTAAACGATGGATGAAAATTACCTTGCAATAGAAAAAGATGGCTGTCTGTCAAAAAGAAAAATGATATGTCTTCAGTATCTGCACATTGAGCTTCAATCGCTTCCCCGGAGACATTCTGCAGACCGGTCACTGCTTTTTAATGATTCCATTGACGTCAGACAGTGTCTAGTGCAACCAGCTATTTTTATATATCAATTGAAAATGCAGCAGCTATCTCTCCTCAGAATTAAATCACAGAGCAGCAACGAAGCATGTGCCTCAGCCACAAGGTAGATGAACAGGCACTTCTGGGTTATGTTAGAGAGAATATGAGTTTTTCTCAATCTGCCCTGAAGCCATGGCTGCACTTGTCAATTGTACAAATCACTGGGTGCTTTTCCTTGAAGTGTCTATAAGGAAGGAGGAAAGGGAATGTTTTGCTCTGCTGATCATCTGCAAGAAAGTTGAGCACAATACACCGAGTAAACCAGTCTTAGGAGAGCTGCAGGATTTTCAGGACGAGACAAGGAGAGGAGAGAGCATAAAATGGGTGGTGTGCTTTGCTCCATCTTAATGGTGATTCCTTTCATGAAAAAGAAAGTGGCTACTTAGGTACAGGGCCAGGGAGATTATCTGGGCGTCGGGGCACCTTCGGTGACGTTTGAGACTATGGTTGCCTAAGAATGTCCCCAACTGGATGTATTCTGATGCAGATGTTACTGAAAATACCTCCTGATGTTGCCAGAGAGGAATCTCTGGACCAGAAAACCTTATGCATAAGCACACAACAGCATCAAGACTGTGATTGATATTCTGAGCAGAATCCCCAGAGGAGCTTTGAAAACGTTTTCACATGCTTTCACATTTTGATTAAAAATAAAGCAAACAAATGATCAACCAACAGCACATGATACACGTTCAAGAAACATTCCCTAACTGTGATGGCAAAGGCCATTTCGTAGATTTTTAAATCCCCCTATATAAAATCAGTTTCTTGGACATACAATTTTGTTTGCTGCAAATACAAAACCATCAGCTCTTTGTGACTCCCTGTTGTCTTCCCAGGTAAGTACAGAGGTTTCAGCGCGACCCTTTGTTTGCTGGGCTGTGTTATGTGACTGTACTTTATAAATTCTGAATTTTAAATCGCAGACGATAATATCAGCTCCCAAATGTCATATCATAATGAATTGGCTTTTCAGCTTTTCAAGACATTTGCTTTCCTTGCTTTTGAAATGTCAAAGGTAAGACTCCTGATAACAAAGCTGTGCAAACGGTGTTATATTTTTTTGCAACAATCATAATACTTAATGGACAATTCTTCTGAAGCTTGTTTGGTAGGTAAAAGCCTGTGTTCTTTGTTTGATATTCTAATTGTTCAGACCGAATTAGCTTTTAAGTAATTAATCAATTAAATCAAAACCTCCCAGTATAGCACATTTGACATGATTGATTTCACTACTTCTAGTACTGAAATTTGTGGTTTTAAAAAATACCAATTTAATGCTTAATTAATCTCTTATTTTTAATTTGTCTTTTGTTCCAGACACACAGCTGTACAGTTGCCCTTTTGAAAGTGCAGGTTCAGTAGCTAAAAAAAGCATTTCAAGGCTCATTGAATTTTTCTTCATTAACATCTTAATCTAGCACAACTGACATAAGAATTGCACCTTGTGTCTCATGCAATGTTGCTATACAGCGGTATTAAAAATGGACTGCTATGCCTTTTTTCTATTTTCATCAACACTCAAATGGAAATACTGATTATTGAAAGTACAGAAATTAAACCATAGATTGTTTAATGGCTTGGTTGGTTTATTTATACAGGTACTCACTCACTTATTCACTACATATTTATAGAGTACCTACCTGGTAAGACTAAGCTTGGTAGGAAATACAAGAATAAATAAAGCTCAGTTTCTGGCTTCAAATCATTAGAATTTAAGGTGGGAAGAGACTATACCATAGCCATAGATAATAATTCAATAGGCCAAAGACTATTCATTTATTCTTTCTGGACATATCTTTGAAGTTAAGTTTCTAAAATTCTGAAAATGAATATTACAGGGTAATTCTTGAAAAACTTATCTAAACTATAATCTAACATAGATCTACCAGGATATGCCTCCTTTGCTCAGGTCACCTTACCATTCAGCTTTCATCCTGTAACCCACTGTCTCCTCTATTGTAATGTATGTCCAATAACATGAGGCAGGCACAATGCCTTAATATGTTCCATAATACACACAAATACAGATTTCTAAATGACCAACATCAAAATAGCTGTATGCATTGCTCCATTTTCAGCAAATTATTTCTCCGTTTTCTTTTTTATCTCTCAGGAAAGCAAGTTGG
Organism: Eptesicus fuscus; assembly: GCF_027574615.1. NCBI lineage: Eukaryota > Metazoa > Chordata > Mammalia > Chiroptera > Vespertilionidae > Eptesicus > Eptesicus fuscus. The sequence goes on from NC_072476.1 coordinate 104,679,055, forward strand.
CTTCTAGTGCATTCTGATGACCACGAGCTAGCCTTCTATTACAGAGGAACACTTAGTTTTCAGGTGGCTTACCTGATAATCAACGCTGTTCACTCAGACGCAAAACCCCTTCCTCCATATTGCCAAAGGAAGTCAGTAAATATAGTCATGGGACACATGCAACAAATATCCCTGGAAGGATGCTCAAGAAGCTGGCCACCTTGGTTGCCTCCCGGATTGAGCCATGGGTGGCTTAGAGAAAGTGATTGCCGGAACATTTTCACTATATGTCTTTGTGAGCTTTTTGAACATCTATAATGTGCATATATTACCTGTTTAAGCAAACATATGCACATATTTATACTTATGCAACTATGCTTGAGATTTGAAACTTCTCAGACCCACTAAATAGTAGACTCACATTTTGCTTCAAGCCCCTTCCGTGATCTGCTCTTCTATAAACCAGAGGTCCTGAAATTCTATTTCCCCTCCTCATCAAGCCAGCATTCTATTCCTCATTCTACTTATTTATTTATTTTCACCATTTTTCTCAGCATCTTAAATGCCTACCACCTCCAGCTCTCCATTTACCTCATCCTACTGCTTCCCTCTCTCCTTATGGTCAAGGTAGCTCAAAGTCTCTGGAAAACTACCTTTGTTAAGTAAGTCAGAGGAACAATCTTTTTGAGAACCTGCAGGTTAGGGCCATGAACATTGATTTCCCCTACCCTGTATTCCTGCCCCTGCTCACCATGAAGAAATAAATCTTTTTTATAAAATTAATTAACATCCAAGTGAATATCCAAAAACCATATGAAACATGGTCTATTCCTATCTGTCTCTCTCCACACTGACCTGTGATCTCAGGTGAGGCCAGATCCGTGAGTGTCTCAGATGCAAAGATGACATTAAAAACACATATTATTGCCCTAGCTGGTTTGGCTCATTGAATAGAGCATCAGCCTGCAGACTGAAGGGTCCCAGGTTTGATTCCAGTCAAGGGCACATGCCCAAGTTACAGGTTTGATCCCCAGTGGAGGGCATGCAGGAGGCAGCCAATCAATGATTCTCTCTCATCATTGACTAGAGGCCCGGTGCACGAATTCATGCATGGGTGTGATTACTCAGCCTGGCTGGTGATCGGGGCTGATCTGGCTGATCGAGGCCGGCCCACTGGGGAGGAAGGACTGCGGGAGGTTGGCCAGCCAGCCCTGATCAGGGCCCCTTTGGGGCCAGCCGGACTGGGAGAGGTTGGCCAGCCACAGGAGGTTGGCTGTGGGAGTGCACTGACCACCAAGTGGCAGCTCCTGCATTGAGCGTCTGCCTCCTGGTGGTCAGTGTGCATCATAGCGACCAGTTAACCAGTCATTTGGTTGGTCTGTCGCTTAGGCTTTTATATATATATATAGATGTTTCTATCTCTCTCTCCCTCTCCCTGCCTCTCTGAAATCAATAAAAATATATTTTAAAAAATAATAATAAAATCACATATTGTCTTAGCACTGAAGATGGTCAGCCTCTCTCACCTACCTGTCCCAGAGATGTCAATAAGAAAGAATGATCTCTCTTTTTCCTGGTTAAGGACTTCTTGGACCACACAGTTTCTTCCCCATCTCAGACAATCAGTAAGTAACCTAAGAAAGTATTTTTTTCCTTCTGACTTTAAAAAAAAAAGTAGCTGCTTTTTTTTTTTTTTTTTTTTTACTGAAATTCCTTTCATAGAGAATGCTGCTATCTTTGCCTGATTGAGTCCAGGGACTGAACTATTATATCTAATATGACATTTTAAATGAAATATTAGTCATATATTTTAGGAGAGAAGTGCCTTTCTTTTAAGTGGTACTCTATTTTGAGTGAGTCCCAGAGATAATGAGTCTAGAATATGGAGTAAATCTATTGTAATAATCTTAGGAAAGATAAAATAACACTGCTTAATAGAATCCATGCCTGTATTACCTTTTCAGATCTCATTCTAAACGAAAATAAGCATACTTATTGATTTCCTTTCAAAGAGATTTGGGAGATGTCTTTTATTAGGAACTAGTCTGCTGCTAGGAAATTAAGAACAATATCATTATATCATTAAATTAGGTCTGTTGTATTTGACTTCAAACCTCTCCACAGAACACACAGTAGGAACTCATTTAAATTATATATTGTGTAGCTTTAAGTCTTATCTTTTCAAATATAATGCATGATCTTTGAGAAAAGGAACCAAATATTATTTAATCCGCAGCATCAGTCTCAGTGTTTGACAGATGCTAAATCTGTAAGAAATGGTTGTTAAATAACTTGACTAGAGTTCAGAAGCTGTAGGGAGTTAGCAATAGATATAGCCTGGAGGAGAAACAGTGGGGCCAGTAAGAATAAGCCGTTTCCTTAAGGAGTAGTATTTGTCAAAGAAAATCAATTGAGTGTAAAAAAAATAACAAGGTTTGCTTTGTTTACAAAGGAAAATATTCAATCTACCAGCCTTTAAAAGTGAAAATGGTTATTTATTAAATGTGTAATACACTCTAAGGAAAAGTAAGCTACTATATATTGTTCTCAAAACATGATCAATTAAAGCAAGAGGTCTAGGGAAGCAGAAGAATAAAAAAAAATAGAAGATGGGGAAAAGCAGGGCAGGTTAAGGGAGGAAATTAATGATGAAAGTAAGAGGCAGGAGTGTGCAGGGCAGAAATGATGGTACAAAGAGATAGAAATTTCCAAGACATTGGTTGGTTATACATTTTTATTGTTTATTTGGGTTGTGAAGCTCAGAAAAACTATCATTAATCAGCTTAGTCAGGTACTTAATATTTTACATAATAGTTATTACAACTCCTTATTGAAGAATTAGTTAATTAACCACTGTTCAGCACTCACTTACATGACTCTGGAATAATTGTCTGCTGCATTCCACCACTGCATTAGGGTAACAGAGAAATAGCAGCCGGTGTTCCCACTAAATCGCCCTAGAACCAACCTTTCCTGAGAACTAGCTGGCCATCACCCTCACTCATTCCCCAAATTCAGATTCTGGAGGCCTCTCTAAACTATTCTGCACCAGAACAGAAAGACTCAACATTTTCCTCAATGAGAATAGCAGTCGAAGATTGTTAGTCTGATAGCTACCACTCATTAAATGATGACCAGATTACAGTGTACTTACTTTCAGGTTCTGTGATTTGCCTTTCGCATTCATCATCTAATTTCATCCTCAGAAGGGCTCTCATTTTCATCGCTACAATCCTAAACATAAGGCCATGGGCCAAAGGTGCCGGATGAAGGTATGCCGTCCACAAAGCTGTTAAATGTAGTCCTTGTGGGAAGTAATGACTCTTGCCCTTGGCTGGTGATATAATTATTTCCATCCCTTCCCCCACCCCCAACCTGACCCATTCCCACATCTTCTGGTAGGTTGCCTCCATTTGAATAGTCCCGTTCCAGAAAGCATACATATCCATCCACAGGATTTAGTATAATCTGCTAATTAGGGGATTTATTGCATTTTAGAAAAAAAAATAGTACAGAAAAAGGGAACTGTGACTTAAATCACTGACATTACATCCTACAACTGCTAGTCCCCCTTCGTGGAAGGAGAATCTGCTCACCAAACAAAGTCAAATGAGGCCCATGTACATTCATAAAAACAATTCAGATCACAAATCAATAAAGTTCTTGTGCTGTTGCTTCCTTTATATACACAGAACTCAGGAACCTAAAACATGACTATTCACAGGGACAAATTAATTGGTGTTAGATAATGACTTTTTTATGATAACAGTTAGCAAGTGGCAGAGTCAGGATACTGACTCTGAGATGCAGAAAATAATTATTTATAAAGCACAGTCAAAACAAAACAAAACAAAATAAAACAAAAAGCTAATCTGCTAACAGCCATTATCTCCTCTCCACTTCAGATATTTTTAAATTAGAAAGAACAGATAACAGAAAATAAATTTATACAAGTTCTACAGTGGCACCTCCCCCTCCTCGTCTCAGGTGCTGGCATCTTGAAATCCGTGACCTCATACTGATTTGCCTCAGTCCCTCCCCTACCTGTTCTCCTTGATTCCTCCAAGACTGGAAACTTCCCAGGTCTTCAGGGACTTGCTATAGGTGTAAGTATATTGGAGAAGAGTGTGGGGTGATTTTTACCATATTATACAAATATCTGTGATCTCTGTGAGTGGATAAAGTTGTGCTCACAGGAGATGATTTTGATAAACCTGCTGCCAATAGAAGAATAAAGTTATATTTCCTTCAGGCAATTTCCTACTTAAACACAAAGATTTCCTTAAGCACATTATTTGGAAAACAAAACTCAATAGAGCAATGAAGAATATTTTTTCCCTAAGAAATATCCTGAAAGCCCAGAGTGAGAAATGGCCTAACTTTTGGACATAGTTCCAGTTTTCCAGAACTGTGTTGGCCCCTCTGCCCACGTCTCAGGCAGCACTTGCCTTGGGTAATGATGTCACGTTTGTATCAGTATCCCCCACAGTTGACTCTCTAGGGTAGGAACTGCAGCCCAGTGCCAGGGGCACACATGTATAGAGAGGACTCAACAAATGCTGAAGTGACATGAGTTTCTAATTTAAGTCCCTCTTGCCAGTTCCCCATTCTTCATGGAGAGAGCTCTTGTACCTATACTCAATCTATTCTTTTACTTGAAGATTTACAATCCCGTGTACATTCTCCCCTCCTAGCCGCTCATGTTTATTTAATTATGTTATACTATCCTAGTTTGATGTGGTTCTTGGACTTTTGATTGCCTCCCTCCCTTTGTATGAGTGGGAAACTAAATTACTCCTTTATTGACAAACAAAAAGTAGTTCCAACAGCAATAAAAATAGGGCATGCTACCATGGATACAGATAATAGTTGAAGGCCTGGGAGGGGTGTGTGGGGGTAGAGGGAGTCAATGGGGAAAACAAACAAACAAAGGGGACATCTGTAATACTTTCAATAATAAAGATAATTTTATTTAAAAAAATAGGGCATGCTAATTAAATGTTGAAGATTCCACAGGCTGGTGTGAATGGCTGTCTCCCACAAGACATGGTCTCATCACTGAGCCTTCGGGGCCTAAAAATCAATTCTACAATGCACTTGCCATCCTGTTACATGGAGCATAGAAGGCATGAGTTTTTGTTATTAGTCTATTATTCTAATTAAGAAAGATTAGTCTAATTAGTCCTTAAATAGATTGCCAATTTCAAAAGAATTTAAACCCAATAAAAAATACATTCTGCAAATATTTTCTTCAAAATTCGGGAAGTATTTCCTGATTGCATGTAGATCATTTTGCCCATCCCTGGAACATAATGTTTTCAACTTTAACTGGAATCACTTTTACATTTTAATGAGAATTATGTTCAGATAAACCAGTAAATGAAGACATACAGATAAAGAACTCATTGTATTTATCCAGCCTTAAAAAATGTAAATATAAGTATGTATATATATGGAAGGAAGAGGCTGAGGAATGAATGACTAAAGCATGATGAGGTAGGTATCTATGTTTAAGGGCTTCATTCAATAACCATTTATTCATAATAAACTATTAGGACACCCAAGTAGAGACTCTGCAGGAATAACAGCATATAATATCTGAATTCTATCCTAAAAAGTCTTGAGTGATAAGTAACTTATAAAAGAACAGTTAATTATCAAAATAAGACAAAACATGCAAGCAAAATTATAGCAACAACCAGAAACACTATAGTTCAGATTCAGGAGAGGCTTCTTCTCAGAGCAAAGCTCATAGGGCACCAAGAAAGATTAAATAATTCTCACTAAAGCCAAAGCTTCAAGGAGTCAGTCTATCCTCTAACTCAAGTTACAGTTCCCACCTCCATGCCCAAATCCAATCTTACTCCCTTACTGTGCTCACTAGACCAACCACATTTAATTTCCCAAGTACTATCCAGAACCTAGTGGATAACAGAGCAAGCAAATTTATTTCCCAGCCTGATATAGAGGGCTTATGCCACAGAATCTGAGATGAGATTAATGGGTTGGAAGTTCATTAGGGAGTGTTCCTGGGATCAACAGTGGGGAGAAGGAATCAGTATTGGATAGAGGGAGAATTGGTGCCCTGATACATTCAATTCAAGGTCTCAGCCAGTTCAATTTAGCTAGGAGTCCTTAAGAGTTATTTCAAGTTGGTTCAAAAAGCCTGGGCCATTCTTTCCCAATTCAACTAGTCAGTGGGTCAGGCTGCCATGGATACAGACAATAGAGTGGTGAAGGCCTGGGAGGGGCGTATGGGGGTAGAGGGAGTCAGTGGGGAAAACAAACAAACAAAGGGGACATCTGTAATACTTTTAATAATAAAGATGATTTAAAAAAAAATAGGGCATGCTAATTAAATGTTGAAGATTCCACAGGCTGGTGTGAATGGCTGTGACCTAGGGTGAGGTTGGCTCTCTTGAGTCAAGGGCAGACAGCTCTCCACATCTGGGGTATTACCAAACCAAAGTCCATGTGCCCAGCACTTCAAAAGGCCAGGACTCAAAACATCAGGGTTTGGAATAAGGAAAGGATTATTGATGGAGAAGGCACCAATTGAGAAGATGGGAGACCTAATGGTGCCTCAGATCTATCTTGCTTGCTGGATAAGCAAGGGGGGGGTTTTAAAGGGACTGTGTGAACAGGTATGCAGAAGTGCTGGTGGGCAAGTTTTATTTTTTATTTTATTTTATTGTATTTTATTTTATTTTATTTTATTGTTTAAAGTATACATATAGTAGTACATATATCTCCTTTTTTTCCCCCCATAGAACTTCCCCCAGCCTCCCCTACCCCCTGTCACATGCCCTCATCCTCCCCGCCCCAGTGTGTTGTGTCCATTGGTTGTGCTTATATGCATGCATACAAGTCCTTTGGTTGATCTCTTCCCCCCACCTCCCCAACACTCTCCAGCCTTCCCGCTGTAATTTGACAGTCTGTTCAGTGCTTTACTGTCTCTGTGTCTATCTCTTTGTTCATCAGGTTATAATGTCCTTTATTTTCCATAAATGAGTGAGATCATGTGGTATTTTTCTTTCATTGCCTGTCTTATTTCACTTAACATAATGCTCTCCAGGTCCATCCATGCTGCTGCAAATGGTAAGAATTCCTTCTTTTTTATAGCAGCGTAGTTTAATTGGAGGATCTTGGAAATAGGCTATATATGGTAAAGGGACATCAACACCAGATCTTCCCAGACAAGACAAGAGGCCCTTGGCTTCTGGAAGGGTTCCAGTGTTCAAGTTCCGGTTATGTCCTGATTCCTTGGTTCCCTGGGGTTGGTGGTGTGGGCTAGGGCGAGACTTTGATTCTGATGCAGCTGGAGGTCAAAGTTCTCTCCTCTGGGTATGCTTTGGCTGCATGACTTTTGGTTTGAGTCTGTGGTCTTTGAAAATCAATTCAGCATCTCATCAAACTGAGCTGGTTCTGCAGTTACAGGAGGAATCAGTCTTTCAGTCCTTGAGGGGGATCAGTGTGGCACAGACCAACATTCAAATCGGTTATACATTTTTCCATTTAACTTTCCCCAAGTTGATCGGTACTTTTAGAATTGTTTTTACTCACTTTATGCCTGTACTCAATATATTGATGTCTCCTAATCCTATATAATAAAGGGCTAATCTGCAAATTGTCCCCACAGAAAGGAGTTCCACTGACTGGGAGTTAGACATGCACTGACCACCAGGGGGCGGCGTGGAACATGGTGGGCGTTGGTGATGCGGTTCTGGCAGTGGGCGGCAGTGGAGGCACTACTGGCCCCATGGGCCCCAACGAGAGACGGACCGTGGTAGGATGGTGGAGCAGGAGAGCAGGGAGCGCCAGGTCAAAGTGGGTGCGAAGGAAGGCCCCGTGTGGGTGAGAAGGGAGGCCCCGGCTGGCAGTCAGCAGCTGCTAGGGACCCTACGCATGCACAAATTTTGTGCACTGAGCCTCTAGTTAGCATTATAATTAACAATTCTAAGTAATAAAGAAATACTATAACTCTGTAGATGATAAAACTTGAAAGCACTGAATTGTTATGCTCAGACCTTCTTTTTTTCCAATAGAATAGCTCTTCCTTCTCTGTTGCCCAGCTGTTGTTAAGTAATTTACAACTAAAGGATAATGGCGGTATAAACAATGCACAGATGTCTCTGATTCCTTTATTGTGCTCCTCTGGGAGATGTTATGAAAATCATTCCTCAGCTTTGCCAGAGTTCCTGGAGGAGGTGGATGGTGATGGAAATGAACAAGCGCCTGGAAACAGCAGTCCTGCCCTTCCCGCCAGGGAAGGCGATCGGAGGTGCTATGCCGAGATGCCATCAGAAGCTGACTTCTAGAAAATTGTTTCCTAGAGAATTTAACTGTGACATATAAGCAACCATTTGTACCATAGAATATGCAGAAATATGAGAGTAGCTGGTTGAGTTTCTCACTTACTAGCTTTATTCCTTCATCAACAGTTTGACTAAGAAAATACTAGTAAGTCCAAAGTGTCACAGGAGCATATGCAGAGCTTCTAACTTCCAAAGGAAATGACATTTACTAATAAACTGAAACCTGAAAAATGAGTTGGATTTAGACCTTCAAAGAGGTCAGGGGAAAATGTTCTAAGTAAAGGGGATAGCGTGTGCAAAGGTCCAGAGGAAACAATGAGAACGGTATAGTTTGCAAAAGGATCAAGAGAAAATTGCTTATCCAAGGACAATAGTGGAGTGGGGAGGAGTTTAAAGTCAATGGGGAGAGAGGGATAAATCATGAAGGACACTCTAAACCATAGTAAGGGATCTGGACTTTATTGTCTAAAGAACAGGGAAAAGCCATCAAAAGAATTAAAGCAGAGAAAAGACATGACCATACTTCAATTTTATAAAAATTACTTTGGTACCACTGTAGAGAGTAAACTAGGGAGAGCAAAACCATGAGTAGAAATCAGGAAGGAGGAAAGATATGATGATGGACTTTACTAGGGTAGGATATTGGAGATGGAGAGGAATGATTATAGTTAAGAGATAACTGGCAATTGCAATCATGAGTGCTTAATGATGGATAGATTGATGAGGAGAAAGGGAGGGAAGCAGGGAGTGCTCCAGGTTTTGATGAGGTAATTTGGTGGAGACTAGTGCCCGCTACTGTGTCAGGGAAGGCTGCAAAGAGCAAGGATGCAGGATGGAGCTGACAAGTTCACTTTTGACATTTGAGGCTAAGATACCTTGAGACATCGAGGGGTTAGCTTTTCAGTAGCAATTGGACATTGCTCTGGGGACTCCCTGGACTAAAGATGCACAGGAAGACCATGTGAAAGAATGAAACTGACCAGGGAAAGTTTGAAAACCAAAAAGAGTAGCAGACTTAGAACAGAGCCATGAAGAAAATCAATATTCTAAGATTAGGTAGAGAGCCAAGAGTCACAAATGCAACTGAGAAAGAGCATGCAAAGAGGTAGGAAGAATATGAGGAGAGTTCATTTGGCAGACATTATTAGCTGAGCACCAACTTGCTTCTTTTTTTTCTAGTTTTTTCCCAACCTCTCAGGCAGTTCAGTATTGCCTAATGATTGAGTTCTAACTAATGCAATGGGAGCAAAAGTGATGAAGGCCGCTTTCAAAGCTGACACATAAAAATGTCCCATAATGATCTGTCTCTTTTCCATCTAGTGGCTCAGTGCTAACTCTTAGAGGAAGCCAGAAACCTTCCTCACCCCCTGGGAGAAAACATTGGACTTTACATGAGTGAGAAATCAACTTTTGTGTTGAGCCACCAAGATTTGGGGGGTTGTCTGTTACAAGAAAAACAACCTTCATTTATACAGTGTGGAATCACAGAAAACAAGAAAAGAGACTATTTCAAAAAGGAGGAAGTATTCAACAATCAAATGACTGCTGAGAAGTCAAGCAATTGAGTACTGAGAAGAGTCTCTTAGGTTTAGCTACACACAGGTCCTGAGTGACCGGCATGTATCAATATTTGCAACTGAAGAATTTTAGGATAAACTGAAACATATCTATGATCTCGATGGTGGTGGTTGTTTTAAGGCTGTTTCTGCATTCATAAATTAGTTTGACTATTTTGACAAACTTTGTGTATGGGATGATTTAAATGTCATCTTTCAGTCAAATAAGACTTCTGAGATTGGTTACCCAACTGGATTTCTGTTCATTGACTTGGTCTTCAGTTTTTGACTGACCAAGTATATTATTTAACTCTTTTGAGTCAACTGGATGGAAGAAACAAAGCCTATTCAATCTGGCAGAGAAAACTCTGAAATCTATAGTAATCGATCAATCAATCAATCAATGGCTGTTGTGCCTGACTACAACCACCACACCTATTGTGGATTCTCTGAATTTTCTAAATCAGTGATTTAAACCTAAATTTAACACACACCAAACCTTAGTGTGTTTAACAGACATAGGGACCTGTTAAAAATGTAGAGAACTAGACTCCCACATCCAATATTCTAATTCAATAAATAGACCTGGGTTTGAGAATTCACATTTTTTAACAAGCACTTCATCTCATTCTGATTGGCATAGGCCTTAGCCCCCGCTTTGCTAATCACTGATCTGCCTCTATTGGAATGCTTTAAAATCCAAATTTGTTCTCAAAATAGAAACTATCACTAAACCTCAGGTACCTGGCACCAAAATGGAAAATTTGAAAAAAAAAAATCGGAAAAGCATTTTTGTTATAATAAATGGAAGGGAGAATTGTAAAAGGCAATGTCACATCTTCTGCCCTTATGCATTCACAGCATTATTTTCTCCATTCTTATACATCATTCCCTCATTGTAAAATTGTAAAGTGTTAATTCCATGATGACACTTCCTCCTTTCAGAGTCCGGAGTACAATTAGCAGGTGATGCGACAAGCTTCTTATTACTTGATGCACTATGTACTCAGTGTGAAAACAAGGCCGGGTTTTACTAATCTTCAGATGTACAGAAAGGCAGCTGAGGACAATATCCCCTATCACATGCTCCTGGTGCCAGAAGCCTGTGCCTTAGGCAGCTCACCCAATGCCTGTTTACCATGAAAGCTTCTTTTATTCCCATTATATCAATTTCTGAAAGAATTTCTCTACCCACAGAAATGTCATAGGTAGAGAAGTAAGCAACTGAGCCTTTTAGAAACTGTATACAAAAGGTTTATGCAAAAAGTGTCCATAGTCCATGCCTGGCCTGATTTTGTGCGGAATTGAGCTCAATAGCTAATCCAATCTGGAAAAGAAAGGAAGGCAGGAAGTGAAGAGAGGGAGGAAGGAAGGGAGGGAGGTTTCAGTTCATCAATTTCAAGTGACCAGAATAACCAGGTTTAGTGACACGAATCAGTGCAATGACTACAATGTATCGCACTCAGCCTTGCTGCATAGACTATCTATTGACGACTTCATCAAACGCTTGAAAATAGTATAAATTGGAAAGGGGAATTGGCCATGAATTTAAATGTATGTGGCAAAACCTGGAAACCAGTTTTTATCAAGTGAGGTCATATGCTTCCTTTTACATGATAGCCTCATTCTTTTTTTAAATTAAATCTTTGTTGTTGAAAGTATTACATATGTCCCCCTATTTCCCCTATTGACCCCTTCTAGCCTGCCCTCCCCCTTCCCCCACCCCTCCCGCCCCAGGCCTTCACCACCCTATTGTCTGTGCCATGGGTTATGCATATATGCATACAAGTTCTTTGGCTGATCTATGATAGCCTCATTATAACAGAATCTTACTTCTCAGCAAACTCGCCTTTTAAGATAGCCCTCCCTCTGGTATGACTTAGGGTAGGACTTCCCCCTCCCCCTCCATCCAAATGGGTCTCCACTTGAAGCCCTGCTGTCCTGATCTCCATTAGTCTCTCTGGCTCCTGGTTCCCTCGTGTGTAAAACGGGATAGGAATAGAACCAACTTTCACTAAATTCTGAGAATTAAATGCGACGATGTATGTCAAATGTGTAGGAAAATGCCTGGCAATCTGTAAGTCTTACACAATTGTTGCTCAAGAGAAATAAATCCTAGGCATGGGGGTTTCTGCATACCACTATGCGGACGCGCATTCTTAACTGTTTGCAAAATCGTACACTGAACACAACAGCACTCATGGGGAACACAGTGTCAGGAGCAGATCCCTCAACACCGATGGCACCTTTTAACCAGGGCACTAACAAAGCCATGAGAACCCCGAAGGTGATGCTAGCAGAATGAATCTCCGCTGGCCTTTGCCCTGAGGACCTGAGTCCTCTACCATTTGATGTCTCACAGCCTGAGACTCACTCAGACTCCCCCTTTGGAGATATAGGTCTTTAGCATCAGTCACTTTAATCAAGACAGTTACATCCAGAATAAAAATAGAATTCAGAAGTTTGTTCTTTTTTGTTGTTATTGTCATCCCCTAATTACCAATTGCATATGAGTTGATTTGCATTTAAAATACATGCTGTAGTGGAACAGACTGTAGGCGTAACGTTAAAAATTCAGAGGACGTGAGAATTGTGCTATGATAAACAGTGTATCAGAGGTCCAACCCTCCCCTCTCCCCCATGCCCTCAGTATTCTTTTAAACGTGACTTGGTTGAGCTCCATTATTAAATGCTAAAAACGCTGATCTTGTTAGGCGTCTGGAATAGTGTGTGCATGGGTGCACCCTGGTGGTAAGCAAATGACCGTCAGACTTGATGTATTTGGCAAATACATTCACCAGAGAAAGCAGCTCTATTCTTTTAGCTCCCTTGACTTCTCAGCCAGTAATACAGTAATAAACAAAGGAAACTCAGCTCTGAGCTTTCTCAAAAGACATTCTTTCACTATTGTGGGTTTTTTCTCTTCCTTTAGGCCTCACTCATTGCTTGCTTTTTTCTCTTTTCATTTCTCCTATAAAACTGGGTAAAAAAATAATAAATAAATAAATAAAGATTACTATTTTAAAAGCCAGAGCTGTTTTCCTGAAAGATTTTACGTCCAATATACTTTGAGGGAACCAATGGAAATGTGATAATACAACAAACAACAGTTTCAAGTAGCTTGCAGTCCCTCTCTCTCTTTTTTTTTTTTTTTAAAGTCAACTTTCTTTAATCTTCACCGGAGACCCGAATGGAACCCACAAGCTTTTTGGTGTACAGGACGACACTCAACCAACTGAGCCGCCTAGCCAGGCTTCAGTTAAATTTTTATTGAAGCATAAAATACATATAAAAAAGTGCACATATCCAATGAGTATAACTCAATACATTTTCACAAGCTAAATGCACCTGCATAACCAGCGCCCAGATGAAGACATAGAATATTATCAGCTCTCGGAGCCTCCAAGGCCCCCAACCAGCCACCCCCATACCCTAAAGGTGATGGCATTCTGACTTCTAACACCACACCATGAATGTAATTGTTAGTGCCTTTGCAATCGTCTATGAATAGACCGTATTTTATGCAACCATTCCCCATCTTTCTAGTATTGGACCTTGAAGATACTTTTATATTTTCAGCTGTGAAACCTTTTGCTCATATATCTTTGTTGTGGACCCTCTTAAACATAACGGATGCTCCTATTGACCACTTGTCATTTCCACGCTTCCTGCTCTTCATTGGGAAGTCATATCACCAAATAAAAGAGAAACGAAGGACTGCTGTGAGTAAGGCATCAACTGCTGTGCCAGCAACGAGGAAATACGTCTTTTATGTTTTTGGCGTTTGTTCTGCTACCTGTGCAGCCGCAGCCTACATGGAGCTTAGCTACACTCTGAGGGTCCCCTGGTAGAAGAATTGCAATGCAAAACCTAGCTCACCTCACTTCCTCCATCTCTGCACAGTGGAGGCTACACACATTTCTTTGAAAGGGACAGTTTTCTGAGGTCCGACATCCAATCTTTCAGTATGCAGGCTAGGGCAAAAGTAGGTTTGCAGTTGTTAGCACAGAAAATAATACAATAATTAATAAATAACAATAAAACAATAAACTCTGCTTTGTGAACTCATAACTGTAAACCTACTTTTGCCCCACCCTGTTTGAATAGTATGTAGTTAGATTAAGTGGGGACTTGCTGAGTTGTACATGGGTGAACTCGATGGGACATTAGCAATGTTAGTTGTGATCATTAATGAAAGGGAAGATAACAGATCTCAGAAGGATGCAGAGCTCAATTCCTCCTCAAGTTAGGGGAAATCGAGTGGAGGAAAGGAGAGATCATCCCGCCATAATATACTCAGAGGGGGTGGCCCATTGAACACATTTTGAAACCTCTCATCCTTGCAACCATTTGCTATGGGCTCACCACTTGACAGGCGAAGTCGTCACATCCAGATTTCATTTGCCTTTTGTCACAGACACTCCAGTGCACTCAGACTCCAAATAATCATGTCAAGATTCTGGCCACATGTGTCCTGAGACTGCATTCTTTTTGAGGTCACTTATAATTGTCAAATCTAATGGATGAAACCAAGTCCTCATCTGGCTGATGGCTCTATTACATTTGGCCTAATTGTCTACTCTCACACGCTCCTCTTAGAAATGATCCCCTTGCATCTCTTTCTGTGGCTCTCCATCTACCTTCTCTCTCTCTCTCTCTCCTCTCTCTCTTTCTCTCTGATTTCGTGTTCCTTCATTGCTACTTCTCTCAGCACAACAGCTCTGTTTTCTTGTCCACAGACTCTGCAAGGCCCATAGCATTTCTGCTGCTCTGTAGCATTCACTTGCTTGTGGCTTTGGCTTGCCATGAGGTATATGGTCAGACAGTCATCAACCATACCTCTTAAGGCAAAGGTCTGAGATAGAAAATCTGGCTGGTCACAATCAAGCCAAAAGATGGGGTGACTTTGGGCCAGGTATACACCTCTGGTCTAATCAGTTGTAGATGGTGGTGGGCATGCTATCCAATCAGTAGGCCCCACAGGGAGCATTGGGTGAAGGCCAATTGACTGTAAGCTTATGGTAGAGTTCTTCACTCTGTGCCCCCAACCCCATCTCTACCATAACCATTACTTATCCCTTGTTAGTCTCCTGTCCTTCCCTTTGCTACATCCACAGTGGAAGTTTTGTCTTTTTTCCCTTACCTTTTCATGTCTTTGCCAACGTCCTTCTCTCTGTCTGAAATGTCCTTTACCATGTCTTTGTCTGCAAAATTTATCTTTTAAGATCTAACTTCACCTTCTCTGGAACAACTTGCCCTACTTTTATAAGCACAGTTTGCTCACCTCTAAGTTCCCATTCTCCTTTGTACTCACTTTCATTTTAGTAGTTACTATACCCTATGGGCCCTATCTTTTCATACAGCTACCATAGACATATGATTTTATCACTTTTAAGAAGAAAATTTGATTCAGGTTTAAGTCAATTGGTGAACAGTTATTGAGTATTTCCTGGGTGCTTTACTGTCTGCTCAGTTTTATTTGGCCTGCCTTAACGTCCTCCGAAGCCTGTTTGCATGAGAAAGATGCCCTTGCTGATGACTTTTTTTATTGAAAAATGATCTCAATGTGGCCTTAAAGAAGAACCATCCCTCTCTGGTTGGGTCTCCTGGGGGCAGAAGCTCTATTCCAGCTGCTTGTGTGGCTTTGGGCAGCTTAGCTGGCCTTCTCAGGGTTTTTGGTTTTTTTAGCTGCAAAATTTATTGAGTTAATCTTTACTTAGTACCTACTCTATATCTGCACTGGTCTAAGTACTATGATTCGAAAGAACAGAAGACTCTTTTGCCCTGAAAGAACTCACAAATAAAAGGGGACATTCACAAGTAACTAGGATGCAGTTTTATAACAGTTAATACTGATTGCTAAGGTCTCTTTCATATCTAAAGGTATTCGACTCTGTGAGTTTTAATTAAGTTATAAATAATTGATATGTAAATGAGTGTCTTTGAAGAACTTATTCTCTTAAGGATTTAAAATACGCATCTGTACAATTTGTTTACATTTTCAATTTGTAATTGACTGTATTAGAATTTCTTCTCACAGAGTCATAAGGCTCCAAAACTGTAGGTGATTAGGAATGCATCCACTCCAATCCCTTCTTCTACAGACAAGGAAACTGAGACACAGAGAAGCTAAGGGACCCGCCTTATATCACACAGCTTGTTGCTGGCAAGACCAGGCTGACGTGTTCCTCACCTCACACACAGGTCTGCCTATAAGGACATTTAGTCCAGTGTCTCCTTGCCCACTGAGGTGCTCAATTCCTGAGCCCTGTCAGTTCTGTTGCATCTTGTTTGCCTTCTCCAGAATTATTGTGCTGTTCTGAGGGATAGAACTTTCAGCCCAGCCGGTGTGGGTCAGCGGTTGAGCGTAAACCTATAAACCAGAAGGTCACAGTTCAATTCCTGGTCAGGGCACATTCCCAGGCGTCAGGCTCGATCCCCAGAAGAGGGTGTCCAGGAGGCAGCCAATCAATGATTCTCTCTCATCATTGATGTTTCTCTCTTTCTCCTTCCTTTCTGAAATCAATAAAAATATATTTAAAAGAAAAAAGAACTTTCATCTCTCTACTTCCCAACTTTTGAAAATTATACAGTGATATGTTGACACATACTTCTTCAGCAATGGAGGAAGGTCCATAACTATATACACACTGAGACATACAGTTACAAATTCCATTTCCATTGGCTCTATAATTCCTCATTGGCGTGAGCTTAGAAAACATGGTTGTTCCCAAATACAAAAATGTCTTTGTTACTCAAACCATAGTGTTAGCCTAACTTTTTTATTCCTCATAATCAAGGCATGCTAGAGACATGGTTTCCATGAGTCCTTTTTCTGAGCTGTCAGGGAGAAGTGTAGATTTCCGGAGTATTGGCCCTGGAAAGGATCTTAGAAAACATGTAGGTTAATCTCCACATTTTACGGAGGTGAAAGCTACAGCCAGGGGGTCAGCAGCCTTCTCTAAGCTCCCATAGGCAATCACCAAAGCTTAAGCCAGAGCCCAGTTTTCTGATCCCCAGGCAGTGCCCGTGTCTGAATGGAAGAGTTCTGCTGGAACCCTCTCAGAAAACCGTATTCTCATTTTGGGTGAATGCAAACATGCAATTAAAGCTATTTTCTCCAGCAGCAACACAAGCGCTACTATCTGGTATGCATCAGGGACAAGCTTTGGAAATCTCTCCTGCCCTCTCAGTCACAGTCATTTCCATCTCAAGTGCTTCAGTTGGTCAATATAGACTTACCCTGGGGAACAGGTAAACATTCCATTGGTTTTGGTGAAAGTAGGAGAAAAAGGAGGAAACTTCCACTTGCCTGAAAGATTTTTTTTGTTGATATCGAAATGGTTTGTTGTGGAAATTCCTGGAGCCATTGTTTTCTGCCCACAGATGGTTTCCTCAAATTTTTCCACATGAAGGAATTGTTGACCACATATCTTAAGGATAAATATCTGTACAATTTAGATCTTCCTTTAACTTCAGCCAAGACCAGTGAGGACATGCCATGAACCAGAGCAGCCTCGTGGGAGACCACCCTCATCCCAGTAGGTGTGAGTACTTTTGTGCTCAGACCTGGCCTATTTGGTCTTTTTGCTGTTTCTCTTCATTTAGCCCCAAAAGACCATCATGTCTTCCTGTCTAAGTTTTCTTCCTCTCTTGTTCACTCTTCTCTGTAACGTCTTCCCCTCATCCTACTGTGGTCTTCCTCATGTTCTCTTTTTCACAGGTATCAGTACAAACCTATCCCCCAAGTATTTATGTCACAATAACTTAATGTTAAATAGACATAACCTGGGTGTCCCTGTATTTTGAGTTGGATGGTAAGCCTTTATGTTAAAAAGAGGGCCCCAGACCGGCTGGTGTGGCTCAGTGATTGTCAACCCATGAACCAGTAGGTCAGGGTTTGATTTCTGGCCAGGACACATGCCTGGGTTGCCGGCTCAATCCCCAGTGGGAGGTGTGCAGAAGGCAGCCAAATGATGATTCTCTCTCATCATTTGTTTCTAACTCTCTCTTCCTCCCTTCCTCTCTCTGAAATCAATAAAAAACCATCTTTTTTTTTTAAAAAAAAAAGAGGGTTCCAGCGGCCCTGACCAGGTAGTTCAGTGGTTACAGCATCATCCTGCTAAGCCAAGGTTGCAGGTTTGATCCCAGGCGTCGGTCAGGGCACATGCAGGAAGCTACCAATGAATGCATAAATATGCGGAACAACAAATCGATGTTTCTCTCTCCCTGCCTCTCTCTCTCTCTAAATAAGCAATAATAATTTTTTTAAAAAAGTTAAAAATTGGCTCTCAGCGAGTGGGCTTTTTTCTTTAGACCTAACCATGAAGAAAATGCCTAACCCTTCCAAAAATACCCTGCTTCTGACTCCCAGACAGAAATGATATTGGATTCGATCCGGTCTTCGGGCACAAACCCCTGAGGCTGTTCACTTAGTCTTCTCAGCAGGATTTTACTTGCTGATATTTTCCTCTGGTTCTGATGTAGCCTGAAGTCCTACCTTTAAGACAGCTCTTAAAAATTTAGAGACAGAAAGCAAAAGGCTAGCCTCTAGGACACAGGCAGACAGAGGCCAGACCCATCCGCTGGCAGGCTGAGGAATCTCCACTTGGTTGTGGCAGCAAGCCTAATGAGAAGAAAACCATTAAGGAAATAAACAAAACACTTCTGCTTGACCAGAGGAGGCAATATGGGCAGCAGCACATGCGCCAACTCCTGGCCCTTTTCTAGAAGAGAACTGCACGTGTTCCAAGGAGCTGGTTTGGTTTAATCTACTGTGATCACATCCAGAAAAAGCACTTCAGAGTGTATGCCCCTGAATGTCAAGTTCATCCTGCATTTTGCCTTTACCTTAGAGCAGTGGTCGGCAAACTCATTAGTCAACAGAGCCAAATATCAACAGTACAACGATTGAAATTTCTTTTGAGAGCCAAATTTTTAAACTTAAATTATATAGGTAGGTACATTGTTATTAACTTAATTAGGGTACTCCTAAGCTGGCCTTTGCTAAAAACTCAAGGACCCAAAGAGCCGCACGTGGCTCGCGAGCCGCAGTTTGCCGACCACTGCCTTAGAGGCTCAAAAGTAACTGGACTATTTTGGTTGCATCCCTCCCACATGAGGAGAGACTAAAGACAGACCAATCCCAGTTTTCAGGTTTTGGGAGATATCTGAGCCAGCACAGTTATTGTGGTTCTTTTCTTAGATAACTTCACTTGCTGGCTCCCATACCCCGCGTGTCTCAGGGCTGACCTTGGGAAGTTGGGACCACCTCACTTGGGGTCCTATCTTCTCTCTACTGCACTCTTCCTGGTGGAGATGGATGGTGGGAAAAACCCCGAGTGCTGTTCTTTCTCTAGTCTCTGGTCCCTAGCACAGCTGTGGTACCTCACTGGAACCTGGCCTAATGGTTTTAAGCAGTCAGATAATTATTCACCGCCTATCTTCATTGAGCACATGCTGGGGAGAAAAATAATAGCAGGATACAGAAAACATTATCTGCTCAGATTCAAAATTGGCTTCCAACGACTTGGTTCTGGTTCATGTTATGAAAGGGAAATGAATAGTCTGCCTTTTATTGCTATGAATGCTTTTGCTGAGCCCTTCCCCCATAACTTCACAATCACACATCAGAAAATGCAGGTGTTCCATGGTCTTTTCCAGGAATGAGGGCAGATAATAGAACCATCTGTATTGCTTCTGTTGGCCCTTGTTGAGACCAATAACATGTATTGTGCCATGATATTGGAAGAGGAGTCCCATCTGTATTTGAGTTTCTGTGTCATGGCTCCAGGTAACTTTTGTTAAAACATAGGAACGACACCCGGAAAGTTATGCAGATCCACTGGGCACTTTAGCAGGATTGGTTAAGATTAGGTAGCTTAAGTCCAGCCTGTGTGGCTCAGTGGTTGCACATCGGCCCATGCACCAAGAGGTCGCTGGTTCTATTCCAGGTCAGGGCACATGCCCAAGCTGTGGGCTCAATCCCCAGTAGGGGGCGTGTAGGAGGTAGCCAATCAATGATTCTCTCATCATTGATGTTTCTCTCTCTCTCCCTCTCCCTTCCTCTCTGAAATTAATTTAAAAAAAAATTTTTTTTAAATAAAAGATTAGATAGCTTGAATACCCAAATCTCTAAAAAGAAGCAAGATGCCTGTCACCATAACCATTATTGCTTGTCTCATTTTCGGTTCTTATAAGTGTATTTCTAATAGCACATGATCTCACTCATCTAGGGGAAATAATGAACAACATAGACTGATGAACAAGAACAGACCCAGAAACAAGGAGGCATGGATCAGACTGTCGGGCCTCGGGGGGAGGGGAGGGAAGGGTGGGGATAAAGGGAGAGATCAACCAAAGGACTTGTGTGCAGACATATGAGCCCAACCAGCGGTTAAGGACAAGGGGGGGGGGGGGGAATGTGTGGGGAGGGGTGTGGGATGGAAATGGGGGGACGAGGACAAATATGTGATACCTTAATCAATAAAGAAATTAAAAATAAAAATAAATAAATAAAGAAGCAAGATTTTATGAGAGAGGAGGAAGTTAAAAGATTTCTTGGAAGTTTAGATCTTCATAGGTTGTAAAAATAAGGAGACTATATATTTAGAGGCTAACACACAAGGTCTGGGCACCTAGGCAATTTTTAGAGAGAAATAACTCAGAGGTCCAGGAAGAGGAATACTGTGGGGAAAGTTGGAAGGGATGGTGGTGATGAGAGAGAAGGTAAAATAGCCCCACAGGGAAGTCCTGAGGGAAGCTCGTCTTTTATTGAATATGAACTTTGAGGAAATCAAATGACATAAAGAGGAGTAAATATTATTCAGGTATACAACTTGAAATTTGTAGTTAGACTTTTTTTAAATGTCAAATAAACTTAGAACAGCAAATACCTTGCAGTCAACGTTTCTGAAGCTTTGATTCATCCTTTTCACATGAAACAGTGGTTCTGTTGGCCATGAATGACCAGCACGTGGCCACTTAGATTGTTCACTGTAAGAAATGTCAGCATTTCCCATGGTCAATGTTGGCGAGCCACCTCCCTTGAAGAGCCTCCTGCTGCACTGCTAACTGTCCAGATTGGTCACTGTGCACCCTTGGTCATGATTTCATGCCTCAGTCCAATCCCCATTACAAAAACAAAAGCAAAAAACCCCGCCAACAATGACTCATATACTCTGGCATTTTATATTGCAACTAGAGGCCCGGTGCATGACTTTGTGCACGGGTGGGGTCCCTCGGCCTGGTCAGTGATAGAGGCCTATTGGGGTGATCAAGGCCGATTGGGGTTGGGCAGCCTGATCAGGGGTGGAGCCGGCCTGGGGTTGGGGGGAGCCGATCAGGCCCAGATCCTCCGGTTGGCAGCTGCAGAGCAGTCATAGCGACAGGTCAAGCTCTCAGTCGGTGGAACTCGCGCCTGGGCAAACAATTTGCATATTAGCCTTTTATTACATAGGATCACTTCTTCCTGAGGAGGCAAGAAAGGATGAAAACACTTTAGCCAACGTGATCCGAAGAGTAAAACCGGTTCTTTTGCCTCCTGATCCCTGGGTAAAGGTTTATGAACTCAGCAAATCCCTCTGTTTGAAGGCAGGCTTTGAGATAGCGAGTTAAACTAATTTCCTTTGTGTTTGTACCTGCTACTGGAGGTTCAAACACATTACCCAGTTAATTAAGTCCTTTCATAATATTCTAATGGCTGTTTTCAGAGTGACTCCAAACAGCAGGCACATGCGAGGCTCAGTCATGACAGTACACAGAAAAGTGAAATTTCTAATAAACCTCAGTTTTCTTAAATCCAAGAATGCCTTCCAACCCTTTGGGTGATTACTAAGAATGGAAAATTTTTTAAAATAAATTTTTATCTTCACACTGGCACATGCGTTATACAGGCCCTATCCACACACATGCCCAGTCTTAAATGGTGTTTTACAGATCGCAGGAAAAGAACTTCCCTGCTGGCTCTCCGTTCCTAGAAGGCCTCCAGGGGAGGGAAGTAATGGACAGAGCCCCTCCCTAGTTCTCCTTCAGGGAACTAGCTGGAAGCAGAATGTGGGAGGGGAAGGCCAATTGGTTTCAGGTGGCGATTTCTCCCCACCCTCCCACCACAGTGCACACCTGAGCTCCTGCTCCCTTTTAACTGGCTTTCTGCAGCTCCTCCCGCCTGGAGTTGACTGTGGACTTTGTAAATTGTCTGTTGGCTACAATTTTATCTCTGTATTTTCTCCCTCCTCCCTGCCCATCTTAGTTCTTCAGTTCCAATTTTCAGGGGAAAAAAAAGTGGATTTTGCAAGGAAGGAAGGATAAAAGAAGAAAAAAAGGAAGGGAGGAAAGAAGAGAAGAGGTACTGAGGGAAGAAGGGGTGGAGGGAGGGAAAGAAAAAGAAAAGGGAGGGAAAGAAAGAATTTACTTGCTCACTTACAAAGTGACAAGATGTTTTAATCACAAGTTTTTCTCCCTACCAAAGAATGTCCATATTGGCCGCTGTACACCTTTGTATAGCATTTAGCATATTTCATTCAATAGAAGGTTTTTAATTCCATTCCTGTGTATTCTAAAAGCCTGTCAGAAACATAGAATTTGAAACGTATTTTGAAAGCAGGAAAAACCACCTCCGGGTGTAGTGATATTGCTATTTTTAAAATCTCATTAAATATGAAATGAAAGCTGATAATAATTTGTGGGTTGACAAGTGACCATTAAACAATGTAGAAATGACTGCTTTCGCCAGTTGAATGTTTTATTAAATTTATTGGGGTGACATTGTTCAAATGAACATATAAGTTGCAGGTGTGGATTTCTGTTACAAGATCTGTATATTGCACCACAACTCAAAGTAAAATCTCCTGTCACCATATATTAGGACCCCCCCGCCCCGGCCCTTCCATCTGGCAATCCTTAATGGTAGATTTTAAATGTTCAGATGCAACTCCAATATTATTTTTCCTGGATTCGTGATTTTTAAAAATAAAAAATAGAAAGTTATTTCATTTTTAATTGATACTTTATTTAAAAATAATTGGAAGAAGAAACTTAACAACATAGTTATGCCTCTGTTTTGCTCTGCCAATTTCTTTGGGGGGAAAAAAAAAAACGTAAAAATTTAGTTTAAATTCAATTTAGAATATATAGAAATTTCTCCCTAAAATATATTTGAGTTTCTCTTCATTTTATCTGCAGTTTAACACTTACTAAATTTTATTCTGAAACTAAGACTTAAAATCTAGAATGCTTTTGCAATGCTCCTGACCTCAATATTTCAGTATAGGCTGAGATTCCTGGTGGGAGCCCATAAGAAGAAATACGCAGTCAGCTACTCTGGGCCTGGCTGGTGTGCTGCAGTGACTGCTGGGATTTCTTCCAGTCAGAGTTATGTTTTCCATTTTTTTATTACTTTCTTTCCTTTGTTGGTGAGCATGCATGTGAGGTTTGTGTTTCTGGTTTTGAAAAGATTTCTAGATGAAAGCTGGCTCAGTTGTATAGACCATGTTTTATAAATACAAACTATCCTGTATGATATGTGATTGCTAGCTGACAAGTTCAGTGTGAGGTGATGGATACTTCATTTGCTCATTTGAAAAGCAAACTATTGTGTAGTGTGTTACTAATTGAAGTGCAACCTTGTCAAATCTAACTGGTTAATGTTTCCATTTATTAATTCTGTTCTTCCTACTCAATCTTCATCTTTAAGACTAGCGTTTGAGCCCTAACCAGTGTGTCTCAGTGGTTAGAGCGTTGGCCGGAGGACTGAAGGGTTGTGGGTTTGACTCCAATCAAGAGCACGTGTACTTTGTTTTCAGGCTCAATCCACGGCCCTGCTCTGGGCATGTGCAGGAAGCAACTAATCAATGTGTCTCTCTCACATCCATGTTTCTCTCTTCCCCCCTCACTCCCCCCTCCTTCCCTTCTACTTTCTCTAAAAATCAATGAGGGAAAAAATCTCCTGTGAGGATTAACCAAAAAACAAACCAACGGGACTAGTGTTTGAGTGTCCCAAGTGGATCCCGGGAAAGGATCTGGGGTGTTTATCTAAGGCGTCCCTTGAGATAAACTTTAACCGTGCAGGTGTGGGACATTAAGTAGTTGCTAGCAAAGAGGCTGCTCTACGCAAGCAGGACCAAGGGCAGGCTTAGGACCAAAAAGACCAGAAGCTTTAATTTAAATTTTAAGCGTACACAAAATGATTCAATTAACTGCCGGAGGAATTACACCACACGAAACATATGCAGTTGCAAATCACACAGCACTGTGTTACTCACACAATTCCTGGTGCTGCGGGTCCAGGCTTGATGGGATCCCGGTGGTGCTGTCCTCTGGGGTCCGGCAGCTGGGCTGGTCCGGTCCGGATGCAGGGGCCCATGTTCCTCCCCCGAGAGCTCAGTCTCGTCTCAGTCGCATCTCAGTCGGGAGTTACTAGCAGTTCTTCTTCTTCTGTCGTCTGGCAGAGAGGAGCACGGAGCAGCATCACTTGTCAGACGGACAAAAGGAGGTGTCTTTGTGGCTGTCTTGACAGGTGAGGGCTGGGCTGGTCAGGTCCCCAGTTTTAAAGCCTGCACCACAGTTGCAGCTGTCCAGGTGGCTATCGATGAATTACGTCCATGCACACATGTTTATCTCAAACAGGGCGAGGGGCTACATGTGGTTATCTAGAGAGAATACAGCACTCACTCAAATGGTTATCTTGACAAGTCACTTGGAGTTGTTTACTGAATTTCAAATCCTTATCTATGAGGTACACACGCTTCAGGGCAGTGGGGAATGTGTCCTTAATATCACACTTGAAGTTTCAAGGAAAGTTAATTTAAACATTTTAAAACCTTCTTAATATTTTTTAGACATTTTTAAACATTTCTATATATTACTACAACATTGAGACTGGAGAAGTTGTGGGATTATTGCTTCGTTTTAGGGAAGAATTTGGGAAGTCTGGAAGTACTGTGGAGGTCAGACATTTTATGTTTGAAACTCAGCTTCTCAACAATTTGCAGTGTGTGCATTCCCTGCTCGGTTGTGCGGCTGAGTCACAGCTGCTCTGAGCGTCTGCCAGCTCAGTTCACCACTAGGCAACCACTTCATTTGCCCAGACGGAGGAGTTAAAAGGTATTTGAGTTTTGGAGCTTACATGAAGTTGGTGGTGGAATAAAAACGAAATGTGGGCCTGAATAACTTTTGGAAAAAAATTGGCAGGTAGGAAGCTTTGGCTATAATTGGTGAATAATCTAGAAGTCATTATCTGCACATGAATAATAAACACACCCATTTAAAAATAAATGAGTTCTTCCTGCTCTGAGGTTTGGCATTCCAGCTGGGAGTGGTTTGCTCCCTAGGGGACTTTTGGAAAGGTGAGGAGAAGGTTTTAGATTGTCACAATGACTGGGGACAGCCCCAGGCAATTAGTGTGCAGGCCGGAAATACCAAGAAACCCTCCATGCACACAAGGCATTCTGGCTTCATGAAGAACTGTCACAGCCAAACACCAACAGCACCCCTGTTGAGGACTGATGGTGGCCCTAATCTTAACAGGTATCACATGTGAGGAGACACTAGGAAACTGGAATGGATCTTGTCCTCTTTCTTCTCCTTCTTCTTTTTCAGTGCAGCCTCAGGGCAATAATATAAACTAGTCAGGAAACAAAAACTTCCCTCTTCCAGTTAACATCCACTGTAAGCAATTGGCAATTGAAATTCTCAGTGGTTGTGCCAAGGGGATTGATGGTTTTATGTAAGGTGGTAATGTGCTGGAAAGGGTTTAAATCTCACTATAGAAAAATAGTGCTATTGTCTCAGAAAACAAAAGATTTCCTGTCATTTCAAGTGCTCAAAATTGGGACAACTGTGGAGGTTTGATGGCATTGGACCTGAAAAACAGGATTTAAAATTCAAGTGAGCCCTTTTAAGAGCCCAGACATAATTGCTTACATTGACATGAAAGAAACAAGAGACTCTAGAAACCCACCAGTATATCCAGGCCTGAGGGTAAAATAGGCTATGTATTTGGTTCATCCTTGGCCAATTAACATTTTTTAAAAAAATTATCTTTATTGTTGGAAGTTACACAGATATACTCTTTCCCCTCCCCGCCCCATTTACCCCCCTCTCACCCCCAGTCCTTCACCACACTATTGTCTGGGTCCATGGTTTATGTATATATGCATACAAGTTCTTTGGCTAATCTCTTTTCTCCCAACCACCCACGCCTTCCCCTTGAGATTCATCGGTCTGTTCCATGTTTCTATGGTTGTTTTTTTTGTTTTTGTTTTTGTTCTTTTTTTATTTTATTGATTTTTTACAGAGAGGAAGGGAGAAGGACAGAGAGTCAGAAACATCGATGAGAGAGAAACATCGATCAGCTGCCTCCTGCACACCTCCCACTGGGGATGTGCCCGCAACCAAGGTACATGCCCTTGACTGGAATTGAACCTGGGACCTTTCAGTCCGCAGGCCAACGCTCTATCCACTGAGCCAAACTGGTTAGGGCTGTTTCTATGTTTTTATAAGGCTCATCAAATGTTTGACTATAGTGATTTTTAAGTTGAGGAAATATTTCTTTCAAGTCCATTAAACTAGAGCAATATCCCCTAAAGACAACACCAACTTATCACATCAGTTTTATTTAAGCTCTTAAGATGTGATTTCGCATCTGTGCTTGTGACCCAGAGTTCACTTCTTTGTAATTGAACTCTGAGTAGCTCTGGGTCACATGGACATCTTGATTAATCTCATTGTATACATGGAGATGCAGTTACTTTCGTTCAACAAGTCTCTGCCTTTAAAACTCTTTACTATAAAGAGATCCCTTGTGAGCTTCCAAAACCATTTTTGTAATCTTTTATAGTAAAGCTGAGTTGTAGCTATGTATCTCTCAGTTCTCCATTTTTTGAACTATGGCTGAAAAATAAAGTGGATAATAAAAAAATTATGTGACTTGGAACTGAGTTTAGGCTGTTACATTACAATTAGTTGAACTGTGCTTTAGTTGTAAGTTAGAAAACTGCCATTATCCTAAATTATCTTCACAACAACCATCCGGGTTAAGTGGTATTACCACCAAACCACCGCCTCAGAGCACCTAAGCGACCGGGTCCTGAGGTGTAACGTTTGGAAAGGGGCAGGTCAGCCTTCCAGCTTGCAGCTTTTCCTGTAATATTATATAACCTTCCCATGAGATTGCCTAATGATTTAGCTAATAAAAATGTTCAATAAAACCATGAAAGTACTACAGTGCAGGCACCTCAACCTAAAAAGGAAATTATCTTTGTTGTCTTCATATGGCTGAGCCTGAGAGAACACTGGTTTTATTCAAACAGACCGCTTCAACCCACCTATTAGAGAAGACCGAGCCAGCAGTCACACCAAAGGTCAATGCGGTATTTTCTATGGTGTCAAGAAAGGGTATTTTGACCTTTCTTTTTCTGAAGGGTAGGACTCTGAAGGTACCACGTCCACACCATCTTGAGTGTTTTGCTTGGTGACTTGGCATCTGAGGTTGCTCATTCACCCAGCCTGTTGTGTAACTGTTGTTCCCCACTGATTTTCTCTACAATCACGGGAAAGAAGAGCAGGAAAAAGCACTTGAATTTAAGCACAGTTTCATTCAGCCATCTAGTCCCTTGTGGAATAATGAATTTATCACAATTTCATGACTAATTCGCTGCTGCTCTATTTGTTTTCTTGCCTCCTCTGATAAGTATTTCCCAAGTACCCTTTTGGAGTAACAATACCTATTAATTCCTAAATGTCAGAAATAGGAGAAACCATAAAAATCGAAGCTTTTGTTCATTTCAATAGTACCTGAGGCAAGTTCAGCTTTGAGCTGAATATACATTTCTCCCTCACATTCTCCTGAATGATATTCTTTATATTTGTGATAGAAATGGATCAAAAAGCACAATTTTCAATAGAATATCAAAAGGACTTATGCATATTCAAGTTTCTGAAGGTGAGGGAAAATAATAGGGAAAGTAACTAATTAAATGAAAATGGTTAAGAGATTTAAATTTATTCCCATTTAAAAGGCTACATGAATTTCAACTGAACAAAGCAACTGGTCATAATGGGGTCATTTCAACAATCTCTCATTATAATAGGAAAGAAATAAAGTGCTGTAAACCCAAAAAGGACAAGGAGACTAGAGGAGATGTCAGTAGACATACTGGGTATTTGAACAAGGTTTGGAAGACAGAAAGCACATGGGAGACTAGTGCCTGACTTAGAGCAGAGGGAGCGATGAAAGGCACATGGAGGTGAATAGCAGGGAAGAGAGTGGGTTTCCATCTGCAGCCCCTGTGCAGGCAAAGGACTTCCAGGCACCAGGTTACCTCTCTCAGGATAAGCAACCACCCCCCACTTTTCCCCAGAGAGACTCTTACACATGGAATGGAGAAGTAACACATATGTGGACATACATAAACATAAACTTTTTCTTTCTCTTCTATTCTCTGAAATACATGTGATAGTTTAAAGTACATTTCCAAACTTTTTTTTAATTATCTCCCCCTAGGGACCTTTTTAGACTTCTTTTCTCCCTAATCACTCACTCCCAAACCAAATAAAATTTTAATATTTGATATATATTGAATACTTGTTTATATGTTGTATGAATACCTGTCCTTTATACATAAAAAGAAAAAATATAGTTTATTCTTTTTGCTTAATGCAGTGTTCAGTTACTAAACTTTTGTAAATTAAAAGTTAAATTTAAAAATTAAAAGGCCATTAATATGTAACTTTACAACTGTGTGATTTTTGCTAAGTAATTTTTCATGTAATTATTTAGTTTTTTAAATTGTAATTTATAAAGTTAATAGCAAATTAGCAACAGAGGTAATAAATAGCAAGAAGAGCTTATGTAACTATTAATTGTTGAAAAAGTAATATAATTTAAACATTAGATTCTTAAAATTTATTTTTAATTAACTTAATTTTTAACCTTGGATTGATATAAGAAAATAAATAGCTAAAGATGTTCATTTGGATACAGTCAACATTTTTTTCAGCACTTGATCTGATGGGTTGAATCATTTTTATAGAATTAATAATAAAATATGAACTATTTTTTTAAAATATATTTTATTGATTTTTTACAGAGAGGAAGGGAGAGGGATAGAGAGCTAGAAACATCAATGAGAGAGAAACATCGACCAGCTGCCTCCTGCACATTCCCTACCGGGGATGTGCCTGCAACCAAGGTACATGCCCTTGACCGGAATCGAACCTGGGACCCTTCAGTCCGCAGGCCGACGCTCTATCCACTGAGCCAAACCGGTTTTGGCAAATATGAACTATTTTTAATTAATTCTCAAAGTCTAAGTCACAAACAAAAACAATGAGGACCAAGCAAACAACATCTATGAGGCAGCCAACAGCAGCCAATAGACATGAGTAGGTCACCTCTTGCCTCAAAATAGACCAATCAAAAGAAAGAAGCCATCTGCCCACCAGAGTTAATTAGCACTGATCTTGTATACATTATGTCTATCTTCCACAAACTCAGTGTCAGTGCTGCTTATGTGACATGTAAGAAAACCCAAAAAATAAATTAAATTCTTAGGAAAAAGGTTCTGTTGGGTAGGGTTAAGCTTTGTAGGGCCACAGACTACTGTAATACTTAAGAGTGTTTCATCACCCAGCAAAAGCTAGTTTTCTTCCTCATGAGGGCAATGTTATTCCTATTGTAAATGCATAGTTTAAAGCCAATAGAACAGTATATTATGGGGTTTACATGAAAACTATAGCATAAAGACCTGGGATCAGGTTAAATGGAGTTATAGAGGTACTAGTACTAAGAACTATGGAGATAAAAACAGAACAAAACAAAAACTCCCGCTCAAAATTGAAGTTGACTGGTACTGGACAGAACACTGAAGAAGTGGGAAAAGGTGAAGTCATGGCTTTGGTTTCTCAGTTTAAGACTTGTTTCTATTTTTTAATGATGTAAATTATAAAATGTTCAAATTAAACTACCAAGACTGTGTATTATATCCTTGCCCTTTTTTAAAAATTTAGTTTATAAAAATGCCTTTTTTCCCCCTAATTACACTCAAAACATTTGTAAGTCTATTAAAGGTAAAAAGGCATAGCAGAATGATTCGGGTGGCCATGGGAATACTGAGGACAACAGAAAACAAAGTAAAACAAGTTCCACTAGAGAGCAGCAGACCTCTAATTCCCCTTTCACCATTTTTTTTTTTTTTTTTGCATTAACTTGAATAATCACCAAGGTACCCAGTCCTCCTTTATTAATAATACTTTACTTGCATAAAAATGAGGGCTGTCCAAATGGCCAACAGGCACAGGAAAAGGTGCTCCGTATCACTAATCATAAGTAAACGGTGAGTTGAAACCACAGTGAGATATCACCTCACGCCCGTTAGAATGGCTGTCATAAAGAAAGTGAGATAGCAAGTGTTGACAAGAATGTGGAGAAAGCACTGTTGGTGGGAAAGGTAAACTGGTGCAGCCATTATGAAAAACAATATGGAGGTTCCTCAAAAAATTAAAAATAGAACTACCATAGAATCCAACAGTCTCACTTCTGGATATATATCCAAGGGAAATGAAAGCAGGATATTGAAGAGATAGATGCATTCCCAAGTTCATTGCAGCATTATTCACCACAGCCAAGACATGGAAACAATTTGTGTCCCTCAAAGGATGAATGGACAAAGATGTAGTATAGATGCAATGGAATATTAATCAGCTGTGAAAAAATAAGGGAAGCCTGCCATTTGTAACAACACAGATGAACCTTGAAGGCATTGTGCAAGTGAAATAAGCCAGACAGAGAAAGACAAGTACTGTATGATGGTGTCACTTATCTAAAGTAAATCTAAAAATAAAAGACAATAGAGTCTAATTCTTAGAAACAGAAAGTAGAAAAGTGTAGCTTGGAGCTGGGGGGTTAGGGAAATATGGAGAGATTGGTAAAAGGGTACAAACTTCCAGCTATAAGATGAATAAGGCCTGAGGATCTAAGGTAAAATATAACTATTTGATAACTATTAGATAATTCAGTTGATAACACTGAATTATATATCTAAAATTTCCTAGAGAGTAGAACTTAAATGCCTCACCAAAAAAAAAAAATAAAGAAATATAGGAGGTGATGAATGTGTTCATTAACTAGATGGTGGGAATCCTTTCACTATGTATATCATCAAACCACCATAATTAATACTTAAAATAACTTATGATTTTATTTGTTGGTTGTACCTCAATAAGGCTGATAAAAAGAGGGCTGTCACAGTGAAGATTACAACCTCTTTTTAAGTCTGAAGGAAAAGAATTCCACAACTCTTTCTCTGTTTCCCTCTGTTCTATTTACTAAATTCTTTTCATCTAATAAAATCTCAGCCCAAATGTTTGTCCTTCATCCTTTCCTGACCTCCAAATCTAAATTCCATATTCTTTATGTTTTCTTACAACATCCCATTATTTTTATGGCTCTTACCATATTTTATTATATACTTTTAAAGTTATTACTTAAAATGTTATATACTTCAAGATATTATATACTTTTTGTGTGTGTTCATTTATTTTATATCACTTTCACTTAATATACTATAAGTTCATGAGAGCAAGAATCATATCTGTTTTATTCGCAGTTAATTGGAATTCACACTAAATTAAGGGTTTAATCAAGTCCTTCATGTATAGGAGAACCTCTATGAATATTTCAAAAATGAACCTGGAGCCCAGCCAGCATGTCCCAGTGGTTGAGTGTCAACCTATAAATCAGGAAGTCATGGTTCAACTCTTGGTCAGGGCACATGCCTGGGCTGCAGGTTCAATCCCCAGTGGGGGGTGTGAAGGAGGCAGCCAATCAATGATTCTCTGTCATCACTGCTGTTTCTATCTCTCCATCTCCCTTCCTCTCTGAAATCAATAAAAATATTTTGTTTTTAAAAATGAACCTGGAACAGGCTTTTAAAATACTTTCAACTAAAGGGTGGGTTGGGAAATGGTTTGAGTTCATTACGAACTCTCTTAAGAAAACATTTTTATAGATTTATAAGAAAAAGTAGCTTTTTATCAAATCATAAAAAGAATAAACACAGCTAAATAATCAATCCCATTTTTTGCAAATGTTTAAAAAACATGTCAAGACATCAAGAAACTCTGTCCATGTCAACAGAAGTTGAGTTTTTCATTAACTGTAAGACTGTCTCATCATCGTTTATAGAAAATACAGCTATTCATCAGAGTTGGGTTATTTTAAAATGTGACCTCACCAAACACTTCAATTTGTTCCATTCCTTTTGTTTTTCTCTGTGTTGGCCACAGACCTAGTGATGCATAGAGGATGATTGGGAACTTCTGTCTTCCACTGCGGGTTAAATACGCTGGCCATGTGCTGTTAATGGGCTTGTTAGGCTTCCAAGAATTTAACTGAAACAACTTTCTCCTTGCAGAACTTGGAAGAAATTGATGTTTATGTATGTGAGCCAAGTCTCACTGCCTTTTACTCTCAGACTGTTGTTAAAACTTGGACTCATTTACATGCTTCAACACAGCATTTCTTTCTTTGCCTCATAGCCACAAACCTACCCGTGACCCCAGTGATATCTGACCTGGACCTATTTCTTCCTTCGTTCCATGCTTCAGGTAGTGCCCTTTGCCCAGAGGATCAAATGACTGCTATCCTTAGCTTTGCGGTAGTTTCCCCCAGCCTAGAATTCAGAATAAATGTTTTTCCTCCAGGTGCTTTGCCAGACCTATCTCAAGGACCTCCCATCTGCCTTCATTGCTTTATTGCCTCATTTATTACCTATTCATATCCCAGAAAATAAACAGAGCTTAATGCAGCCCACTCAAAGCTCTCTCAACGGCCATACCTGAACTTGGGATGACCTTCCTTTCCCACCTCTTCCCATCCATCTTATCAACTGATCTTCGATGAACTACCTCCAGGAAGCTGTCCTGATTTGGAAGCACAATTTCTACCTTCCACTTTCCACGCTGTCTTAGGAGACAGAATAAAGCATGTTTAGTCAATATTCAACTGATCTATTCATTTCTACAATTGCTGGTGGTTGCATGTAGCTCAGAGAAAGCAGGCGCTATGCACCATTCACTTCATTGTGGACAGGGCTTGGGGCTGACATCAGCTGGCACACAAGGCTTGGATGAATTGGATAGGCCTCCTTCTGATTGAGCTGTGCGTATCATACCACTGTGAAGGTGTTTGAATATCTTGTTTGAAATTGTTTGAAATTGCAACTATTTGAAAATCACAAAATTTATCTTAGTTAAGGATCATTTGTAAGTAACATTCCAAGTATCATAAGCAAAAAAAAGAAGAAGAAAATTTATCCAAAGGAAGTGGGGTACTTGATGAAAATCAAGGAAAGTGCACTGGGCCTTATGAGGAACAACATTGACACTCTCTGGGGCCACGTGACCTCACATCTATAAATTTCTTTAAGTTTCCACCTTGCTCTTCTTTCTGCAGAAAGGCATCCTCCCCTTTGCCTGGCATATAAGTAAGCTTCACATCAAATCTAACTAGAACCTCTGAGTCCCCATCCCCAGCCTTGGCACATGCAATCCAATGGGCTCATATCCAATCCTGGCCCACAGCCTTGTCCAACAGGCGGAATCATGAGACCTGCAGCCAACTCAGCAGGCTCCATAGGATTAGATTTTCTGAGACAAGACTGGACACATTTTCCTCCAAGAAAGCCAAGGAGCATGAAAAAATAGAGACAAAAAGAATGACCTGCATTTTTAGAAGATACAATATTTTAATAAATATTAAATAAATGCTCCTAAAAAGCTATGTAACTTGCATATTTATTTTGTTTTCTCTCTCCTATGCCCAATAGATTGTAAATTTCACAAAGGCAGAATATTTTTCTCTGTTTTATTCACTGTTCAAGTGCCTAGAACAGTGCCTTGCAGTAAACTTTTGCTGAATGAGTGAATACAAGGCCTTGGGTAATGATACTGGTGGTAGTTATAGTGAATATGACCCAAAGACAAGAGAGTAAGTGACTGCATGCACAAGAGAGCTTATGATTTCTGTGAGAGACATAATTTTCAGGACTTTTCATATTCACCTTTTTCTTTCTATCATTACCTTTTAAATAAAGTTCTCAAAAGAACTAACCAAACTTATTTATCTTTTTATCTTTAAGTTTCAACGTAATGTCTGATGCTCGGTGAATAATTATAAATTGATCAAAATGGGTAAATATATACTATTGCTCCTTTGAACAGTATATTGCATGCCATAAAATGCTACCCAAATATTAAATTGTCATCATAGTGAGTTTAGGAACATGCTATATGTTACATGTTTATGTCCCCTCAAAATGTATATGTTGAAAGTAGTCCCCAGTGTGATGGTACTTGGAAGTGATTAGCTGGTGAGACTGGAGCCCTCATGAATGGGATTTGTGCCTTTTCATCAAATAGACCTCTGAGAGCACTCTGGCCCTTTCCACCATGTGAAGTTATAGAGAGAAAACGGCTGTCTATGAATGAGGGGGTGGGCTCTCACCCAACACTGAATCTGCCAGCACATTGATCTTGGACTTCCTAGCCTCCAAGACTGTGAGAAATAAATTTCTGTTGTTGATAGGCCACCCAGTTTATGGAACTTCTGATTCAACAGCCTGAATGAGACAGAAAATTACCTTGGTAACAGTGGTCAAGATGCATGGGACAATTAGAGGTTCAAAAGCAAACTAGGAATTTGACTCAAGAGTTTAGGTAAGCCCTAGCTGGTTTGGATCAGTGGATAGAGTGTTGGCCTGGGAACTGATGGGTCCCAGGTTCTATTCCAGTCAAGGCACATGCCCGGGTTGTGAGCTTGATCCCCAGTAGGGGGCATGCAGGAGGCAGCCAATCAATGATTCTCTCATCATTGATGTTTCTATCTCTCTCTCCCTTTGCCTTCCTCTCTGAAATCAATACATATACTTTTTTTTTAAAAGAAGAGTTTAGGTAAGACCCATTTGACCTCAATCAATGTGGTTTTGTTTGTTGTTGCTTTTTCCCAGAAGGCCCTGAGTTAAAATCTAATCCAGGTTTCTCTATCATCTTAAAAGGGGCAAAACCTTGCAGCGGTTGGACTTGTTTTTATCACTAAATAGATTTTTATGACACAGATGTTTCTGTTAACTCAGTTTTAGATTAGGAGCCTAATTAGCAGAGCATTCTCTTTTCCTTACAAACAATCATCAAAGGGTTTATTCAATTTAATATCATCTTTATGCATTACTCAACAATTCAGCAAATATCTAAATATAAACAATTCTTGTAGCACTTTGCTAAAGGAAAAATTGTTGCCTCTTATGCCAAATTAGTGAGAAACTACATGAAATTTTAACTACGGGCATGTGTTAAAGGCATATCTAAAATTCAGCAATTTTCTTGTAAATTCATCATGTGTACACAACTCAATTCAATCACCATTTATTTAACTTTTATGTTAATTACAAAGATGAATATTATTTAGGTTCTGTCATTAGAAACTTTGAATATATTAAATGGAGTAAGAGATAGTAAGTAATAATATAACATACCAATAATCATAATACGTGGAAATTTCATGTGAGCTCCATGTAAGAGGTAAAAGCTATGTAAGCTTCAAGGATGGGTGAATCATATAGTGTCTGATCTTAAGAGTGAAAGTGTTTGTTTATAAAATGCAGGAAGATTTAAGAAGGAAATACATTTGGAATGGCCCTTGAAGAACAGATATTCAATGCACTAATATTTCAGAATCTGAAATTAGGGGAGAAGCAGTTTTAGGAAAGAAATACATTGGCAGGAGAAACAGTAGCCCATTTTGATGAACAGCAAGTTGTCCAATTTGGCTGGATGATGAATTATGCAAAAGGAAGGAGAGAAAATAAGTGTAAAGAGGTCATATAGGATCAGATTGCTCAGAGTTTCAAATATCAGCTAATTGAATTCTGGTCCTAATTGGATGGTGTTCTGAAAAGAGCAACATTGAGATTTTGAGTAAAGTTATAACACTGAGAAGTAAGCTCTAGAAGGAGTAACCTGACAGAGTATTTCAGGAGGAATTCTAGGACCGGTGAAGTCATTGATGCAATCTTTAACTTGTGAGTTCATTGGGGCTGGAAAGGGAGCTGTAGCCGTAGACGGGGTGAAGAGGTGGAGAAGATGAGAAATACAGAGGCAAGAGACACTTCAGAGACAAGAGCCCCAGGACTTATCAGCTAGGAGAATAGAGGACATGTGGGAGAGAGTATGCCACCACTGGAGATGGTGTTCTATTTGGACCTTGTTAATAAACAAGGAAGATAGGGGTTGATGGAGTAGGAAGCAATGAACACAAATGTGATGGATAAGGCCATGGAAGTAGATAAAATATCTGATGAAAAGAAAGAGGCCGAGGATAGACATTCAGATGGGAAGAGAATCGTAGTGGGAGAAAAGAGAAATTTCCTGAGAGCCCTAGCTGGTTTGACTCAGTGGGTAGAGCATCAGCCTGCAGACTCAAGGGTCCTGGGTTTGATTCTGGTCAAGGGCACATGCCCGAGTTGCAGGCTAGCTCTCCAGTGGGGGGTGTGTAGGAGGCAACTGATCAATGATTCTCTCTCACCATTAATGTTTCTCTCTCTCTCTCCCTCTCCTTTCCTCTCTGAAATCAGTAAAAATATATATTTTTTAAAATTTTCCTGAGAGTTCAGGAAAAAGAAACGAAAACATGCTTCCTCAGAGCAAGAAGCCAGTAGTGGATTGAGAAGAGGCCATTCCATTTGGCAATTAAGTTATTGGTGGTCATTGAGAAAATAGGGCTTGTAGGCTGGTTGTATTTATAACCCAGATGGCAAAGAGTGACGTTAATGAGGAGTGGATTGTAAGAAATCAAATGCAGCCAATTTAGACTATCCTAACAATTTTAGTAGTAAAAGAAAAGGGAAAAAGAGCATGGTATCCTGAGATCCAATGCAACCTTCTATTTCCTCCATTTGAGAGTTTTGATCTATGAATCACCATGTGAAAAAACTCAATTTGCAATTTGATCTACTCACCCGTTGACAAAGTACACGCTAAAGGACTCGTAAAATAGATGGGGTCATTAGCCTTGGCTCTAATGAGAAATACAGTATTTTTGCTGTAATGATCAGTTGGCATGTGAATACTTAAGCATATGAAAAAGCCTTCAGGTAATCAGCAGCTTCCACTATTCATTACCTTATGTTTGGGGTCATTTTCTTGGCAGAAAATACCAGTTAGCTGTAAATCTATCATCATTCGGAGAGGAATAAAGATTTTGAACAAAATACATATTCTCCTACTGGAAAAATTATAATTGCTCCATCTTAACTTTCCATGTCCTAGCTCTAATTGCCTCCTACACCCTTCTGTTCCTTTGCAATTAAAGCTTTTTCTACTGGTCAGTCTACATGTAAGCTCACTAGAAGCTTTCTACATTGTGAAAATGTAGAGCATTTTGTGTGAAAAATGCATTGCCTGTCACCAGCCAAGGTTTTATAAGGCCTGCCATTGCTGAAACAGCTCAGCTGGCGAACTTCGTAGTATGCTTTGTTTCTCAGCGGCATGCATCCAAACATTGCTTAGGGAGCTTCATCTTCTTGCACAGAGGCATACCTGAGCATAACTGCACACAAGCCTTCGATTGCTAGCTCTGCCACAATCACCCATCCATCCGTCCCAAGTAAGACTACTTTTACCTCCTAGAACTGGACACTGGGGTTATATTGCTTAGAGAATCTCCCCTCTAAGTTGCAGGATTAAGAAAATTTTTCCTTTAAAGGGCAAAATAGTAAATATTTTTGGCTTTGCAGCCCATACAGTCTCTGTTACAACTACTCAAATCTACTGTCCTATATAATAAAGGGCTAATATGCAAATCAACCAAACGGTGGAACAATCAGTCGCTATGATGCACACTGATGCTCAAAGCAGGAGCTGGCCCCTGGTGGTCAGTGCGCTCCCACAGGGGGAGCGCCGCTCAGTCAGAAGCCCTGAGCCAGGCTCACAGCTGGCGAGTGCAGCGGTGGTGGCGGGAGCCTCTCCCAACTCTGCGGCAGCGCTAAGGACCCCTCTGGGGATGCCCGACTGCCGGCTTAGGCCCGCTTCCCGGGCCTCTAGTTGCAATAGAAAAGCTGTAGTTTGCCAACCCCTGCTCTAGAAAAGGACCCTGAGTGGATATGTTGTTTGATCACCTATAAGGACCCAAGATGGGGAACCCGAACATACATGATTGAAAAGATGCTCGATTCTCAGTTGATACCAGATCAGTTCTGGTATTTGGATCGCAGACATTTGCACTCCATCTGAAGAATTCCTCCATACCACCTTCACCTCTCTCCACCTGTGTTTTTCCTGT
The DNA here is from genome assembly GCF_027574615.1 of Eptesicus fuscus. Taxonomy (NCBI): domain Eukaryota; kingdom Metazoa; phylum Chordata; class Mammalia; order Chiroptera; family Vespertilionidae; genus Eptesicus; species Eptesicus fuscus. The sequence goes on from NC_072476.1 coordinate 104,717,238, forward strand.
GCCATGGCGCATGGCCTTCTCACTCCTCTGTCCTATAGCCCACATTGCTTAACAATCCTATTTAGGTTAACTTATTGGCTCCTGACTTTTATCTCTTTATGTTATGACTTCTAAGAATTTGCCTTTAGTTCCAAACACCATGACCTATAAAAAATGTGTTTAATTTTAGGGCCCCAAACAACCAACGGAAAAAGAAGTGTATATGTTTAAATGATATCTTTTATTTCTAGTCACCAAATATTTTCCCTTCTATTTTTCATGTCATACACTCACGGTGAAACTGCTACACTAGCCTAAAGTGTCTTCAACACACCACTCGCTCTGCTTCCTCCTTGGCCTGAAATTTCAATCTTTAAAGTCTCTATGTAGACCTGGCCGGTTTGGCTCAGTGAATAGAGCATCGGCCTGTGGACTGAAGGGTCCCAGGTTCGATTCCGGTCAAGGGCATGTACCTTGGTTGCGGGCACATCCCAGTTGTGAGGGGTGCAGGAGGCAGCTGATCAATGTTTCTAACTCTCTATCCCTCTCCCTTCCTCTCTGTAAAAAATAAATAAAATGTATTTAAAAATTTTTAAAGTCTCTATGTAGTGTAGGACAAAGAAAACATGCTATAAATCAGGACACCTGTTTTCTGGTTTGGGGCACATTACTACCCCACATGTTAAAGTGTGTTGCTTCAGAGGATCTGCTGAGATCAGCATCCCCCTTCATATGGTGAAAATGTAAGTTATTTGAGGAATATTTTTAGCTCTATTCCATATTGAGAATATAACTAATATTTTTAAAGAAGCTTTCTACGGTTTTGAAAAAACTGTGAAAAACATTTATTTTACAAATGAGGAAACTATTTCAATGAAATAAAGTGACTAATTGAAGATCACACAACTGGTTATTGCAGAATCAAAAGTAAAATATAAACCACCATGTTCTCAATCTCTATAGTTTTCTTTTTTTCTACTGCACTATTTTGTTCCACTTTACATTAGTGTAATATCCATGTTAGCCAGTCTCAAGCTATACCGCAAGCCTTTCATAGGAGCATAATCATCATTAGATGTAAAAAAAAAAAACACCTGCTTTACCATTATTTAAACCTTTCCAAATTAAACATCCTATTTGGTTTTGCTGGTGTGTAGAAACAATATTTTTTTCTACAATAAACTTATATCCAGCAATCTTACTAAATCTTACTAAATTAATTTATAATTCTAATATGTGTCTGTGAATTCTTTGGGATTTTCTGCATACACAATCAAGCTGTCGACAAGAAATACCACTTACTTTCTTTTCAATGGTATGCCTTTTATTTCTCTTCTTTCCTATTGCATTGGATAGGAACTCCAGTACAGGATTGAATAAAAAGGGAGATAGCAGGCATTCTTATCTCTCTTCTCTTCTTAAGAGGAAAGGGTTCAATATTTTTCCATTAACTATGAGGGTAGCCTCAAATTTTGGGTAGATACTCTGTCAGATTAAAAAAGTTGTCATCTGTTTCTAATTTGATGAAAGGTCTTATCAGGAATACGTGTTGAGTTTTAATAAATGCCTTTCTGTATTTATTAAGTGATAGGTTTTGGAGTTTTATTTACTTTATTCTACCTCAGACCATTTATAAAACACAGTGTAACAGCAGAGGATTAAATATAAAATATAAAACTTATAAAATATAAAACTTATAAAATATAAAACTATAATTTCTTAAACAAAATAATTTCATAAGAAAAAGAGAAACTATCCAAAGCAAAAACTATCCAAGGAAAATAAACATATTAGATTACATTAAAATTAAGATTTTTCTCTTCAGTCATAGACACCACAGATGAAATTAACACATGGGTAAGAGAAGAAATCTGCACAATCCAGAGCTTATAAGACATTAGTATCTAGAATGTATGGGGCATACCTGAAAATCAGATAACAAAAATAAGTCAAGAAATGCAGTAGAAAAATAATCAGGAAATATGAGTTCTTAATTTACATAGAAAATTAGAATGTCTGGAGAGAATAAAAGGATGCTGAAGTTCACTACTGATCGCAGTCATTCTACTTAAACAACCATGAGATACCACTTTGCACAGATGTAACATCAGTAGGATGGCTAACGGCAAAGGCTACTAAGAACTCACTAGTGAGAAGCCCCCATAGGTGCAGGAAAGAGTGTAAAGGTAATGTAGTTTTCTAGAGAGCAACCCGGAAGTCTTTAGACATTTTCTCACAGGTCCACAAGGAAAGAGTCCCCTGGGTTTCTGGTTGTGGGAGCTGAAGGCAAGAGAAGTGCCCACTAAGGGAGTGGGTGAGGAAATATGGTTGGCATGATGAATGTCTATGCTCCTGTAGGTTTACATCCACTAAGGCTCAGAATCATAACGTGGAATGAAGAAAATAAGAAATCGAATAAGACTTTTAGAAAAATGCCATTTCTGTAAATTGTAAAAAATACACATGGGAAATGAGACTTTGTAGTTTTGAAGGATACACATATATCTAAATAACCATGTGAGGACAAACACCAAATACATTAATACATGTAACTAATCTGGGGAAAGAAATGACACAAGATCTTGGAGATAAATAGTGAAATAAAATAAAATAGAAGATTTTGCACAGGCCAATCATGATGGTTCTATAAACTGTGGAATGGGATCAATTTTGTACATTTAAATCTTTAAACGAGTGTGCGATTGCATTTAAAAATTATATATGTGTATTCATGTATATACTTATACAGAGACACATACACTTACACTTTATATGCCAGAAATATATATATATATATATATATATATGTATATATATATATATATATATATATAATAGAGGCCCAGTGCACGAAATTCGTGCACGGGGGGGGGGGGGGTGTCCCTCAGCCGAGCCTGCACCCTCTCCAATCTGGTACCCCTCGAGGAATGTCCGACTGCCCGTTTAGGCCCGATCCCACCGGGATCCCTCTCACAATCCAGGACTGCTGGCTCCCAACTGCTTGCCTGCCTACCTGACTGATTGCCCCTAATCGCTTCTGCCTGCCAGCCTGATCACCCCCTAACCACTCCCTTGCCAGCCTGATCAATGCCTAACTGCTTCCCTGCCGGCCCGCTTGCCCCTAACTGCCTTCCCCTGCTGGCCTGGTCACCCCTAACTGCTCTCCCCTGCCAGCCTGGTCACCCCTAACTGTCCTCCCCTGCAGCCTGGTTGCCCCCAACTGCCATCCCCTGCTGGCCCAGTCACCCCTAACTGCCCTCCCTTGCCAGCCTGGTCACCCCTAACTGCCCTCCTCTGCAGGCCTGGTCCCCCCCAACTGCCCTCCCCTGCAGGCCTGGTCGCCCCCAACTGCCCTCCTCTGCTGGCCCGGTCACCCGTAACTGCCCTCCCCTGCCGGCCATCTTGTGGCAGCCATCTTGTGTCCACATGGGGGCAGCAATCTTTGACCACATGGGGGCGGCCATCTTGTGTGTTGGAGTGATGGTCAATTTGCATATTGCCTCTTTATTATATAGTATATATATATGCTCATGTGTATACTTCCATAGAGAGAGAATACACTTATACATTATATATGACCAGAAGTATTTATTTCAAATATTAATAGTGTCTTTGTCTAGTTATTAAAAATGATTTTCCTTTTCACACTTTTTCATATTTTCTAAATCTCCCTCTACAAATATTCTATAATCATAAAAAAGTAAGAATCTATACATATTTTAGTGAAATGAACATTCCTAAAGGGGAAGGGAAAGGAAATTTTAAGCAATTTATTCTCAAGAGTTTTTAAGATAGAGTCAGAGATTTCTTTTCTCTGCAGTAGCAATACTTATTGCAATATCCCTTGACTGGGAAAACCATTGAAAATTCAAGTCCCTGTGGGATATCTCACTCTTAAGTTTCCAGGTAACTGCCGACTGAAGCAATCATGTACAAAGTCCAGAGTCTCCGCGGGATGTTTGTGTAACACACTGTAGGTGAGTTAGGTCCCCGCGATATGACGGCATTCCCTCCTGCTGGCTAGCACTCGGCGGGAAAGGCTTGTCTGGGTTACCATTTCAATCCTTTTTGTTGTGAGCACCTATTGTCTCCCCGGGCAATTACAGATTCGATCCCTGGCCACCACAAGCTCTGTTTAAAGGTGAGTGCTATAATGATTTTATTTGTAATCTTAATATTTCAGCACTATAGGTTATGTTTCCAACAAACTTCTCCTTTCATGTGTAAAATTACCGAACTCAGACTGTGGGCATTTCTCTTTCTTTTTAAAACATAAGCAATAGCTACTTTGCTAAAATATCAAAAGAACCAAAGGTTCATGTTCCTTGAGGAAATTTTCTTCCAGAAACTACCTTGTGGTTTGCGATTAAAAGCAAAGCAAACATACCCTTTGGCTGCATGATCAGTCTTGTGCCTGGGCTCCCGGGTCCGCACCGGTGATGGTAAATAGCATGTCTTGAGCCCCTGCGGTACACACAGATGAAAGAAAAACAAGAAATAAGAGATTTTAAAAGTTTACATGGAGATGGAAAGGAAGAAGCTGCACTTGAGAGCAAACTAGCTCATCCTCTGAACCTGTTGGGTAAGATGCCCTGAGCTGCCTCACAGACAAATCAGTCAAGGGAGGACAAACAGGTCAAAATCAGATGGACTTCACGCTACACTGAAATTCTTTAAATGCTCACAAAGCCATTTTTATTGATGCAATGGGATCGCAGATTTTGAGAGTTCAGGCGTGGATGCCAGTTGTGAGAAACCTGAGGAATCGCTGCCCTTCTCCCAGGGTCCTGCAGTGGAAGATTTTTCCTCACTGTCTTCCCCTGCCCCTGAGCATTCTTTTGTTCTGTGTTTATATGACCATTGTCTGGTGATGGGTAAGTGAAATGTCCTCATCATTTTAGATAGCACCCAAGTGCCTAGAGATGTTGAAAGTTAACAAATAAGGAAGCATTGGATATTATATGCTGGGCCATGAATAAAAATAATTCGTAAAATAATTATCTTCCTTTGAATAAAAAGGATATTTTAAACATAAAGTAATGTCTCTGCATAACAACAGAATGTTATAAAAGGAGACACTACCGATTAGCTCTTTTATGAGCATCTCCTCAAATAAGAAGCTCTTTTTTTTAAAATCCTCATTCAAGGAGTGAGGATATTTCTTTCATTGATTTTTAGAGAGAATGGAAGGGAAGGAGGAGGGGGAGAAAGAGAATGACTCATCCGTGTGAGAGACTCATCGATTGGTTGCCTCCCACATGTGCCCTGACTCGAGGTGGGAATCGAACCTGCAACCCAGATAGGTGACCTTGACCGGGAATCGAATCCACAAGCCGTGCATAGACCAATGCTCTAACCACTGAGTTTGCAGGCCAGGGCTCAAATAAGAGACTTTGACATACCATCTTAATTTAGAGCAGTTTCCAAATTGCTTCAGAACAGTTACAGCCAAAGAGGAGGTAAGAATATTTTTATCTTTGTGCAGTTGTAAATGAGAACTGACATGAAATCCACCTATACTTTTCCAGCTTTGGGAAGTTCAAAGAGATAGTGGGTGCTGCGGATGGAGAATTGGAAACCTCTGGTACTTCAGCTTCTCCCAATCACACGCTGATCACACAAAATGCTCTAAGAAGTTCCCCTCTGTACAGTTAAGAGAATTATTCTGGAAGAAATCTATTTCTTCCAAATCCAGTAAGAAAAACAAACAAATGCCCTAACTTGTTTGGCTCAGTGGATAGAGCGTCAGCCTGCAGGCTGAAGGGTCCCGGGTTCGATTCCGGTCAAGGGCATGTACCTTGGTTGCGGGCACATCCCCAGTAGAGGGTATGCAGGAGGCAGCTGATCGATGTTTCTCTCTCATCGATCTTCCTAACTCTCTATTCTTCTCGGTAAAAAAAAAAAAAAATCAATAAAATATTTTTTGAAATGCTTGAAACTATTTAAAAAAAAAAAGAAAAGAAAAATAAACAAACAACAGCAACAGCAGCCACCCCCTGTGTGTAGCTTTCCTTGTTGAAGCAGTCCTGCGTAAGAAGACCCCAAATTGGGGATGGGCTGGGGATGGGGTGGTGGTCTGTCGAGTGATTACACAGGGAAACTTCATATTGTTTAGAAACCTCAGCTCCCCAGGGCCTTTTATTTATTTATTTTAAAAATTTCTCTTTATTGTTGAAAGTATTACAGATGTCCTCTTCCCTCCCCGCATTGGCCCCTCCGCCCGGCACCAGGTCTGGAGCTCGGGCTGATGAGTAGGCCTCACACCATTCTGTCTGATCACAGCCTAACTTCTGTCTGAGCACCCTGGTCCTACTGTCCCCGGTTCTGTGCTGCTGAGGAAAACCAGGAAAGCCGAGCTACTCTACCAGTGAACTAAAGTCGGCAGGCAAGTGCAGGGACCAGCTTAGTCATCGACATCCTGGGCCTGCAGCCCCTTACCTAAGAGTTAGATACGAAAAGCTTAGGTAAAAATCGTGGGAAGCATCTCCAATCTCTGTCTACTGTACCCAGACAGTGACTGTGAACTCTTTCTTTGTCTCTCACTCAGAGCCCAGCAGCATACAACAGATACTCAAATGTGCGCAGATTCCATTTGAAATTGGAGGACGTATTTAGTCATATGCCAATGAATTTGGTTGTTTTTATTCCAGTATTCTTCTCTGAGCTTGCAGGAAAGTTCAAAAGCTTACTGATATATTAAGAAGAAATGTTCTCATTTTTTACCATATTGGAGACACAATTTTTTATATCTGATCTCAAGTTTTTGGCTTGAACAAAATTTATTAAATGATGAGCCCCATTTTTTTTAACTGACGTATTCTTTCATCACAACTAAGAAATGTAAAATAACCTGGCAGGTGTGGGTCAGTGGATGAGCATCAGCCTATGAACCAGGATGTTGTGGTTCGATTCCTAGTCAGGCACATGACCAGGTTGTGGGCTCAGTCCCCAGTAGGAGGCATACAGGAGGCAGCTGATCTCTTATCATTGATGTTTATATCTCTCTATCTTTCTCCCTTCCTCTCTCTGAAATCAATAAAAACAATTTTTAAAAATTGGAGTTAAAAACAAACTAATGTCTAAATCACTTTGAATATTTAATATCAAAACATATTTTAATCTTCACATGATCCTTGATGTAATTCAAAGAGCTCCTAGTTTTGAAAAATACATGACTAACAGCTACAATGAAATTTGCAACACTCGTAAGTATTATTATTAATTTTAAAAGCTAATATTGAGTGGTGATCCTATGTCATCCAAAGTCAAGACTCCTTCCATCACCATTTATCCCCACTTTACTCTCTTCTACTTCCCCCACCCCCTTTCCCTCTGGTAATCAGCGAACTGTTGTCTGTGTCTACGAGATTTTTTATGGGTTTTTCTTAGGGGGGGAGGGGAACTTGCTTTAGCAGGTTTCCAGGATGTCAGGAAACTGAATAGAACTTCCAGCAGAATGGTCTTCACTCATTCCCCAGATCCAGAAAAGTAGGAAAAACTGGAATGTACTTGAGGGTCCTGCCCACACAAAATGAGCAGTTGTTTTGAAAAGGGTAAGTTTACACAAGAATTCCCATTTTGGAATGGGAATGGGTTACAAATATATACTACATACTTTGCTTTGTAGCCTACCACTCACAATTCAGAGAAACTTCCTCCTACTGGGGATTGTAACCACAGGAATATATACCTTAAAAATCTTTAGAAATAGAATTTATACTCGTGAACATGTAAAGTTATGTGTTAACTTGCCTAAAGCGAGACAGGGAGACACCAGGGTTTTCTAAGATGATATCTGAGTCTCTAACAGAATGATTTGTAAAGGTTTGCCCCCGACAGGTCTTTGAGGTGCACACTATCACTGCTTTTCAGGGCCTGGAGGCTCTCAGAACATGGCCAGACACCCCGTCTTGTGGTTCATCCTGCTAAGCGCCCTGATTGACAAGAGCCACGCCTGCTTCTGTGATCATTTCCCATGGACTGAGTGGTCCAGCTGCTCCAAAACCTGCAATACTGGAACCCAAACCAGATCCAGGTGGGTGTGAGCTGTGCAGCTCTGCTGTGTGCCCTGGGAAACCTCGAGGGCAGCCTTAGCAATATCCAAAAGGGCCACGCTAAGCAATGGGACAAAACAAGATGTCTCAAAGTAAGAACGCATGAACTTGGAAGGAGTTTGTGGTCTTTTCCACATAAGGTTGAATGGAAGTCTACTTTTATTCTCTCCATAATATCGAGGAGTTTCAAAGAAATTTAATTAAGAATCTGTGCAATATTTTCAGTTGACTATTTACTTAGAATCGCTACTCAAGCTTTTTATCCAATCAGCATATAACTGCTCACCACCAGTGAGTTAATTACAGAGAATTTTCTGCTCATTAAACAGTCTAACAGGAGCTCAACTGCACAGCGATGCTAGCTGCTACCTTGATTGTTGGCATATACAAGAAGCAAGAAAACTGGTAGTTTTTAGTAATTCACATGTAGTAATTCAGTCTTTTTACCAATTCAGACTACTTGTCCCAGTGGTTTTTTTAAAAATCTACTAGGTGTTTCTGTTCCCTGCAGATGCTCACATGACTTGAGGGAGATAACGCTTTTTAGAAACTTATTTTGGAAAACTCTTTTTTTGCATTTGTATGGTGTGAGTCTCATTAAAAATAACCCATTGGCTTCCACAATAAACCATCCACCAAGTATGTAAAAATAGATTTGTTTAGAATATTCTTCTACTGAAGAGTCCCTCAGTAGCTGTCTCACTGTCCACCTAGTAAAGTTCAACAATAAATCCCGTTCTTCCCAACTGGGCTCTTCTCAGGCCTGTGTCACGGGCTCCCCCACCTGTCCTCTCTGCACGGCCCTTCCCTCCACATGCTCTTCCCTTAGTTGCTGGGAGAATTCACATGAGCTTTTCAAGATGTATCTCTCCTGTCACTTCCTCTTTGACTGATTGGCCCCACACCTCTCTGATTCCACCTTGATCACTGTACTTATTACATTGAGATCTTTTAAGCAATTTTCAGGAACTTTCTCTTTTCCTTTCTTTCCCAATCAGTCTCTTCCAGGAATCCCATCAGGGCCAGCTTCACAGTGAGTGACCTAACACTTAAAAGGACTTCATGCTTGGCTTAATGCTCTATCACCACTGTTTTAAATTCTTAATTTTTTAATAAGAGCAGTCTCCTCCACCCTTTTTTATTCTGCCCCGGGCCCCATAAATGATGTACCTGGTCCTGAGTTCCATGAAGTGGTAAGAACTGTACGTATGCCAACGTACCTGATTTTTCATGAAAACCTTCTTTCCTTCTATTCACTGTAGTCAATTCTCAGTGATATTTTTCTTATTGGGCTGGAGCCACTGTGATTATACCCATTCGAAGCAGGTTTTTTTCTCACTATTACAGGCAAGTAATAAAAAATGAATACTATCAGAAGAACTCCTGTGAGCAGCTTTGTACCTTCTGGGAGACCAGAGAGTGTAACTGGCAAGCTTGTCCGATCAACTGCCTCCTGGGGGATTATGGACCATGGTCAGACTGTGACCCCTGTGTCAAAAAGCAGGTGGGTGACACGTGGACATATTCGGGAAATCGGAATCACAATAAAACGACTCGGGTTCCCAAAGGCTCAACCATCACAGAAATGCTGAATTTCTTCAAATAAACTTTCCCACTTTCTATTGAGGAAAACATTTCATTGAGCAATTTTTAAGGGCCAGGAGGTTCATTTTACAACTTTCATTGTTGTGTGACCACCAAAAGGAAATTCTGGCCCCAGTACCCGTGTCACAACTGCCCAGTTCTGTCTGTGCCTTCTGAGAACACGGGGAGCAAAAGGAGGCTCTAGAAAATGAGGATTTCAGTCCAAGGTTTAAAATCAGACAGAAATCTGGAACATGAGCCAGAAGCCTGATTCCTTGCCTTTCCTCTTAATTGCCTCTCCCTATGGGAAAGTCCCTCCATTTGTTTACTGTTCCCGCTGCAATATTTACCCTCCACGAGCTTGTTCCTGTAAGGACATTGCCCGTGTGGACCCATCAGGACAGATGCTGAGCATTCACATGTTAGGGAAGAAAAAGAAACTCATCTGTGGAGCTCCCCCTATCTGAGCTGAACTGTTCTAGGTCCTTTCCATGCATCACCCTATTCAAACTTCACACCACATTGTGCTTTTCTCCCCGTGTTACAGATGAGGAAGTTGTGGCTCATTAGGAACTAAGTAATTTGCTCAAGAACACATCACTAATGGATATAGGATCTGCATTCTGAACTCAAACTTTTCTGATATCAAAGTCAGTACTTTTCAATGCTGTCATAATTCTGTCCTTCCCTGACTCTGTTCTACTCCTCACCATTTAAAATTGTTTAAAGTGTAGCCCAGCCAGTGTGGCTCAGTTGGTTGAATGCATGTCATGCTCAGGAGTTTGCCAGTTTGATTTCGGGTCAGGGCATATGCCCAGGTTGCAGGCTCAATCCCTAGTAGGGGGCTTGCAGGAGGCAGCTGATTGATGTTTCTATCTTTCTCTCTCCCTTCCTCTCTCTGAAATCAATAAAACATCTATATACTTTAAATCTTTTAAAGTGTAGAGAATGTGTCACCCTTGGTTTCCATGGTGACTTCCTTGTGCAAAAGAACCCCCAAATCCTTTCTCATTTATCACTCACGTCACCCTATCTTTGAGATATTGAAGGACTATTATTTATTTCCCGGAAGAATCTGCACTCAGGAGACACTCAGTAAATATTTGTGCATTGAATTTCTATTTAACTTAGAATCATGTGACTTTAGAGTTACAAGTCTTAGAAACCTTTTTGCCCACTTCCTCCTTTTAGGAAACTGGGGCCCAGAGACTTCCTGAAGGACACACAATTATGGAATAAGAAAAATCATTAGCTAATGGCAGCACCACTATAACAACAATCACTACTGTGATTGAGAAACCTAGATTTCTGAGATACATTTTGGCTTCAATCCTGCCTCATAGTTACTTAGCCTTCTCTCCTTTTCTTTCAGTTTAAGGTTAGATCTATTTTGCGCCCCAGTCAGTTTGGAGGACAAAAGTGTACGGAGCCCCTGGTGAATTTTCAACCATGCATTCCAACTAAACTCTGCAAAATCGAAGAGATTGACTGCAAGAATAAATTCCGTTGTGACAGTGGTAATGTACTTTTGGAAAATGTTCCTCCTCCACTAAAAATGACTTGACTAGCACAGAGTCATCCCAATTGACTCCAGTAAATGCTGTGATAGAGGAATCCCACCATATTTTAAGTATGGGGAGACGGAGGGGTTATGCTACCAATTACCAAGCTATTTACGTGTGAAGTTATTGCTCTCAAACTATAACCATCTTAACCACCTACCTGATTCATTTGCTTATCAAGTATTGATGCCCTGTTATAAAGCATGAGGAAGAAAAAGGAAGATGAGGGAAAGAGAAGGAGACAATACTTTTAAAAGTTAACTATTAATAAGCACAAATCTATAATCAGAATAAGCAATAGAAAAGGAGCAATAGATTTAAAAGATTTTCATATAGTTTATTACACCAAGGGTATTAATATTAAGATATGTCAGGAAGAGGGATGATTAGAGATGATGTGACAAATTTTCTGGGTGGTCCATTGATTGCCTCCAAAGGAAATTCCAAAAGAGGCAACTCAAAATGATTTAAACAATGGTAACATTCTCTCCAAGCCCAGTACTCATTCAGATTTATAAATTTGGTTAAGTTTCACTAGGTATAATCAAGCCTTGAATATACTACTTAATCTATGTATTGTCTTGCATAATTAATAGCTCTTCAACACTCACCATTTTTTAATAGTCTAGATCAGATTTCTGCAAACTATTTTCACTAAAATTCCAGATAGTAAATATCTTAGGCTTTGTAGGTCATAGGTCTATGTTGTAACTAATCAGCTCTGGAATCTTAGCATCAAAACTGCCATAGATATACCTATATAGACAAATGAGCATGGCTGTGTTCCAATAAAGTTTTATTTATGAAAACAAGCAGCAGGTCAGTTTTAGTCCAAGGGCCATAGTTCACTGACCTTTTATCTAAATCGTCCATTTGAAGTTAAATTTAGAGTTCAGATGAATACAATTTACACCATTTCTGTGTACTCTGGAATGCACTGGAAAGTAAAGTATTTATAACTAGATAGCAGATTTCAAATTCCATAGAAAATTGACCCCAGACCTTGGACCTAAGGTTTTTCTCCTTTTAATCCTTGCTTCCTGCCTTCAGCTTTGCCAGTCTTTTCCAAGTGTCAGACAGAAATGTTGGTGTCAGGGTTTTCCCTTTGTGCCCTGCTCCCAAACCTGGAATAAGAGGGTGGTATGTGAGTAGGTATATACACAGCATACCTATATGAATAAGGTCCTGTGAGCTATTGACAAAAGAGGGAATAGTAGAAAAATCTAAGCATTATATCCAGAATATTAAGATAAAGATTTTGAAGTGAAGTTTAATTATATGAAGCTTGAAGGAGAGTTTTCATAACAAATTACCAGAAAAAAACTCCTTTATTTAATAGATGATACATTCTATAAAATTTATTACAAAGAGCTGTCTTTAGGCCAAAAATATTCACAAGTTTAAGAGGTCTTTAAATACATCTATAGGCCACCAATTTATAATGAGTGATTTCAGGAAAGTTAGTGGTATTAGACATAGCTGATCACTAGTTCATCAGCAATATGGCCACAGCCATAGATAAAATCTAAAATATTGAAATGCATCTGCAATGGTTAGTAAGCAGCTACTTCCTGAGTGCCCCCTGTCCTGTTGTCCATATTCCTTCACAGGAAATCCTAGATTTTCCCAAGATTCAGCTATTCACTGGTTAATCCCTGGCATGGATTTGGTTGGCAACCATTTTGATTGGGTAGTGCCATGGCCTATTGGTTAAATATTCTACCAAAGATGCTATACTACTATGCTCTCCTAAAAACATCCACTAATGTCACTCTCAAAGAGAATAAAATGTTGGATGGATCATCTTTTGTCTGACTTAGGATGATATTTGGCCCTCAGCTATCAAAGAACTGTCTATCCTAAAGAGAGCTTCCTTCTTTTCTTTCCTCCCTCATAGTTTCTGTTCAGAGTCCTCCAGGAGTCCCCAAGACTAAGTGTATTCATTTAATGAGTCTTTGAGAATTACCCATGAGGCTAACCTTCGTGCACTGTGCCAACTCCTCTATCAAAGTCCTCATTTTAAGCATAGAAGACTAAAGAATTTGCAGCTGGTTATAAAAATAAGTAGAGGCCCGGCAGCGGTGGGGTCCCTCAGCCTGGCCTGCGCCCTCTCACAATCCAGGACCCCTTGGGGGATATCAGACTGATGGTTTCTGCCTGATGCCCTCAGGTCAGGCCAAGGGAACCCACTGGTGCATGAATCTGTGCACCGGGCCTCTAGTATGCATATAAGATCTTTGGTTAATCTCCTCCTGCCCTCCCTCTCTCGCCTTTCCTCTGAGATCCATCAGTCTGTTCCATGTTTCCATGCCTGTGTGTTAAGCATCTGCCCCCTGGTGGTCAGTGCACATCATAGCTACTGGTCAAATGGCCGAACGGTTGCTTAGGCTTTTTATCTATAATAATAAAAGGGTAATATGCTAATTAGACCAAACATCCTTCCAGACAAAGCAGGGGCTGGAGGGAAGCCAGCCTGGGTCCTGGGTGCCTGCAGGTGGCCATGGGGAAGCCAGCCTGTGTCCTGGGTGCCAGAGGAAAGCTGGTGCCAGCAGCCAGGGGAAGGAAGGCCTACTCTTGCATGAATTTCGTGCATCAGGTCTCTATAGATAGATATAGATATAGATATAGATATAGATATAGATATAGATATAGATATAGATATAGATATAGATATGTCATTGTAATAACAAAAATCAGTTCAAGTACATAGGAAAAACATGTACAATTTCTAAATGACTACATGGCTTCAGGTGTGAGTGTATATGTATTATGTATATGTTCTGGCTAATTGCTGACTTCTGCAAAGTCTGCACTATCCAAACTGCCCTTCATCTTTCCCACCCCTTCTTTAGTAGAGGATATACAGTGTGTGTGGCTTACAATATCTCTCCTCTGGTGCTTTCTACTCCATTGAGTTTTTGTGGCCTGAAACCATGTGACTTAGCTGTGTCTCATCAGAGCTATATCGCACCTGCCACTCATTCCTAAACATCACTCAAGGGACGTCCTATTGCTTTCATCCCTACCCTTGTTAATAGTCTTCTCCAATATCCCCAGAAGTACATATGGATAGAATTTCTTGTGTTCTAATAAATCTGGTACCCTGCTCACAACTAATGAGAACTGTATCCTGCATGTATAGCCCTACCTCAGTTCAATAAAATAGGATTTTTTTAGTGTAACCATATCAAAAATTAGCTTTTGCTCAAATTTGTAAGTACCAGGTTCAAAACATTAAAAAATATAATATTTGGGGGTTTTTCCTTTAGTAAAAACGTCTCTATTTAAAACTAAATTACCTACTCTGTTCTGCCCTAAAAATAAACAAACAAATAAAAAACTAGAAATGTGCTCTTTTAAAACCAGAGTATCTGTCAGGTTATATCCTGGGGTTAATACAAATTCTGTTCTCTCTATATTTTCACTCTTATATGATGCTGGGATGGGTAGCCATAATTCTTTATAATGTTAGTCTAGATATAATACAGGATTTTGAATAATCAAAGAAGGGCTTAATTACTTTCTAACATTCTACCTCCTTAGTGAAAGCTATTAACCAAAAGAGATGAAACTAAGTGCTTTCTGGGAAACTCTCCATTAATAAAAAAAAAATGTATTCAACAGAATACTCAATTTCCCCAAGCATTTCAGTGAGTCCAAATAGTCACACATAGCAATGGTGAGATGCTGATCACAACCTAGAATAGTTAACTAGGTAACCTTGAGTAAAACAATGCATTGTTGTCAGTGAGACTGTAGGACGCCAGTGCCCCTGGTTATAGGCAAGAGGGTGAGGGCAGGAGAGGGGCTGTGTATAAGGCATTTCAGTTTCTGTAATATATGCTTACAGAAATTGAAATGCCTTATGCACAAGGATCCTCATGAAATTCAGCAAGTTTAAAAGGAAAAGTAATTATTTAAGTACATGAAGCTTGTCCCATTTCCTAAACTCACTAATTTAACCTGCTACCGAATGCTATAGCACCTAGGCATTTAACTTGTCCAAACATAATTAGATTGAATAAATTATATGTAGTAAAGCAATTATATTATGTAGTTATATATGACTACATAATAAAAATATACTAATTATGTATAGTAAAATAATTACATAGTGTAAAATACACAGTTAGTAAGTGTGCAATTTTATTTTGATGAGTGTATACACACATGTACATGACCCCCAATCAAGATATAGAAAATATCCATAAACCTGAAGAAGTTTCTATTCTCCTCTTTCCAGTTAATTCCTATCCTTATTTTTCTTCTTTTTTTAGTTTTTTTTTTTCCTTTCCTTATTCTTGTATATCATATGAAGGAATCCCATGGCATCACTCTTGTGTGTCTGGCTTTGTTTGCTCAACAAATAAAATTTTGGAGATTCAGCCATGTTACCATACTTACGTGTGTGTGTGTGTGTGTGTGTGTGTGTGTGTGTGTGTGTGTGCACGTGCGTGTAATTAGTTTTTAACAATAAAACAGTGACCTTGAGTCTGCTATCCTTAGTCAGAACAAAATTCTAAACCTACAATTCATTTTCTGCTACAGAGCAGGATTTCTGTAGAAAGCTTACTGAAATGGGAATGGGATTCTAGATCTCATTTTCTTATTTAAGCCAATCAGCCCCATGGTGACTAAATAATCTATGGTGAATCTTTTAATCCTAAAAAGAAATGGGAGAAAATACAAGTTTATCATTCCATTCCCGTATGTTCCTAAATCTTTATTTAAAAATAATGAAAACTTAGGTGGGTACTTAGTGAATTATATAAATGTGTAACCACTATGCTGTATACTTAAAACTAATATAATATTAAATATCACTGTAATTGAAAATTTTTTTAAATTTAAAGGAGTAAAACATGATCTTGGATGAGTTCTTGTTAGAAAACCTGCTGTTAACTTTTTCTTGAGGTTTAAATCACTAGCGTTTCAGATTAATAAATACCTTAAATAATCAATTGTGGTCAATGTTGTTCGCTTTCCTTGATAGGTCGTTGTATTGCCAGCAAATTAGAATGCAATGGAGAAAATGACTGTGGAGACAACTCAGATGAAAGGGATTGTGGGAGAAAAAAATCTGTATGCTCACGGAAGTACAACCCCATCCCTAATGTAAACAGGATGAGCACTGGGTATGTAACATCTTTTTATCATTTGGGGGAATAACAGCGTCTCAGAACTGAGTTGGAAGCAGCAATGAAGTAATGATACACCTTGTCTGCTTCCTCATTCACCTCTTTCTACTCTTACCAGCCCTGCCTCTGGCACTTGGCCACCATACTCGGGCAGCATGTGGCCATGATCCTCACTCCTAGGGAATGAAATTATTTAGCATTTTCACATTTACCTTGTACCAGGCAATGTTATGGGCCCTTCATACTTGTTTGTTTTCATTCTCATACATCCTTTCGACAGTTCTGGAGCGGATCAGGGCAAACTGGTGGGAGGCCAACCAAGCTGGGTGGTGCCTGGGTGGATTTTTGGTGCTAGGTCTTGAGTGAGTGAGTAACCACTAAGAAATGCCAGGAGCAAATGGAGAATGAGGGTATCAGAAGAGTATGCCTATGACTGTGTTGAAAGTTGGAATACTAGAGAATTAAAACCAGTTTTCAAGGGTTATAGTCAAGCCCTGAGTCAATAATAGGAGACCAAGCCAGAGGAAAGGGCTTAGCCAAACATAGGAAAAAGGGGTGATAAAAACAATGGTGGGGAAAAGTTAAGAGAGTTAGAGGTTAAATGAGCATGGCTAGGGTGTCCAAAACTTTTCTCACATAAACTATATGATGCATGGGCAGGCCAGTACAGTTTAAAGGCCAAAGGTCAGACCTGCATTAACAGGTGGTTCGTGTTCAAGTAATGAGATCATTAGAGGTTTGGCAAGGGATTCTAAATTCATTACACTGAGCCAATGACTTAGAAAACTTTAGAAAATGTAAGTGAAGTCAGTGGAAAGAGAAGAACTGAGCCTTAGTTGGAAGTGTAAGAAAACTCAGTACAGCCCTGACTGGTTTGGCTCAATGGCTAGAGCGTCGGCCTGCGGACTGAAAGGTCCCAGGTTCGATTCCGGTCAAGGGCAGGTACCTTGGTTGCAGGCACATCCCCAGTGGGAGGTGTGCAGGAGGCAGTTGATCGGTGTTTCTCTCTCATTGATGTTTCTAACTCTCTATTCCTCTCCATTCCTCTCTGTAAAATATCAATAAAATATATATAGTTTTTTAAAAAAAGAAAACTAAGTACAGATAATCTCCTGTTCCCATAATAAAGAAATCTCCCTTCAATTTTTTGGCCAGAAGGCAAATAGTTTGCTATAGACTTTTATTGCTTTGTATTGGACTTTTTTTTTTTAAGTTTTCACTTACACTGCCAGACTTACATAATATGAAGCCTTGAGGCATCAAAGACAAACAGCAGCCACTGCAAATACAACCTCATTTGATTAGAGTGGATACCAGAAGCTATAGAGCCAGAATCAAGGACAGCAGTGAAATGGAACGGCCATTAGCTTGGAAGTCAGGGAGCCAGGTGCAGGACCGCGTTCTGCACTAACTCGCTGCACCATAGCCAAGTTATTGAACGTCTCTCGGCGGTGGTTTCCTCACTGGTGTGTCCAATGACTACAGGCTTTTCTGAGGTTCTGTCCTAAGAATTTCTAACTTGATTTCAATGAGAGCGTTTCAACAGCATCTTCTTATCAATGTGCAGAAATGGTTTCCTTTTCATTTTTCCTCTCCCTGGGAGAAAAACCTCAGCCAAAACTCCCACTGAGTAATCATGTTTTCTAATGTTCTGATTGATGAAGGGTGACATTCCAGTCTCATCTCTGGCTCAGTTGGTCTTGATCTAGAGTGCAGATGGGGAGGACCACACACTATGTGTACTTTGACAGAAGGCCTATGTGGCCTCTGCCAAGCACAGCTGCTGTCCTAAGGATTCTCAGAAATGAGCAAAACCTGCTGGCTTAGGACAGCCAGTCCTCTCCCACTCCCCAAGAACTGAGAGTTTTGAGAGCTGCTTATTGGAATCTCTTTCTGCTGGCCTGAGAATCTCTGCCCCCTCTCTCACACATTTCTCCCCACAAAAAGTAGCTTCCTGGATGCCTGTACCTCTTTTTAAATGGCATCTCCCCAAGGAAGAATTTAGCAAGACAGAACAACATTCTTTCATTGTTAACATCAGTCATCAGGTCTTAAACCTGAAGCAAGAGTCAGGCAATATTATCATGCTGTTTATTTTTTTCACAGGTTCAGCCAAGGCACAAATACACACACACATGCATACACACACACACACACATGCACGTACAAGCATATATACATAATTTTAAAATAAATATTAAAAGTTACAAAATATTACACACTAATCCAAATAAGATAAAATTCCTTTAAAAACCTACAATATAAAAAAACCGTGATATATTTGAAAGACCAGAATACTTAAAGTCAATTTAAATACCACAGAGGGGAGGAGAAAGGATAGGGCTGAAAATGGCTGCACAGTTGACTTAACTCATAAAAGGTTTCTCAAGCCTGAGGGAGTCACCTCTGTGGAAGTCCTATCTTCAGGCTCTCAGCAAGCAGCTACCCTCTTCAGAGCTTCCTCATGACCTAGGAGCCACTTTTGTTAAGCCCTTTGTTTGTGACAAATTTACAAGTACATAGCATAAGGCAGTGTAAGGTGAGCAGTTCCTTCTTCCTCATTGATCCCTCTTAAGTCAGAAAACAAAAATGAGTGAGTCTGAAACACCTGTGTTTGTCATGCTAACTTGAGTAGTTTGGAAACTTCTTCCCAGACCAGCTCCTCATACTTCCTCCCTCAAGTACCCATTTTGATAGAACTTCAAATATGAATGAGGGCACACCTCAAAATGTGCTCACAGCTATTGGGGTATGAGAAGCCATAGGAACCACTCCCTTTTTTTAACAACTTCAGTGAGCTGTAACTCATGTACCAGCCCTCCTCCTGTGTACCTGCTTTACTCTCACACCACTACCACACTCACACTTCTGACACCAGATGTGTGGGCGCTCTCCCCCATGAAGCAATTCTCTGTGACACCAGTTGGGTGTCCTACAATTTAATTCAATTATGACACTAGCTACCTGGATTTAGTGCCGATGCCACAGGTTAAGGACTCAGTCCCACAAGACTGCCCCCTTCTTCCCATGCCACTTTACCTATGCTTCTGATACATTGAAGGTTCCCACTGACCCACTCCTTGGGTTTGATTAATTTGCTGGAGGGGCTTGCAGAACCCAGGAAAACAATCTACTTACTGTTTACCAACTTATTATAAGCACACATCTTAAAAGATGCAGATGAATATCCAATTGGGTGTCATGAGTAGAGCAAGGGGTGTGGGAAGGGGCTCTGAGCTCTCATGCCCTGTCTGGGTGCACCACTCTACCTGCACCTCCATGTTTTCACCAAAATGGGAGCTCTCTGAACCCTATCCTTTGGGGAGTTTTTGTGGAAAGCTTCATCATGTAGGAATGATTGATCCTTAACTCCATTCCCAGCCCCGCTCCTCTCTCTGGAGAATGAAAGATGAAGCTGAAAATGCTAAGTTTCTAATAAAGGTTTGATTTTTTTGGTTACCAGTCCCCATCCAGGTGCCCACCAAGAGTTACCCGGTTAGAAAAAAAAAAAGACACTGCACGAATAGATACTAGAATTGTTGGGGTGATCACTTTGTAAGTTTTATAAATGCCGAATCACTATGTTGTATGCCTGAAACTAATATAATATTGTATGTCAACTGTAATTGAAACATAAATATTGAAATAAGAAAAAAAGTAAAAAAAACACCTCTATCACCCAGGAAATGCCAAGGGATTTAGGAACCCTGGGTTATAATCAGGGGTCAAAGACTAAATACTAGAACAAAAGATGCTTGTAGTGCTCTTATCACTTAGGAGATTACAAGGGCTTTGGAGCCCTGTGCCAGGAATCAGGGACAAAGACCATTATATATTTTTTCTATTATTTCACCATATGTAATCCATCAATACCAAACTTTTTGACACAAAACTCCTTCTTTTCCCACAAAACACATATTAATATCTATAAGAATTTGGAAAACTATTAGCACCTTGGATGACTTTTTCATCTCCCAGAAAACAATATCTTAAATACTTGATTTGTACTAAACTAACTAATCTCTATGTTTCAATTTCCTCATTTGTAAAATGGTTATAATAATTATATCTATATCACGTGCTTATCATAAGTATTAAATAAATATAATATTAAATGTAGATCAAATAGTGCTTGACTTATAGTATATAATATGCAAGCATTTGTTAAATAAATTGTATATATTATTGCTTGATAAAACAATGTTACTAGAATTCTGTTAAAATATTGCTATTACTATTTTAGTATTAACTCTCTATAAGAATTCCTTTACTATATCCTTCTGAAAGAAGTGGGCCTAGACTGGCATTAGTTATATAATCATTTATCTCATAATCGGCTTCCAAAATTTGTGCTGGTTTCCTAAGTCATGAAATAATTATCAACCCGAATTTTATTTCATGTTGAAAGCCCAAGACAACTATGTGAGTGGAATAAGGAAACCCTGACAGAACCCGAGGGGCTGAGTCTTGGTTTCTAGCCCTTTCTGGATGTTTCACCACAGACTAGAAAAAAATGGGCTTTCCTCCAAGTCATTTGTCATAAGTCAAAAATGTCCATGAGAGGTATTTCTTTCATATCAGTAAGGTAAATTTTCAAGATTGCTCTGCATCTATTGAATTCTTGAAAACTACTTTATTTCTAGGTTTAATTTTCTGGCAGGAGAGCCCAGAGGAGAAGTCCTCGATAACTCTTTCACTGGAGGAATATGTAAAACTGTCAAAAGCATTAAAGCAAGTAATCCTTACCGGGTTCCAGCCAATCTGGAAAATGTCAACTTTGAGGTATGACAGCCTATCACAGTGGCAGGCCAGTGCCAATGGTGATTTAAACTAAATTCCCAATGAAAGATTAGTGATGAATGAAGGGACAGAATGAAAAGGTAATGAACATTTTTAATGACCTGTTAGGTGTTAGTGTTTAATCCTTCCACAACCCAGTAAGGTCAGTGTTATTATCATCAATTTACAGATTTAAAAAAAAAAAACTAAGATAATTAATTTGCCCAAAGTCAAACAGCTAGTAAGTAGCAGATTAGAGATTTGATCCCAGGTTTCCCAAACACCAAAGTTCATGCTGTCCTCAGCAAACATACAGCTGTAACATATCCCCACAAAGAAAAATGGCGATTTATTCAGAATTTTCTCTACCATAGTTCTCTCCCTCCAGTAACCACAAAATTTAGACATAAAAGAGTGACTGCCTCCTAAAAAATCAAATAATCCTAAGTATAATAGAGGTGGATCTGCCCCTTTTCTTTCGATGTTATTAGTTGGTTTGGTTTTCTATGTGTTTCCCTAAGTGGTAATGAACATCATACTACATATTCCCAGAATCTGGCCCAGTACCTTACACATGATAAGTGCCCCATACTTGTTAAACAAAATAATCTATTTCTTTTAATTTATGACTTGAGGCCCTGTGCACAAATTTGTGCACCAGTGGGGTCCCTTGGCCTGGCCTGCGGGATAGGGCCAAAATCGGCTCTCCAACATCTCCTGAGGGTTCCCAGATTGTGAGAGGGCACAAGCCAGGGTGAGGGACCCCACTGGTGCATGATTGGGGCCAGGGAGGGACTTGGGAGGTTGGCCAGCAGGGGAGGGACTGTGGGAGGGCTCCAGGGCATGTCCTGCTTGCTCATCTTGCTCAGTCCTGATCGGCCAGACCACAGCAGCAAGCTAACCTACTGGTCAGAGCATCTGCCTCCTGGTGGTCAGTGCATGTCATTGTGACTGGTCGACTGTCTGCCCCCTGGTGGTCAGTGCACATCATAGCGAGTGGTTGAGCGGCCTTAGCATGTCATTAGCATATTACACTTTGATTGGTTGAATGGCTGACCCGACGACCAGACACTTAGCATATTAGGCTTTTATTATATAGGATAAGTGAAACAGAAAAGACGTTGTTTTAATGGTAACATCCACTTTCTTGGAGCTGTGCAGCAAGTAAAAGGCAGAGCAAATTAGAATCCTGGTTCCTGCTTCAATGCTACCTATATTAGATGAGACCTTGATGGTTATATCAAGAAAGACTTTAACAGCCTGGCCAGTGTTGCTCAGTGGTTAAGTGTCGACCTAGGAACCAAGAGGTCATGGTTCAATTCCTGGTCAGAGCTCCATCCCCAGTAGGGGGCATGCAAGAGACAGCCAATCAATGATTCTCTCTCATCATTAATGTTTCTCTCTCCCTCTCCCTTCCTTTCTCTGAAATCAACAAAATCATATTTAAAAATAAATCAGAATTTAGTTAACATCTTTTCCTGGGAAAATGTGGAAAAATGAAGTTTATCAGAGCCTACCAGCTGTTCCTCACACACCACTAAAAGAACTCATCTTCCTCCTTCCAAAAGTTGCCTTGGCTTTCTACATTCCCTTCTATATTCCCTTTCCCAGAACAGCATTCCTGTTCTTCCCCCACCCTCCCAGCTGCTTGGTCAACAATTTCTGTTGACTTACATCCTAAATATCTTTTCAATCCACCAGTTTCCCTCTACCCAACCACCACTCCCCTAGACCTGGCCATTATCCTGTCCCACTAGGCTTATTACAATAGTTTTTAAACCACTCTCCTTGCCTCCACTTTAGTTAACTATAGTTCATATGATCTTGGCAAAACACAAATGTGATGGTAACACTCCCAATTTTTCATTCATTCGGTTAATATTTTTAAAGATCTCATATGCAAAAGCTTGCCTTTAGAATCCAATCCCAGTATTTTAGCAGGGCCTACAAGACCTGGCTGTTTCCCAGTTCCATCTAATTTTTCAGCACTGCTTGTCTGTGAGCCGACCCTCCTACCAAGCTAATGAATGTGGTCAGATTTTCTCTGAACTTCTGCCAGGATACCCACACCCCCTTCCTTACCTGACAATATCTTTTTCTTTAAGCTGACACATCTTTTCTTGTGTGAGAGCTAGTTCATGAAATAAAATATTTGTGATCTAAGTTTTTTAGAGGAATGGTGCAGAAATGTCAGCAACTATAGCTAAATATGATTGCATTGCTTCAGCGTTAAGAGCTTTATTCCTGGACATTTTATTTTTTTATTTTAATATATTTTATTGATTTTCTTACAGAGAGGAAGGGAAAGGGATAGAGAGTTAGAAACATCAATGAGAGAGAAACATTGATCAGCTGCCTCCTGCACACCCCCTACTGGGGCTGTGCCCACAACCAAGGTACATGCCCTTGACCAGAATAGAACCTGAGACCCTTCAGTCCGCAGGCCGATGCTCTATCCACTGAGCCAAACCGGTTAGGGCTATTCCTGGACATTTTAAATGCTAAGTGGTGTGCAATGCAATAGCTGAAAGTAACATTGAACTTTTGACTATATTTTACTGTTGAGCAAGACCTTTTTGCAGCAGAGTTATTTTATCTTTGCTTGACTAATTGTGCAACCTATTTAATTGTGACATATGGTTTGCCTCACAGTGTATCTGAATACTGAATATTTTAAAACAAGAAAAAATTTTTCCATTGCAAACCAGACAAGCATCTTTCACATAAACAAGTACTCTTCAATTTGCTTTGCAACCTTTTTTTAAAAAATTTATCTATTATTCTCTTCTTACTGGTATAACCATAACAAATACATAACTATCTTTAAAATCACGTCCATAAGAGATTAACCAAAGGACTTGCATGCATGCATATAAGCATAACCCATGGACACAGACAGTTGGGGGTGAGGGCATGTGTTGGGGGATGGGAGCAGCTGGGGAAAGGACAATGGGGGGAAAAGGAAACGTATGTAATACTTTAAACAATAAAGAATAAATAAATAAATAAATAAATAAATAAATAAATAAAAAATAAATAAATAAAATCAGCTCCACTAGCTTTTTCCCTTCTTCTCCCACCAAGCTAGTGAAGACTGATAACCACCCACCAGGCAGAACCAATTGATCATTTGTCCTCTGCCTTGCAGACATGGCCAGAAGAGTGCTGATGCCCAACTCTGAATAAGGCTAAAAGAGATGGGGATGATTCCAGAGCATGATCACACAGGACCTGCCCTCTCCTTTTCTAGGCCTTAATATTCTGAAAGATATCTGAAATTAGATTGCAAAATACATCAAATTCATAGGCAGAATAAAAATAGTCCTCGTTGCTTATTAGCCCATTACATCTCAGTTTGAGACTCATTTCCGTAAGCTAGACTTTCCTGGTATTATCTCTCTGGATTTTATAGTTATTTGTGACAATTCCCTAGGCCGCACAATGCTTCATATATTGAATTAAGTATTTGTGATGGTCTTTCTCCCTAACTAAACTACTGACTCCCTGCGGGCAGGAGCTAATATATTCCATGTTCTCTAACAAAATGAGTCCTCAATAAAGGTTCATTGAATGCATAAATGAGTGATCATTGCATTAGATCTTTACAAGTAGCTCCAGCATTTCTTAAATTCTATTATATTTCATATGGACTTTTCTCCAGGTGGAAATTAAAGAAGATGATTTGAAAACAGAGTTCTATACTGATTTAACACCTATTGGAAAGAACAAAGATCAAAAAATCTCAGCTTCGACCAAAGACGAGCGTGGTGTTCATGTGCCAATTTTTTATTCCTCAACGAAAAGTCAGTCCTCCACCCAAAATTCTGCTTTCAAGGAAGCCATTCAATCTTCCCACAAAAAGGTAAAATAATGGTTCCTGGTCTTTTTGTTCTTTACTGAAAATTAATGCCAATTCCAACAATCATGCGACAAGAAGGGGGGAGCTATCCAATCAGTAGGATGTCTAACTCATATTCAAATAGCTTTAGTGTTTTTTCATGGTTGTTTTATCCCCTTCAAAAATTATAGAGGCCATATGTATAATGATGCTTCCTTTTTGCCTGTGTTTGGCTATGTTTATGGTTATATTTTTGGTCTTATTTGTTTAAGTGTATGTATTTCTTACAAACCACATGTCACAGAACTTTGCTTTTTTGAATATAATCTGGTGGTCTCAGGCTTTTGCTGGGGAAATTCAGCCAACTTACATTTAGTGTTCTCACTGAGATACTTGCTCGCTTTCCCCCCATTTTTAATTTTTCTTATTCGTTTCTATTGGCTGCTGTTTCCTGTTTCCTCTGCCATCTTTGTCACAATTGCGCTCATTGTCTGTTTCAAAGTCATAATGCTGTTCATACTGAGTTTTCTTAGTAAGAGTTAGTGCTTTTCCAATTTGCTTCACAAAAAAGATCTCACCGAATGTTGAACTAGAACGTATGTGGTTAATAACTCACTGTCACGTCGTCTTTTGGCCTATGACAGCCAATTCAAGCCACCGGGACTGACGAATGCACTGACAGGTGGAGCGCCCTGGAGGTGCTCGTGCTCAGCTGAATTACCAGTTTCACTTGTATTTCCCACGATGTAGTTCTTAAAGCTGCCTGGAAATTTTGAACCATTCCTTTCAGTGCCCAAATCTCAACAGGCATTTCAGATCTCCGGGGAGTGAGAACGCTCCTTAGTAAAAGCACAATGCCCCTCCTACTTTCAAAAGCCAGATTCTATGACAAAAATCAGGTTTTTAACTTAAAAAATGGAATTAATGCACCTACAAAATGGAAGCTCCACAAAGGCAGGACCTTGACCTTGTTCACTTCCGTGGTCTTAGCGCCGGAGGCAAGAAGGTAGAGAGCGGGGAGGAAAAGGGAAAGGAAGTGGGGAAGGGGATGATGACTCCTTTTCAATCCTTGGGATTATTGTTTTTCTGTTGTGTTAGCAGTCATTGTGTGCCATAATTATAGCACACAGGAAGATAGCTGTTTAATAATTTACGGTTATTATGAAGTTCTTTTGCTAAAATATACTCTTCTTTCTGCGTTGTTGTTTTTTATTTTGTTTGTTTGTTTTGCTCAAACACTACAATTTGGTAAAAGTGGGAAATTACATAAAGTGTATAAAAATGTTTAAAAAGAGCAGTTACATGGATACACTTATAAAACTCAGTGGCTGTATAGAAGAACAATGTAATGGAATGAGGTTTGGAGTATAATAACTAACCACCTAATTCTAAACCAACCCGACATAACAAGAAATGATTTTTTTTAAAAAACCTTCTTACAAAATTTTTTGCTTATGGGTGGAGGAGAGAGAATAAAGATAATTTGTGTTAATCTTGCCTCTTAGCGATTTGGAATCAGAGCATTTGGGTTGGTGTTATGCTGAAGGGTGTGAAAAGTCACAGTGCACAGCCCTCATCTGTGCACCAGAAGACATTTCGTGGGTAACTGAGGCGTGGAGACTTTAAAAGCTTGTTCCCAGTTAGTGACAAAGCTGGGACTTGAGTCTCAGTTGCATAACTTGCAATTGAAAATTCGTTGCATAATCCTTTTTCAATTATTTGCACTGGCAAGGCTTTCTAAATAAAAACTCAGTAGGGATGCAGCCATGATTGACGATCAAGAGAAAAAGATTTGCTTTTCTGAGAACTGATCTCTCTTTGGTAGGGAACATAAGCCTCAGTCACATGGTGTACATCATTGAGATCATCTCTTTTAGCGCTTTCAACATCTCAGGAAAAGGAACTGGACAATAAAGCGACAATTATAATTGTGCGTGTGAGAACAGGCAATAGCGAGTTAAAATTGTTGTGATAGTAGATTGAAATGAAGCGAATGATAAATAGATGACAGTTAAGTGCTTGATACCTAAAGACAAGCTTTCATTATGTTTAATCATCTTTCCTTTTCACTCTTTTCTCCTCTTCCATTTAGGATTCCAGTTTTATTAGGATCCATATGGTTATAAAAGTCTTAAACTTCACAATGAAAAGTAAAGACCTGCAGCTTTCAAATGTGTTTTTAGAAGCCCTTAACCAACTGCCTCTGGACTACAACTATGCTCTGTACAGCCGGATATTTGAGAACTTTGGGACTCACTACTTCACCTCTGGCTCCCTAGGAGGCGTGTATGACCTCCTCTACCAGTACAGCCGTGAGGAACTGAAGAACTCAGGTATGCTTACCTCGGCCGCCCTTTTCATTAGCTGATCTGGTCACAGGTGATGTCTTTTTCTCTTATTGTATCATTTTAATTCTTTTCTATTAACCTTAATTAGACCCTCCTTTATTTTCAAAATAATATGAAGAACAACCAAAAGTACAAAGTCAAGGAAATAAAACAAAAATAGTAAATTAGGACCAACAAAGAAGGAAAAATAAATATGTGTAACATCTTTGATGGGGCATCAGATTTGTCTATGAATTTTCTGGCATTTAGGAAGATCATAAGCGACTCAGTAGCAGTGACCTAAAGAGCATTCCCTTTGCTCAAGGTCAACAAGATTTGTCCTGGAACTAAATCCTAAAGGATCATTGACTTACAGCATTTTAATAGGCGATAATAATTTTATAGATGAACTAGAGGCCCAGTGCATGGATTTGTGCACTGGTGGGGTCCCTTGGACTTGCCTGCAGACATCCCCCGAAGGGTCCCAGATTGCAAGAGGGCGCAGGCAGGCCGAGGGCCCACTGGTGCACAATTGGGGCCAGGGAGGTACTGTGGGAGGTTGGCCAGCCGGGGAGGGTCCGCTGGAGGGCTCCAGGGCGTGTCTAGCTCGTCTCACCCAATCCCCATTGACCGGACCCCAGTAGCAAGCTAACCTACTGGTCAGAGCATCTGCCCCCTGGTGGTTCAGTGCGCATCATAGCTACTGGTCGAACAGTCGCTTAGGCTTTTATATATATAGAAAAGTTCTATAAATAAGTGCAAATTCACTAGCAGCCAGTGGTGTTTTCCTTCCTACCTATAAAATAATAATATACACCTTAGCCTATAACTAAATCTTGGTTTCCTAAGTATTATCTTAAATTGCAAATATTAATTATTAATACAACTTAAGCACCTTTGAAATAATTTGTTTTCAGACCCCTGTAGGAAATGGCACAGGGTCCTGTGATGATTCTACCATGTGTCTCTTGAGAACACGATTAAGAAACTGAATGGTAACAAGAATTCAACTGACCAATTCCCCCAAATAAGTCACAATTCTTGATCAAGTAACTTTATACAAAAGGAACAAGGGAATTGTTGATAAATACAACACCGGTGTCGATGGAGTGTCAATTCCTCCATTCTTACATCTCATGTCGAAAATACTAATGGTTCCTGGGGCTGCCCTTAGGTGACCAGAGATCCCTCCTGATCAGCTTCCTAAGAGAGGAGATGGGACAAATGTCTTTGAGAAATACTTTCACTAAGAGGGTCTCTAAAAAATTTCACCTGATGGAGTTACTGAAATGGAAGAAGTTTATGCTGTGATGCGCTCTCTATACCACCTAGCCCTCCTGTTTTGTCAGCTCTCCTTCCCACTGGAGCGATGCTTGCATGATGAATGTGATGTCTCCTGCCACAGAGACTCGCATCAACATTAATGCTGGGCAAAAATCGTGGGGGGAAATCTCTGGCCCTTGACTTGTTTTCATTCACCCTTGAGATGATATTATTCTGATTACCTCGGCTATGGCTCAGAGAATAATTTCTCACTTGATGAGCTGTATTCATCACCCATTCAGAGCAAAGCCTCCAAAGGCTTAGAGATCAGGGCAGTTAAAGAACGATGTGAATCTTTAATCAACCTTCCAGTGTTTTAATAGCTGAAGCCCCATAACCAAAATGAAGAGTGATGAACTATCCTTCCCTATTGGAACATTCTCCCCCTCCGTCTCTTTCTCTGTAAATGGAGATAGAGAGTGACACTTAATAAGGGAAAGAACAGGAGTTTGAGATGTGATAGGAAACTGGAAATATATAATCATACACACCTGTGTACACATACACAAACACATATCTACACACACTATATCTATGTATGTTTAATATAGGCAATAAAACATATTCTTATATTCAGTGTTCTTAAACATAATATATATTCTTATGTTCAATTAGTATAGACAGTTATTTATTTCTCTAAGACACAATAACACTATTGGTGCACAATTTTAATTGTGGTTAAGTTGAAGTACACCAAGACAGAAACAAAACTTAATGAAATGGAATTCTCTAGGGGTTGTGATTACCTGTTTTTGCCTACTCTCTAGATGAATATCTATTCTGGCATCTTCCCTTTTATCTCTTTCTATTTGTTCTCCCTTGAGTTAGCCATGACATGATACTAGAGTACAAGCTTAGTTTTTGTTTGCTTTATTTAATAAGAATCATAACCCTTGTCATTCATTTCAAAACACCACAACTTGAATATTTCATAGCACTTTGTCTCCCTCAGGAAAAATAAACAAAATTCAATTGCTTTTTAGTTGCATCCTTTGATTTATTCCCCTATTGTTCAGGGTCCCATAGTCAATTTAAAGCCTTGAATAAAAGTTGACATTGCTTCAGTTTGCAAGGTGAAAAGAATTTCAGGAATTCCGTGAAACATTAATCAATTAAAATATCATAATATGCAAGATGGTAATTTTAAACTCCTTTTGTTAAGAAGTCATTTTCTGCTTTTAATTTGAGCAGAAAAATTAACTGCCTCACTACTTATCAGTATGACATTTTCAACTAGCACTATTGGCCTTTGTCCAGTCAAAGTAGCTGAGGACATTTCTAAAATACTCATCCCCATACCCCAGCAAAGGGATACTGGGGTTTGAGGGGCCAAGTGCTACAGCATCAAGTTGCCTCTTGGTCAGTGTGGGTAGAGGTCAGGCAGCAAGCTCTAGGATCTGCTACAGGGAAGAAAAGGCTTATTCAGAAATTCACTGATGAAACCTTGATGTTTTAATCACTGTATGACTAACAACATGGCTCATAAGAGGGATTCTTCATTCAAATCTTCAAGGATTCTCCTCTAACCCTCAGAAAATGGATTTAACTAAGCTTATGGTTAATTAATTTTGTTATCATTAATGAATTGTACACATAACATTTAATTTTAACTTACAAATAATCAAAACCTAACAAGAGAATAAGAAAAGATGGGAGTTGTTGCTATAGGGGCATTAAATTCCTAATGTGGCCTAAACATTTGACTCACCCACTTATAGGAACAATACTACCAGTAGAAAAGTGACTTATGTTTATTCAACTCGATCAAAATAGCAGACTTTTCTTTCTAAAGTTAAAGATACAAGATAATCATGGGGAATTAAAACTAAGAACTTCTTACAACTTCTAACGCATCTCTTCCAATGTGACAAACCATTGAGAAAACTGTGAGGTGGGCACTCCCCATGCTCCTCCACTCCGCCTCATTTCTCAGTGATCTCTGCCTTCAGGTTTCAGGTTTAGCATCTCACCAAACTGTGCCTCAAGCTCTAAACACACTTCTTCCTTCCTATGGTGACCTGCAACCTTAAATATCAGTATTTGATAAACTACTTGGCTTTAAGATTCTTTAGGGCTGATATTAACAGCTCTATCCCTCATGTGCTTGTGTTTTGCAAGGCAATGTTTAACTAAACATCAAACAACCTGGACAATCTAAAATTGATGTTTCGGGTAGCAGGTCAGGTGGTGTGGGAAGCAGTTAACAAAAAGGAAACATGGATTCTCCTCAAATGACCCCAGGTAGGCAGTATCACCTAAGTGTACAAACGGCAAGATCTGTTTCCCTGCACTGTGCCCCAGTCAACCCCTGACATCCACATAGATGGTGAAGACATTGAGCATAATGGCAAGCATTGTGGTGGCCAAGAGTGATTCAGGTGACACAATCTTCAATTAATGATGCTTGGAAGTTTAGTGAAAGACAAGGACCATGAGGACTAAGGGTATTAGAACTGGGTGGCCTCAGCCTCAGAGACCGGAATTTTTATGAGACATAGACAACTGTGGGGAGGCACCCGTGGAAGCAACAGTAGGGATTGAGGAAGATGTGGTCAACCCCAGCTCCCACAGCTGAACGGGCTGGGAATGGGGCAGTACCTACCTCCCGTAGAGACAACGAGAAACAGATCCAATGCAGGCTTGAGTTCAGACAAGGAGAGCAAGAGAATAGTCAGGGAGGATGTTGACAAGAGTTCCTAGGTCAGAAGTCAGAATTTCTGAGAGCTAACAGAAAGGTTTTGGAGGTAGAGGTGGAGCGAGCAGCCAAGTCAGGGAGAAGGTGAGCAGGTGAGTATGAGAACGGGCATCCAGGGAAGGAGAGATGACCAACAGGATTCACATTTTTGATGATGAACAAGGAAAAGTGAAGTGGACGGAGGTTTCACAGTGTCAGCCATGGCCCCGCAAAACCTGACAGCAGGGCACGACACAGTGTGTGTCTATCTTCTGACGTGCAGGGCTGCACAGTGGCAGCGGCCAGTAGGATGGGCGAGCTTAGAGGTTCATTCTACGTAAGCAACAGGAAGAGGCCAACATGGTCCCCTGGGCTGGGCCACAATCACCCCAGCTGTGCTTCTTCAGGCCAGTGTGGAAGGGAGAGGTAGCAGGGACTCATAAATACCTCTTCTGTTCAGGTTCCTCTCAGGGTCTGTGAAGGACTGAATCTGTAGGCGAGAACTGTCGTTCATTCGCACTCACGGGAATTACTAGTAGAGATGATGGCGGCTGATTGCAGAGCCTCATGCTCTTCTCTGAATTCTCAGGAGGTTTTGTTTGTGCTCCATTTCCTAGGCTTAACGGAGTCAGAAGTTCAAAATTGTATCCGGATTGAAACAACGAAACGCTTTCTTTTCTTTAAAAAAAAATATGTGGAACACCGGTGCACCACCAACAAGATGTCAGAGAAATATGAAGGTGACAGCCCTCTCCCTTTGCTGCCCAGGGCACCCCGCGGCTGACAGTAACTAGGACCGTGTTTCTCAGAAGTGTGGGATTTTTCAGTTTGCACTTATTTCAGTTATCTACCTCAGAGCCCTGTGTGTGGTGGGGAGAGAGTGCAAATACAGCGTCATTAGCAACATTTACAGGGGGAAATGGCTAAGGTTTTCTTTATCTTATACTTAAGTTGTTTAATTTAATTAATATTTATTGATTCTTCCCATGGGCTGAACCCAATATTAGCCATTGTGATGTAAAGATGGGTGTGGATCAGGCCTTCCTATCAAGAAGCTTACAAAGTAATGATATGTATAACCAGCCATTAAAAATACAGAGGGATATGCCACGGTGGCTCCATTGTTCGGGGCATCATCCCATACACCAAAAGGGTTGCGGGTTCAATTCTCATCAGGGCACATACCTAGGCTGCAGGGTTCCATCCCCAGTGGGGGCACATACAAGAAGCAACCTATCAGTGTTTCTCTCACATCGATGTTTCTCTCTCTCTCTCTCTCTCTCTCTCTCTCTCTCTCTCTCTCGCTCCCCCCCCCCCCCTCACTGTAAAACATATCCTCAGTTGAGGATTTTTTAAAAAGGATAAGACAGCCAAGCCAGACTCCTGAGTGCTGTATCTTGTAGGAGTTCTGCTCAGCTGGTCCTCAGGTGGTTCCCCAGGTTGATTGTTCTGCACTTAGTTGTAATTTTGATGTGGTCCTGGGAGGGGTGAGTACAGTGTTCACCTCTGCCCTCTTGCCCTCTTAGCTTTCATTTCTCCCTCTTTCTAGCCTCTGCATCCACTGAGTGATCACTCTACCTCCTTGATATTTCTCCTAGTTATCCTCATCTCTTTATTTCCATGGCACACACTCCATTTGTTTCCAACCTGGATCACCACAGAAGCCTCCTCACTGGCCCCCGGCCTCTAGTCTTGCCTTCTTTCGATCTGCCCACACATTTTCTGAGAGGAATCTTCTCTGAGGCAATTCTTATCATGAAGCTCTCATGCCTTAAGCATGTCATGCTTCCACAAAGCCTGAGAGGGAAGTCCCTGCCTCTTTGTCTTTGACTAGCTAAAGTGTGGGCAGTCCCCTGACGCAGGCATGCTCTCTTCCGTGCTGTGCCTTGTAAAGAACTCCCTTCTCCATGTAAAATTCTCCAGTTCCCTTACTTCCCCCGACAGGTTGCTACTCATTCTGCTCAGGACAAGGGAAGGCAAAATCACAGAAACTTCCAAAATGTGAAGCTTATCTTCTCATGGGGAGACAGATAGGGAACAAACAAAAATACAATATGTACTATAATAACTAGATAATTTAAAATATCAGCATATAGATGGTCTCCTTGCAGATGCCCATGTGAAGCATGAGCAAAATGAGAACTGGTTTGACAACCATGCATTCGTATTATATCAGAAGAAAAGAAAAAAGAGGGAAAAGGAGAGCAGCATGCATAACCCAGTAAAAGAAGGGATGCAGTTTCTATGCCAGTTTTTCCTGCAATAGAATA
This sequence comes from Eptesicus fuscus, assembly GCF_027574615.1. Taxonomy (NCBI): domain Eukaryota; kingdom Metazoa; phylum Chordata; class Mammalia; order Chiroptera; family Vespertilionidae; genus Eptesicus; species Eptesicus fuscus. The sequence continues at coordinate 104,750,766 of NC_072476.1, forward strand.
ACTTAATCAGAAAGTTAATTCAATAAATTAAGACATCAGAGACAAAAAGACTAAATATAAGAATTGACTGAAAAGGAAGATTTCAAAACTACAGTACAAAGACAAATAAACACTGAAAACTATCACCATTTTAGTCTGAAATAAATGACACACTGCAAAGACAAAATATAACTGCCTATTTTCAAGGACGCTAATTCCCACATCTTAAATTCTATTTGTCATTCCATTTCCATTAGGTTTTCTGTAATAATTATTAAGGTTTGGATGTTTTTTTCTCTGCATTTATTAGGAATTACTTTAATATTTTCTGTATATAATTAACTTTGTTAATTTTATTTTCAGACAATTATATTTTGTCACTGTCAATTGGTATAAGATATATTGGCAAATATATGATTTTTCAACCATTCTTTATATGAAATATAAATACAAAAATGCTAAAATTTTCTTTTTATACCCTTCTGTATTATTTCACATGCCTCACTTTGAAAAAGATCAGACTACTCTTCATAGGGAGAGTATTTCCCCCCATCGTTCTAGTCATTCTAGACTATTTACAGTGGGGGCAAGGCTAATCCTTCCTGGCCCTGAAGAATCAACATCAAATTAATGGCATTAACTCTCACCCATATCACAGGCCTCCTTTTCATTTGATTGTATTTCTTTCTACTATTTCCTATTCCTCAGTTCCGATTCTTATGAGTTAGAGACACCATTAGTTAATAGATTGTTTTGCAAATCTATATAGAAACCTGTGCTATGTGTAGTAAATATCATCGCCTCTAAAGAAACACTGTGCCAACTCTTCACTTGAAGTTTAATTTCTTTTTCTTTTCCTTTGGTTAGTTGTACTTTTACTCCTGTCTTAAAGCACTCTGTCAACTTTGTTCTGTAGTCGGAAGTCTCCAGTGTGGCCGTCAACACATTGGATAGCAGAAGCCAGGGGTCTATAGCATCCCGGGAGCCAGACATATACTAATACGTATCAAAAGTGGGGGGCTGGCATCAGAGAGCAGGGAGCAGAGTAGTCAGGACTTGGGCTGCATTTGCATCCCAGGCGCCCAGTCCTCCCTAGGGGCGGACCACACTTTGGGGGCCAATTCCCTTCTAGCTTTATTGTCCAGGTTTACAACCGCACCTATTTCTCAGGATTGGGAGAACTGCACGAGATAATGTGTGCAGCTGATTGTGTACAAGCTGCTTAATACACGGCAGCTGTGGGCACTGTTGGCACTGCTATTCATAAACTGCCTGTGGGGATGAGGAGCGGTGCTCTCTCGCTCTTCTCTTAGCTTACTTAATGCCTCTACCATCCACTTCTGTGCAAGCAGGCTCTTCTTTAAAGGTTCGATTTGCAATAAAATTAAATGGGCAATTATTTTTAAAACACCTTGCAGGCTCGATGATGCAGGGAGCAGAGAAATCCATCTCCTTGGTCCAAGGCGGGAGGAGTGAGTACTCCGCGGCTTTGGTGTGGGAGAAGGGGACCTCGGGTCCTGACGAGAACGTCTTTTCTCAGTGGGTAGAATCGCTGAAGGATAATCCTGTTGTGATTGACTTTAAGGTAAGAATAAAAAGTGTGCTGGGTGAGAGAGCTAAAGTAGTTCTCTGGCAGCCCAAAGGAATGGCCACGCAACGCCTTTTCCATTTTGCTCCGAGATGATAAAGGACATGTCTTTCTTTAGTGTGCGTGCACAATGTTAAATTACACATCTATTGCTTTTGCTGTTCAAGCAGGCATTCTCTAATACATAGTTAGAATTTGCAGCATACGTGGAATATCAGGAAAGGGGATTTAGTGAATAAAACTGCTCAAACTTGCCTTGAGTAGTACTCTTCATCTCTCCAAGGCGTGCAAAGCATTTGGTCTCTGTAATTGCTTGCAACTTTTATTTGGTGAGCTCTCCTAAGCCTTCATGGATAGCTCCGGGGGATAAGTGGGATTTTTATGTGCATGTGGCTCTCTGGTTCTATGAACTTTGATTACATGTACCAGTCTTATATTTGTTGTCATTACATAAGAAGGTGATTTTTATTATTCAAGGAACACTTTGCCCACATATCAGACCTAGTGCATTTGGAACCAGTGTTTGCCTCAAACATAAGCACATTTTTTTTATTCTTTTTAATTTCTTTATTAATTAAGGTATTACATTTGTGTCCTTATTCCCCTATTAGCCCCCAAGCTCCCCCACTCATTCCCTCACCCCCCTGTTGTCTGTGTCCATTAGTTAGGCTTATATGCATGCATACAAGTCCTTTGGTTGATCTCTCCCCCTTACCCCCCACCCTCCCCTACCTTCCCTGAGGTTTGACGTTCTGATTGATATTTCTCTGTCTCTGGATCTGTTTTCGTTCATCAGTTCATGTTCATTATATTCCACAAATGAGTGAGATCATGTGATATTTATCGTTCTCTGCCTGGCTTATTTCACTTAGCATAATGCTCCATAAGCACCTTTTTTTAAATGCCTGCTAACAGGCTGTCCTGCTCATTTGGTTCAAATGAAGGCAGGAGTGCAGTCACAATGAACATAGATTAATGCACACGCAGCCTGACGATGCAGCACGCTCTCCAGGCTGTGGTAGGAAAGTGAGTCACTTTTGGCACTAGATAGTCATTCCTTTGGGGTTTTAAAATATTAATAAAATATGGGGGGATGAGGACAAATATGTGATACCTTAATCAATAAAGAAATTAATTAAAAAATATATTAATAAAATGAGCCCTGGTTTTGTGTAAGCCCCATTATTTCTTGCTGCAATTCTTTGCTCATCCTACCAGTGAGTTCATTTCTCCGTTTGCTCCCATTCTACACTTTCTCCTCTGGTTCCCCCAAATGCCAGTATTGCCCCTGGGAGAGCAAAGAACCCAGAGAGGCTCTCTTCATCCTCTGGATCTTTCACCTGGGGTCACACTCAGTGAGCTTTAGCAGGACATCCCTGCGCTGCCTAACCCCTGCTCACCTCGCTCAGTATTTTGATGCATGCATTTGCCGCTTAACACGTAACATGATGCAAGGCCAGGTAAGGGGCATCTCCAGAGCAGAATTTCCAGGGAACCTAAGCTCCAGGCACATCACACTGGCCATACTTCGGGGACAGCAGAAGCAAGCGAATCTTGCTGAGAGCTGCTGTGAGAAAGAAACGGAAAAAACTCATCCCTTTCTCCACGGTGCAACTGGCATAGATCCTATATTCTGCACGAACCCCTTTGACGTGTGGGATTGTCCATACCTTGGGAACTGGGTGGTGATGGCAGCCTAGGCAAAGGGACATGACCGTGACCAG